>NW_028241021.1:5000-1205000 GCF_964263255.1 Lissotriton vulgaris | reverse complement strand
ACAGAAGAAAAGGAGGTCAGAGGGGATCAACAGGTACAGTCACGCTTTATTTGGCATGCATTCAGTATATATATATATATTTATATATATATATATATATATTTATATATATTTATATATACATACACCTATAACATAAAACCTAATAAAAAATATTATATTATAAATTAAAACATTAACATATTTAATAATTTTTAAACTTACATTTTGCACTCCATTGAGTACACAGTAGGGAAAGTGTTGGATAGCGTAGGGGTTAAAATTACTGTTCCTACTCCAGTGAGTGCAACAGTAGGGAAGTGTTGGATAGGGGAGGGGAAACATTTACTATTCCCATTCCAGTGAGTACAACTGTAGGGAAAGTGTTGGATAGCGGAGGGGTAAAAAATACTATTCCCATTCCAATTACTGCAACATTAGGGAAAGTGTTGGATAGCGGAGGAGTAAAAAATACTATTTTCACTCCAGTGAGTGCAGCAGTAGGGAAAGTGTTGGATTATGGAGGTGTAAAAATTACTGTTCCCACTCCACTGAATGCAACAGTAGGGAAAGTGTTGGATAGCAGAGGGGAAACAATTACTATTCCCTCTCCTGTGAGTGCAACAGTAGGGAAAGTGTTGGATAGCGAAGATGTAAAAATTACTATTCCCACTCCAGTGAGTGCAACAGTTTGGAAACTGTTGGATAGTGGATGGGTAAACCTTACCTTTTCCACTCCAGTGAGTGCAACAGTAGGAAACTGTTGGATAGCGGAGTGGAAAATGTACTATTCACACTCCCGTGAGTGCAACAGTAGGAAAAGTGTTGGATAGCGGAGGGTTGAAAAATTACTATTCCCACACCAGTGAGTGCAACAGTTTGGAAACTGTTGGATAGTGGATGGGTAAACCTTACCTTTTCCACTCCAGTGAGTGCAACAGTAGGAAACTGTTGGATAGCGGAGTGGAAAATGTACTATTCACACTCCTGTGAGTGCAACAGTAGGGAAAGTGTTGGATAGCACAGATGTAAAAATGACTAGTCTCACTCCAGTGAGTGCAACAGTAGGGAAAGTGTTGAATAGCGGAGGGGTACACATTACTATTCCCAATCCAGAATGCTCAACAGTAGGGTAAGTGTTGGATAGTGGAGGGGTAAAAATTATTATTCCCACTCCAGTGAGTACAACATAGGGAAAGTGTTGGATAGCAGAGGGGTACAAATTACTATTCCCACTCCAGTGAGTGCAACAGTAGGGAAAGTGTTGGATAGCGAAGATGTAAACATTACTAATCCCACTCCAGTGAGCGCAACAGTAGGGAAAGTGTTGGATAGCAGAGGGGTACAAATTACTATTCCCACTCCAGTAAGTGCAACAGTAGGGAAATAGTTGGATAGTGGAGGGGGTACACATTATTATTCCCACTCCAGTGAGTGCAACAGTAGGGAAGGTGTTGGGTAGCAGAGTAGTAAAAATGAATATTCCCACTGGAGTCAGTGCAAAATTAAAAACAAACAAAATATCAACTACAATACAAAAAAAATGTAAAACAAAAAAGAAAACATATCTAAAAATAATAAAAATTACAATAGATAGAAAAATATAATTGTTATAAAAATCAAATAAATTATCTGCTAACATTTAATTCAAAATTCAAAAATCATTTTCAATCAAAAAACTATATTTAATAGAAATTAATTATAATCACAAACATTAATCGTTACATAACATTAATATTTTTGAATTCCTACCCTATAAAACCACACAATTCACAAAACAAATCTACATTTAAAAAAGTGTATCTCCATAATTAACATAATTAATTATCAAATAAACAAATACCATTAATTAAAAAACAAATTAAAGCGGTTAAAAATGAATTTACTAACCAAACATTACCTCTATAAAACCAAAATCCACACACAAAATAAAAGTAAACAATTGCCATAAATATTTATCAATTAATGAATGAATAATAATGAGCAAATAATTATTAATTAATAAACCTGAAATACTTTCCACCCTCTACCCCAATTAAAACCACAACACACATCTAATGCCATATTTATGTTTAATTATTTAATTACCACTATTTAAAAATTATTTTTAAATAATTTTAAATAAATCATTTCCCACCCTATTCCCCTATAAGCCCAACCACACATCCCTTCAAAAAAGACACAATTAACATAATTAATTATCAATCAATTAATTAATATTAATAAACAAATATTGATAAACAATTATTAATAGATTAGTTTCCTCAATTAACACTAATAAATTATAAATTAAATAAATATTAATATATAAACATTAGTATTACATGTATTAAAATTAAATTACTTCCCACCCTATTGTCCTATAAAGTCACAACCCGCCCCTACAAAAATAATACATAATTATCAATTCATTATTAATAATTACCACCTAATTAATAATTCATTAAAAATAAATTAATTCCCACAATCAATACTATAAAATCTCAAATAAATGAATACTAATAAATTCAAAATATTAAATAATGTATTATGCTTAAAATACTTCCCATCCTATTCCCCTATAAACCCACAATCTGCGTCTAAAAAAACCCCACAATTAACATAATTACCAATTAATTTTATTAATAAAAATTAAACAACCAATTTATAATTATTTAATTATACATTAATTCTGCCGATTGACACTATAAAATCTCAAATAAATAAATACTGATAAGTAAATAAATCTAAAAATGTATTTTGAATTAAATTACTTTCCACCCTATTCCTCTATAAACCCACAACCTGCTTCAGAACTAAACGCAAAATGTAATTAACATAAAATTATTCACTACTAAAAATGTAACACATATATAAAAAAAAATACTTATACAAAAAAATGGATCACATACTAAGGGCCATATGTATCAAGCCAAATTGACTTCGCAAACGCCGAAACGCCTTAGGGCATGTATGTGCGCCACATGTGCACCCATGCATATTTCACCCCTGCACCCTTGAAAATATTCTCAATTTGCGATTAGCAAATTGCGAATTGCAAATTTCCCATTCATTCCTATGGGCCTCCTGGCCCATAGAAATGAATGGGAAAGTATTCCTTAATTGCAAATTCGCAATTTGCGAATTCGCAATTAAGGAATATCAAGAAATCGCTATAAAATTGCGATTTCCTTGATACATAGCAATTAGCGATTCTGAAATAGCGATTTCTTAAAAATCGCTATTACAGAATCCCTAATTGCTACCTTCATACATATGGCCCAAAATACACTAATTAAAACATCAATATTTTAAACAACAGTATTTTTGCAAATGATATTACTAACTTTGATATTTTCAAAAACAATATTTCTTACCTTAAAGTCAATATTCTTGACCAGGATATTCTTGCTATCGATATTCCTGTATCACGCTATTTCCAACTCGATATTTGTGTATGTCGATATTTAAAACTTGACATTATGTCTGTGCACTGTAACACACAGAGGAACCAATTAGAGGGACCATTAATGCTGCCATACAAAAGAGGAGGCTGGTAAATAAGTACAGGTTGCATGCACACAACGCCAAACCAACCAAACGCACATTTGCACACACACTAATTGCACACACCACATACACAAACCCGCACACAAACATTCTGATGTGTCATGCGAAAGTTATCACCCCCTTTTCAAATTTCTATGGTATATTTTTCTGTAAAATAAAATAATCTGTTCAGCACTTTGAAACTTTACACAACCAGTTATGTTTCCTGTACGTGTATAAAATGTGTTCACTGTTCAAAAATCGAACTTGACTGAAACATTTGCTATCCGCACTTGTTTATGAGGGCATCTTATAACATATACTTCATATTCAATACATTTATTGCACCTGTGTTGTCTTAGTTACAGCCTTTATTCTGGAAAATACATGCAGAGACAATTAATTTCCTCATCATCTGTCCAAGCCCTTTTAGTAACCTTTCTTCGGACTGTGGAACCTGTGTAATATGGAAAGGGGCTGGGCCCGTGCCTGCACCTACTCATGATTTTTCAAATTTCAGATAAATGCCATCAGTTAAAGATTTAGCTACTGGGAATGGACATTTTTTCTAAATAATAGACAGCTATGGATGGGTGGTAATCCTACTTACAATACAAAATGTTCTCCACATTGATATTCTCTTGCTATATCAGGTTCTACAAAGCAACAGGAAAAATAAATAGGTTAAGTTCTATTGCGCATATTACAAGTTGTGCAGAATAATGTGGTGTATTTACCACACCCAGTAAATTTCATCTTCCTGGGAGGTGTTTACTGGGTAGGATAAATATCTCCTATACTGAACTCTTAACTTGGAAATGAGGTGTTATGTGCAGAATCAGTATTTAACACACCAAATTCCATAAGTTTTTCCTTTTCTCTAGGTGTTTCCTTCAATGTATTTCAGCAGGTTTGACCTTTCGGAACTGCCAGAGTTCTAGTAGGAGTGGCAGAGGTTGTTTACACTGAGGTAACGACCATTGTCAACTGGTCACTCCAGGCGGCGACTGTACCGGGACAGTGGAAACAAGCCAAGGTCCTACCTTTACTTAAGAAGCCGACGGCAGACCCCGCTGTCCCTGCCAACTATCGCCCTATTTCTTTGCTACCTGCACTATCGAAGGTCTGCAAGAAGGTGGTTTTTCGTAAACTAGACGCCTTTGTGGAATCCTCGGGGGTGTTACATCCGGCCCAGTCGAGACAGCTCTGGTGGAAATGGCAGTGGCTATCAGGGACTGCTTGGATGGAGGCGGGAGAGCGGCTCTGATTTTGTTAGACCTCTCTGCCGCCTTCGATACCGTTCCCCACCAGCTTCTCCTATCCCGCCTTTCTGCCATTGGCATCTCGGGTGCTGTGCATGCCTGGCTGGAGTCCTTTTTGGACACCCGGTCCCAGCAGGTCTGGATACCTCTGTTTGCATCCTCGGCCACGTAGGTCTCAACGGGAGTCCCTCAGGGCTCGCCCTTGAGCCCTTTACTTTTCAACATCTATCTGACTCCTCTGATCTCACTGGATGAAGAGCTGGAGGCCAGAATTATGGCCTTATGCTGACAACACCCAGCTCTTATTTACCTGGAACAGCCCCGCTCTGGGCACAGATGTCGCACAGAACTGCCTCTCCGCCGTGTTCACATGGCTTGCGCAGCACAAGCTTAAATGTAATGAGGGAAAATCAGAAGTCCTCCTCTATGGTCCATTCCCACCTAACTTTGTGGAGGCCCTTGATAAAAGCACTCAATCCACAAGAAGTAGAGATTGTAGATTAGCTTTAATGTACAACCATCAACAAGCCAAAGTAACAACAACTGAATTCTCAGCAATTGGAATGTCATCATTCTATTAATGATGTAAGAGTCTCTTAAAGATACAGCAAACATAACACATCCCCTATACACTGTAAAAGAAATGAAAAAATAAAGCTTGAAGAAACAATATAGAACATCTACAATGAAAAGAACACAAGCAATAAAATAGATTAATGCAATACATAATCATTGAACTTCCTCGGAAGCTGTATAGACCTCCTAGACGTATCTCTTTGATAACTAGTAGAAGGAGCAACACTAGCATTACTGGAGGGTCTGGAACCACTATTGAAATGATTCCTGACACCATCGCACTTGGCTAATTTAGACATATTCCAAGTGCAACCATTGTCCAAGGTGACAACATTTTTCCTAATGGAAACAATGGTGAAAGAACAGGTGAATTCGAAACACCTTTATGACCAAACTTTGGTTTTTTCACCAAAACACTGTCACCCACATTCCATTTCCTAAGTTTGACAACCATCTTAGCATCATAACGTTGTTTATATTTCTGCCGATAATTTGTCAACACCTCCCTCCTTCTTACTTCCCTTTCAACACTGTCACCACAACCCTTCTCTGGAAGCCAAGTAGGATTGAGCTTAGAACAAGCTAATCTACCCCTCAACGCCTCAAAAGGGGATCTCTGCATGACAGCATTGGGAGTCGTGCGGTGTGCCCACCACGTCTCCCTCAAGACACTGCTAAAAGAGACTTTGGATTCCAAAGCCCTCTGTGCGCAACTTTTCACAACTCTATTCATCCTCTCCGTGAGACCATTCGCTTGTGGAGAGTAAAGAGCTGTTTTCTGATGAATAATATCCAGGCTTTTCAAGAAAGCACCCATCTCACTGGAGGTGAATTGCACCCCATTATCAGTGATCAGAAACTTTGGAACTCCCTCCGACACAAACACATCCCTCAAGAACTCAATCACAGTTCTAGAATTAACAACACTCATGCATTTGGAAACCACCCATTTAGAAGTATAATCCACTAATAACACATCAAATCTCTCATGTGAAGGCATAAGCTCAAACGGACCTGCAATGTCCAAACCCAACTTAGTCCACACAGCAACAGGAACCTCAACAGGTGACAAAGGAGATTGACTAGTAGTACGTGACTTGTTATTGACTGCACACAAATGACAATCTTTGACAACAGTCTCCACCATGCGATCCATACCGGGCCACCAGTACCTTTCTCTAATGCGAGCCTTCGTGAGATTTTTACCCAAATGCCCTTCATGAGGAGATTAACAACTCTCTCTCTTAAATCACCTGGAGGCACAACTCTGTCACCTCTCATCAAATTGTCTTGGAAGAAAGTTAAATCATCCTTCACTGTCCAATAAGGCTTCAACACTCCCTCAAGAGGATCATAGTTTGGCCACACATACCTGATAACATTTTCAACAATAGAAAAATGACGTCATCTGCAACACTCTGTGACCATTCCTCTTTGGGAATGCTAGACTTCAAAACCCAGTGTATACATGTTGCAACACCATCTGTGACAGAATCTCTTTCAATAGGAAGACGAGATAAGCGATCAGCAGGTTTATTGTTCAATCCAGGAATATACTGCACTATAAAATTGAACTCCTGCAAACCCTCACTCCATCTTTTCAACCTAGGCGTCATATGATCACTTTGATGACATGAAAAAATTTGAACCAGGGGACGATGATCAGATTTGACAACAAACGGAATCCCCCACAAGTAAAATTTAAAGTGAAGTACCGACCAAAATACTGCCAACGCTTCCTTCTCAATACAAGAATAATTAAATTCAGCTTCTTTTAAGGCTCTTGAAGCGAAAGCAACGACAACCTCTTCGCCATTCACAACTTGGGAAAGCATAGCACTCAAACCCTTTAGGCTGGCATCAGTTGTCAGGATGGTTTTGAGTTTTGAGTCAAAATGTTGAGTTGGCATTTTACCAATCTCTTTTTTAACCAATTCAAACGTTTTCTCACAGTCAACAGACCAGGAAAAATGTACACCTTTCTTTAAAAGAGACCTAATGGGCTCGACAAGACTGGCAAAACCCTTGACAAACTAAAAATGACTTGACTTGGTCTTTATCCACAGGAGTCGGTGCTTTTACAATGCTCTCAGCTAGCTCCAATTTGGGCTGAATTCCACTCCCAGAAATAACATGTCCCAAATATGTGACAGGCTTTAAACCAATACGACACTTTTCTTTCTTCACAGTAAGTCCACTCTCATTTAACTTGTCCAAAACAGATCTCAATACTTTGTCATGTTCACACTCATCCACACCATGTATTAAAATATCGTCTTGAAAGAACATGACATTGGAAAAACTGCCCAGAACCATCTTCATCACTCTTTGAAAACACGCAGCAGCCGAAGCTAGACCAAATAGCATTCTTAGAAATTGATAAGCACCCAACGGTGTGACAAAAGATGATAAATGTCTTGCAATCCTAATGTAATACAATTTGATGGTAAGCTGAAGAGAGATCAAGTACACTGAATACCTTTGCACCTTTCAAAATACTAATACTCTCAGCTAAGTTGGGCAATGGCTGTCGATCTACCCAGATCCACTCATTCAATCCGCGCAGATCCACACACATCCTAATCGATTTCCCACCATCCTTGGGTGCTAGAACCACTGGACTTAACCATTCAGATGATTCAATCTCTTCAATCACTCCTAAATCCAACAATCTTTCAATCTCATGCTTAAGTGGTTCAACCATCATGTTGGGTACTTTCCTTACTTTATGCACACATCGTTTGCCAAATTTCTTAAGGATGATTTTGTGTTCAAAACCTTTTAGACACCCCAAGGTGTCAGAAAAACTTTCGGATAATCGGCAAAAGATTTGTCAGTCCCACACACAAAATCTACCTGAGAAGGAAGAGAAACAGGAAGAGAACCAGAAAGAAAATCTTCCATTAACATGACTTGGTTTTTTGGATCTTCAGCTCCCGGATTAAGAATAATCCCTAAATCATGCTGATGTCGCCATCCAAGAAGATTGTCACCTCTGACAGCAACATAAACCTTGCCAGAAATACTCTTACCTCTGAAAGAAATGTTAGCTACAGTGTATCCCAAAATCTCTATTTTTGACTTAGTATAACTCAGAGGAGAGATATCAGAAGGTAACAGTTGAACATTTTCCAAACCCACAACTTCATCCCAAATTTTATTTCCAATTAAGGTAAAAGGGGACCCAGAGTCCGCCATAAGCTTGAATACAAATTTGTCAATTCCTATATCACAGAATGGCATGAAAATATGCTCTGTGTCAACCATTCCACCTTTAACATTAGAAACCACAACTGTACGTATAATGTCAGAAATAGGTTCATTGGTTTCTCTCTTTTTACCAGACCTACACACACATGCATAGTGCCCCTTGATACCACAGTTATTACAAATACTGTCTCTTGCAAAACAATGAGGAAAATTAGAAGTGTGAGAGAAGCTCCCACACCTAAAACAACGCATTTTCTGGTTGCTGAAGGGACGTTGCTGACGAGAATCACGTTCTTTAGAGATATTGGACTCCGTGGAGGAAGAAGCGCGATTTTCAAAAGACTGGAGTCTTTTGAGAAGGTTTACTTTTAGAACCAACACTGACTTTAGCAACTTCTTCATGACATTCACCGAATTCATCTTCTTCTAACATATGTACAGAATCGGGAGTTTTCTTTTTATTATCACTAACAGTTTGACTCTCATCTACTTTATTTTTCCTTATTTCTTTCACCCATGTAGAGGTGTTCTCCATACCCTCTACAATAGCTACAGCTTCTTTCAATGAGGGGTTTTTAGACAATAATTTCTCTTGAACCCTAGAACTGTTCGTGCATCAAACAAGTTGATCTCTAACAAGAGATTCAGATAGATCTCCAAAATCACATGTACGTTAAAGAGTTTTCAAAGCAGCAACATATGTTCCAACACGTTCACGAGAGCCTTGGACACGAGTAAAGAATCTATGTCGTTCTAAAACAACATTAATTCTTGGACGAAAATACTGTTCTAACATAGTCATAGACATTTCAAAAACATCCGCAGGTTCACCATCAGCTTCACCAACAGGTATACTGTCCATACTATCATACATATGTCTACCTTCAACTCCCAAATTGTGTAACAAAATGGCTTGTTTTCTGACAGCCAAAAATTTCTCTCCACCAATAGCAACCAAATATGAATCAAACGAGTTCCTCCATCTCTTCCAAGGAAGAATGGGTACACCCTCCTCTGAAAGAAATGGTGGTGGCTGTGACATGCTAGATGTAGTAGCCATAATGAAGAGGTAATAAGAAAATAAACACCAAAATAATGAGAGTCTTTCTGCAATAACAGTGGAAAATGTAATGACTTCAGATAATAAAAAGAAAACTACTAAGCTGTGGTAAATGTCTATAAAATACCCAAGTTTCCAAAGAACAACAGTGCAGAAGAGCATAAAATACTGATGTGTGAGTTACAATACATAAATTAATATAGAATAGTGCAGAACAATGGGTAGTCCAAACCTTGATGAGAATTGATGAGTAGCTGTGCAGCTGTGCACATCAGCGTGAAAACGAAAATCGAATTAGGAAAATTGATGATGTATAGTCGTGTAAATCGGCGTTTGTATGAATAATCAGTGCGCAGCCGTGCGCATCGGCGTGGAAACAATAATGTAATTATAATTGATGCACAGCCGCGGAGTTTATGAGAATAATCGATGCGCAGCCGTGCGCATCGGCGTTGTGAAGGTAGTCAAGGAAACGAAGAAAAGAAGATGGCCGCCAATGTGATGATGGGGGACGTCGCGTGAAGACGTAAGTGTTAGAAAGTACTTTCCTGGGAAAATGGAGTCTTTTGAGAAGGTTTACTTTTAGAACCAACACTGACTTTAGCAACTTCTTCATGACATTCACCGAATTCATCTTCTTCTAACATATGTACAGAATCGGGAGTTTTCTTTTTATCATCACTAACAGTTTGACTCTCATCTACTTTATTTTTCCTTATTTCTTTCACCCATGTAGAGGTGTTCTCCATACCCTCTACAATAACTACAGCTTCTTTCAATGAGGGTTTTTTAGACAATAATTTCTCTTGAACCCTAGAACTGTTGCCAACGTGATGATGGGGGACGTCGCGTGAAGACGTAAGTGTTAGACGTCTTCACCGCGCTGGAAGGAGCTGTCGAATGGAGTCACGGAGAACAGACAGCCTTACGTCAGGTTCCATGCATCAGGAAGGAAAGAATGGAAACGCCAGGACCGAACGGAGCTGGAGCGTGCAGATTGCTAAGTTGCTCACGATGCTCCACGCGAGGGAAGTTCAAACAAAAACAAAGTAAGCAACGTTGCACACTTCGGTTTTTTTTTTCAATCAGCCCCACAAATCCAAATTGATACGATATTGCCAAAATCCAAATACATACGATATTGCCAAAAATATTACACACAAGTAGGGTGTGTATGTTCTCAGATCGCCAGTTGACAGAGGTATTAGGCAAAGAAACACGATGAGGAGAAAGCAGGCCAAAACTCAGCAAATAGTAGGTAGAGAGGTACAGGAGCTTCCAAAAAAAACAAAAAACGTAGAAATCCAAAGATCCAAGGTAACTCAATCCAATGAGATGACTGTACAGTGTCCAAGTACAGTTACAGAACAAGTAGACTTAAACTGTCTAGATTAGTCAAACATTGCCAAGAACAAGTCCAAATGAGGCAATCAGCGTGTAGGGGAATTGATGGTTGTAGGTGCCTGTCCCCAATCAGGCCTTGACCCTTGTCGCCAGTGATAAAAGCACTCAATCCAGAAAAAGTAGAGATTGTAGAGTAGCTTTAATGTACAACCATCAACAAGCCAAAGTAACAGCAACTGAATTCTCAGCAATTGGAATGTCATCATTCTATTAATGATGTAAGAGTCTCTTAAAGATACAGCAAACATAACAGCCCTGTGGCCCGCAGATTTTCCCCAAGCCACTGTCGGAGGGTGGCCCGGCAAAAAACCTGGGGGTCTGGTTCGGGGAGGTTCTCCGATTCTCTGAGCACATCATGCGACTTACTGGTGTCTGCTTTGGCGCACTTAAGTCACTTAGTCGTTTTTTCCCTCTACTCCCTCAGCCAGCTAAGAAAATGGTGGCCCGAGCTCTTATCCTGTTCCGCTTAGACTATGCTAATGCGCTTTTTCTGAGCATTCCTGGCTACTTTTTTTTTTTTTTGAAAACTTTTATTGAATTATCAAAGCATTACAAGCGCAGGCCTACAACCACAGGGGCCAACCGCAAACTTAGGATATAGAATCAGGTGGCATGCAAATGTATACAACCGCGTAATATCAACAAGACAAGCATAGCTTATGATTGCATGTGCCATGAAGCGAAGGATATCAAAGGTTTCATTTTTTTGGTTATGAAGAAGCAGTAGTGGCTGCACTATCAATGGCGTCACAACATAGAATAGAATTAAGAAGAGATGGGGGGGGACGCACCCCGCAGTGTAATCAGAATCAGGTCATGAACATTACAGCCTTAAACGTACTACGCCCGCTAAGGCAGAAAAGGAGCAAAAATCAGTATAATAGCGAGCGATTCAGCTAGAGCATCATCCCGAAAACCCACCCTCCAGAGATAGTAAGGCATAGGCAAGAATAGACGCCAGATAGAGAAAGAAGTGAGATAGAGAGAGACAGCCAACCTACTGAAGAGGAAGGGAAGCCCCACCTAAGAGAGAGAGAAAAGAAAGAGACCATAGAACAAAACAAACTAAAATAATAAACCCCCCCCAACACCCACCACCCTGCACCCCTGTAATGGCTACGGCCAACCCCACTAACAGCGTGCCTGTCGCCCCAGAACTGCCCTAAAGAAAGGAAAGAAAGCGGAGAAGGAGAGCAATAGACACACTCCCGGTCCTCATTACACCCCACCAGCAGCAGCCTCCCCAAATTCCATGTTGACTATTAAAGCAAGTATTGAACACGTACATGGGGAGAACTCCAATAAAAACCTCCCGTCTCCCAGTAGTATACACGGTGCATATCCGGCATAAAACAGATAGAAAAGCTAACCCCGAATGTCAAAGTCAACCATGACCAGTTCGGTTCTTCACAAAAGCCCATGTCGTCCAAGCCACAGCAATCACGAAGAAAGCGAAGCGTCCAAGACAGTTCAAAACAATGGCGACGGATCGAGGAGAGGAGACAAAATGGCGGCATCCGAAAATTCGACAATAGAGGATGAAGAAGGAAGAAAAACCTCTCCGAAAGTCACTGAAGAACTGTCCTTGGCCGTAAAAACCTTTAGCAACAATGTTCCGTCGAACAGGAATGGAGCAGGGAAAGCCAACGACGATCACAGGTGCACCCTCCATAAGGCCAGAGTCATCAAAATAGGCTAAAACAGGCTTCCGTCCAGGGGTCTCTAAATGGTGCGGAGAATAATCCACGGGGTCCAAGGCATGCTGACAACTTGTCGGATTATCCGCTTCTGGTTCCAAGTATGCGTTATCCAGCTTTACAGACATCCGTTGGCACAGGACGGCAAAGTGAGAGCGGAGCGCCCCAATGGCGGCCATTACGGACCTCAGCGATGGTGTACCGTTAGTCTCCCCCATCTCCTTGGATCCCTGAAACACCGTCCAGGAACCAGGCACACACGGGGCTTATGACAACAGCGAGCGCTCACACAACAGGCAGGGTCGGTATTTTGCCACTCGCGGGGGCTAGCCCAACAACCCGGGCTCCCCAGGGGGTCACCGGGCATAGGACCCCCGACCGTGGTCACCGATATCACATGCGTCACTGTGCCGTGTCCTTGAATAAAGCCGATTACTCAGTTGCCAACTGGAATTAGAAGGATTGGACCGAGGTCGGGAGACTGGAAGCAACCCTGGTCCCACAGCCGATGTTGATCACATCCAACCCGGATGGGCCAGAAATCGAGGTCCCGGCATAAGCTCTGGAATAGGCCGAGAAGTAAATTCGACGTAACTTTGTCACCCAGTAAGTTGGGGGGTCCGGGTTTGCACCGCAGGAGTCAGAAGCACTTCATACGTGTGGGAGTCCGGCGTGCTTGAAGGATGAAGGGCAGGATATACGAGCTGCTAGTGGAGGTCGGCGGAGCCGGGAGCTTATCCAGCCATCTTGGATCGTAGCGTAGCTCCTCCCATTCCTGGCTACTTAATGAACAAACTCCAACTGATTCAAAATGCGGTGGCCAGACTCTCATATAAAATCTCTGAGAGAAACAGCATAAGGGCTCGCCTCCGCGACCTCCACTGGCTACCCGTGGCCCAGAGGGTGCAGTATAAGGCTCTCACCTTAGTACACAGAGCCCTGCATGATTCCGGACCCTCCTATATTAGGAAACGAGTGTCCTTCTATACCCCCATCGCTCTTTGCGCTCCGCCTCACACCGTTTGATGGTTACCCCCCGCTTTCTACACTCCAGACTTGGGGGACAGTCACTCTCGGTCAAGGTAGCAGTGCTTTGGAACAGTCTCCCTGCGGCCTTACGCCATACGCAGGATCTCACTGTTTTTAAGAAACTTCTTAAAACTCACCTTTTCAAACAAGCTTTCATTTAAGTCTCCCTTTCACACGCATGAGTCTGTATCGCGCCAGGATACTCCTGAGTAGTTGTGTGCGTTATAAGTCTCTTATAACATAACATAACATAACATTTGGGGAACAATAAGAGGGAATGGAATTTATCCCTACAAGTAGCCATAATGTGAGCCCTGTTCACCAAGGAACATGACAGCTATCCTGAATACATGACTTCAGCATATTCCTTAAAGTAAATTCTGAGAAAGTGGATGCTTGGTTGAAGTTGGCGGTAGTCCTTTTCACGAAATAATGGCCCTATTTCTTAGTAGATCCAGTCAACTTTCAGTAATTTAGTATTAAATGTTTTTATTCAGAGCAATAGAACATTCCGACTCATGCATTTAAAGGCATCGGTCACCCATGTACAATGGTTAAGGAAACTCCAGGCGAGCCTAAGTACCAAACTGTATAGTTAAACACAGCAAGCCGCCTACAACCCAGTCGGGCCGGCCACGTCAAGTAAGTCTGGCATGAGTCGGAAGCAGTAGTAATCCATGCAGTTCAATTAACCCTCAACAAGCCCAAACAACCGCCCCAATCCTGCTCCCCCCCTTCTGGTCCGCTAAGTAAAGCTAGCCCGATCCCTTCCATCACAACTGGTCTAGAGAGCTGGTACCCAAACTCTCCCGCCCTGAAGTGTGCGCCGCTGAGTCTTGACGTTGGGGTCCGGAATAGGAGTATTGGCTAGGCGCGGCAGCCACAGGTAGCGGGGGCAGCTCAATTCTCGAAATTCCCCTGTGAGCAGAGTTAGGAACGGCCGCCACAGGTCAGCAAACTCCTCCCCCCCCTCCATCCCCAGCACCATCCAGAGTCTATGAAGCCAGCCAACGGGTATGGGGGGTTGAGGATCCCTCCAGCGCGCCACAATATTTTGTACCGCAGCACCCAGCGCTATGGCAATCAACCTCCCTCTCATGGACTTCAGGGGATACATCAATGGGTTTGGCAGGCCCAGAATCACATACGCAGGGAATCGAGGCAGCTGGGTATCTAGGTGTGCGTCTATGAGATCCAGGATGGTGGACCAATATTGTCGCAACTTCTCGCAGCCCCAAAGCAGGTGTTCAAGTGTGCCCCGTTCCCCGCACCCTCTCCAGCAGCGGTAGCTGGCCCTGGGGTCCCACCAATGGATGCGTGCCGGAGTGTGATACCAGTACATGGCTACCTTGGTCAGTGTCTCCGTGAGGCCAGTATGGTAGGCCGAGTGTCTGGCTCTATGATAAATTCCTTCCCATTCCTTCTGCGTAAGGTGCCTCCCAAGGTCCTCCTCCCATCTTGCCCTCCCCGGGTGATAGGTGTGAATGTGTGGAAGGAGTAAGTGTTGGTATAGATCCGAAAGCAGTTTCTTCTCTGACGTGCGCGTGAGGAGCCATTTCTCATAGGGCGTGAGAAACCGTTGCGCGCCCGGACAAACCGATGAGTGTAAGACCCAGTGCCGGACCTGAAGGTAAGCGAGTCGGTCCGCCTCTTGTATCCCGTAGTCTTCTCTCACTTTCTGGAAGGAGAGGACCCCCTCCAGGTTGAACATATGTCCCACCTCCCGGCAGGGAGTGAGTCTCCAGGCTTTGAAGGCCTATGGATCCAGGCCCGGTGTGAAATCGGGGTTCCCAAATATGGGTGTCAACGGGGAAGGGAATGAGGTAAGTTCATTCCGCACAGCCACCCGATCCCAAACCTTCATCACTGTACTCGGTATGTATGACGCACACAGGTTAGGGGGCCTGTGACACCTCGGTAGAAAGGGTATGCCCTGGAGCGGGCGGCCAGCCACCGCCTAGTCTTGAAAGAGCCAGTGTTTGCTGGATTCGAGTTGGTACCATTCCACCAGCGTGCGCAGCTGTGCTGCTTGGAAGTATAAGGTGAGATCTGGCAGACCAATGCCCCCGTGTGCCGGAGGGAGAGACGCAATCCGGTGTTTAAAGCGGGGGCGGCGCCTGCTCCAGACATAGCGGGACAAGTCCGCTTGGGTCTTCTGCAGCCAACCCGCCGGCGGGCGTAGCGGGAGGGTTTGAAAGACATAGAGAATCTGCGGCAGTAGCGACATCTTAATCGCCGCCACGCATCCGAGCCAGGAGAGAGAGAGACGGTTCCACTTTCGCAGCGTCTCGCTGATTTGCGCGCAACAGTTTGGCATAATTAGCGTCGGCCGTTCCCGGCACTGTCGGCGCCAAAAGGACTCCCAGGTATGACACTGTGGAGGCTGACCACTGCAGGTCAAATTCGGATTTGGCATCCGCCAGAACGTCGGCGGGCAGGGACACATTCAGAGCCAATGACTTATCAACGTTAATTTTAAAGCCGGAGGCTCGCGCGAAGGAGTGTAGTTCCACCAGCAGGGCCCGCAGGGATTGCATAGTGTCCATCAGAGAAAGCAAGACGTCGTCGGCGTAGAGGCTAATTTTGTGCGTGTCCCCCCCGAAGGGGATGCCCCGGATGCGGGGATGGTGCCTGACTCAGTGCGCCATTGGCTCCATGTAGAGCGCAAACAAGAGGGGGGAGAGCGGGCAACCCTGCCTGGTCCCCCTGCCAATCGGAAAACAAGGTGAGGTATGCCCGTTGACCTGCACCGTCGCCATGGGTTGGCGATAGCAGTTAAAGATCCGGGTGCAGGTAGTCTCCCCAAGGCCGAATCTCCGAAGAGTCTGCTCGAGATAGGGCCAGTGCACCCTATCAAAGGCCTTCTCGGCATCGATGGTAAACAGCATACACCCCGGTCTTGTGCGTGAGCCAGCCTCAATAAGGTGGAGAACGCGTCTGGTGTTATCGCTCGTTTGCCGCTGAGGGATGAAACCGGCCTGATCGGGCTCGATTAGTTGTTGCATATAGGGAGCCAACCGGCTCGCAATGATACCTGTGTATAACTTCAGGTCCACGTTTAATAGCGAAATGGGCCTGTAGGAGCTACAGTGGGAGGGGTCCCTCCCAGCCTTGGGTATCACAGATATTGCTGCCTCCAGCATTTCGGGGGGGATAGACCCGGTTTTGTCAAAAGTATTGAACAGGTCCCGTAACAGGGGGGCCACCTGCTGGCAGAATGTTTTGTAGAAAGCCACCGAGTAACCATCGGGGCCCGGTGATTTCCCCAGTTTGAGGCGGGAGATCGCAGAGATGACTTCTTCCAAGCCTATGGGCCTGTCAAGGAACTGGGATTGAGCCTCCGTTAAAGACGGGAGGGCCGCCCCATCGAGGTTATCGCTGCCGTGCTGCCAGTCGAGCTCGTCCGCCTCGTACAAAGCGGTGTAAAAAGCCCCAAATGCCGCTGCGATGTCAGGGCTGTTTGTGAGCAAATCCCCTTGAGTGGGCTGGATGGCCTGGACATGCCGGTGTTGCCTTTGTTCCCGCAACCTACATGCCAGTAATTTCCCACATCGGTCCCCCCCAGTGTAGTAGGCATGCTTCAGACGAAGCGCAGCAAATTCCGCGACATCCTGGTCTAGCGCAGCTAGCATCTTCCGCTCGGCACAAAGTTGGCGCCACGCCCTGGCCGCCCCGGTGCGCTGATGCACCTGCTCCAGTTCCCGGACTCGTTGCGAGAGGTCGGCCCTTTTCTGTGCGCGCTCCCTATTGTCGGCTGCCGCTAGGGAGATAAATTCGCCCCGCAGGACTGCTTTGAGCGCAACCCATTGAGTAGCTTGGGAAGTGTCCCCGTTAGCATTGTGTTGGAGAAAATGGGCGATGGCCGTCTTAATCTTGTCCACTGTGGAAGGATTCCGCAGTAGGCCATCACGGAGGCGCCAGTGTCGTTGTGGGCTCAGTGTATCAGGCACCAGGAAGGTTGCTGAAACCGGGGAGTGGTCCGAGAGCGAGGCCGGGTGTATCTCAACTCCCTGAGCGCGCGCCGCAAGAAGAGTCGAGCAAAGCAGGTAGTCTAGATGCGCGTAGGTCTTATGGGCTGCGGAATAGTGGGTGTAGTCCGTGTCGTGAGGGTGCAAGTGCCTCCACAAATCGATCAGTCCCAGGTCTGTGAGATGTGCGTGCCCCTCTGTTGACAGGGCTCCCACCTGGCCTACCCTCTGGCTGGAGCGATCAGTGACATTATGAAATACTAAATTAAGGTCCCCCCCCAGCAGTAGCTGTTGGTGTGTGTTGGCTGTGGCTGCCTCTAGCGCCGTGCGTAGGAACCACTCCTGACCCTCGTTGGGCGCGTACACAGAGCCAATTTGAAGCGTCTGCCCCGCCACTTGGAAGCGATGGAGCAGTAGCCTGCCCTTGATCTCCGCTTCCTTCTGCAGCACCCCTCCCCTATAGGACCTCGCCACTAATATAGCCACACCCGCTACCTTCTTAGAGGCGGGCGAGAACAGCTGCTCAGGAAAGGCCCGGGACCGAAGCCTATGAAGATCTTTGGACAGTAAATGCGTCTCCTGCAGGAGACAGATGTCAGCTCGCGAGCGCTCTAGGAAGGAAAGGATCGCTTTGCGCTTGTTTGGGCTGTTGAGTCCCCTAACATTCAGGGAAAGTATGGTTAAGCGATACATCCGCCTGGGTTCGGGCGCAAGCTCGCTTCTGGTCAGTGCGGATCAGTGGCCTAAAGGATGAACAGTCAGAGCCATCTCGTGGCGCCAGCGGACAAGAAGGTCCCCCCTCCCTCTCCCCCCAAACAACTGCCTCCCCTACCCCAAACCCAACCCCTTCCCCCCCTACCCTCCCCCCTGAAGAACTGCCCCCCCTGATGCAACCTCAACAAATCCCAGGGGCCCTCCCCTCTCCCTCACCCCCCTACCCTCCCCGTCCTCCTCCCTCAGGGAAACCCCAACTTGGAACCCATTGAGCTGAACCATTGTCCCGGCCCTGTTGAGTCTCACAGGTCCGTAGAAGAGTGTCTATGGGAAACCTGACTATGGTGGCCCTCTCCCGGCCCCCCGACCCCTCCCTTCCAAAGCGAGATGTGAGCACGCTGCTGCTCACGGGGCTGCAGTGGTATCTCGCTCCACTTCCTGAACAGCCGCCGCCTTTTCCTGGGCTATGGTTTCAGGGTCTGGCTTCAAACGGGCTCCCCGCCGGCGTCTCCGCCTGACCTTCCGCCATTCCCCCTGTCCTAGAGCCCCGTTGCGAGTCATCCTACGAGTCGGAGGGCTCCGGCAAGTCAATGTTCAAAAGTGAGCAAGTGTCCTGGAGGGAGCGAAGTTGTTGTAGTTTCCCCTGCCATTTAAAGACGATCCGGAACGGGTGGCCCCAGGAGTACGGTATTTCCTTCTCCTTCAAAAAGGAGGTCACGGGTTTGAATTCACGCCGCTTCTGTAGCGTGATGGCGGATAGGTCGTGATACAGTGCTACAGCCACTCCTCGAAATTGCAAAGGCTGCTGCCGCCGGGCCTCCTGAAGAATCCATTCTTTCAACGGGAGGTCCGGGAGATAGGCCAGCATGTCGGGCGGGGGGGCTGGTGCACGTCTCGGTAGTCCCACTCTGTGCGCACGGTCTATGCGAACGGGAAAATCCTCCGCTTCTCCCAGCACCGCACGAAAGAGGGCCTGTAGGTATCCCACAACACTGTTCCCTTCGGCGCCCAGTGGCACATTCCGGACCCTAATGGTATTTCTTCGTGAGCGGTTTTCCAGGTCCTCCGCGTGTGCCTGGAGGCCTACATGCTGCTCTTGAAGGCGGAGGACCTCTTGCTGCAGGTGCGTGAGCTCGTCGCTGCGAGCATGACTGGACTCTTCCACCGCCGCCACTCTCTCCCCCAGGCCATCGAGGTCTCGGCGTAGCTCCCGCTGTTCCCCCGCAATGTCCTGCTTGAGGGCCTGGAAGTCATCTCGGAGGGTGTTAAATAGCGTCTCCAGAAAGGTGCGCGTGATGGGGGCCTCCTGTTCTTCTTGCTGCTGCGAACTTGTGGCTGCTGGGGTAGAGGGGGGCGTCTGCGCCCTCCCTCCCTTGCCAGTGGGTTTCACAAGCATGTCAGGGATGGTGCGGTTAGTTCTGCGGTTCGAGCTAGCCATACTTCCTCCCACAACAGGCCTGCGGCCTGATCTCGGCCGCACTCGACCAGCGCAAGGCCACCAGCGCAGCCCCAACAACCTTCGACTCTCCTCCACCGAGGTCCCGGGGTCACGCCTCTCCACAGGGCCCACCAGTTCAGGCCACCGGCCCTCTTATGTCCGCTAGGATTCCTCCCCGGGCGTCCGCTCACTGCACCTCCCGATTATCGCGGCCCAGCTCACTCCATCACCGTAGTCTCCCAGCACCAGGGCATCACTGGTAGGCCGCTCACCAGGGGGCACCATGCCTGGTTGCGTCGGGCCCACCCCACCTTTAATGCTCCCGCGGGGGGGCCAGCCTCGACCCACCAGTGCCACAGGCCTAGTGCACCCCGTCTGCGCCGCCTCTCATCGGTCTCCTGTTCAGCAGGCCCTGCACTTCTCCCATCCAAGGCCGGGCTACCACGCGGCTGGGGCTCCCACCACTAAGGCCCCACGTTGGTATCCCTGGAAGCGGGTGTCTCAGTCTGCACTCCAGTCTCTGTGTCAGGGTTCACCCGCGCCCCCCAGGGCCCCCCGCTGCCTGCACAGTGCCCCCAGGCCACCTCTGCTGGGCCCCAGGGACGCGCGGGCTTACCTGCGTGTAGTCTGCTCGGTCCGGGCCTCCGCACTACGGGGAATCAAGGGCGTCCTCCGGTGTGCCTTCCACTGCCTCCCATCGACGCCAGGGCTGTCCGCCGCCCACTGCACTGGCTATGACTCCACCGCTGCAAGTTACCGCTCCTCACTGCACCACCAGGCCCAGGGCCCTGCCTCGGGCCGCACCTCGCCGGGACGCCTGGCGGGGATGGCCTCCTGCAGCCTCCAGCACCCCTGCACGGGCAGGGGGACCCCACGCCTCAGTCCAGGCCCCGGGCACGTCCCGCAGCTGGATTCTCGGCGGCCCCGCGGGTGAGGGCCGGGGACGCCCGCTTAGGCCCAAGCCTCGAGTAGAGATGGCGCAGACGCGCCCCGAGTCACCAGCTCCCGCTTCTCTCCAGGGGCGGGCGCTCCGCCTCCGCTAGTCCTTGCGGGCCGGTACGCTGCCTCGGGGGGGCGCCAGTCTCCGCCCGCTCCTCCGCCGGCGGGTCCACTACGTGGCGCTCCCCAGGTCTCCCTGCTCCGGGCTCGTCGTGGCCGGGGCCTCTCCTCACTCGGCGGCAGCGCGTCAGTTCGCGCCAAAATCGCTCGCCACCGCCCGGTAGCAGCTGGTCACCGCGCCGGAGGATCCGACCAGGACCCACAGGATGAAAGGCACAGATTCCGGTGTCCACTGATCTGTAAATAGGGCCAATGTGGGCTAATAGGGCAAAGGGCCGGGAAGCCGAAGACAAGTGCGTCCGACTAGCCCGCCATCTTGGCCACGCCCCCCCAACTTTCAGTAATTTAAACCTAAGTTCAACCCTTGCAAGCTGTAGCACAGGGCAGACAGGCTTAACTTAGGATAAATGTGTAAAGCAATCCTCAGTACCAAACAGTTAGAAGGTAGAAAATATAATACAATGAAAATTCCACTCCAATTTATAAAAATAGAGTATGCTTTAATGATCACATAGACACCAACATGACAATAATTGACTATAGAGAATCAGAATCAGAGATATGATTTTTATAAGTTTGAAATGTTTATACAGCCAAAAAGCGCAACGCACCAACCACAGGTATCTGGTACGAGGACCAGGTTCAGTCTGGTTGAAAGTTTTACCTTCTTTACTTAGAAACATTTTGGGAGGTCTGAGTGCACAGTGGGGCAAGGCAGCTGGGGCTGAGATTTGTTACATGAAGCCGGATAGCCATTTGACGAAGAATCATTGAAAAAGTCTCTAAGTCACTACTCTTTTAGTTAGGCAGGAGGAGTACACTTTAACAGTCATCCAAGGGCCCCAGAACATTAAGGACACCACTTGGGGGGGCAGGACTCACTCCAGGGAAGCCTCCAGCAGAACCCAGTGCAAGTGAAGTTGGAACTTGTGAGCTGGGCTATTCAGTAAGGTGTGCTTCTTGGAGCTTTTGCGTCACTGTGGCTTAACAGAAGGCTAACAAACTAGCCTTGAAGTCCAACTCTTGGGATTTCTCTCCACAGGTTACATTAGGTGCAGTCCTCTTTCTGAAGTGAGAGTTCAGCAGGTGCAGTCCTTCTTCTTTCTTCCTCGGGTTTAGCAATGGTTTAGCAATGGTCTGGTAAAGCTTTTCATTGGTGTCATTGTTATGCCTGGCAATAGCTTGTGTGTTAGAGTGACTCCCTAACTAAAGGAAAAAAGTTCCCTAGGGTAACCCCACCCACTTTGACATAATTTCCTGGGGTTTGGCCATAAACAATCCCACAATGCCCTGTTCTGCCAAAATCTAACTCAGCAGAATCTGCATTCCCTTTTCAGAGCTCTAGACACACCCTGCGGTGTATCTAGGGAAATGACGAACTCCTCCTGCACAACCAGTTATGGGACCCCCTACCACTGCGATTGATGCCACTCTGGGGACGTGGACAATGATAAGAGCAGGTTTACATGTGAGTTACATCTACCTTTGAGAGGAGCTCAACCTTTGAAGCTTGTACACTTGTTGGCCACATCCCCTAGGTGACATAAAGATCACACCTCCTCCCAGTCGAGGCACTTTTGTTCCTTTTCCTGAGAGCAATTCACACCTCCCGAAAGGCTGCCAGGTGACAGTGGTGGATTATCTCAGAAAAGCCTATTATGAGCTTTAGGCAAGAAAATGCCAACTTTCTATAAAACGGAATTTTCCAAACAGTATTTGAAAATATGACTTTCCTATCAGATTGGATATTAAATTCATATTAGCTTGAGTCATTGAATCATGGTTCTAGCCATTACCAAACTGGTTATACATTGTATGGTGTGAAGATGTAACTCAGTGATTTTCTACAGAAGAACCAGCCTTGCCACAGTGAAAAACAACGTTGAAGATTTTTCACTGCCAGGACATGTAAAATGTAAGTACACACGTCCTACTTTTTAAATAACATGGGCATTTAAGCCCTAACTTAGGGTGACTTATAAGTATTAAAAAAGAAGGTTTAGGCCTGGCAAACGGTTTATTCTGCCATGTCGTATTGGCTTTTTAAAACTACACCCTCAGGCTGCGGGGACTGGCCTGAAGACATGCTTTGTGCTATCACTTTAGTGGTGGCATAATAGATTCTACAGTCCACTAGTGACATTTAACTTACAGGCCCTGGGTATACTGGGTAACATAGACTAGGGACTGATACACAAGTTAAATATTCTGAACAGTACTTAACCAATTCTACATGCTTTTAGGGGTCAGATCACATACACTGGGCACTAGGCATCAGTGTACAAGTGTTGAAAAAATCCATATACCAGCAGCATCTGTCCAAACATTGGGGGTTGTATATGTGAAAAAGTGACCTTTCCTTGCATAAATAATAAGCATACCACATAGGAGTTATCAGCAATGTGCTGGTGTTCTTGAAATGAGATGCCCTGTGGATGAAAATCCTCTGTATGTATTTTCCTTTCATCTGCTTCCAACATCCTGATCAACTGTATAACCAACTGTATGTCCATAGACTGCCATCTGGTTGGCCAAATAATATATCAGTAATGTGTTAACGTGTTTTTGGGGCAATCTGAGCCATGGTCATCCATTTATTGGTAATGCTGGGACTGTCTATGTCAAGGTGGCAGAAGGGCACTTTGTTTCTTTGGCTAAAGAATTTGTTGGATGAGATGAGTGGGGGTCATATGTCAAAGGATATTTTGATCTTGAAGTCCTGGCAGTGCTCACATTGTATTTTTATTTGGATAGTGTGCTCACCTTATTTTCTGGGTCATTTTGCACACTTTTTGGCCTTTAGACAATAGCGAGAGGACTACTGGCCCTTCAGGTAAGTGTAGCTTGTAGCCTTCACTCCCCTGGTGGAGTACTACCCTCCCTATTTAGGGATCTCAGACAGTCAGGCGGGGATCTCTTTGCTTTCAGCAGAGCCTCTGCACTTGTCAGGGAACTCCGGGGTATATTTACAAGAAAGTGTTGAAGCCAAGAAGGCTAATGACATGCTTCATCACTTTATAAATGCAGGACTGCCCCTATATTTACTAGAATACTGTGCAGCCCAATGTTTCCCCCTGCGCTGGTGCTAAATTTAGCTGCATAGCGCCAATGCAGGCAACCTTGCACCATAGTGCAAGGGTGCCTGTGTTGAGGGGAAGATTGTTTATATGCAGGAAGGTCCTCCTTCCTGCACGTAAACAATCTTTATATGCTGTTTTGTAACTTCTATTTGTGCTGCTTAATGGTGCACACATAGAATTTGGAAAAGCAGCATTTTTTTAAAATGTGTGTTTATATGCAGGTAGGTCCTCCTTTATGCATCTAAACAATCCTTGTATGCTGTTTTGTAACTTCTATTTGTGCTGCTTAATGGTGCACACATAGAAGTTGCAGGATGGGGGTGTAGTGTAGTTCCTATATTCCCAATAGGCTCTGCGCATTGGAATAACATAAACGGTAGTTTAGACTTAGGACTGAGGTCGATTAGGTCTCTACTGAATATGTTAGACTTAATTAGGTATGCCAGTTAGCTCGGAGGTCACTAGAAACTTTCTCGAATGAACAGGAAGGAGTTAACATTCCTGATTAGACAAGAAGGGATTAGTTCTGACAACCGCATAAACATGACAACTTTGCTCCCTCCAGAATAAGGAGTATATCTCCAGAGTCATGTGAAAACAATAGATAGCTATTTCACTCAGTTAATCGTGCATGCTTAGTTTCACCATAGTGCAGAGAAATAGAGAGACAGGCGTTTTCAATAAAAGTTGTTATTTATTGAGCAGTCTTCTTTCTCATGCAAGAGAAATGAATTGCCACAATTGCAATACTTATCATAAAGTAAAGTGCGTACAGTAAAAGGAGTATTATGAAATAATACTATAGAAGCATTTATATGGTTTATGAGCCATATGATACTTAAAACTGATAAAATATATACAATACATACAATGATAAAAGTTGACTAAACGTACTCAACTGGTGCTTCTAAAATACGCCTACCCCGGTGTACCTAACCTAAGCCTAGTACGTGGGAAGGAGTAAGTGAGTTGCAGTTTAAGTAAAGTTAGTTTTGCCAAGAATCTGAATCAAGAATTCTCTAAGGATCTAATCAGCTCTGTACCTTGGTTATAGAATAAAGAAGGTCTTGTATCTCTTTCTCAGGCCTCGATCTCCAGGCTACCCGCAAGGGTGACTGGATACACTGGAGCTGGATTTCTCTGCAGTAGAAAAGACAGCGTCTTTCTCAGTGCGTCAAATGGGAGGGTCGGCTTCCTTTGGCACTCGCATTAGCTGGGCTTTGGGTAAGTAGATAGCTGCTCTGCTGCAAACCACCATGTGTTGCTTAAGGCAAATGCTGGTATATTTATACTTGAAAGGTGCCGTGTTTGACGTAAGGTTGGACATAAGACGTCACTTAAAACTGTGACTAACAACTGGCAGTTCTTTCAGGACTCTCAGGAGTTCTAGGACAAATCAAAACAGAAGCAGGGAGAATTCCCGGGTTGCTGGAGGTTTGGTTTCTTTAAAGAACGCGTTGTACTTTCTAGGAGTCTAGGGAAGTAGCCTTGCAGTATTTAGACTGCATTGGCTATGGCTAAATATGGATATGATTCTTATGCCTTTGTAAGGATATGATTTGTTATGACCACATAAGGGCATACATCGGGAATATTTAAGTAGGGTCCTAGATACGTTCACAACAGGGGACCTTCCTGCACATAAACAATCATTGGTGGTTTGCTGTTTCTATGTGTGCTGCCAAATTAAGCACACATGGACACAGCAAAAACGAGGAGAAACAAAGTAGTTATCCTCGGTCTGTCTGTTTAAGACCAGGTTTTCCCTGGTCTTAATTTTGGCACTGTCTCCTATTTATGCTGCTCTTGTAAATAGGGGGCAGCCTCAAAATCAATGGGTGTTGCGGTGGAACGCCCACCAAAACACCCATTGCCCACCACTTTCCCACTAAGTCTAGCATGAAAGGGGGCCTTATTTACAAGGCAGCATTAAGCCATGTTAAGTGGCATAACACAGCCTCGTAAATATGCCCCTCTTTGTCGTGCATCTGCGGGCCATTGTGCATTCACCTTTTCTGAAACCACCATGCATTGTATGCTGTGTATGGAGGTCCTATGTAGGGAACAGAGAGAGTGTCTCTCCTTCATTTGTAGGGTGGAAGGGCTGTAATTTTAACCTGACAGCCCTTTGACAGACAAGCCATGGGGTCAACGTCTGCATGCTGTGGATCAGTGGCTCTGGAGTAACCTGACCTTATGTTAATGTGCCACCGTGTACACTTGTGGACCTTCTGGAAAACAATAGTCTCATTGGAAACGTCAATAAGTTGGACGAGTGCCCATGCAACAAGCGTCATGAGTTTGAATCTTGACAAGGTCGACTCAGCTTTCCATCCTTCAGAGGTCAGGTAATTGAGCACCTTTAAATTGAGAAATAATAGAAAGTGTTATTGACACCACTTAGGAATGAATGGTGGGAGTACAGTACAAAGCACTACATAAAGGCAATTTTTTATTTCTATGTAACCACGTTAGCAAAATGTTTCTCTACAATATTTCTTCATGAAAATCGTGACATTTATGTCAATCCATGTTGCATACGTCCTTATTTAACGCCTACAAAGTAGTTCTGCATAATATATACTTCACTAAAAATAGTTGGTGTTCTATTCCCCAAAGAACAGCTCAGAGAAATGTCAAATCATCCATACATTTTCCAACTTTGATGGGTTCATATTGCGTGAAAACTATTGTGCCAAACAGCGATAGTATCTTGCTACAGAGAAAATAAATGTGTGGGCAAAGACCAAGTTAAACTGAGAAACTTTACAAACTATGCCTAGAATGAAAATCCGGAACTTCGTAAAATGTCCCTGGTGGAAAAAAACACATTAGCACCATTGACTAACTAGGCATTGCCAGTCTTTGCTATCCTTGAAAATGCGCCAAATCTCAAATATTAATATGCCCTTGAATAGCCGTGATGAATGAATTGAGAAATATTGCCCATTACCCAACTACAGCCACACGTCTTAGAGAAAAGGCCTAACATATGGGATTATTTAAAATAATGACAGGTTTGATATTGTTACAGACGGAGAGAGTAAGACAAATAGAATCTCTGCTCTCCTTGACAATGTTTTGATCCGAAACAGCCGCACGATACGGATTAAAAAATCTGTCTGAGGTGTGTAAATCACAGAGCATTTTGGGTCTTCTTTAGGTTTTACATGTTTTAAAATAATATTACTTTTGCAATCTGGACTAAAGGCAAGATATTGAATTTTAGAGGTGTTGATTAATACTTCCTTGTAATCTCCAATAAACGGAGTCCTGTTCCTTATCAAAATTCTGCCTAAATTAAGGCGAACTCTCTTTCTTGCGATAGGTAACCCCCTTGCCCTAAATAAAAAATTAGAAAAAACACATCTTGTTCATTCGCTGGAACCGAGCTCCTCTGTTTTTCAGAAATGAAAGGCCCGATTTTTTTTACATCATCTCCTTTTGTTGAATCCTTAAACTAACCATTTATGCTCGAAGAGAATTCACAAGAAGAAGCATGGAGATAGAATGCAAGCAGCGTGATGAGGATGCTGTTGGTCTGAAGACTGGTGGCCCATAGCTGACCCTACACCACATGGGGCCTCATTTATGAGAAATGACGCATCGCTGCGTGAAAGCAGCGATGCGTCACTTCTCAGTGCGCACTCCTTGCGATATTCCTGATGCGTCATATTTAATGTATGACGCATCATGTCGCAAGGAGTTACAGATACATCAGTATTTCTGACGCATCTGTAAGCGCAAAAGTGACGCATTGCTGGAGTGTGCCACTAAAGTGACGCAACTCCAGCAATGCGTCCTTTCACATGGGGCTTGTGTGAAAGGGCCTGCGTCAGTCTTACGCCTGCTGTGAGGCAGGCGCAAGATTTTGACGCAACGACGTCCTAAAAGTGACGCAGTGAAATCTCATAGATTTCACTGCGTCACTTCTACGACTCTTCCTTGCGTCAATACGCCCCCCTTGCATACATTATACCTGGCGCAGGTATAATGTGACGCAGCGGTTTACAAAGTGACGCATCTACCTAGATGCGTCACTTTGTAAATATGGCGCAACAAGGTGCATTTTTTACGCCACTGGTGCGTCACAAAAAGTGACGCACCAGCGGCGTAAAAGTGACGCACGACCTCATAAATGAGGCCCCCAGTGTCTACGGATAGCTACAAAAGCCACTTATAACAGGTACACATAACACAAAAAGACCAATACAAGCCACATAACAACCAAGGCCCCCAGCCACAAGCAACGCATCAATAAATCCCATCATGAGAAACTTAATCTGGAAAATTGACAGGCAAAACAATGCCCAGGTTCATATGAAAAGAGGACCTGATTTTTGGAGTGAAGGGTGGAACAGCAACTTCAGCATCATACTGTTACGTAGAACACGTGCTTAATACGTGCTGTGGTCAGTGCTTTAAATGGGCCGGTACTCACCGGTACTGAGTATCGGCACTTTTCAATTTTCTTCCCTTGAGTACCGAAACTTTTCAATACAAAAAGGAGAGTACCGGTACTCACAGGAGCTTAGCAGCACGCATTTCTTAGCTATTCCCAGACTGTCAGTGAATCACAGAACACCTTATTGGCTGGCTGTGCGTGTGATCAGGCAGCAGAGCTTGCGCTGCAATCAGCAGAGAGCAGCATCTTCACTTCCTTGACTGAATGAACAATATGTGCGCATTAACCGTGGTTTACATCGCCATTTTACACACAACCACCCATTCTCATTGCACCATTATGGTTAAATTAGTTTTGTTGTGCCGGCTGATACAGGTGCGCAACGCTTATCAGGATCAAAGGGCTTCAGCCCACCCCCAACGAACACCAACCCCCCAAACCCCCACCCCCGTTGAGTGTGGCAGTCCGGGATGAGACAGCTTTGAAGGACTGGGTTATTTAAGACCCAGCGGTGCCAGGGGACAACACCTGAAACCTTCGTGGGTAACCTGCTCCGGCGTACAAGTGACAGAGACACGGGACACTTCCTTCGGCGTCAAAGATTCGAGCTTTATTTACTGCAGGGAACACAGAAGTCATGGCAAGTACAACGCGTGCTACTTGTGGAGACTGCTTCAAATTGCTACAAGTGGGTCACTCCTTTTATACAAGTTTCTTCCATAGGGTTACATGGCACACAAAGGTTTATGGCTTGGTTCCCATAGTTATCCCCGAGAGGGGTCGCTTTGGTCACTTTGATACATTCAAGGTCCGGAACATAAGTGCGGAAACATTTGGCGGTTCCCAACTGCAAAAACCCATCTTCCCACCATTAGTACATTCCATTCAGCAATAAAACAGATCGAAGAAGGAACAAGGACAGGTGCGGAGGAAGATGGAGACAGTGGGGAATTGGAAAGGGTGTATAAGAGGAGGTGTCGGGGAAACACGAGCTACAGGCATCAAAGGGACGTGCCTAATGAGATGCACGGCTAAGACAATAAACCGGCACGGCAAGATGAGCCTCGAGCGGGGCCATTTGCCTTACAGTATCATCCCCCTCGTCATAAAGACATTTTCGAAGGACATGTGTCTTCCGTAGATATCTTGGGAATCCCAGGGTCGCGAAGCGGACAACGTCCGTTCGCTGGCTACTTGAGGGCAAGAGACAAAATGGATGCCATATCTAAGATGGAACCCGTGGGTACAGATAGAATAACCCACGTAACAGATGAACGGTTTAGGTTAGCACAACGAAACTGCATACACCCACTAAACTCGTCATTTGCGGTTCATAGATACCAGACTCGACCATATTCGTGCGAGTCAAAAACATCACTTACAATTGTCACGGAACCTCAGACGCTCCTTTTGCCCTCATGTAGGCAAGCACTAGTCGGAATCATACTCGATATTCATCAGACCATCTAGATGTTGCTGTAACATAGCTCTGTCCAATCGAGCTTCTTTGGTAACAGGCGGCTGTCTTATACACGTTGTAGCACAGAGGCCACATAAGGCAGGACCACACTGCACACAAAGGCAACACGTGAACAGGAATGCCACAACAACTCCGATAATCATCAGAATCTTCCAACCCCAAGTCGACATCAGGCCCCAAAACCACCCAAGTAGCGTCCAATCCCCTACGTCCACGTGTATGGACTCAGAGATCTTATGCAACTTTGAGATGGCTTGATAGACGGTCGGAGCGTTATCTGGAATGAAAATACAGCAGCTCGAATGGATCACCTTGCATACCCCACCTCGATCTGCTAAGATCACGTCTAAAACCATACGGTTTTGTAACGTCATAAGTCTATCCGCCTGAAGTTCTGTGGTGATATTACCAAGGGCACTGGCAGTAATGTTAGCTGTCGATTCTACCACTCGAGTCAATTGCCTCACGTTCCTACTATTAACCATAGGCCCCCAAAACGGGAGGAAACCCTTGAAAAAGTCTCCTGCCTCTTGACCGGCAGTGTCCTCTTCGCTAATTACGCCTCTCACAACTCTAGTCTTGTGATAGTCTGCATCTACAGTGAACGTCGGAGGCAACAAATTTGCGATAAAACATGAGCCCACAAAGTCGAAGGGCAAAAATGCATACGCACGATCATGGCAGATAAAGTATGTACCCTTGGCAGCCAGAAACACAGGGGACGAGACCATCGGCAAAATGTAATTTTCAGTGCAAGCGCTCTCTCCAAGTCGGGCTTTCGATCTTCGGCCACGACCTATTAGACAAAAACTACCAATGTGGGGTACGACCCATATCGGAGGCGAGCTTTTAAGCTGTTTTTCACTGGTGAACACACTATACTCGCCTCTACTCAGGACCCTATATGCTTGTACCTCTTCTTCTGGAATAAGCGAGGGTTCATAGATATCTCTATCTAAATCCTCTATCGCTATAGACAAAGGCTTTTGATACGAGCCAGGGCCAGATGAGGGGGATCGTGGCTCTCGATTGGGGTGGGAACCTAGTGCGCTTCGAAACATTGTTTGGAATGCTCGAGCGGAACCCTGGGAACTATACGGTAAAACCAAATATGGAATTCCCTTATCTGTGGTATGTGGCATCAACCCACACACCCAACAATTAGTAGTGTTAACCACTAACTGGTGCTGATGAAGGAGCTGAATAAAGGAATTATTGCGAAATTCTGCACGTCTAGCCTGCTCGTGTTCGGGTAAGATATGGAAAGAATGAGGAGATGCAGTAGAGGTAAGTTTAGAGTCAGAAGTAGGAGTAGGAGTAGGTATGGCAGAAGGTAAGAAGTACGACATCATATAGTACACCCCACCCGCCAATAATGCAGAAACAATCAAAAGCAATACAAATATCTGAAACATAAAACATTTTGTACGGCTAAGTTGCTGTAGCTCAAATCTTTGTGCCTGTGCTTTTTCCACGTCCATCAGCTTTGAAAACGCCATCCCCTATGACCGTCCGCAACGTTTCTTGACGCACTTCATTCTGTGTAGCAATAGTCAATCCCTAGGAGTTCCCAGGAACCGACGGTCTTTAACCTAGCGTCAAGACCTACTAACCAGAAGGAAGTACTCGCGCGGCCCTACGGCCTTTATTTACAATATATATGCAATGTCTCTCAGCTGTGGAAGCAAAAATACATAGAAAAAGAACCTTCAATATATACAAGAATAATTGCAATGATACAGGTGTTCAGACTGATCGTGGAAAACGAGATAATGCAATCGCCAAGGGGCAAAACAAAACTTTATTTGTCCTTAGTACTGGATCGCAAAAAGTATCGAGTTTTCCCAGGACGTGTCTGTTCATCAAACAAAGGATCCGTTGAAGAAACAGAGTTCTGTTGATCAGTCGAATGTTCTGGTCTCAAGTCTTTTGATGACAAATGTTCAACAGTATCTTTCTGCTGCACTGGAGATTCTCCGACAGGTTGTGCGTCGCTGAAGGGTACAAACGCCGGCAATCCTTCGGACTCAGTTGAAGCAATGCCCCTCCTCACCCACGAGTCTGCCGGTAACGGAATAGGAACTTTCTTTGTATGGGTGGCATGCACCCAATTTTTCCGACCCTCTAAACGAACGGCAGTTCTCGTGGCAAGGAGGACCTGGTAGGGTCCGGTGAACCTGGACTCCAAGTTCTTCTTCCGAGCAAAATTTCTGGTGACCACCCAGTCTCCAGGCTGGAGCTGGTGGCCTGGACCCTCCGTCTGCGTCGGCAATGCTTCGTAAACCTGTTGGTGAATTAACCTCAGTTTAGCAGTCAGATCATAAAGATAGTCAATCAACATTGGGTACTCAAGATCGCGGAACACACCCGGTCTAGGGACCCCCCACACATTCGCAGGGCGACCGAACACTATTTCATAGGGACTAAGCCCTACTCGGGAGTGTACGGTTGCCCTTGTTGACAGTAAAGCTAAGGGTAAAGCGTCAGGCCACGAAAGACCAGTCGTAGCCTGAATCTTCGCTAGTTTTAGTTTAAGGGTGCCGTTATACCCTTCAACCAAACCAGCTGACTGGGGATGATTGGCGCTATGGAATTTTTGATTAATTCCAAGGCCTTTGCACACACTCTTCATCACACTCCCCACAAACTCACTTCCATTATCAGACCATACAACCCGAGGCATTCCGTACCGAGGAAAGTATTCCTTCAGTAGGATTTTTGCCGTTGACAAGGCAGTGTTGTCCTTGAGAGGATAGGCTTCAATCCATCGGGAGAACGCGCAAACCACAACTAAAACGTATTTCAGGTTATTGCATCGCTCCATATGGATGAAGTCTAATTGAATCACCTCAAAGGGACACGAAGGGGGAGCAAAACTACCAGGAGGAGTTGGGGTTCCCTTACCAGGATTGTACAACATACATACCATACAGTTCTTAACCAATCGTTCAGCACATTTCGTGATACCATCATTCTTCCACACAGGGGACAGCAACCTACAAATACCTTTCACGCTAATATGTGATAACCCATGTGCCATTGTCACAATAGCCAGCACATACGCATCTGGCAACATCCATCTCTTATGTTCCGACAAGTCTACCCAACAACCATTCGCATCCAACTTTCCCGTACTCTCATTCCACTTCTTCTTTTCAGTCTCGGTGGCTTCATTTTGTATCGCCTTCACACTCTCGATAGTGTCCTCACACATACTAGTCTCCGCAGGCCACCTAACCGAACTCGTCACATACATTCGAGTGCTAAGGTTCCGAGCAGTCTCCTTAGCAGTCTCGTCTGCAAACGCATTACCACGTCCAACATCATCCGTCACCTTACGATGCGCACTACATTTGACAATCGCTACCTGCTTAGGCAATGTAAGTGCATCCAAAAGATCATTCACAAGCTGGCCATGCTGAATCTTCGTACCATGCGACGTCATAAAACCTCTCTCTCTCCACAATCGTCCAAAACTATGGGCGACGCCAAACGCATATTGACTGTCGGTAAACACATTCACACGTTTCCCTTTTGCTAACACACACGCTCTAGTAAGCGCAATCAGTTCCGCAGCCTGGGCAGAATTCTGATTCAATCTTGCAGCTTCAACAACAGTATTCAACGTCACAACAGCGTACGCAGTGGTGACATCGCCATTCGGCAATTTAAAACACGAGCCATCCACATACAACGTTCCATCTGGATCTTCTAAAGGGGTGTTTTTGAGGTCCACTTGACCTTTTGTTTCCTCTTCGGTCCTCAAATAACAGTCATGTTCTGTTATTTCATCTGACTCCATGCTAATTGGTAACAAGGTTGCTGGGTTCAGAACATTGCAACGTTTTATCTGAATATGACTTGCCAGCAGCGTCAACTCGTACCCAGACAACCTCGCACTCGTCAAGTGCTGAGTTTTCGTACGATTCAAAAGAGTATCGACTGCATGCGGAACCATCACCGTAAGCATATTATCCATGACCAATCCTGCTGATTGTCGGATGGACACCGCAGCTGCCGCTGTTGCTCTCAAACAACTCGGCAATGCTCTAGCTACCGGGTCCAAGGTCGAGGAAAAATATGCACATGGACGTTGCTTACCACCAAAAGGTTGCGTTAAGACACTCAAAGCACAACCTTCCCTCTCGTGAACATATAATGTGAACGGCTTACTGTAGTCAGGGGTACCTAACACAGGAGCCGAACACAATGAATCACGCAATTCAGAAAAACTCTTCTGACATTCTTCCGTCAATGGTAAAGGAGTTGAAACATCCTTGCACGTAAGAGCCACCAATGGTTTCGCTAGTAATGAAAAATTCGGGATCCATTGCCTGCAGTACGACGTGATACCTAGAAAGGCACGCACGTCTCTTTGTGTTGTTGGCACAGTCATTCGTGCAATTGCTCCAATTCTCTCTGGGGTCAACCGCCTTCCCTCCTTTGACAATAAGTGACCTAGATAGGTCACTTCTTGACAACAATATTGGAGTTTAGAAGGTGACACCTTGTGATGTTGCAGCAACGACACCGTAGCAATTTTGCAAATGTCCTGAGTATCCGCAGCTACCAATAAGTCATCGACATATTGGATTAAAGCCGCACCAGCCGGCAACGTAAACGCATCCAGTTGACCCTTCAAGGCTTGACTGTAAATCGATGGACTCTCACAGTAGCCTTGAGGAGCGCGTTTAAACCGGAAGCTGCGTCCACCAAGAGAGAAACCGAAAAGGTCTCTGCTCTCTTCAGCAATCGGAATACTGAAGAACGCATTCTTCAGATCGATCACCGAAAACCAAGACGCAGAAGCTGGAATCAAAGTCAGTAGCGCCGTGATGTCAGGCACAACAGGAAACTGAGGAATCACAATTTTATTTACCTCCCGTAAATCGATAACAAAACGATAAACAGGTGGTTTCGAGGGATCAGTACGTTTTAAAATAGGTAGTACAGGGCTGTTGCACACGTTTCCCCGAGTCTCTTCAATAACGTCTTTGTCGATCAAATCATAGATGATCGCTAACAATGCTCGTTCACCATCAAGAGAGATACGATACTGGGGAATACGTGGCAATCGCACATTAGATTTCAACTGAACAACATAAGGGGAGATGTCAAGCAGGCCCACATCATTGGGACCTGTCGCCCATAGAGATGCAGGAAGAGAACTCAATTCCGGTGGAAGCTTATCGAGAGACAAGTACATAGGAGAGACAACCCTCTCTCCTAACGTAAGCTTTACACCCGCAGGAGAACAATACAGAGTTGCGTACAAACGTTTTAGCAAATCCAGACCCAAGAGATTTTCACCACAACCAGTAGTCAAAATCAACGGAGCTTCAAGCTCACGTGGTCCAATTGTAAGAGGCGAAGGGCGTGAAACTGGATTGCTAACGGGGGCGCCAGAGAATCCAACGGAAACATTTCTTAAGCCAGACAAAGGTGCGCCAGGGAGCTTCGAATGCATAATGGAACTTTTCGCTGCACCAGTGTCCAACAGAAAAGGCTCAACGACGCCCGATGTAGCAACTGCGACGTAAGGCCCTCTCTGATCAACCGGAACTGATACCACTCCCTCTGCTTGTCTATGGCTGTCCTAGTAATTACTGTCGTCAGTTCCCTGATCGACGTAATAATCGTCTACATTGTACTGCGCAGATCGTCCTTGCGATGATCCACGTTGATCGAAACAGTTATTAGAATTTGATTGGTTATCCGAACGGTCATTTTGAGCACCACGACCTCTACCACGTGATGTCTGCTGAGAACCACCACGACCTCCTCTAGATGAGTTACCACTATTACGATCGTTCAGGACAGGACAATTGAATTTTAAATGACCCTCCTGTCTACAATAGGCACACTGATTGTACCCTAACGAGGATCTTTGAGAAGAGGAGTCATTTTGAGATTGCGATCGATTAGACTGCGACTGTGATCTATTTTGCTGTGAAGCATTCTGATTCGAACGCGGAGGATACGCTTGCTGTAACAACACTTTAGTTTTAAGTTCTTTCGTCTTTTTGTCAGCGCGGTCGTTCTCCTCTTTCTCTCTATTCTCATAATACTGTGCTGTAGCCAATATTTGAGCCGAGGTAGAAACGGCCCACGCACTTTCAGAATTTTTCAACTTATTGCTCAAGTCAGGCAATAAGTTAGAGACAAATTTGTCCACGAACAACCGTTGACCACCCTCAGTGCTCATATCCTGCCCACTATGATCGATGAATGCCTCCTCAAATCTCGTAAAGAAGTCGGAGACACTCTCATCCTTTTTCTGCTTACAAGCTGACAATTTGTCCCAAATCCCCCTCATAGCTGGCATAAGGGTTTTCATTAGTGTAATTATTCTCTGAGGGAGAGCAGTAATCAACTGTTCGGGTTTAGCACCACCAGTTTGCAACCCATCCGCCGCTATAATGGCCGCCCAATCACCACCTAGTTCGTTTGCGTGATTTTCCTGACGAATCTTAGCCCATACCGGTTGCGGTACTACATTGCCAAACAGCATATCAATATCGGCAAGATTCATTATCGTAGCGTCTACGAGCTGTGACAATTCCTTATAATACCCTGCAGGATTTTTGCGAGGGTCAGGCAAAGATTGCTTCACCTGTAACACTTCCGACCGTTTCCATGGGAGATGTATCCATACTCTCTGGAAATAGGGTGGAACAATGGGGTTAGCATTAGGATCGCCTGGCATCCACACTGGTGGAACTTCCCGCATGGGAAACTGACCAGACGTATCGAACTGCCTCTCAACATCCTCAACAAACAGGGCTTGAGGTATAGGAGTGGGACGGAAAGATAACAACCGCTCAACAGCTCGTCGAACGTTGGTATCCACTATCAGTCCGTTCGAGAACTGAAGTTGTAGGTCAGACAAAGCGGTCAACACCTCGTCAGGTGCATCGGCCGATATCTGATCGCGCAAAACTTTGCACATTTCTTCGAAAACAAATCTTTGTGTCGGTACATTGAATAGACAGAACGTATCAAGTACAATACGTGGAGGATTTCTAAGAGGATGCGTCATCCAACCCATCGCCATGTTATATAGCGAAGCGCGTTCCCTACCACCGGGAAGCTGACTACGTCTCTGAGGACCATCTGAACCAGCGGACCCAAGGACAGGTCCAAGAGAATGAAAGAAGTTAGCCGCAACAGGAGAAGTACGACTACGAGTAGCCGAAGAAGTATAGCACAAGGGACTAACAAGAAAAGGAGTAGAAACAGAAGCAACAACAGGAGTTAGTAGAGCAGGAACAGTAGCGGGTGTAGGAGTATGCGGAAGTGGAGGAGCAGTAGGAATAGCAGTAGGCAAAGGAGCAGGAACAGTCGGAAGAACGGGTGCAGGTTGAGGAACAGGCTGAAGATTAGGTGGAGGTACAGGGGGAACCACTGGAGCAGCGGTACCCTGTACATACGGAGGTGGCGATTTCAGAAGATAAGACATTAGAGGATCCTCAACTGGTTCTTCCTTCTTATCCGACTCCGTAGGCAAAGCAGGATAGCATTTATCAATGGACATACGCTGTAGCCTATCAAACACTTCCTTTTCCTTATCCTCCTTATCACGCTGAAACTGCTCTGCTTTCTTTACAATGGTAGCAACACCATCTCTCTGATTACTTTTAGTCTGTCTGATCTCTTTCTGTCGGGCTTCTTTACGCCACAACCGAAAGGCATCAAACATGGCCGGCCTTGACTTTTTCGCAAACAATTTAGCCTCTAGATTATCTAAGATTGGAGTCTCAAAGCTACCATGAGGTGGCCAACTAAGGACACCATCCTTCTTAGTATACCGAATCCAATAATCATTAAAAGTAATCGGACCTAGCCCGTGTTTACTGTAGAGCTCATAAGTGGGAGTTCCAACCGGAGGTATCGGACACGAGTCCTCCAGTCGGGAATCCGTACCACAACGTCTGAAACAACTAAACAAAGTACAGCGACCAGGCATCTTGCACACTAGCCGTGTTTCACAAACTTCAAGGGTTACGGGATTTACCAAGTCCCAGCAAAGAGCAAAAACCCTCGGTTTTTGGCGTCTGCAGTCGTCAAATATCACAACAAAGTACCAAGAACCACAAATGCAATGGAACCATGCAACAACTAAGTAACCACAACCAAGAACTCTGGGAGCGACCCACAAATACTTAACTCAAAGATCGATGGCGTCACCAGGAAGGCCCGTCAATCGTCTCGCTATACTAAGGTCTACGCCAGGTGCCAAAACAGGTCTACAGTCAGGGCAGCAGTCCGTCGCAGCCGTCAGGAGGCGGGAATCTTCGCGGGAAAAGTCTTCGGGCCACTTATTTCGACAACAGGATCGATGAAGCGGAGTGCACCTTCCCTAGGAGATTTCACACGAAGTTCCTCACGATCGTCGGGCTTGGACCGGTACCACTGATGCAGCCCCACGTTGGGCGCCAACTGAAGGACTGGGTTATTTAAGACCCAGCGGTGCCAGGGGACAACACCTGAAACCTTCGTGGGTAACCTGCTCCGGCGTACAAGTGACAGAGACACGGGACACTTCCTTCGGCGTCAAAGATTCGAGCTTTATTTACTGCAGGGAACACAGAAGTCACGGCAAGTACAACGCGTGCTACTTGTGGAGACTGCTTCAAATTGCTACAAGTGGGTCACTCCTTTTATACAAGTTTCTTCCATAGGGTTACATGGCACACAAAGGTTTATGGCTTGGTTCCCATAGTTATCCCCGAGAGGGGTCGCTTTGGTCACTTTGATACATTCAAGGTCCGAAACATAAGTGCGGAAACATTTGGCGGTTCCCAACTGCAAAAACCCATCTTCCCACCATTAGTACATTCCATTCAGCAATAAAACAGATCGAAGAAGGAACAAGGACAGGTGCGGAGGAAGATGGAGACAGTGGGGAATTGGAAAGGGTGTATAAGAGGAGGTGTCGGGGAAACACGAGCTACAGGCATCAAAGGGACGTGCCTAATGAGATGCACGGCTAAGACAATAAACCGGCACGGCAAGATGAGCCTCGAGCGGGGCCATTTGCCTTACAGTATCATCCCCCTCGTCATAAAGACATTTTCCAAGGACATGTGTCTTCCGTAGATATCTTGGGAATCCCAGGGTCGCGAAGCGGACAACGTCCGTTCGCTGGCTACTTGAGGGCAAGAGACAAAATGGATGCCATATCTAAGATGGAACCCGTGGGTACAGATAGAATAACCCACGTAACAGATGAACGGTTTAGGTTAGCACAACGAAACTGCATACACCCACGTCATTTGCGGTTCATAGATACCAGACTCGACCATATTCGTGCGAGTCAAAAACATCACTTACAATTGTCACGGAACCTCAGCTTCCTGGGCACTGGTCCCGAGCACTTTACAGGTCTTTAATGGACCATTTACTTGCTAACGAGGGCTTATCTCACCCCTTCTTAGAGCCCCTGCGTCTCCCACTCTGCATCTTGCTGGAAGAATCACCCCACCCCGATGTTTTTAGTAGCCCCCCCTCCTCACCCCGAAATTTGGCTCTAGTTGCACCTCTGGGCTCATATATGCACAATCGGTCTGCCCCTCCTGGTCTGTTACGATGTGGATTGGAGCAAGCCGATTGTGTGCCCGGGCGCACTTTAGCAGACACAGGTGTTCCGGCTGGGGCTCCGACCAACATTAATTTTCATTGAACTTTATCTCTCCCGTCACGATGTACAGAGGGGAAAGAGGTGGGCCTGCGCTTCTCCACAAGCTTGGATTAGAGAGAGAAAAGGTAAGAGAGGTAGAGAGATTGAGTAATGCAGAAAGAGGACAGAGGGATTGGTAAAGACCGGGAAAAGAGATGAAAAGCTCTAGAAAGACAAGAGAAAGAGAATGAAGTAAGGCAACTGAGTAAAGGAGGAGAGACACATAGGAGAGAAAGAGACTAGGCAAGGGAGAGTAAGACAGACAAGGCAGGGAGAGAAAGGAGAAATGTGGATAGACGAATATAAGGAAGGAAAAAACAGGTGCATGACATGAGGGACAGAAAGTAGAAACTAGCATGTGAAAGGTTTAGGAATGTGAGATAGACAAAAGGCAAGAGGTGAGAATTCATTTGTGGGCATGGGAAATAAGTGTCATGGGTAGGAGGAGGAGAGACATCAGGAAGAAAGAAAGGGGAAAATGCTTGTGGACACCATGTAGCAACGCATTACCAAGGGAATCTCGAAAGGCTCTTTTTGATGTTTGCTTGGTTATCTGGCAACTCTAACATAACCTTTTAAATGGTTCAGTGTTTGAATAAGAGTCCTACAAGAATTCCGTAGGGGTGTAAGCAATCTATTCTAATGTATACACCTCATACACTTTGCAGCTTCCATTTAAATGCTGACCTATAAACAAATATAAAGGATATAGACGTAATTAAAAAATCAGCTTCAAATGTAAAACATAGTTTTTTCTTTTAAAGAGTGTTATTCTCATCAATATCTGTGTCACAGCTTCAAACCTTTAAAACAGCTGACTCTGTACTAAGATTCTTTGAATGGCACATTGCCCTGTGCCTTCAGTATGCACATGCCTTCCTGTCGGGATGTCCCTCTATCCCCATGCTCTTGACTGTGCATAACTGAGTAAGTGAGTAGGTCTTCGACTTGAGGGCACAGCCAAATCTGTAATTAAGGAAAGATTCATATATTGTACATCCTCCAACAGTTGAGAACCCCAGAGTCTGAAAGGGCCTGTTTTGCGTGCCCCAGGTGGGCAAATCACTTTACCTCAGTCAGAATCTTATTGAAGAGCGAACTCAAAAACGTTCTCCAACCCACCACCCGATATGTAATGCTTCTTTCTCTCTTCTGAACTATCACTCCTTATACAAACTTGCAGTGAGGCAACTTCTCTTTTGCTCTCAAAATTTGTCAAATCTCCTAAAAAGAAAGGGAAAAATTGTTTATTATTGCGCATGTTTCTTTCACAAATTGCTCACAGTATCCATAATTGTGCATAATGTGACAATCCAATAGCTTTCATGAGCCATAAGTGCAGAGTCACATTGTACACAGGAAATTTGAAAGTTACCGTTAAAATTACAGTTTTGTGCAAGCAGAGCCACAAAGAATGCTCTACAGAAGGCAGAACAGTTGCTGATTTACTGTGCACAGTTGCACAAAAAGAAAATCCTAAATGTTTGTCTCCCAACCACGCCCTTAGCCACGCCCCCATCCCCGCCCCTTCCGTTAAAGCTGGTGAGTACCTGCACTTATTTTTTTCCATTTAAAGCACTGGCTGTGGTCCAAAGTCTTGTTCTGAAGCCCACAGCCTGCACTATTGGAGGTTGTGTGTTCTGAAAACCAAGGCTTCGTAGCTTTGATTCCACCTCATACTGCTTTGTTCCACACCGTGACTTTCCCTGCATCTTTAAGTCACTCTTGCATGTTGCTTTTCATACCTACTATTTCCCTTTGTTACTGTTTTTCCATCTTTCTCTTTCTTTTGCACTCTTTTGTTTTCCTCTCTCTTGTTCTTAATCAAAGTCGGATGAAATAAAAGTGCTGGTGCCCAAATATGGATGCCAGAGGTTCCAACCTGAACCCACCATCTTAAATTGACCATCACTTCTGACCTGTGGTAGTGCAGAGCTGGAAACAAACTAATTTTAAGCATGTGTAATACGCAATTAAAATTTTCACGTGTAAAATGTGATGCCTTCATGCAAATCAGTTACCACCCATGCATTTTTTAAGGCGCAAAATGTGCACTCGGAAATAAGATGCCAGCTGTGCCTGTTGCCCCCTATTTCCAAATCACAGATACATGCAGCAAGATCTCTGGCAAACATCCAATTCCCCTGTGATAGTCCAGACTCGATGGAGGGCAGGTGCAGACAGTGGTGCTGGAATCAATTTATAGAGTTTGGGTGCTGCCATTAATGTTAAATCTCTAAAGTCATAAGGACTGTGAAAAATCCAAGCGTTGCACAAAAAACAAGTATAGCAAATGTGCCACGCCCATTCAGCAACAGAACTGTAAGGGTTGGTATGTTAGTGGATGGTGCATTTTGGAACCCTGGTGTTGTAGGGCACTGTCATTTACAGACAGCACGTTTTCTGTTGAAATGGGCACTAAATGTGTATAGACATGCAGTTTTCCTGGTAAAACTATGGGTCGGTGTACGACAATTACATTTTGTGATTCGCTAATTGCGCCACTTTGAGACTTGAAATTTGCGAGTTGCAAAATGCAAAGTAGAATGGTGTCCCAGACGCTGTTTGCGATTCCCAAAGGAGTCGCAAATTGCATGCCTCATCAATATTCATGAGGCAAGCGCAATTTGTGACTGATTGGAATGGCTAGCTCTCCCAGGGAAGGTGGCCTGCTGAGGTCAGCAGACAACCATGTCTGGGACTGCTTTTTAAATAAAGCAGGTCTTTTTTTAAATGCAGCCCATTTTCCTTAAAGGAAAATGGGATGCATTTAAAAAACAAAAATTAATCTTTTCAGTTTCATTTTTTAAGGGCTGGCAGTGGTCCATGAAACAACTGCCTGCTCTTAAAAGATATTTGCGCACACACTCTCAAAGGGGTCCCCTGGGGACCCCTTCCCGTTTGTGAGTGGTTTATCACCTACTTGAAGTTGGTGGTAAACTGCGAGTGTTTTGTGACCGCAAATGTGGTCACAAACAACAGTACATGGCGAAGCGCTATTAGGAAGGGACACCCCTTCCTAATAGCAAAAGTCTCAAATTCTAATTTGCGAGTCAGTGACTCGCAAAATAGCATTTGTACATGCCTGGAACCTTTTTGGCATTTGCAAACGGGCCAATCTCCTGTTTGTGACTGCAAAAAAGAGTTGTACATATGGCCCTATATTGCTTACAAATGATTATGTGTGGACATCGTGTTCGATCACCAAGTAAAGAGTCTTGATTTGTTTTGATCCTATTCAAATTGTTGTTTCCATCACACTTAAAAATTACAAAACAAACTTTTCTTCTTTGAAATATGTGTATATTTCATTTACAGGTATTTACATGTTGTTGTGTGCTAGAAAACATAACAGACATCCTGCACCCTTTCCTTTCACTTCCTGTCCCCAGCCAGATTGTCACCTGCGTCACTTTTCCAAAATCCACTCATTTTGGGGTCAAAGAAATAAAAGTAAACCCCAGTTTCCAAGTAAGCAGAAATTTCCAAATAAGTAATTTGTACGCATGTAATTTGTCAGAAGACATAACCTGGCATTTGGCCCTTGCCTCTTATCCCACAGTAAATGTGACAAGATAAGGACAACATTTAAAGGTATCTTTATTGCTTATTCGGCTTCTGAACCCTAGCATGGTGATTTTGGTGGTGCTGCCGCATCCCCTTCACCCCCACTTCTATCACTTGAGGGTGCAGGTAATGCAGAATGCTGATAGGTGTCAAAGATGTTCCCTATTGGTATTGCATTTCCATAGTCCACACTACGCTCACATGCCCTGAGTAGTGTAGTAAAAAAAAAATGTATACCCATAATCCAATTACATTGATAGGTTTGTAAGGCTCTACCAGCCAATGCTAATTCTGTTACAGAAACCTGAAGAGGTGAGAGAATAAAGATGTCAGCAGGCTGTCTCATTCTCAGAGCTACTCATGAGAGTCTATATAAATCATGTAAAACACCTACTCTTCAGGTTTCCGTAGAAAAAGGAAACAAAGGACACCTGCAGCCAACATGATGTGTAACTAGCATTGACAATGGGAGACATCTCTATAATTCTCTTGTAATCTCCCTAACTGAGGAATGCCTTGATGAAAATTTTAGAAGAAACCTTTTATTTACAGCTCCTGCCCTCTTTCAAGTCAATGCCCCACTCTTACACCACCACTTTATGCACACTGTACCAGGGAGGCTATTAGTCTCCATTAAGTTCTCACTACAGGGCCCAAATCTATCTTTGTGAGTGCCAGCTTGCTGGTCTCGCAATTCAACGTCAACTTGTTCCTTCATTCTGTTCAGGATGACCCTGTTTAACACTTTGCCTGGGATTGATAGAAGAGTTATCCTTCTGTAGTTTGTGCAGTTTCTCCGCTCACCTTCCTTGGGCACCTTGATTAGCTATCCCTCCTTTCAATTTGATGGCACCTTTTTCCTCATCTGAAACGCTTTCAAACATAAGGTAGCGCATGGGGCGTGGCTTGCGCGCCGCTTCAGCATGGCGTGTTGCGCTTGAGCTCCGGGGTGAGAGTGTCCCGTCGGGCTAATTTCTCCGTTCCTTGACTGCCCCTGTGTGCGGAAAAGGCAGCCTTCAGCAGCGGAACATGCAGGGAGCTGCTTGACGATGTTTTCCTGACGTTTTGGTCACCGGCTGAAGGATTTCTCTTTCACGACCCAGAGACGCTCGTTTCCTCATAGACGGCCGCCATTTTCCCGCTCCTGGTGCACTCGGCATTTTCTCCTCAGAAGTACCGTTTTGGATACATTCTTGCAGGTCGTGGTGGCTGTCCAGGATGCTTCTTCTATGATGCCTACAATTGGTAACATTTTTTCTTTTTTTCTGTTATTTTATTGCTGCTTGGCTGGAAATTAAGTTGCCCACGCGCTGTTTTTTCTCAGTGCAGTTATCTTATACCGGTGTAGTTCTTTTTCCTACGACCTCTTTGCTGTGCCCTCCTGCTCTAATTGTAGCTATATCATTACTCTGCTACCTGCCTGCCCTGCATATAAGTCCGCCGCTATTACTTAATTAGCGCCCATTGAGCTCAGTGTGCTATATCTCTTTTTTTTGGATACAGACTGCGCAGTTTTTGCTCTCCTCTTCCCCTCAAGTGGTTGTATATTTTTTCTTGGTGGCTGCTCCTTCATGGCTGCAAATATGGGTCGATCCTTGAGCAACAAAGACTCAAAAGATGTTGGCACGTCATTGAAAGGGCTTAAGTCAGTGTCTCCTACGCCTGAGTCTGCTCAGTCAGACACTAATTCCACGCTGGACACAATATTAACGCGCCTGAATGAAGTGCATGATATTGCGCAGTCAACAAAAACTAATACAGATTTACTGCAAGTGGAAGTGTCTGCTATCAGGAATGACTTTAAAGCCCTCTCTCTTCGTGTATCTGCTACTGAATCACGAGTCAGTTGTGCAGAGGATGGTATGCAGAAACATTCCAGATCCCTCAACCACTTGGAGCGCTCAATGGCGGCATTGCGAAGAGATCTCACTGAGCAGGAGGACCTTAATCGCAGATCTAACCTACGCATTTTTGGTTTGCCGGAGGATTCAGAGAAATCATCTTCATCTATGATAGAGTTCTTATCTCATTGGATTCCGGACACCTTACAAATCTCATTCCACAGAGAGTTTGAGATAGAAAGAGCACATTGTGTTCCAACGTTTCGGTCTAAATCGGCAACCCAGCCAAGAGCAATCATTTTTAAGCCATTGCGGCATCAGCATACTGAACAGATACTCTCTCATATGCGGAAAGCTAAACAAGTCATCTGGGACGGTCATCGAATCTCAATTTCTCAGGACTTTGCCAGAGATACGGTCATAAGGAGAAAGGGCTTCCTTAATCTTCGGAAACGTCTTTCTGAGATGGGCATTCCCTTTTCGTTTTCTGGACCATCGAAGTTCCGCATTACTTATAAAGGACATTCTAGAATTTTCGATGAGCCGGACGATTTAACTACATTCCTGGACAACCAGTTAGAGATAGAGATGGAGATTCAAAAAGCGACATCGCAGACTCCTGGTGCCTCGGGCACTTGAACTGTCTCCTTCTTTCTTCTGGATGTATTTTTCTGTATGCCTAGTTCTCTCCTCTCTCCTGTTGTGCTTATATGTCGGTCTTAACCTCCGAGGCTGTTAATGGAATTTTTCTGTTCTTCTTGTGTCCACACTGCTTTCTGTTCTATCCTTCTTCCATGGATTTATACTGGTTCGATTTTTCTATGGGTCTCTTTCTAATATTATTCCTTCTTATCTCTCTATTGGTTTCTTGTTCTTCTATTTTACTCCGCTTCTTGCCAGTTCTCCTTTCTATTTTCTTACCTCTTGTACACTCATGACGTTTATTTTTGCTCTTTATATTGTCTTCAGCTCTTCTTGTCTTTACTTTCTCTAAATGTTTAGTTCAAGTCACTTTTTTCTTTTCTTGATGCTTATCTTTTTAATAGTTACCGTGCTTTTTCTGATATGTGTCTTTTTATATCTTTCTTTTTCTTTCTATTTTGCTATTTTTCTGCCTTTCTTTTCTTACATATTTATATGTTCCTGCTTTTTCCACTTCAGCTACATATTGCTATTATATACAGTTATTGTTTGTTCATTAACTAAGTATTTATTTTTAGGATATACATATTGATCGTCCTGCATTCATCTACTGTTCATGATTTACCTCATGCTTTTGTTTTTCTTATCAGTTTGTCTGATAGTATTATTTACTATAGCTATGTCTCTTAATACTAGATTGATAACTAAATGTGATTGTACAAATTTCTTAGTTACATTATGACTATTTACATCGTTAAGCTGCTTTGCGTTGCTACTTTTGATTGTTACCAGTTCCTATTTTACTGCTATCAGTTTGCTATAGTTTTGGGGCTATTGTTATCAATTACTTTTCTTCCTAGTACGGGTCCCTTACTTGCCTTTCCACGTTCTCCCTAGTATGATGTTGGTCTTTTTTAGGCCTCCCCTCCTGCTTCTTCTTTCCCTCCTTTCTTTTCTCTTTTCTTCTTTTCTTTCTTTCTCTCTATCTTGGATTCCCCACATGGATTCGCCCTCCATGTTTCTTATGATTGTTGGTAGGTTCCTTGTATTTGTGTGGTTGGTTCTTTTTCTGCCATCGATGTCGTCTTTTCTTTATTATTATGTATTTCCATGCCGGGTTTAAATGTATTATCCCTTAATGTTAAGGGTTTGAATCATCCGGTGAAGAGGTCGAAAGTCTTAGATTACTGTAAATCTCTGTCTTCTGACCTGGTTCTTTTTCAAGAGACCAAGGTCACTAACAGAGAAGCGTTGTTTTTGAAGAAGGAATGGGTTTCGGATGTTTGCTGTTCTGATGCCTTTGGTAAACGAAATGGAGTTATTACATTAATTTAAAAAAATTCTGGTTTATCTATACTTTCGTCTGATCATGATTCTGAGGGTCGCTGGCTGTTATCTAGATTGTCGGATGGACAGCATGATCTGTATGTGATGAATATCTATGCTCCTAACGTTGACGATCCGACCTTTTGGAAATCGGTTACCAAAAAATTAAATGACACCCCGCACTCTGGCAATCTTATTGTGGGCGGAGATTTTAATTTACCGATGGACCCTCTTTTAGATAGGAACTCTGCATTTCAGTTTCGTCCTCCTAAATCTCACAAACAAATGCTTAACATGTGTTCCTTTACTCATCTTCAAGATATATGGCGTCTTCATAATCCCACTGGTAGTGATTTTTCTTTCTTCTCTTCGCCTCACTCTTCCTTTCTCTCGTATTGACTATCTCCTGGTTCATTCTGCTCTTGTTTCATCTTCTTCTTCTCCGCTTATACATCCTATTTTGATTTCTGATCACGCTGCGGTCACTTTTACGCTGTCATCCTTTGCCCCTAAATCACGCGCTCGTTCATGGAGATTGAATACCAATGTTTTACATGATGCTTCTCAGGTTGATGAATTTTCTAAAGTTATAGATACTTTTTTCCATGAAAACGAAGGCTCTGTATCTTCCCCAATCGTTCTATGGGACTCATTTAAATGCACTTTCCATGGTCAAGTCATTAAATGTATGTCCAAACGGAATGCTGCTATTAAAAAGGAGCTTACAGATTTTATCATCCCAAATTAAAAATCTGGAAACCACCTTTAGGCAATCTAAGGATTCATCTTGTTTACAGCTCATAAAACAACTAAAATACAAATATAATACTATTGTTACTAAAAGAGCCCATATTGGTGTACAAGCACAGAAATCCAAGAAGTTGTTGCTAAAAAATCGAGCTGGGAAGATTTTAGCTGCTACATTAAAATTTCAGGATTTCTCTTTCAAGTCCTCGCAGATCTCTTCTATTACTGACCATACGGGTTCTAAAAAAATCCAAACAGGGGAAATACTTGAAGTTTTTCGTGACTTTTATAATAAATTGTATACTCCTTCTAATCAATCCTCTTTTGACCAGTGTCAGGATTTTTTAAAATCTGTTCCGATTCAGTCGGTCTCTGATGATGATCGTACTTTTTTAAATAAGCCTATTTCCCCCGAGGAAATCGTTTCTGCGATTAAAGCTACTCATTCTGGCAAGGCTCCAGGCCCTGATGGTTATCCAATTTTATTTTATAAAACTTTTCTCCCTACGCTTGTCCCCAAATTACAATCTGTCTTTGACTCTTTTGTTAAGGATGGGTCTGTTTCTGGTATGGCTGCTGAAGCTACTATAGTAGTGATCCCGAAAGAAGGGAAAGACCATTCGGATCCCAAAAACTTCCGTCCTATTTCTCTCCTTAACATGGAAGCTAAGATTTTTGCTAAAATCCTGGCTAAAAGATTGGAATCCTTTATCCCTCATCTTGTTCATCCTTCTCAAACTGGTTTTGTAAAAGGTCGTCTTGCGCGAGACAATATACGCACTTTCTGTCATATTCTCGGTGCTGCTAAGCGGTCTCAACTTCCTGCCGCGGCCTTGGCCCTTGATGCGGAAAAGTCCTTCGACAAGGTCTCTTGGCCATTTCTTCGTGCTGTTTTATGCGCGCATAACCTTGGCGACTCTTTCATTAATATGATAATGTCCTTATATTCTCAATCTAAAGCTAACATTAGAGTTAATGGCGCTACGTCGTCGTTTTTCAATCTTCGTCAGGGCACTAGACAGGGGTGTCCTTTATCCCCACTTTTGTTTCTATTATCTATTGATCCTCTTCTTCGATTGATTGAGTTACACCCTGATATTAAAGGTTTTTCTTTCGGGCCTCACTGTATTAAAACTGCTGCATACGCAGATGATGTTCTTATTTTTTCAGATGATATCGCCTTGGCAATCCCTGCTATCTCAAATACCATTTCCCTCTTCTCATCGGTTTCAGGTTATACCCTAAATAAAGATAAGACGGAAATGTTCCCTTTGAATGCCTATTGTTTTCCTTCTCATATGGGCTCAGCGGGCTTTAAGTGGCAGTCTACACACCTGAAATACTTAGGGATTTATTTTTGTTCTACTCTCTATGCCACCACTGCCTATAATGAATCCCAGACTCTCCTTAAAGTGCGTTGTCTTTTGGATACATGGTCTCCGAAACATATTTCATGGTGGGGTCGCCTCCAGACTCTCAAAATGATGATCACGCCGATTATTAATTTTGTTTCATCCATGCTTCCGGTAAAATTATCGGACTCCTTTTTTCACGAAATCGATGTTCTGACATCAAAATTTTTGTGGAATGACAAACGTGCTAGACTTGCATACAAATTTTTGCGTCGTCCTTGTGATATGGGAGGTTGCAATTTTCCTGATTGGGAAAAATACCAAACTGCCTTCTTGGCCTCTCAAGGTGCTTTATGGTTCTCTCCTCCATCTCTTCATGTTCCATCTTGGTTGCTCATAGAACAAGAATTAGCATCCCCCTTGCCTACTGCCTCTTTTTGCATTGCATCTACTTTACATATCCTGTTCTCTCGGTCTATCATTATTGATACAATTGCTGCGGTCAGGAAGATAGACAAGAAGGTGGCAATCCCTTTACATAAAACTAGGTGGTAATCTATCTGGCTGAATTCCAAAATTAAACTCAACATTACTCCCAACCTCATGTCCTATTGGGCAGATAAAGGGGTCTCTCTTGTTAAACATCTATATGGTGCTTCTGATGAGCCATTATCTTTTTCCACCTTGGCTCAAAAACATTCTTTAACAAATCTTGATTTCTATACTTTTCTTAAAATTAAAGTGGCCCTTGCTAAAGTTTGTCTTCATCCTACCTCTTCTACCATCTCACTTTTTCATATCTGGATTAAATCCGGTCACGTCGCCTCCAAAATGTATACATTTTTGTCATCTGCCTCACTACCCGCACAAACGGTTGCTCAACAAAAATGGTTACACCATTTTGATCATGCCATTACGGATCATATTTCCTCGGATACTTGGCAATTAATTGGTAAATTCTCTCTTCGTAATAAAATCGCACCATCTTTAATGCAGTCTAAGTTTTTCTCTATCAATCTCCTCCATTGGACGCCTGTGCGTCTTCATTCGCTAAATCTTAAAGATGACAACTTATGCTGGAGTTGTGGTTTGTTGGCAGGCGATTTTCATCATATGTTTTTTGGTTGCTCCTTGCTTCAACCTTTTTGGAACCTCGTCCATAAACATCTCTCTCTTATTTTTGGCATTGAGTTCCAACTTTCTTTCCCTTTAATTTTATTGGGCCCACTGGCTGCCCCCACTCCTCTCCCATTAGACCCATTGGAATTACAATTGATGGATCTTCTCCTGACTTTGCAGTGAAAATTATTCTTATGGAGTGGAAATCCATCTCTTCGGTATCCTATCATACATGGTGGGCTTGGGTCTCCTTTTTACGCAGTGCTCACACTTCGGTGGATCAAGCTCACCTCTCTCCATCTATTTCTAGTGGGGTTTGGAAAGCTTTGGATGATTATATGGAGTTGTCCTCAAAAGGGTTGGTTCCTCAGTTTCCTTTTGATCTGTCTGTCTAATTGTTGTCTTATAATTTTCTAGGTTGGGTTAGTCCTGTGGGAATCCTTCCTCTTTTTCTTCTTTTTTCTTCTTCTCTTTTCTCTTTCCTGTCCTCTATTCTTTTTCATCTTTTCTATTGCTCTCCCTCTTCTTTCCTCTTTTCTTTTATTCTATTTCCTCCCCTGCCCCCATCTCCAGATATGATAGTGATACGTTTGTTTAGTGCTTTGATAGTAGCTTTTACCTAATCGAATTCTATACTCTATAACAGGCTACTTTTACTTTTATATGAATTTACTTTGCTTAATTCTCAAGTTAGGTCCCTGATTGTATATTTCTCTTGATTCAATTGTATCACTTGTATTGTATTTTGTTCCAACTATTCGTTATCACTTCTTTATCAATAAAATTTTCTTGAAATCAAAAAAAAAACATAAGGCAGCGCATGTCTACTGATGTTTCAATGTCTGCCTCAATGCCTCTGCATGAATGTTGTCAGGTCCTGCTGCCTTCCCATTTAGCAGATGCCTGGTGGCTTGTTGTACTTTTTCCTTGGCTGGTCTGCTACAGTTAATTGGCAAGTCCTTGTCAGCTGGCTATATGTCTGGTGGACACTGTGGCATTGCTTGGGTCATCAGTTGTGCAAAATGTTCCACCTATCTTTGTTGTTGGCCTTCATCACACAAGATTGTCTTCCCAGCTTTGTCTTTAACAGGTCTTTCTGTCTACCCATATCCTTGTTATGTCGTAGAATTCTTTCAAGTTTCCATGGCTTGCTGCTACTTAGGCATCTGTGGCAAGACCATTGATGATTTTTTGCTTGTCTGCTTTTAAGCTTATCTTTGCTTCCTTGTTGGTTTTGGTATATTCGCCAAGGATAGATCCTGCACAGACCAGATTGCAACACAGCATCATCATTGAGATGGAATGGAACTCTCACTCTATGCAAACTTAATTGACTATGCGAAGGCATTCATTGGCATCAAAACTCCTCCCCCACTACGGTGTGCCAGATAAACTTGTAAGAATTATAAGGAACTCCTATGATGTAATGACCTGCAGGATATTCCATGGAGACAACTCATGGAAGCCTTCCAAGTGAGGAACGGCGTCCACCAGGGTTGTTTGCTCTCCTCTTTTCTCTTCCTGCTGACCATAGACTAGATCATGAAGACATTTACAGCAAGGAGAAGAAATGCGATCCAGTGGACACCTTGGACACAGCTTGATATGGTTCCCTCGAATGGTTCCGCTCGTTCCTGACGGGCAGATCCTTCCGAGTCTCAGCACCCCCGTTCACCTCCCGGTCTCACTCTATCGGCCAAGGAGTCCCGCAGGGTTCGGCACTCAGTCCATCCCTTTTTAACCTGTATGTGCAGCCCCTCGCGGCAGTGGCCAGAGAATGGGACCTCACGCTGGTGTCGTCCGCCGACGACACACAGCTGGTGATTACCCTCACTGAGGCCCCTTCAACCTCTGCCACGAGATTCAGGGATCGACTGGCCGCAGTCGCCCATTGGATGACGGGTAACTGCTTACAACTGAACACAGGGAAAACCGAGGTGCTGCTCCTTGGTAAGAACCCCAGCTGTTGGAGCGACCATTGGTGGCCTTCCTTGCTGGGCCCCATCCCTCCCCCTAAAACTTTGGTAAAAAACCTGGGAGTTTGGTTGGACTCCTCATTGAGCTACCAAACCCACACCAAAAGAGTGGCAGCTACGTGTGTGGGCCTGCTGAGAAGCCTCAACCCTATTCTTGGCTTCTTCGATCCCAAAACACGTCAACTCATAGTCCAATCTATCATTCTCTCCCGGTTGGACTATGCTAGCGTCCTACTGTTAGGCGCTAACAAAGCAGAGACAACAAGGCTTCAACGAATTCAGAATTCTGCGGCCAGGGCTATAGTCGGCCTTCCAAGAAGATGCTCTGCTAGAGCCACCATACAAAGACTCCACTGGCTCCCAGTGGAAGCTAGAATCCAATTTAAGGCCCTCACCACTGCTTTCAAAATCCTCAAAACAGATGGCCCTGTACTCCTCCGTCCGCTTCTACTACCCTACACCCCCCAGCGCAATCTGCGCTCCCTAGGTCAACATCTGGTAGTGGTTCCCCGTACGAAACTCTGCCGTGTCGGGGGTCGCTCCTTCAGTGTCTTGGGAGCAAAACTCTGGAACTCCCTTCCCCCGAACATCCGTCGCCTTGACAATCTGTCTGCATTCCGCAAGGCAATTAAAACCCACCTGTTCCCACTGCCTTAAGCCTTCGGCCTCCCCCCCCCTCTCAGTAGGTTATGCTATGGTTTCTCAGCGCCGGGACGCCCCGTTGCTGGGGCAGCTGTCGCGCTTCAACAAACTCGTAGCATAACATAACATAACCTAGACTATGCAGATGACCTGGTCCTACTCTTCCATACCCATCTGCAGATGTGACAGCCATGTCAGCACATGGTAATTGTGTCACTATAAGATGGGATGCACATTTGATTTGATTAAATGCGCTATGCAGACAGAGCTACTGGCATGCATGCATTTGAACAAAGGTGAGCACGGTTGCCTGATCACAGCATATCATAGCACGTTTCTTTGTTTAGAGTCTTTTCGAACTTTGGCATGCAGGTAGAGTTCTTTTTCCCGATTGCTGTAACAATATCACATCATGATCAAGATACATACGGGTGTTTAACAAAAAGGTGTCCCGATGTATATAACCGGTGGATTGTAACTTATAATTTTTAGAGCATACCATTGCACACACACTGGGTGTTAGTCACATCGCATGACCCGAAATGCCCTGCAAGGAGGGAAAGATTTCTGAACAGGAGAATTTTCTTTACGGATTTCGAAAATTTTAATATTTTCACAAATTGAAAGTTTTCAATGTGAATATGATGGAGCAACATTGGTAAATGATACATTTTGAAAATAAACATTGAGTGTTGAACAAAAAATCACAGAACAAAAGGATTTATTTTATATAAAAACTGGATAAATAAAACCATTTGGCTTTAATAGTTAAGTGCAACCAGAGTCAGGAGATGGGGATCTACGTTTGACACATTTTGCAGCTTTGACACAGTGCAATAGAAGATGCACTGTACACTGGGATGCACACAGGAGAAACATCATATGAAGCATTAAAACAATTGATTAAGAAAGGTTGCACATAGTGCACTGTGGGAACATAGTAAACAAGCCATGTCAGCACAACTTCCACAGGAGAAACACCAAGATCCTGAAGGCACTTACTCTTTCAAGCGATGAACGGGAAGAGGTTGAGGCCTTCACTTACGTGGGAAGTGCCATAGACAAGCAGGGTGGACCAGACGCTGGGGTCAAGGCAAGAATTAGCAAAGCAAAGGCTGCCTTTATTCATCTAAATAGGATTTGGAGCTCTAAGGACTGAATCCTGCAAACCAAGATCAGGCTTTTTAACACCAACATAAAATCTGTCCTTCTGTATGGAGCAGGAACTTGGAGGACAACAGTGACTATCACCAGCAAAGTCCAGACCTGTCTGAGGAAATCCTTCCAAATCTGCTGGCCAAACACCATCAGCTACAACGACCTATGGCAGCAGAATTTCCAACTTCTTGTTCATGAAGAAATCAGGAAAATACTCTGGTGATGGATAGGTCACACCCTCAGCAAGCCCGCATCAAGTAAGCCGTGACCTGGAACCCTCAAGGGAAAAGGAAAAAGGAAGGCTAAGAAATGTCTGGTGCCAAGACATTCGAGGCTAACTGCAAGGAGATGGGTTACTCCTGGAGTCAGTTTTGAAGAAAAGCACAGGAAAGAGATGGCTGTAGATTTCTGGTTGATGGCCGATACCGCAGAGAGGGTAGTAGGCATTAGTAAATGCAGGACCCAAAATCGGACATTTTGGCCTAAGTAGGCACTGAGCTCATGGGGTTAGACGTAGGCTTATGGGGCTGCATTGGGCATATTGGTGAAGCCTTAAATAAAAAGTTGCATTGGTCCTATGGGAATACTGTGGATATGAGATTGCCTTGAAAAAAAGTAACTGAACTTGGAAAACATAGCTGTACTGAACTGGGACTGCCCAGACCGAACAGGACAATGCTGGCATATATAATGTTACACTGAGCCATTGGACTTTCAGGCAGCATGGTGGGCTTTGTCCGTGATTAAGGTAATGCAATGAACATTTTGGCTTTCATGGAGAACATGTAACTGTATGCATCTGTCAAGCAGGAGGGATGTGGCAGGTGATAGCCAAAAATGAATGTTAAATGGACATTAGTTTATATGTTGTATCAATGAGTATTCAAACAAGGAAGGCAATAGAGATAAGATAGAGAAAACAATGACTTTTATGTTGTCGGTATCTCATAATCCGTCAACTGGTCTCTGATGTCTGGTGCCGCTAGACAGCGCACACCAAAGAAACAAGGTCAAAGATTTATAAGCAGTACTTGAGTCCATTTCTCGCTATGCACTCTTATAAATGTACCTTCACAATATCCTAAACGATTCTAAAATAAACTCTCCAGTTTCTCTATTTGTAGACTTTTAGTTTCTGAGTCACACATGCAACTGAACTTTTCCTTAAGTAGGAGTTAGTTTTTTCTTGAACTATGCCAATTTTTCAATCAAATTCAACACTACAGCTGGTAAAGATCTGGTTAGAGTTACCCTTTTCTCACATTGAAATCTTAACACAATATATGCTAAGATGCGTATTTGCATTTGGCCCAGGCAAAATTTTAATTACGCTGCATGCTTCATGAAATTTTGCGTTACACTTGTTACATGAAATTCCTGGATTTATGCCATTATGACACTTTATGAAATTGCACACCATTTGTTGTAAATAACTTCACAACAAACACTCCAGCCAGAGGAAATGTATACATTAAATTTTCTTTTTGTAATTTTAATCACAATGACTCCTTGGTGGGTTTCATCCGCTGGAACTGAAAATGTCAATTAAAGCTGTCACTTGGTTAAGTGGTCTCCTCCGAAGCTTGCCGATCAGCTTGTGTAATGCTCCTGCCAGGGATTCTTGATTGCCCAGTGTCAGCCTCAAGAAGAGGGTGTTCTATTTATGGCTTTAAGTTTAAAATGCCCACGACTTCTGAAGTACTCTCAGAAGACCTTCTGAGTCCCAGCTACTGAGGACTGTGAAAGCAACGCAGACTCAGCTGCACAGGACTTTGAGATTTCTGCCGACCAAACCACACTAGAAAATGGGTGTCTCCACAGCCCAAGCCCTTAACTCTAGCCCATGATCTTAGTCCAGTGCAAAACAAGACCAGGGAATGCTGATCTGGCATCCCCACACTCTGCAGAGGGTTCCTCCAGGCCCTTACTCATAACATCCAGGAGGAAGGGATGATTCTGCCACTACCCCATGCCTGTCTGCCCCTTCTGGTGCAACTGACCAAAGGGACCGAGGGCCATGATAGCAGCTCTGAAATCGCAGGGCTGTCCTGGACTACTAGGTATTCCGAGAGCACTGGACTAATATGAGTCTAATGGGATATAAACCTGCCATATGGATAATATGGGGATGCTCTGAACATGTGAGTTGAGGAAATTCGTGCATGGGAGAGACCGGGAATTCTCGTAATAAAAAGTATTTGAGTACCATCAATGTCCAAACAAGTAAATCATGAAAGGTAACAGGTGTCATCAAGGGTATCTTTCCCCACATTTGTAATCTGAGCTTCAAGCAGCCATTAGAGGTCAGCAGGACACTAAGGGGCCAATTAGGATGGCAGGCGGATTGCCTCCGCCAGGGTAGCGGTGGCCACCGCCACCCTGGCGGAGGCAATCCGCCCGCCATCCTTCCCTGCATTCCCCCTCACCATATTACGATGGCGGAGAAGACCGCAGCAGTGACAAACACTGCCGCATGTTTTCCGCCCCGGTCGCCTTGCGGGTGGGGGGTGCACTTGGGGGGGGTACCTATGGTACCCCCCTTCATTTGCATATACAAAGCGGCAGGCACCGCGCGGTGCCTGCCGCTTTGTATATGCAAATGCTGACAAGCATTTCTAGCATTGTGGCGGGCGGTGCTGAGCGCTCCACCCGCCACAATGCTAGAAATGCAGGATGTGCCCCCCACAGTGGCGGGCACATCCTAATGCCACCCCCGGGACCCCCGCCCTAATGGCGGGCGGTCCCATTCCCCACTAGGATGACGGGCGGACTTTGTCCGCCCGTCATCCTAATAGGCCCCCAAGTCTTTATTGGATTTTTGAATACAAATCATAAAAACACAAATCGCAGTTTAGGACATTGATACAAATATGTTAAAAAATAATAACCTCAGTATAAAATAAACTGCTATAATAAAGTGCATTAGTTTGGCAAAAAGAAGATTGTCTGAAAACTTGGAACTTTTAAAACGTATTGACATTTTAAGAAAGAAGCAAATACTGAAACAATTGTTGGAGCTATCTAACATTTGAAGGTGAATAAAAGGAAAGAGATGAAAAGAGCAAATATAGAATTCGCAGAAAAGCATGAAAATTGCTTTGTAGTCTCGTCACATGGGCTTGGAGGTAAATTACTGTCCCACACATTCACCCCATCTGAAAAGCACAACAGGCGCCACACAGTACCTATCCTAAATCTAAAAAGCAGGGACCTCTCCCATTGTGAGAGCTCCGAAGTTAGATGAAATGTCATGTCTCCTGTGGCAAGTGTGATAAAGTAGGTGCACACAGAGCGCTTATTCAAAATCTCCTCCAGTCTGCGGGAAAAACAGAACTCTGTATGACAACACTTAACATGCCTTCAGGCGCGTTTGCAAAAAATGTCTGGGGCAGAGACCTCTCAGGGAGGACAATATCAGTGAAGCACTTTCTAACACAATTCAACCAGGAGATGGAGAGACCATTGACCAGGTTGAGACAATCTAAAATAACTTCTCTGTTGCAGGCCTCTTCAGTATTTGACCATACTCTTACCCAGAGCAAGAGAGGTAACAATTTAATTCTGCCAGACCCATAGTCTAGATGGATTTCGGAGTGTTAAACAAAATGGAGGCTAGCTGGCAGACGATTGAGCAACTAACTTAGAATTCTGTTTGCCTCTACCTGGATGGGGAAAGTATAATTGAACCCCCTAACCCCCACTCTGTAAGTATCTGTAGGGGCATGCTGAAGAGTGAAGATCTAGATGTAGGGGCAAACAGTTCCCCTACCGTCCCACCGATTGAAGCTAAACAAGGACCCCGCCTGCTCAGCTTAATGTGTGCTGACTATACTTGGCATTCACAATTATTAAAGGAATCAAAAGCGAGGCCCGGAAAACAAAAATTCTGCAGCACTATAATGAGTTATCTAACAACTTTAAAGATGACAGATTTCTCTCTCCTAGTCCACAGGGCTTTATGTTGCCTTTATTTTCGGTACATCCTTAGTAGACAGAGACAAGTGGGTGCTTAGTTAATTGCTATAAAGATTAAATAGAAGGGGTGCCAAAACGAATCCCTGACGCACCCCACTCGGTAATGGAAAAACGTTCGAAACTTAACCAGCTCAACCGTACCCTGGCCTCCCACATTTCATGTAGGGAATACAGAAAATTAACCATAGTGGCTCCTACTTCCAAATTTATGAGAATCAACCATAGTTTAGCCCTGTTTACGCAGTCAAACAAGAAAGAAAGTTACTTAAAAGCCAGGTGCACCAGGCAGTGCCTGGAATTGGTGTATTTGCTCCCAATTGAATGCAAGTTCAGTCACTGCCCACAATGTACCTAACCCCAGACGGAAACCATACTGACAGGTGTACAGAATGTTATTATGTTATGTTATGCTAAAACAGATTTTTTATAGCGCACGGCTACTCCGAGTAGTGTCCCGGCGCTTTGATAAAACCCGAGAAAGAAAATCCAGGGTAGATGAGAGGGCGAGCAGTAAAATTACTGGGTAAAAAGCCATGTCTTCAGCTCCTTCCTAAAAGCCAGTAGGTTGCTGATTTTCCTTAGAGAGACGGGCAGAGAGTTCCAACATCGAGGTGCCAAGTGGCGAAAGGAGCGACCTCCGATTCTAGCCCGCCTGATGGAAGGAACAGAAGCCGTAGCCAAGGAAGCTGATCTCAGAGTTCTAGAAGGCACATAGAAGGCCAGGCGCTTCCTAATGTATCTGGCCCTTTACATGGTGGAACGCCTTAAAGGCAAGTGTCAGTGCCTTGAAAGTAATCTGTCTTGAAACAGGAAGCCAGTGGAGCTTTTTAAGCAACTCCGATGCACTCACTCTCCGCTGGAGGCCGTAGATAGCTCTTGCAGCGGAGTTCTGCACCATCTGCAGGCGCAAAAGAAGAAATTTTGGCAGTCCTAGATAGAGCGCATTCGCATAATCCAGGCGTGAACCTATCAAGGCCTGCACAGTGGTCTTTCTATGCTCCAGAGACAAGATCAGAAGGAATTTTCTTAACATTTTCAAAATGCCAAAGCATTTCCCTGTAAGCCAGAGTATCTGAGGCCCAAAGGAAAGGCCGTCGTCAATCTGAAACCTGAGGTTCTTTGCCTTGGAAGAAACGTCTGCCGGGGGGTACATATCCGGGGGCCACCAGGCCTTCCATCTAGGATCTGGAGAGCAGCCAAAGAAAAGCAGTTCCAATTTATAGGAATTACATTTAAGACTGTGCTGTTTAAACCAGTCAAAGACAGCCCCCAGACAGCCTCTGATCCGCATGCCGTCAAAGTCGGAACCCTTTGTACAGGTAAAGAGGAGCTGGGTGTCTTCAGCATAAGATACGATCTGGGCACCAAACGACTCCGCCACTGCCGCCAGAGGGGCCATATAGATGTTAAAAAGGGTGGGGCTTAAGATGGAACCCTGAGGCACCCCCACCTCCAATGGCGGCATATCGGCGGAGAAAGGTGGCGCCCAGACCGTTTCCCGGCGACCGGCCAGAAATGACTCAAACCAGTTCAACACCGTTCCCCGTAACCCGATCTCACTGAGTCTTGAAAGGAGACCGTCATGGGGAACTGTGTCGAAGGCCGACGACAGATCCAACATAACTAGTAGTAACTCCAGTGTCTAATACTTCCCTGATGGCATCGATGACTTCAAGAAGAGCGGTCTCCGTGCTCATATTGGCACGGAAACCCGACTGAGTGTTGTGTAAAATATCATTACTCTCAATGAAGTTGGATAGAGAGATGTGCACGTGCTTCTCCACCACCTTTGCCAAAGCTGGGAGGAGGGTGATAGGCCTATAGTTGGCATGGACCAATGGGTGCAAATTTGGCTTCTTGACAAGCGGCAGGATCAAGGCATGCTTCCAGGCCTGGGGGAACCACTCCTGTGCTTAAGGACATATTGAGCAGCGGGTTGAGCAAGGAATTTATGGCAGGCGCTACTCTTCCAAGACATTTTGCGGGGCAGGGATCCTGCGGAGAACCAGACTTGAGCTGGGTGAAAAGGTCAAGTGTGGCAGAGAGAGACAAAGACGGAAACTCAGAGAGAGAGGGGCCTTCCGCTACCAAGGATGGGAACAGAGGAAGCCTGGTCTCAGGTGCAGATCCTAAGCTAGTAGGGGGAAAAGTATCTTGAATGGATTTAATTTTAGTAGCAAAGAAGATTGCAAGTTGACAAACCCATGATTCAATATGGGAGTGGGAAGGCAAGATCGAGGTGGGGGAGATGAACTCTTTTACAATGCGGAATATTTCTTTGCTTGTATTCACCGCATCCTCGATTCTTTTATCGAAATAGGCTTTTTTCCAGCCATGATATGGCTGTGATAGAGCCTAATTGATTCCCTATATTTATTTTTATCACTGGGGTCGTACAGGCGACGCCAAGCCCTTTCGGCTTTCTTACACTCTTGTCGCATCTCACTGAGAAAGGGAGTGAACCATGGGGCAGAAGCGCGACTGCTGGTTTTACTGGAAATTATCACGGGAGCTAGCTCCTCAAATCTGTCAACGAGCCACCTATGTAGCAGATCCAGATCCTCCTCTAAGCTACCAGACAGTTGACAAGAGTATGAGGAGAGTGCAAATGCCAACATTTCAGAGGACACCCGGTGAATTGCCCGTGCAGTCCCTCTAGAGCCTTACAACGGTCTTGCAGAAGTAATGGTGACTGGGGGGATATAAAAATTTATTAAATAGTGATCGGACCATAGAACTGGGACCGGGGGGGACGTGCTGATCAAAACGGTAGAAAAAACTTGATCAAGGATGTGACCTTTGTTGTGCAAGGGAACAGAGACATAAGGTAACAACCCTAAAGGAGCTGTAATGTCCCACAACTTAGCAACATCAGTGTCACTGCATACATCCATGTGGAAGTTAAAATCTCCCAACGGTATACAATGTTCTGATTTTAAACAGAGTACCGAAATAACAGCCTGCAATTCCTCGAAAAAGAGGCCTATGGGTCCTGGTGGCCTATATATTAGAAGCCAAACACAAGCTTGGTGGGGGGACAGGGAGAGGGTGAAACCCAGGGACTCGCAACCCGTGATATTGTCAGTGGAAAAAGTGGTGCAGGAGAAGCGCTGTCGACTACCAGAGCAACCCCATCGCCTCTGCCTGTAGCCCTATCCTTTCTGACGATGACATATTCAGTAGGAATGGCAGTCGCTAGGTCAGGGCCAGATCTTTCTCCTAGCCAGGTCTCCGTTAGAAAAAGGCATAGCGGCTTGGAGTCCGTCAGCAGATTCTAAATATCCAGAGAATGCCTACTGAGAGATCTGGTATTAAGAAGAAAGCAGGGATTTTAGGTAGGCAGAGTCGCGGGAGATACAACATGGGGCCGACCAAACGCCGGCCGCAGCCTGGGCAGCCCTTTTTCAATGCCCGCCTTCCCGGAAAGACGCAAAAACAACAAGTGATGGACTGAATGTGGATCAATGTCACACACTCCCCCAGTCAAAAGATCTGAGCCCAAATCCATCGTTTTTTTGCACTCCACACCACCCTGGGTTAGACAATGGCGATATGCAAATCAGCTCTGACCCTGTTGCCCCATGGGAACAGTCCAGTCCGAACTACAAAAGCCATGTCCTTCCCAGAACGGAATCAAGCATCCGAGGACCGGACCGGTTTCGAGGTAACACCTCTCATCAGCCCGGCTAGCTTGACTCCAAGTGGTGTGGAGTGCCTGGGACCCACGTCTGGGCATCCCCAGCGCACTTAGGGCGGCAATTGCAAAAACAACAAGTGATGGACTGAATGTGGATCAATGTCACACACTCCCCCAGTCAAAAGATCTGAGCCCAAATCCATCGTTTTTTTGCACTCCACACCACCCTGGGTTAGACAATGGCGATATGCAAATCAGCTCTGACCCTGTTGCCCCATGGGAACAGTCCAGTCCGAACTACAAAAGCCATGTCCTTCCCAGAACGGAATCAAGCATCCGAGGACCGGACCGGTTTCGAGGTAACACCTCTCATCAGCCCGGCTAGCTTGACTCCAAGTGGTGTGGAGTGCCTGGGACCCACGTCTGGGCATCCCCAGCGCACTTAGGGCGGCAATTGCAAAAACAACAAGTGATGGACTGAATGTGGATCAATGTCACACACTCCCCCAGTCAAAAGATCTGAGCCCAAATCCATTGTTTTTTTGCACTCCACACCACCCTGGGTTAGACAATGGCGATATGCAAATCAGCTCTGACCCTGTTGCCCCATGGGAACAGTCCAGTCCGAACTACAAAAGCCATGTCCTTCCCAGAACGGAATCAAGCATCCGAGGACCGGACCGGTTTCGAGGTAACACCTCTCATCAGCCCGGCTAGCTTGACTCCAAGTGGTGTGGAGTGCCTGGGACCCACGTCTGGGCATCCCCAGCGCACTTAGGGCGGCAATTGCAAAAACAACAAGTGATGGACTGAATGTGGATCAATGTCACACACTCCCCCAGTCAAAAGATCTGAGCCCAAATCCATCGTTTTTTTGCACTCCACACCACCCTGGGTTAGACAATGGCGATATGCAAATCAGCTCTGACCCTGTTGCCCCATGGGAACAGTCCAGTCCGAACTACAAAAGCCATGTCCTTCCCAGAACGGAATCAAGCATCCGAGGACCGGACCGGTTTCGAGGTAACACCTCTCATCAGCCCGGCTAGCTTGACTCCAAGTGGTGTGGAGTGCCTGGGACCCACGTCTGGGCATCCCCAGCGCACTTAGGGCGGCAATTGCAAAAACAACAAGTGATGGACTGAATGTGGATCAATGTCACACACTCCCCCAGTCAAAAGATCTGAGCCCAAATCCATCGTTTTTTTGCACTCCACACCACCCTGGGTTAGACAATGGCGATATGCAAATCAGCTCTGACCCTGTTGCCCCATGGGAACAGTCCAGTCCGAACTACAAAAGCCATGTCCTTCCCAGAACGGAATCAAGCATCCGAGGACCGGACCGGTTTCGAGGTAACACCTCTCATCAGCCCGGCTAGCTTGACTCCAAGTGGTGTGGAGTGCCTGGGACCCACGTCTGGGCATCCCCAGCGCACTTAGGGCGGCAATTGCAAAAACAACAAGTGATGGACTGAATGTGGATCAATGTCACACACTCCCCCAGTCAAAAGATCTGAGCCCAAATCCATCATTTTTTTGCACTCCACACCACCCTGGGTTAGACAATGGCGATATGCAAATCAGCTCTGACCCTGTTGCCCCATGGGAACAGTCCAGTCCGAACTACAAAAGCCATGTCCTTCCCAGAACGGAATCAAGCATCCGAGGACCGGACCGGTTTCGAGGTAACACCTCTCATCAGCCCGGCTAGCTTGACTCCAAGTGGTGTGGAGTGCCTGGGACCCACGTCTGGGCATCCCCAGCGCACTTAGGGCGGCAATTGCAAAAACAACAAGTGATGGACTGAATGTGGATCAATGTCACACACTCCCCCAGTCAAAAGATCTGAGCCCAAATCCATCGTTTTTTTGCACTCCACACCACCCTGGGTTAGACAATGGCGATATGCAAATCAGCTCTGACCCTGTTGCCCCATGGGAACAGTCCAGTCCGAACTACAAAAGCCATGTCCTTCCCAGAACGGAATCAAGCATCCGAGGACCGGACCGGTTTCGAGGTAACACCTCTCATCAGCCCGGCTAGCTTGACTCCAAGTGGTGTGGAGTGCCTGGGACCCACGTCTGGGCATCCCCAGCGCACTTAGGGCGGCAATTGCAAAAACAACAAGTGATGGACTGAATGTGGATCAATGTCACACACTCCCCCAGTCAAAAGATCTGAGCCCAAATCCATCGTTTTTTTGCACTCCACACCACCCTGGGTTAGACAATGGCGATATGCAAATCAGCTCTGACCCTGTTGCCCCATGGGAACAGTCCAGTCCGAACTACAAAAGCCATGTCCTTCCCAGAACGGAATCAAGCATCCGAGGACCGGACCGGTTTCGAGGTAACACCTCTCATCAGCCCGGCTAGCTTGACTCCAAGTGGTGTGGAGTGCCTGGGACCCACGTCTGGGCATCCCCAGCGCACTTAGGGCGGCAATTGCAAAAACAACAAGTGATGGACTGAATGTGGATCAATGTCACACACTCCCCCAGTCAAAAGATCTGAGCCCAAATCCATCGTTTTTTTGCACTCCACACCACCCTGGGTTAGACAATGGCGATATGCAAATCAGCTCTGACCCTGTTGCCCCATGGGAACAGTCCAGTCCGAACTACAAAAGCCATGTCCTTCCCAGAACGGAATCAAGCATCCGAGGACCGGACCGGTTTCGAGGTAACACCTCTCATCAGCCCGGCTAGCTTGACTCCAAGTGGTGTGGAGTGCCTGGGACCCACGTCTGGGCATCCCCAGCGCACTTAGGGCGGCAATTGCAAAAACAACAAGTGATGGACTGAATGTGGATCAATGTCACACACTCCCCCAGTCAAAAGATCTGAGCCCAAATCCATCGTTTTTTTGCACTCCACACCACCCTGGGTTAGACAATGGCGATATGCAAATCAGCTCTGACCCTGTTGCCCCATGGGAACAGTCCAGTCCGAACTACAAAAGCCATGTCCTTCCCAGAACGGAATCAAGCATCCGAGGACCGGACCGGTTTCGAGGTAACACCTCTCATCAGCCCGGCTAGCTTGACTCCAAGTGGTGTGGAGTGCCTGGGACCCACGTCTGGGCATCCCCAGCGCACTTAGGGCGGCAATTGCAAAAACAACAAGTGATGGACTGAATGTGGATCAATGTCACACACTCCCCCAGTCAAAAGATCTGAGCCCAAATCCATCGTTTTTTTGCACTCCACACCACCCTGGGTTAGACAATGGCGATATGCAAATCAGCTCTGACCCTGTTGCCCCATGGGAACAGTCCATCCGAACTACAAAAGCCATGTCCTTCCCAGAACGGAATCAAGCATCCGAGGACCGGACCGGTTTCGAGGTAACACCTCTCATCAGCCCGGCTAGCTTGACTCCAAGTGGTGTGGAGTGCCTGGGACCCACGTCTGGGCATCCCCAGCGCACTTAGGGCGGCAATTGCAAAAACAACAAGTGATGGACTGAATGTGGATCAATGTCACACACTCCCCCAGTCAAAAGATCTGAGCCCAAATCCATCGTTTTTTTGCACTCCACACCACCCTGGGTTAGACAATGGCGATATGCAAATCAGCTCTGACCCTGTTGCCCCATGGGAACAGTCCAGTCCGAACTACAAAAGCCATGTCCTTCCCAGAACGGAATTTCCGCCCTAAGTGCTCTGGGGATGCCCAGACGTGGGTCCCAGGCACTCCACACCACTGGAGTCAAGCTAGCCGGGCTGATGAGAGGTGTTACCTCGAAACCGGTCCGGTCCTCGGATGCTTGATTCCGTTCTGGGAAGGACATGGCTTTTGTAGTTCGGACTGGACTGTTCCCATGGGGCACAGGGTCAGAGCTGATTTGCATATCGCCATTGTCTAACCCAGGGTGGTGTGGAGTGCAAAAAAACGATGGATTTGGGCCCAGATCTTCGGACTGGGGTGAATGTGTGACATTGATCCACATTCGGTCCATCACCTGTTTTATTTGCAATTTCCGCCCTAAGTGCTCTGGGGATGCCCAGACGTGGGTCCCAGGCACTCCACACCACTGGAGTCAAGCTAGCCGGGCTGATGAGAGGTGTTACCTCGAAACCGGTCCGGTCCTCGGATGCTTGATTCCGTTCTGGGAAGGACATGGCTTTTGTAGTTCGGACTGGACTGTTCCCATGGGGCACAGGGTCAGAGCTGATTTGCATATCGCCATTGTCTAACCCAGGGTGGTGTGGAGTGCAAAAAAACGATGGATTTGGGCCCAGATCTTCGGACTGGGGTGAATGTGTGACATTGATCCACATTCGGTCCATCACCTGTTTTATTTGCAATTTCCGCCCTAAGTGCTCTGGGGATGCCCAGACGTGGGTCCCAGGCACTCCACACCACTGGAGTCAAGCTAGCCGGGCTGATGAGAGGTGTTACCTCGAAACCGGTCCGGTCCTCGGATGCTTGATTCCGTTCTGGGAAGGACATGGCTTTTGTAGTTCGGACTGGACTGTTCCCATGGGGCACAGGGTCAGAGCTGATTTGCATATCGCCATTGTCTAACCCAGGGTGGTGTGGAGTGCAAAAAAACGATGGATTTGGGCCCAGATCTTCGGACTGGGGTGAATGTGTGACATTGATCCACATTCGGTCCATCACCTGTTTTATTTGCAATTTCCGCCCTAAGTGCTCTGGGGATGCCCAGACGTGGGTCCCAGGCACTCCACACCACTGGAGTCAAGCTAGCCGGGCTGATGAGAGGTGTCACCTCGAAACCGGTCCGGTCCTCGGATGCTTGATTCCGTTCTGGGAAGGACATGGCTTTTGTAGTTCGGACTGGACTGTTCCCATGGGGCACAGGGTCAGAGCTGATTTGCATATCGCCATTGTCTAACCCAGGGTGGTGTGGAGTGCGAAAAAACGATGGATTTGGGCCCAGATCTTCGGACTGGGGTGAATGTGTGACATTGATCCACATTCAGTCCATCACCTGTTTTATTTGCAATTTCCGCCCTAAGTGCTCTGGGGATGCCCAGACGTGGGTCCCAGGCACTCCACACCACTGGAGTCAAGCTAGCCGGGCTGATGAGAGGTGTTACCTCGAAACCGGTCCGGTCCTCGGATGCTTGATTCCGTTCTGGGAAGGACATGGCTTTTGTAGTTCGGACTGGACTGTTCCCATGGGGCACAGGGTCAGAGCTGATTTGCATATCGCCATTGTCTAACCCAGGGTGGTGTGGAGTGCAAAAAAACGATGGATTTGGGCCCAGATCTTCGGACTGGGGTGAATGTGTGACATTGATCCACATTCGGTCCATCACCTGTTTTATTTGCAATTTCCGCCCTAAGTGCTCTGGGGATGCCCAGACGTGGGTCCCAGGCACTCCACACCACTGGAGTCAAGCTAGCCGGGCTGATGAGAGGTGTTACCTCGAAACCGGTCCGGTCCTCGGATGCTTGATTCCGTTCTGGGAAGGACATGGCTTTTGTAGTTCGGACTGGACTGTTCCCATGGGGCACAGGGTCAGAGCTGATTTGCATATCGCCATTGTCTAACCCAGGGTGGTGTGGAGTGCAAAAAAACGATGGATTTGGGCCCAGATCTTCGGACTGGGGTGAATGTGTGACATTGATCCACATTCGGTCCATCACCTGTTTTATTTGCAATTTCCGCCCTAAGTGCTCTGGGGATGCCCAGACGTGGGTCCCAGGCACTCCACACCACTGGAGTCAAGCTAGCCGGGCTGATGAGAGGTGTTACCTCGAAACCGGTCCGGTCCTCGGATGCTTGATTCCGTTCTGGGAAGGACATGGCTTTTGTAGTTCGGACTGGACTGTTCCCATGGGGCACAGGGTCAGAGCTGATTTGCATATCGCCATTGTCTAACCCAGGGTGGTGTGGAGTGCAAAAAAACGATGGATTTGGGCCCAGATCTTCGGACTGGGGTGAATGTGTGACATTGATCCACATTCGGTCCATCACCTGTTTTATTTGCAATTTCCGCCCTAAGTGCTCTGGGGATGCCCAGACGTGGGTCCCAGGCACTCCACACCACTGGAGTCAAGCTAGCCGGGCTGATGAGAGGTGTTACCTCGAAACCGGTCCGGTCCTCGGATGCTTGATTCCGTTCTGGGAAGGACATGGCTTTTGTAGTTCGGACTGGACTGTTCCCACGGGGCACAGGGTCAGAGCTGATTTGCATATCGCCATTGTCTAACCCAGGGTGGTGTGGAGTGCAAAAAAACGATGGATTTGGGCCCAGATCTTCGGACTGGGGTGAATGTGTGACATTGATCCACATTCGGTCCATCACCTGTTTTATTTGCAATTTCCGCCCTAAGTGCTCTGGGGATGCCCAGACGTGGGTCCCAGGCACTCCACACCACTGGAGTCAAGCTAGCCGGGCTGATGAGAGGTGTTACCTCGAAACCGGTCCGGTCCTCGGATGCTTGATTCCGTTCTGGGAAGGACATGGCTTTTGTAGTTCGGACTGGACTGTTCCCATGGGGCACAGGGTCAGAGCTGATTTGCATATCGCCATTGTCTAACCCAGGGTGGTGTGGAGTGCAAAAAAACGATGGATTTGGGCCCAGATCTTCGGACTGGGGTGAATGTGTGACATTGATCCACATTCGGTCCATCACCTGTTTTATTTGCAATTTCCGCCCTAAGTGCTCTGGGGATGCCCAGACGTGGGTCCCAGGCACTCCACACCACTGGAGTCAAGCTAGCCGGGCTGATGAGAGGTGTTACCTCGAAACCGGTCCGGTCCTCGGATGCTTGATTCCGTTCTGGGAAGGACATGGCTTTTGTAGTTCGGACTGGACTGTTCCCATGGGGCACAGGGTCAGAGCTGATTTGCATATCGCCATTGTCTAACCCAGGGTGGTGTGGAGTGCAAAAAAACGATGGATTTGGGCCCAGATCTTCGGACTGGGGTGAATGTGTGACATTGATCCACATTCGGTCCATCACCTGTTTTATTTGCAATTTCCGCCCTAAGTGCTCTGGGGATGCCCAGACGTGGGTCCCAGGCACTCCACACCACTGGAGTCAAGCTAGCCGGGCTGATGAGAGGTGTTACCTCGAAACCGGTCCGGTCCTCGGATGCTTGATTCCGTTCTGGGAAGGACATGGCTTTTGTAGTTCGGACTGGACTGTTCCCATGGGGCACAGGGTCAGAGCTGATTTGCATATCGCCATTGTCTAACCCAGGGTGGTGTGGAGTGCAAAAAAATGATGGATTTGGGCCCAGATCTTCGGACTGGGGTGAATGTGTGACATTGATCCACATTCGGTCCATCACCTGTTTTATTTGCAATTTCCGCCCTAAGTGCTCTGGGGATGCCCAGACGTGGGTCCCAGGCACTCCACACCACTGGAGTCAAGCTAGCCGGGCTGATGAGAGGTGTTACCTCGAAACCGGTCCGGTCCTCGGATGCTTGATTCCGTTCTGGGAAGGACATGGCTTTTGTAGTTCGGACTGGACTGTTCCCATGGGGCACAGGGTCAGAGCTGATTTGCATATCGCCATTGTCTAACCCAGGGTGGTGTGGAGTGCAAAAAAACGATGGATTTGGGCCCAGATCTTCGGACTGGGGTGAATGTGTGACATTGATCCACATTCGGTCCATCACCTGTTTTATTTGCAATTTCCGCCCTAAGTGCTCTGGGGATGCCCAGACGTGGGTCCCAGGCACTCCACACCACTGGAGTCAAGCTAGCCGGGCTGATGAGAGGTGTTACCTCGAAACCGGTCCGGTCCTCGGATGCTTGATTCCGTTCTGGGAAGGACATGGCTTTTGTAGTTCGGACTGGACTGTTCCCATGGGGCACAGGGTCAGAGCTGATTTGCATATCGCCATTGTCTAACCCAGGGTGGTGTGGAGTGCAAAAAAACGATGGATTTGGGCCCAGATCTTTGGACTGGGGTGAATGTGTGACATTGATCCACATTCGGTCCATCACCTGTTTTATTTGCAATTTCCGCCCTAAGTGCTCTGGGGATGCCCAGACGTGGGTCCCAGGCACTCCACACCACTGGAGTCAAGCTAGCCGGGCTGATGAGAGGTGTTACCTCGAAACCGGTCCGGTCCTCGGATGCTTGATTCCGTTCTGGGAAGGACATGGCTTTTGTAGTTCGGACTGGACTGTTCCCATGGGGCACAGGGTCAGAGCTGATTTGCATATCGCCATTGTCTAACCCAGGGTGGTGTGGAGTGCAAAAAAACGATGGATTTGGGCCCAGATCTTCGGACTGGGGTGAATGTGTGACATTGATCCACATTCGGTCCATCACCTGTTTTATTTGCAATTCCCGGAAAGACGCAGCGGCAGTTAGCCGCCTCGCCCCAAAGGGAGAGTAGGTCAGCAGAAGTATAAGAGCGCATGGTGGCAAGAAGCTGGGAACACCCAAGGAGGAAAAAAAAAGCCCACGTCCACACCCGTCCGCATCCGGGACGCATCCGGGCGCAGACGGGCTTACCTGAGGTGCTCCTTTGGCGCGGGATAGGCGAGTCCGCACAGCGCGTCTGCTGCGCGGAGGGAAGAGCCTCTAAACTTATAGTCGCGCAGGGGTAGTGAAAGGAGAGCTGCACCCCTGGTCCGCCGACTGGCGTGCAAAAACTCCTCCCAAGATGGCCGCTGGTCCTATCCCAAAGTACCCAGCGGCCCCTCATATGCCAGAATGGAATGGGGATGAGAGAAAAGGCAAGTCCCCCGCGGTGCTGTTGCCACCCAGCACACGCGGGGAAGACCAGAAACAAAGTACAAAGAGATAGCGTGAAGAATGCACCCGGCTTTCCGCCTCAGGTGCAGAAACAGAAAAGGTACCAGTGGGAATACACAGTCAGGTAAGCGAGAGACACGGACCTTCCAGAATGTAAAAGCACTCAACAGTCAGCAGTGCAAGCGCTGGCAATCAGCACAATGGTTCAGGGAGCAGCACAAGGAAAAAGCGGTGACACGCGCTAGCACTCAGCGCAAGGAATAAAAATTTAAAATGACACAACGCGCTAGCAGTCAACGCAAAATGCAGGTGATTAAAAAATGATCAAATTTAGTTTTAAAAGTGCCACAGCACAACCAGCCCCAGAAACTCTGCCTCAAGTTCTTCGCGGTACGATTCTGGCAGTACGATTATTGCTATCCTAAGACTGCAGACTATTCAAAAAAACTCTCCCTAGGATTTTCAATGAACTATCAATTAGGGATATTGGCCTGTAACATTTGAGGGACCCTCAGCTCCCTTTTAGAATATTAGTACGATTATACAGAGGAGCCCAGGAATTAGGGACCCTGCTGCACAAATATTTACTAAATACATTAGTGAGCAGGGGCCCCAGAGTTCAGGGTTACGTATAAGTAAGTCCATGGGGATCCCATCGGGCGCTGAGGCTTTACCATGAATGAATGAATGAAACAGTTCTTGTATTGCGCAAACTTAGCCCAGTGGGCGTCAAGGCGCCTAAGTCAAATGCAGAAGCTAGCACCCTCCCAAGTCCTATTCTCTCATAAGTAGGCCCTCTTAAAGAAGTAGGTTTTGAGAGCCTTTTTAAACGACTCGATGGAAGGGAGAGTTTTTATTTCAATGGGGATGGAATTCCAAAGCTGCGGAGCAACCACGGAGAAAGCTCTGGCTCCCCATCTAGCAAGTTTGACACGGGGAACAACCAGTTGACAGAGTCCCGCAGAGCGAAGGCTTCTTGTGGGGACATGACGCATTAGAAGAGAACCGATAGCACTAGAGGGACCATCCTTCAATGCTCTGTGGGTCAAACAGAGAATTTTAAAGGCGATTCTGTGCTGCACCGGAAGCCAATGGAGCTCCTTCCTGGCTAAGGTGGCAGAAGAGGCTTTTGGAAGATCCAAGACAAAGAGTGCTGCAGCATTCTGCAAAATATGCAGACGGTGTATCAGGCTTTTATTGGCTTCCATGTACAGGGAGTTGCAGTAATCTAGCCTCGAGCCAACCAGGGCGACTGCAACCTGTTTGCGCGCCTGGGGGTAGAGGTACCCGCGGATTTTATTGAGTATCCTGATCACACCCCAGCAGGTGGCCACGATCCTGTTAACTTGCAGGGACATAGAAAGCGAGGTGTCAAATAGTACACCAAGATTTCTGGCAGATTGGGAGGGAGTGGGGCAGATGCCAAGAGAGGAGGGCCACCACTCACTCGACCACAGATCTTGGTCCTTCCCAAAGAGCAACACCTCCGTTTTTTTGCCATTCAGTTTGAGGGAATTTATAGTCATCCAGTCTGCCACATACTGCATGCATACCCTGAAACTGGCGGCAGATGTACTAACAGAGGTGTGAGCTAGTGATACCATGATCTGGGTGTCATCTGCGTAGGATACCACCTCCATCCCCTGAGATTTAACTAGTCTTGCCAGGGGGGCCACATAGATGTTAAACAGGGTCGGACTTAAGGCCGACCCTTGTGGGACCCCACACTCGAGTGACTTGGCAGGGGAGAGGTGCTTCCCAAGCATCACTCTCTGCTCCCTTTCAGTCAAGAAGGAATTTAGGATGCTCAGGGCCTGTCCCGTGACACCAGCTTCCCTCAGCCGAGATGTAAGAATGGCGGGGGACAGGGTGTCGAACGCGGCCGTGAGGTCTAACAGAACCAGAACCGTAGTTTGGCCAGAGTCCACTTTGCGTCGGATGTTATCGACCACACAAGTGAGAGCGTACTCTGTGCTGTGGGGTTTTCTGAAACCATGTTGGGTGTTATCCAGGTATTCAGAGGAGTCGAGGAAGGAGGACAGATGGAAGTTCAGATGCGCCTCGAGCATCTTTGCGAGAGCTGGAAGGAGGGAGATTGGCCTAAAGTTTTTCAACATGGCCGGATCCAGGGACGGTTTCTTAAGAAGAGGTTTAACAATTGCCTTCTTCCATATCGGAGGGAAAGATCCTTGAGTAATAGCCTTGTTCAAAACCTCAAGCATGGGGGGAAGAAGGCTATTTCTGCATTCCTTCAGTTTTTTAAGAGGTATCGGATCAAGGGGAGAAGCCGATTTGGTCCTGTCCAGTAGTAGGTTCAATGCTTCAAGGGATAGAGATGGAAATTCCATGAGTAGGCGAGATGGATCTTTGCCTAGCGAATCGAGACTGGATATGACAGGTGGAATATTTTGATGAAGAGCAAGGCAATGGGCTTCCAGAGAGACATGTATGTCATGAATTTTGTTATGAAAGAAGTCAGAGATATCATTGCAAAGTTCTTGCGAGCTAACTACGGGGTCAGGAAGTTGCAAGGAGCATAAGGTGTCGGCGATTTTAAAGAGCTCCCTAGAAGAGGAGAGAGAGCTAGTAAGATTGGAGAAGTATTCCTGTTTCTCTATTATCACTCTCTGTTTGTAAGCCCGCAGTGCAGATTTATGAGCCTCTCTATCATTTAGGTCCCAAGATTTCCTCCAGTTTCTCTCACTGCTCCTACAGCCTTGTCTCAAAAGTCTCAGCTGATCGGAAAACCAAGGTGCCGTAGGCTTACGGCACGCTACATAGCGCAAGGATGAGGGAGCAAGTAGTTCCACTGCTGTGGAAATTGAAGAACTTGATGTACATAAACAGCATTCATTTCCCTTTTTCCCACTCCTCTCCCTGCGCATACCATGAATACCGTAAAGCATTAACTACATCCCACTGCCAGCGAAGGCCTGTACTCCAGTGTACATGACAGCCATTTTTTGGCACCCTGGCCTTTTGCCCGCCTAAGATTAGGCTCACCGGCTTCCCTTCTGCGTGTATTCGAACTCTCTCTTGTGCATAAACCATGAAACCCTCTCCCTTTTGCGCGACCCTGCCCCGAAAGGCAGCCCTTCTGCTTGACCCACGCAAAACCCCCCATTTCCCTCTTGAAAAAGCATCCTTCGCCTCAGCTGACATAACTCCCACCCCAGCTGTATCTGACTGTCCCCGTTCTCTCATGTACGGGTCATAAGACCTCTCTCTCTCTGTGCGACTCTGTCTCTGTGCACACCCTGGCTCCCCCTTCCCCTTCTCCCTCACACGGGCAAGTCATAAACCTTCCCCCTCTGCAAGACCCTGTCCTTGGGAGTCACGGCCGCGCCTGACCAACACCTCCTTTCCCTCCATGAATGCCCCTCTGTTGACAAGCCTTTCCTCCGCGCTCGATTGTCCACGCCGCATGAATACCACTCCTTTGATGACCCCTTCCCCCGAGTCCGACTGACCACACATGTCCGGGGCCATCGCCTAAGCCAGGAGATATCATTTACTGCCCTTTATTGTATGGAATCACTCCTCTTCAAAGGACCCACTGTTGATCCTGGCCGTCCCATCCCCTGGGCTATGATCAGGCGCACACATCCAAACAGTTGACAGAACACTCAGCTGCGTGATTGCCCTCCTCCCTTATCAGCAGGTCAAGGGTCCCTATTATGAACGCATATGGGGTAGGATTGACACGAGGATTATGGGGATGTCTTTTCTTTGTCTCACAACATCGTGATTGTAATACCAAGTGTTTTGTAAAGTATAAAAGCCAGAGTCTCAGCTCACTTGTTAGAGCACCTCCCGATGACACCTTGCTTCGTGTCTGAAATGACTGGCTCTCCTCATGAGAATTAAACTCTGTTCTTGATTCCTGCATCCAGCGCCCGTCTCTTTATTTGATAACTATTCAGAATGGGAACTAAGAGGCGTCTTGCGCCAGCAGCCTGGGCATCGATAGCAATGCGGGCTCATTTTCTACAATTGGCGTCCCAACGCGGGGTCCATCAGTGACATAAGGTTCGGTAAGAGAGATCCAGACGAAGAAGCGAACATCTAAAATAATCGGAGTATACCTGCCTTGAGAGGGCCCTAGCCCGGCTGCCGATCAAAAGAACTTCGCCAATTCTGAACGGACCTCTCTTGATTGACCTATTGTCCTGACTGGAATCCCACAGGAATGCTACACGGAGTAAGAGAACGATCGGGCGCTGGAAGGAGGAAGGCGAAGAACTGCCCACACGGTCCGGTCCGGGTAAGGTCGCGTAAATGCGACAAATTGTGAAATGATTGTTTTGGATAATACTAGTATTACGCTTTGTTGAAACCCTCTGGAGATTCACTGTCTGCAAACGGAGAAAACAACAGGCTCTCTCTCTGCAAGCAGTGAAGGATAGGTAACGCAGACTTTTGTCCCCATTGTAATCCGTCGTGCTTATCTTCCTCCCCCACTGTTTCCCGAACTACCGTTCGTGGATTATTGTCTGGAGATTCTTTGTCTGCAAACAGGGAGGAACAAGGTCTCTCTTTGCAGGTAGAGAAAGAGTAGGTAACGATAACTTTTCGTGCCCACTTATTCTCCCCACTGGATTGTTTGATTGACCGATTATTCGGTATTGGTTCGTTTGAGGTATTCACCGCCGCCAAACAACGGAGAATAGAAATATTCTGCCTAGTCTTTGCCCGCCGTGATAAGATAGGTAATGCAGACTTTTGTCCCCGTTGTAATCCGTCATGCCTATCTTCTCCCCATTGGTTGGTAGCCTGTTTAGCCCGGACCGCTTATTAGAGTCGAACCATCCAGCTCCACTGGAGGGCACATCTAATAAGGACCTGTTCATTAAAGTGTGGACTAGTCGCTATAGCTTATAATAGGTTATGGCATAAAAATAAAAAGAAAAGGAGTTGAGCGAAATCAGTAGGCCACTGAGGAGTTATCAACTTCGCTAAAAAAATAAAATAAGAAACGTTAGAAATAACCCGTAATAAGAAACATAAAAATGGCGAGGGAAGACAAGCTTGACACCAAGGCAAGCCACGAGGTAACTAGGTTCCGTTGCCTATTCCTGCCCTAAACATGTCTGCCTCATTGCCCACCACGCCCAAATAACGGTCACATGAAATAGATACAAATCAATAGGTACCTACCCCCATTCCGGAAACTCCCGAAGTGCCACAGGTCCGCGGTTACGCCCATCCGGTAGGCGAGGCCTCGAGGCATGCGGGGCTCGCCTGGACGCAGTCGGAAGGGGAGGCTGTGGGGCAGACGGCCCAGAAAACGGTGATGGCCTCTCCTTCTCTCCTCTTCTGCTGCCCTGCGGGCCACGGGGGGGGGGGCTGTCTTGCCTCAGCCACCGACCACCCCCCCCCTCCTCTGTCTCTCGCCTGGACCGGCCCGCGAAGAAGGCCGAAGCCACAAACAAGAGCGGCGGCGCTTACATGTAGTCCCGCCACATGTCAACGCCTGGACAAGTGCAAGTAGTCCCGCCACATGCCGACGCCTGGATAGTTACAGGTAGTCCCGCCACATTTCAAATTCCTGGAGAGTTGGAGGTAGTCCCGCCACATGTCCACGCCTGGAAGTTACAGGTAGCCCAGCCACACGACAACGCCTGGACAGTTACAGGTAGTCCCGCCACATGTCAAAAAGGGGGGGGGCTGTCTTGCCTCAGCCACCGACCCCCGCCCCCATCTTCAATAGCCGGCACGGCCAATATCGAAACGGCGGAGCCGAGGATCGGCGAGGGGTCGCTGGAAGGGGGAGGTGACGCGAACGAGCCTCCCCCACCTCCCTCCAGGTGGAGGCTTCCAGCGACACCCCAACGCTCTTACTTAAAGAGGGTCCACATCGAAAAGCGGTCTTTTGCCCGGGGCGGGCACATGCCCCATACCGTCTCTCCTCGACCTTTAAGATTCTATAAGAGCCGGGGGGCTCCCGACCCCTCTGCATGGGTGCCCCCGTCCCCCCTCATTGGGACCCGCGACATCGACACGCTCCTACCGGCGCCAGCCTCAGTTTGGAAATGGCTAAAACACAGCCAAAGTACAGACTTGTTCAGTTCCGGTGGAACACCAGAATGACCCGGTAGGAAACTTGTTGTTGCCCTCCCCACTCTTTGACTGATGGTCCATCTGTTAGACTGTTACCACATTGCGAAAAACATTTTGAACTGCCAACAGAAGGTTCTGGTCCAACCATGAGTCATTGGCTGACATTCTGACTACACCGGAACCTGCCTGACCTCGCCCAAAATGGCGCCGATACACGAAAACAGAACTTTCGAACTCCCTGTTCACCCGGATTGCTCGAATATTGGTGCTCTGAGATATGTATGCATTTTTGGACAATGAAAGTCGATAAGATGGATAGTGATTATGTGCTTAGAGAAGAAAGCAATACGGATATTGATCATGTGTTTTAACAATGAACTGATTTAGGGTGGGTACTGACTGTGAATGGGAACAATGAATTGGTGTAATTTAGACAGTGAACGAGCATCTGGATAATGAATTAATTTATTTTTGACTGAATACTCGACATGCATCATGCTTGCTCTGTGGTAAAGTTCGATACGATTTTATTGCACTGCCGCACTTTATGCAATGAACTACCATCAACTTCTTTCTTCCTATGTACAGTTCCAATCTGCTCCGTGGCTGGTCCACTGGATTGTAGGCCTGTATTTATACATCAACCCTTTTTTTTTATTAAAAGTATTTTGAAAAAGAAAGCATAATCGTAGCGGTTGCATTAATGAGTTTTGGATCTTTTTCTACTGTGAGCGAAGAATAAGTATGATGAAAGCTGAAGGTAAAAAATAGCAAGCTACATTATTCGTCGCAGGCAGCTGGAAAAGTGTTTTAGAAGCCTTAAAACGACATCACAGAAATGCCACCTGACCGCCACCCTTACACCCAACAAGAGGGGTTGCGACCAAGTAACCCATGTAGATACACAGATCGTCAATGATTATCTATCTGACATTTCTGGTCCCGCTAGGCTTAAACGCTGAGATGGCAAAGAAATGCACTACATGGAGACAGGTCGAGTAAGTGGTAGGTAAAAACATTTCCGGATTACTGCATGCTGATGAGGTTTGAATACTGCCCCCCACCCCTTCTTTCTCCTCCCTTCTGCAGGTCACGTCGGAACCTTGGCTGAAGTATGGAAGGACGATGACCGAACCACCGATGAGAAAGGGAAGAAGGGAATATGAGCATGGTCCTTATGACAATAAGTTCTTAAAAAGACGTAGATTTGACATGACTGTATCTCCCCAGAACATAGCGACTGGGAGGATGGACTGACATAGAGACTTGACGGGTACTGTATGACGAAAATTGACTCGAAATAACACGTTAAAGGATGTAACTAGATGTTTGACTAGGTAGGGAAAGGACGAAAGAGAAGTGCACGGGTAAGGGTTACCAAGACTGCACCAATCTGGGGAATTAGAAATGTTGCTGATGTTCAAAAAATGTACTGCTTCCCCCTTCTCATACTCTTATAGATCTAGCCAAACTGTCCGACTGTTCTCCCGATCAATACTTGCCGTTGCCTCAGCCCGGAGTGCTTCCCACCAAAGGAAGGAACTGAAAAATAATTTAAGATCCAACAGTGGGTAAATAGCGCAACCCGGTCAATTTCTGAGCGACTGATCGAGGTGTAAGTATTGGCAATTAAGAACGCTCGAAAAGATAACAGGCGAGAGGGAAAAGGGAGGAAAAGGTAGACAGAGCTAAGCACGTAGGTAAATAGGATAGTAAAAGATAAGTAGGATACAAAAACATATAGATCTCGTTGGCCAACTATTGTTTTATGTTTTTGTTGCGAATGTCTTATGTATGTGATACATGTACTGTCTTCCTTCGTCTGAGTGTGTGTGTGTGTGTACTGTAGGGGTTTGTGTTCTTTCTTTGTTTACGTCTCTCCGTTACCTGACCTCCTACTGTTCTGTGTTGTGAACGCACCAAATGACCTATTTTTGTACACGTCTCTCCCTTTCTCTATCCTTCACTCTCTCTCTCTCTCTCTCTCTCTCACTCTCTCTTTCTCTCTCTCTCTCTCTCTCTCTCTCTCTCTCTCTCTCTCTCTCTCTCTCTCTCTCACTACATGTCATCCGTGTACCAAATGGCTCGTTTAGATTGTGGACAACTCTCACTCTATGAGAGTCTCCTTATTTTATCTTCCTTCTTATGGTAAAATCGCGCCTCACAGGCACCAGTCTGATTGGGCAATTATTGAACACGAAGGTGTTCAGCGAAATTGACCAAAACTAAAAATGATTGTACCTCGCCATATTACTACCTCTCCTTTCTGCAAAATGAATGAACTTGAATTGGCTGAGAAAGAAAGGACAGGTAAGACGACTAAGGTCCCCCAATCCGGCCTTTATAGGGGAACTGTATGTCAATGGCACCTTATTTTTCTGTTCATCAGAGACGAACGCCAACGTCCAGCTTGACCCCCAATGCCCAGATTACCCCACCCCTTTTGCACCCAAGCGCGAATGCCCGAAGCGCCCCCGCCCTGTTTGAAAAGGTTAGCCAGTCCTGAAGGGAAATGCTCCGCAATGTTGAATATGATGTAATGCACAGTTGATGGAAATATTATTTTGTCCTCACTTAAATTATAAATGGGACGATGAGTAAACTTGGCATAAACTCAGTAGGAATGCTGACACATGCACTGCTTGGTAATAGACCTCTGACTGTGACCGATGAGCATAAACTCTCAAATGCGTAGAATTGAGGGAGGAATTCACATGCGTAGATATCTTCTTCTGCCATTTCTCTAAAACCTTGTCTTGTACCTATTCAAAGATTCACGATCACCGAAGGAGATGGGTCAGATGTGACGTACAGCCTGACTGCAGATCTTGGGACACATGTGACCTCGACCAAAGGTGGAGCCGCAGAGCAACAAGATATGGGACGAGACAGCAATTTCAAACGTGGAAAATGAAACTTGATGGGCTGCCCTGAAGCCCTCCGTCTGCTAAACCACGTGTGCCTGGAGTCTCCGTCCCCCTTCCGTGGGCCCGATTGATGGGCCTGCCTGCTTGTTATCCTTTGCTCCCTTGGTCCCTTTTGTGTGTCCCAGGAACTCTGACCCAACTCCACTCTCTATCCTATCGACTATTTGAACCACACACCCACTCTTTTCCACGTGACTTATTGCCAAAATGGAAGGCCAAAAGGAAGAACTGCATTAAACTGGGAATAGGGTGTTGCCACAGAAATATGGGTGCCGAGCATAAGGCACCGCTGAACGGATTGTTTAGGGAACAGGACTGTGGTCTAACAGCAGAGGACTGACCGCACCCTGCAACGCGTAAGGATAGACCCGAGCTGGACCTATAGCTCCACCGCCGGTGCTCCACTGCGCCAACGAAAGTGCACAGACTAGAGCCTACCAGTGATGGCTCACTGCTAAAAGACACTGTGACGAAGAGATCTTGTATGTTGAACTGAATTCCGCCCTCAACTGCCTTGGTCGAGATGTTCCTTGGTCACAATTTTTTTAATCAGAAACATTTATGCTATGTAGTGCTTTGAAAATGATAGGAACTCGATGAAATGCAATCTCCTATGTGCCGCATTCTGCCAAACACCTCAACTGTCCAAGATTACTTGCCATATGTTAGTATTGACAACTGCTAATTCTTTGACGGCACCTGTTTATATGTACCATCATCGATTACGAAAATGAACGCTGTAATGTAAAAGGGGCGACTGTGGAAATTGAAGAACTTGATGTACATAAACAGCATTCATTTCCCTTTTTCCCACTCCTCTCCCTGCGCATACCATGAATACCGTAAAGCATTAACTACATCCCACTGCCAGCGAAGGCCTGTACTCCAGTGTACATGACAGCCATTTTTTGGCACCCTGGCCTTTTGCCCGCCTAAGATGAGGCTCACCGGCTTCCCTTCTGCGTGTATTCGAACTCTCTCTCGTGCATAAACCATGAAACCCTCTCCCTTTTGCGCGACCCTGCCCCGAAAGGCAGCCCTTCTGCTTGACCCACGCAAAACCCCCCATTTCCCTCTTGAAAAAGCATCCTTCGCCTCAGCTCACATAACTCCCACCCCAGCTGTATCTGACTGTCCCCGTTCTCTCATGTACTGGTCATAAGACCTCTCTCTCTCTGTGCGACTCTGTCTCTGTGCACACCCTGGCTCCCCCTTCCCCTTCTCCCTCACACGGGCAAGTCATAAACCTTCCCCCTCTGCAAGACCCTGTCCTTGGGAGTCACGGCCGCGCCTGACCAACACCTCCTTTCCCTCCATGAATGCCCCTCTGTTGACAAGCCTTCCCTCCGCGCTCGATTGTCCACGCCGCATGAATACCACTCCTTTGATGACCCCTTCCCCCGAGTCCGACTGACCACACATGTCCGGGGCCATCGCCTAAGCCAGGAGATATCATTTACTGCCCTTTATTGTATGGAATCACTCCTCTTCAAAGGACCCACTGTTGATCCTGGCCGTCCCATCCCCTGGGCTATGATCAGGCGCACACATCCAAACAGTTGACAGAACACTCAGCTGCGTGATTGCCCTCCTCCCTTATCAGCAGGTCAAGGGTCCCTATTATGAACGCATATGGGGTAGGATTGACACGAGGATTATGGGGATGTCTTTTCTTTGTCTCACAACATCGTGATTGTAATACCAAGTGTTTTGTAAAGTATAAAAGCCAGAGTCTCAGCTCACTTGTTAGAGCACCTCCCGATGACACCTTGCTTCGTGTCTGAAATGACTGGCTCTCCTCATGAGAATTAAACTCTGTTCTTGATTCCTGCATCCAGCGCCCGTCTCTTTATTTGATAACTATTCAGAATGGGAACTAAGAGGCGTCTTGCGCCAGCAGCCTGGGCATCGATAGCAATGCGGGCTCATTTTCTACACTGCGTTAGAAATGGAGTCGGTCAGAGTTTGGGCTGCCTCTGCTGCGTCACTTAGAGCTAAAGATTCAGGAGTGGAGACCAAAGGGGCTAGGGCCTCATCAGAGATATTCCTTAAGTTTCTCCTGAGGGTGAAAGGGGAGGTTGTCCGGTTAGTGGAACAGGGGACAGGAATGAAGAGTTCCAATGGCACAGCAAAATGATCAGTCCAGACCACCGGTAGCGGAGGGCCGGTGGAGAGCCTGTCGTCGTTAGAGAAGACCCCGTCAAGGATATGTCCAGCCTTGTGAGTGGTACTTTTTACAAGCTGGACGAGGTCACAGGCTTCTAGCGTTTCGACAAGAGAGATTGTGTCCTTTGAGTTGGTCTCATCTAGGTGAAAATTAAAATCACCCAGGATGGTAAAGGCCGTTTTTCCGAAGTAAGGTTCAAGGATGGTCATTAGTTCAGAAGAGAAGCTGGCCCTAGAGCCTGGGGGTCTGTAGATCAGAATCCCAGAGAAGGAGGCTGAAGGAGAAAGGGTAATGCAAAAATAAAGTGATTCTAAGCGAGATGGAGGAATCGATATTGGTTTGATCACACAGAGAAAGGAGGATTTCACAAGAATGGCAATGCCGCCTCCTCTGCGCAAGAGTCTGTCCTGCCTATAGAGAGAGTAGCCGTCAGGAATGGCCATGAGCAGATCGTGTCCAGAAGTGTCGGAGGCCCATGTCTCCGTGATGAACACCCAGTCCGGTTGTCGGCTATCAACGAAATCGTGAAAGGCGACGTTGTGCTTGATAAGCGAGCGAGCATTAATTAGGAAGCCGGATCTCCGCTGCGGGGTAGGCTGTGTGGGCGGAAGGTGTACACTTAGAGCGACAGCCCTAGAAGATACGAAGGAGGCCAAACAGGCCCAGCACCTGTGAGAATGCAGGATCCCTTCGGGAGAGTAGCGGTGGAGGCAAGGAAGGGATGCGGGTCGTAGAGCAAGGAAATCAGATTTGGAGTATAGTCCAGGTGTCTCAACGGAAGGGGAAGGAGTGAGAGTTGGGTCCAGCCTGACCTGTAGCCCGTCTTCAGCGCGGACGGGCGCAGACGGGCTGGACTCTGGCGTGACTCCGGCGGGCATCCGGCGCGTCCGCAAACGCGTCCGCTACGCGGAGAGGCCCGTCCCTTTTTTAAAGGCAGCTAGAGCGCGTGAGTGCGTCCCCACACCCAAGATGGCCGCTATCACACCCTCGCCTCCCCAGGACCAGCTCTCAGCGTCAACACTCAGCTGAGAGCGGCCCAGGTGGTAGAGGGAGGTAGAAGTCGGAAATGTGCAAAAACGCTTATTAAAATCAAGCGCCGAATAAAAGAAAAGGTCACTCGAGGACCAGTTCTAAAATGCTAATTTACCTCACAAGTAAGTCTGTTGGCAAAGCAGATAGAGGAAAGTGCAGTAGAACCTCCGGCTTCCGCCTCAAAGGGTGAAATGAAATTTTGTCAATCAGTAACTAAGCCCCCTTTTAAAGGCAGCTAGAGCGCATGAGTGAGTCCCCACACCCAAGATGACCGCTATCACACCCTCGCCTCCCCGGGACCAGCTCTCAGCGTCAACACTCAGCTGAGAGCGGCCCAGGTGGTAGAGGGAGGTAGGAGAAGTCGGAAATGTGCAAAAACGCTTATTAAAATCAAGCGCCGAATAAAAGCAAAGGTCACTCGAGGACCAGTTCTAAAATGCTAATTTACCTCACAAGTAAGTCTGTTGGCAAAGCAGATAGAGGAAAGTGCAGTAGAACCTCCGGCTTCCGCCTCAGAGGGTGAAATGAAATTTTGTCAATCAGTAACTAAGCCCCATTTAAAGGCAGCTAGAGCGCGTGAGTGTGTCCCCACACCCAAGATGGCCGCTATCACACCCTCGCCTCCCCGGGACCAGCTCTCAGCGTCAACACTCAGCTGAGAGCGGCCCAGGTGGTAGAGGGAGGTAGGAGAAGTCGGAAATGTGCAAAAACGCTTATTAAAATCAAGCGCCGAATAAAAGCAAAGGTCGCTCGAGGACCAGTTCTAAAATGCTAATTTACCTCACAAGTAAGTCTGTTGGCAAATCAGATAGAGGAAAGTGCAGTAGAACCTCCGGCTTCCGCCTCAGAGGGTGAAATGAAACCACTGCTACTGTACCACTGCTACTCTGCCTGATCGCTACATCCACTTCCTGAAGTGAGATCTGGAGGGCAGGGGAATGAGCTAATTGTACATGCAGCTTTCGTTGCACAACCTATCTGAAGACAGCTGATTGATTGTAGTAAAATGCTTAACTCACTCATGACCAGAGATGTAACAGACAAGAAGTTGATTAGGAAGGGCACCCCACTGTTGGAACCTGGTATCTATGTCACAGGAAGCCTTTCTGCAATTCTGGACTTCTGCTAGTAGTTCCAGCTCTTCCCAGTCCTTTTATTCAAGAGATTCTTCCAATCTAAGAGTATCCACTTATTGTCTCGTCTTGCCTCCCTGACCTCCCTAGCATCTCTCGGTTGGTCCTTCAGAGCCTTCCTCAAACGCGGTAAGATGCAGAACAGTCTGCATCAAACCAACCTGGGTGGTCTGTGGCAAGACAGTATTTTTTCAACAGGTAATTCCTGATATCGGAACAGGGATGTTGATAACTGGTAGATAAAGCAACCCCAGATTCCTGTGCTAGACACCCCATGAACGCCAAAATGTGTCATTTAAGAAGTATACCAGCATGACACAAGGGTCTTTAAGATGCCAAACTAGTCTAGGCCCATCTCTTGTGTGCTGGGAAGTATCAACACAGGCTGTTGGTGGTTAACTCTGCCCAGGGGGAGAACCCCTTCTACGAACAAGGCATTATGGTTCCTCCATGACGTTTCTAATGTTTGACCATTAGAGCACCATTGCAAAAGGTGTCTAGGGGGAAATATGTACTCTATAACGGACGACTCCCCCCCCCCCCCCTTAGGTGGGAATACTAGGCCCTTCTTTCAATAAGTGAATAATTACATCTACAAGGTAGTGTAGTCCAACAAAATTTTCTCAGCTCCTTTACTCTAACATCAGTCGGGACTACTTCAACTACTAAGCGTTAAATTCAAATAATATAATCTTATGTAAAGCATACAGGGATTGAGGTTTGGTGTGCAGGCCCTAGGTTCTAGCAAATGTCAAAAGTCAAAACTCACAGATCAAAAATATCTAGAGCTGCACCATGGAAAATGGGAAGTCCGTCACTGAAGAAATGATGTACTGTACAAATGGACCTTAAGTTAAGCATATTGATTTATATCATTGCATTTGGGACTGCATTTCACATCTGGGGCTATAACAGTCTGTATGTAGCTGCTGGTTTGCCGATGAGTATACTAGGTAAGCATAACATTGTTTTACCATCCACAGAATTATCTGTAGATCTCACTCGACTTGTATATGAAACCATGATGTTTGCTATTTCATTCAGTGATACTGACATCATTAATATTTTCACAAGTCAACCCAAGTTTACCATTTTATTAGAATTTTGTGTTTTGCTTTGGGGTTTTTATGAAACACCAGCATACACCTGGCAGCATCATGGCAACAACAAAGCTGATCACAGATCAAACTATGAGCCAGTACTCTACAATGGAAAGAGCCAAGTCTTGAAGGCTTTCCTAAATTTGAGCAGATTAGGCTCCTGATGACAGGGCTTTGGGAGACAGTTCCACTGGACGAACCCTCAATAGAAAACGTCCTGTCTCTAATTTTTATTGTCTGCGTTTTAGATACTTGCAGCAGAAACAGGTCTGCTAAGTGATGATTCCAGTGGAAAATGAACATTTACCTAAACATAGCATGGGTACCCTGTTTAAAGAGACAAAACATTAATACTACTGTCCAGACAGGACAGCCCCAAGACGGATCTGGCAGCCATATTTTACACCAGTTGTAGCCTATGTTGGGAAGCTTTGGCTACATCATGTAAACTCCATTGCAATAATCAATCCAACAATCAATAAAAGCATTCATGATCACAATTTTATGATAGGAGAGGAAAGGAAATATTCTTCTCAACAGATGAAAATAAAAAATAGGGCTAAAAAAGGAACTGATCTATGTAAACAGCCCTCTGTTTATCGGGTTTCATCCAAGATATTTTTCTCAGTCTGCAATCATAAGGGAAATCTCCCAAACAATGTGACCAGATAAGGTACCCGTCAGGACGATATATTAATTGGCAGGCATAGTACCAGTGCTTTGTCACTGTTCAATTTTAGTCTATTTTGCTACAGACTGTTAGCTATTGTTCTTATGCAAGTGCCTAGAGAAGAGGTAACAAATGCAAAAAGAACAGATGGATGGAATGCTGAGCAAATCAAACATTCACGCCCAGTCACAGATATGAGTTCAATCCATAATTTCTTTGCTCGCCACGCAATTCCAGTTTAGACCTGGCCAAATCTGACTTGACCCTGCTCCATAGGGGAAAAGTCCAGCCCAAACTGCCAGGCCAGGTACTCCTTGGACCAGAAACAATCTTCCCGGGACCAGTTTCGGGTTATCACCCCTCATCAGCCACGCTAGCTTTAATCCAGTGCCTTAGTGAGCACGAGTCTCACATTTGTAAATGTAGGTGTACTTATATAGCGCAACCTGTCACCCAAAGGGCATCCTGGCGCTTGCTTAGGGAACCCGTCCTGGTATTCCCCTGTGAGAGGCCCCGGCAGGGTGTCCACAGGGTGAAAGCCAGGCATCCCACCGCGAGGGGCCGTAGTGGAGATTAAGCAAGCTATTGCCCAGAGTTGCAGAGTGAGACCCCGTGAGTTGAGTAGGCACCGGAGCGAGAATTGTCCAGACCGTGGAATTTTATGAGCCCGAGACCCGCTGAGGCAGGGAATCGAACCCTGGTCCACGGTCGATCTCAGCTTCTGGGTCTGCCGCCTCTAACCACTGAGCCACACTTCTCCACTATTTGGGCATACTCTTCCCACGTAGGGCGGCAAATGCAAAAAGAACAGATGATGGACAGAGTACTGAACAATTTAAACATTCATCCCCCAGTTTTATTTTTATTTTATATGCTTATAAAGCGCCAGAATAGACCCCCGAAGGGGTATCTCCGCGCTACGGACTCATATCAAAGATTCACCCCAAGTCCCAGATCACAAACCCCGAAACTGTGCCCAAGATGTTTGTTTTCTGGTCCACAGAGGACCTAACCTGGCAGGACGGGCTGGACTTTTTACATGGGGAGCAGGGTCAAGACTAATTTGCATATGGCTGGGTCCAAACTCGAGTGGCATGGTGAGCAAATAAACAATGGATTTACCCAGGTTTGGGACTGGGGGTGAATGTTTGACATTATTCAGGATTCCATCCATCATCTTTTTGTTCTGCTACAGAGAAGAGAGGTGATTGAATGGAGCCCTTGGTGACACTGCATTCAGGGATGGAATAATGAACATAGGATAAGGGATAAACCACTTGGTGGTATTTAATACAAAACCTTCAAACCCAGCCAATACAGAACCACGGTACTCAATTTCCCCAAGTACTAAAATTATGACTTGATAATAGTGTTAAATGCTGCATTCATTTCAATATCATCCGGAAGGGAGCCCTTAGTGATGCAGCTCATTAAAACATGCAATCACTACCATCCGAGTGCTGCAGCCTGGACATATTGCCCCTTTCATTGGTTTAGTATATTGTCCTGTTCTGGAAGCTTCAGAAAGATATACCCTCATGAGTGGGTCCAATGATCCACCACGCTACACCATTAAGCGACCACAGCTTCCAGGTACATTAGACATGACAACAAAGAGTCCTCCTTTAGTGCAGGGAAACACCTGGCAGTGATATGGAGAGGGATGAGATGAGAAAAGGTGAGTAATGTATAAAATGTCTATATAGTACAATGTGAGTGTATGTTCGTAGTAATTCACCACCAATGTTAGACTTCCCAAGAGAAATGAATGATTCAAATGCACTGCTGATCTGTATCCCCAACAAAAACTGCAGAGAAATGGTAATAGAAGGGATGTAAGCTGGCACAAGTGCAAGTCAGTGTAATCAGTCAGACGAAACCCCAAGGAGAGCTTCACTGGACCAGGAGTGGACCTGACACAAAATAATGGTGTGCAGGAGAGGGATCCAAAGCATGGAGGAATAGGAATCAACGGAACTCTCTTTAAAGTGGAAGGGAATGTAAGGCAGGAACTACAAAATATCCCCAGTGCTTTCAAGAGGCAAGGCAGTTGAGAAATACTTGACTAATTAGCCACATTATCAGGATATAAGAAAACTTTCTGAAGCAAAAAAGATAGTAATCAATATTTTAATTCTCGAGGGACCTTCCCCAAAGTAAGCAACGCATTGACAAGATATTTTACATAATCATCTGACTGTAAGAGAAGATCTTTGCCAGGTGTAACTGATGACCTATCTTCTGAGGAATCTGAACATCTACTACTAAAACAACCTGTTTAACCACCTTATTATTTAAGACCACAAGTTGTGACAACGTAATTGTTCGGATTGACTTCATGAGTTGGAGTAAAGTTGCAAAAGTTGCAGTAAAGCTTTTAACTCTGTTATGTTAGTTGCCATTTCATTAAAAAATAAATTAACAAACTGATTGCATTTGCATATCTTGCCGACATTTGCAATAGTTTGGACTGGAGCGCTAAGCTTAGCCTCTATTGCAAAGTTAGCAGCTAAATGATGTTTTCCACATTATACTAAGAATTAGAAGATCTTCTTGTGAGCTTATATTGCAGATTTTGTCACTGTCCTACTGTTTCAAAGGCCGGGGTATAAACCCTATGCCATGGATGTTCCAAGGTATAAGCCGTTTTTCATGTTTCCGAGATCATGTGTAGTCCAATTATTTTGTTGTTAGTTCTGCTACTCAGGCATCATTGTTCTAGGGGGCAATTCCACCAATGGTAATTTCCAAACATGTATGATCCTCCAGCAACAGATGAAGGGCATTTGGTTAAATTCATAAAAAGTACTTGTGCTCATCTGTGACCCCTGACTTACCTGTTTCACCCTCCCACACTGCTTCTGTGACTCCTAGCTTCGATGGTGGGAAAATCAGTGCCAATATCTCAGAGGCCGCTCCCCCTTATGGGTACTAGGGCTCCACCTTCATTGCTTCTACTTATTTTGTAATACACAATCAGTGAAAATTAATCTATTATTTGTTGTTTTCGTAATAAAAAAGGAGCACCAGGATCTGGAACAGGCAGGGGCAGACTGGCTGTAGCAGGGCGTTCGCTGACTGCTGAGGGAAGTACAATTAACTGGATTCAAATGTATGTTGTGTGCATTCAAGTGATAGTGTGTTTTGGAGTGTGAGTAGAATGTTTAATAATGAGTGAAAATACTTGAAATTGAGTGTAAGTAAGAGTATGAGAATAAGTGAGTCAGAATGAGTAAGGGAGAGAAAGGCTGACTTCAAGTGATTAATTATGAATAAGAATGGGGAGGCAAGATGGCGCCCAGGTGAGTGGACGTGTAGGCTGATCGCTCCTCGACTCACCTGCAAGGCTGCTAAACCGTTGGGAGAGACGCGGCAAAAGTGGAAGAACGCCGGGTGCGGAGGATTGCTTTCATCGTGAGTGGCGACTTTCCTTGTGGAGGTGGCTTCTGCTATTTCTGCCACTGCAGAGATTTGCGGTGCTGTGTCCGTGGACAGGGTGAAGGTCGCCTTCTTCCGCTTCTGCCGGCACCGCCCCTCCAGAGATTCCTGGCGTTGTGTCCGCAGACAGGTAGACGGACGCTTGCATCAGCTTCTGCCGCTTCAGCCGCTTCAGCCTGTGGAGAGTTTTGGCACAGAGAGTTCTTGGCAGCTGACTGGAGTGGCTGGCGCGTGGCGTGTTACTACCAAAGCACAGCAATAGACGGCAGAAGGAAGCCTGTTAGCAGGAATAGCTGGTGCAAGGAAGTGATTTACAGCCATGCGCCCAAAGGCACAAGGGGGAAGCCGCGGGTACCTGAGGAGCAGGGGGAGAATGGAGCTCCCCCGGAGGTGAGCAGAAGCACAACTACCCCCTTGCAATTGAATGTTAAGAATCTCAAAGGCCTATTGGACAATGTTAAAGCAAAGGGAGGGGGGGCTGAAAAGAATAAAATTATACCGGCAATTTTTGCAGGCGCAGTTGCAAAAGGCAAATCTAAAGGGGGGAAGAACGTGACCTCTATGGATGTAGATACTGCTCCTTCAACTGATATAAATGCAGGAATTGACACGTTAGGGGCAATAGACAATGGTCTACATACTAATAAGCATTGCGCACTTGCAAAAGGAATGGCTGGGTCGGATTTAGAAGAGCCTACCCCATCAAATACCAATTTAGATTCTCAACTAAATCTACAAAATGGTTAAGACGTACTTGCTGTCACTAATGCATCCCGGATACCAGGAAACGGAGGTCTGGAGGAAGAGCAACTCATACAACAGGATGCGGACTCTGGAGATTTTTATTCTATGTCGGAACAATCTTTACCTTTGTCTTGTGAGGTTTTAATTTTGCAATACGCTCAGCATATGAGTATGGAAGGGGGTAGTCCTTCCAGCAGTGTTTGTCTGGATGACTCAGTGGATATAGCCGAGGATAGCCCATCCACTGTGCGTAAAAATATAGGGAAAAACCCAGACGACAAGGGTGAAGGCAGTACCCGGCATCAACTTCAGGATGGTTCCCTCGAGGTAGCGGATGGGGGCATATCATTATCTTTGACTTATGATTCTATAATGTCCCTCCGCGACGAGACAAGGGAAGAAAGCCAGAGGGTTCAATCCTTATGCCTCAAGCTTCAGAGCTTGGTTCAGCGGATTGCGAAATCACAACGGATTCTGCATCTAGGTTCAACGAGGCTGAGACCCGCATTTCAAACTTAGAAGATTTGGCTGAGCAGCAGAAAGGAGTAACAGACTTATTGCAGGGAATAAAGGAGGACACCCAGTGGAAATTAGCGGATTTTGATAATAGAGCACGCCGAAATAAATTGAGGGTTCTTGAAGTACCAGAAGGAAAAGAGGGTCAAGATCCACGTAAATTCATAGTGGATTTATTTAAGAACGCTTTTCTGGAGCTAAGCAAATGGGATTGGGATAGGGAAATTGAAAGAGCACATCACTTCCCTTTCAATACTCGTGTACTCGCAGGACAATCTACTGGCAACTCGGTTAAAAAAAACATGGGCAGACCAAGGGTACTGTTAATCTCTTTCAACAGCTTTTCAGCCCGGGAGGATGTTTCAGACTTGCTCGACCTGATAAGCGTAGACCTGGCCCAGGCTTTCAGTTTTTTGTCACTCCGGATATCTGCAAATATACCATGGAAAATTGTTGGCAGCTTCGCCAATTAATCACTCCGCTTCAAGCAAAAGGTGCACAGGCCTATCTATTGAATCCTGCAAAATTGAAGATAATATATAAGGAATGCACACAATTTTTCACTACTCCAGGACTGGCTAAGGATTTTTTGAATAGCATTTAGAATGTAGCAGTATTGTTTTGGCCAACTGCTTAACTATCTAGCTGATTCGATCTTGATCAGGACTATACTAATTACGTTATGATGTGTCTTTAGCTTGGCCTCTTTATTGGCTTTATTCCCTTTATTTGCTTTTTTTTCTTTCACTCCTTAAGGTTTGCAGTTAAGACAACAGAGGTGAGATGACATTCACCTCTTCATTTTCTCTCGCAAACATCGATTTTCCTGCATAAACTGAGGATAATCTTGGTTGGGTTCTTGAAGGATTGTGGGTGGGGATAAGGAAGCTGCCAGCCGACATCTGCAAGACCATAAGTCCTACAGCCTCGTTATTGGGAAGGGAGGGGGGTTTGGGTTTTCGGCTGCACAGGAGTTAAGGGAGGTAGGGTAGGTTTTGGTGGGGGTGTAAGAGGGGAGAAAAAATCCACAGATTCAGATAAAAAAGAGGAGGGTAAATAAAAAGTATCAAATGCAGCAAAACATTTTTTGGGGGGTAACGGTACTGCTTAGCTGTGTCCAACACCATTGGGAAATCCTATTGCTGTTGCATGGCGGCTAGAGATATTCGACTATGCTCTTTAAATGTTTCAGGCTTAAACAACTTTAATAAAAGGAGAAGGGTAGCTGAGTTACGTTATATTTCCCCGGACATTGTTTGTATTCAAGAAACTCATTTGCCATGGAATAAGCATCACTTGTTAGCAGAGTTGGGATTTTCTGTTCTTGTCTCTTCACATCAAGCAGGAATGACTCGGGGGTGGCTATCATTGCTAAAAAGAATATGTTTTCTGTTCGGCCGAAAATAAAGGATTATGGCCTGGCAGATCTATGGAGCACCCTTTTCACAGCAGACCCCGGATTTACTTTTTACTCCCACCCCCATTAAAAGAAAGTGAGGTTGGATTATTTTTTTATGGGTACTGCATACTTGGCTAGGGTCAAAATGCACATTTGCCCAAAAATTCCATCTGATCATTCTCCTATTGTGTTAACACTTTCTGGGTGGGGGGAAATGGGAACTTTAAAAAAAAAATCTTTTGACCGGAAGCTGTGTGTGAATGACAACTTTATAGAGTATATGTCAGGGTGGGTAAAGGAATTTTTTAATAATAATAGGGATTCGGCTAACATCAGTATTGTGTGGGACACCTTTAAAGCTTGTTTTAGGGGGGAGGTGTTAAGTTTTGGGTTAGCTCAGCAAAAAAATTCAAAGCAGAGATGGAGATGTATTATCTTGAGGTGCAACTGGCGGAGGAGAAATTGACGCAGGGCATTGCTATTCAGGGCAACATAGCCATCTTAGAGGATGAGGTGCTAGAAAAAGGGCAAAAATTCTAGGAATTTGGGATAGCGAGAGTTCGAGAAGGTATTTGACACAGAGGAACATTTGTCATGAATATGGTGAATAAGTGGGAAGATCCTTAGCCCTTAAATTGCGTGTGAATGAAGCAAGCCAAAATATTGCTGCTCTAAAAGATAATGCAGAGGCTTTAAGGTCAGATCCAAAAGAGATCTTGGCTATTTTTCATCAATTTTATTCTAATCTTTACACTATGCAGCAAGGTGGGACTGTGGAAATTAGCCCTACTTCGTTAGGGGAGCTTCTTAAATTAGATTTAGCAGCAGCGGATATGTTGGATGCCCCGATAACGTTGGAGGAGCTAACAAACGCAGTGAAAACACTGGCGATGGGGAAGGCAGCGGGCCCTGACCTGCTACCCGGGGAGATTTATAAAGTTTTCTTTGACGACTTAAAAGAGATGATGTTGGCTACGTTTAGGGCGACCCAATCTGGGTTAGCACCAAAGACATGGAATGAAGCTACAATCGTAGTCTTTAGCAAAAAGGGTAAAGAGGTAGAACTGCCAGGCTCATATCGTCCTATATCACTTTTAAATTGTGATATATGTATTCAAAAATTTTAGCTAACCGTCTTTCTAAAGTCATATCTTCCTTGGTATCTCAAGACCAACATGGCTTTATACCTGGCCGGGGGACGGTGACACATATCAATAAAGTTATCACCTTGTTTGATATAGCAGAGGTAGAGAGACGCAAACTGGGGCTGATTCTGCTAGACGCAGAAAAAGCGTTCGATCGTGTGGAATGGCAGTACTTATGGTTATTAATGGAAAGTATGGATTTCGTGAAAATTTGATGACTGCACTGCAAGCTCTATATGTGTCACCTGTAGCGAGAATATCATTAATGGGATCAACCTCAGAAATAGTGCGGATTACAAGAGGTACGAGACTGGGGTGTCCCTGTTCTCCCCTACTCTTCGCTTTATATATCAACCCATTTATCGTAATGCTCTCCAGAAGTCGGCTTATTAAGCCTTTTGAGGTACGTAGCATCCCCTACACAGTATTCGCATATGCAGATGATATTGCGATAACATCAGAGGACCCGGCTTCCGCATTAATTGAGATTGAACGGCTAGCGGGGAAATTCGGCCGGATATCTGGATGTAAGTTGAACGTCAAGAAAACACAGATTTTATGTACGATACCGTGGTATTAAATGATTCAAGAGTCGTGGTGGAAGCTACATATTTGGGGGTTAAGATCCGGCCTTCAATGTCTGCTGTAGTAGAGGCAAACTGGGGATCACTATATAGTAATAACGCAGACTCTCTGGAGAGGTTGCACTTCACTTTGATTGGTCGAGAAAACATCCTAAAAATGAATATTTTACAGCGTGTATTACACTTATTTAGAGCACTGCCGCTAGAAATTTCGTTAGTCCATTTGCAGAAGGTACAGGCTCTTTGTTTTAAATTTCTATGGGCTCCTGGGAAGCCGCGAAGAGCCATGAGACTTATGACACAACCAAGTGCAAGGGGCGGTTTAGCAGTACCTGATTTTGTTTTGTATTATTATGTTTGTTTTCTTCAAAAAATGGCTGCTTTATTATGTGGAGCAGACGAGGGTAATATAACAACAGCAACAACTAGTAGCTCATCTTTTATTTAGTTTTAGGAACTGAAGTTAATCGTAGTCTATTTTGGGAAATTGAATGGAGTTACTTTAAAATAACCAGGTTTAAGACCGTGGATGCAGCATTAAAAACATGGAGGAAAGTACGTAAACTAATCAACCTAGGAGCTCTTTCTTACAATACTCCTATGAATGCGACAAAACTGCTCCCATCTATTTTTTGCGATAGGGCTGCGAGGGGTTGGCAAGAAAGAGGAATAGGCTTACTAGGTGATCTATATGTCCAGAGGGGAACTATTAAACAGTTTGAAGATTTAGTAAAGGTATATAACCTACCACAGTCACAGTTTTTTAAGATTTGACAAGTACGTGATTTTTTGTTAACAAGGAAATTAAAACTGATTTCTAATCCTTTGATTGAGGCTATAAGGTTACAGAGTTAAATTGGACTGATGTATAACATTTTAATTTTGTGTAAAAAGGGTGATTTGGAGAAACAAACCTTACAATGGTCACTGACACTGGGAGAAAATGAATCTGATATATCAACTGAAGATGCACTCATCAGATCAAAAGAAGTCCTTTGTCAGCGAATTTAAAAGCTCCATTTTTTAAAACTTTATTCAGTCTGCATTACACACCAGCACGGATGCAAAAGTGGGGTAATCGCTATGATGGTAAATTCTTCCGCTGTGGGGGGGACAATGCCAATATAGAACATATTTTTTTTAGTTGGGTTAAAATTTGTTTTTACGTGACATCAAACATTTTCTATCTATTATTTTAGGGGATTCATTTCACATCACTCCAGCCTTAATGCTTCAAGGGATGGGCAGTTAGTTACAAAAAGGGGCATTATGTATAAACACTGTTTGTTTTTATTTGTTGCAATGACTGTGGCTCGGTTATGCATTGCGGGGGATTGGCTATGCCCCGAGTCACCAAGGTTTGAAGTTTGGAGGGCAAAGATGTATAGCTAGCCTGGAATTTAGCTTATATTCAATAAAAGGGGCAAGGAAACGCAGATTAGGGTTGAAGATCTGGGATCTCTTTTTGGCCCATATGAACACCTGATTTTATGACCATTTGACTGATGTTTGATTTATGATCATTAATTATGATTTACGAGCAGTCATCCTATATGATCGGTGAACTCTCAATATCGGCTGTATTAACCTTGGTATGTATTTAACTCTTGTACTTCTTGACTTAATTTGTGTATTTGATTTGAATCTTCATACGATGTGTCTGAACTGTGGAAATAAAAAAATTAAAAAAGAGAGAATGAATAAGAATGGCTGTGAGGGAATGGCAGGGAGAGTAAGAGAATATCAGTGTGAGTGAGAGTGAGTGAAAGTGGGTGCAACTGTGAGTGAGAATGAGTGAGACATGGTGCAAATAAGAGAGACTGAATTACAATATGGGACTGAGAGTAGGAGTGACTGCAATGAGTGAGAGTGTGCAAGAAAGTATGCGCGGACTAGTTTAAGAGTGAGTGAATCTGAATGAAAATTAGTGAGTGGCAGTAAAAATGAGTGTACAAATTGGAAGAGAATTAATGTGCACATGAGTGGGAATAAATGATTTAGAGAGAGTATGAATAAGAGTCAGTTAGAGAATGTAAGTGAGACTGAACGAGAATGTGGTTTTATGCCTGCAAGTCTGCTGTTGGCCTTGGCATACTAAAGTTAATTTATGGCTTAAAAGGAATCCCATCTGAAAATACAGACTCTGAAATATTAGAGATCATTTTTGACCTAAAGGTCATCGAGGTCATAAGGACGACATTAAAGAAAAAATTCTGCCAGTTGCATACTATATGTAATTTTTAGCATAAGGGGGTGTCTCATGACATATAGCGACACGGATTACAAAATGATAGCCCTGGCACAATGGAGATAGTTTTTCCCACATGAGGGCACCAAAAGCATATTTTGGGGCCAACTCATGTTAAATTGACCTGGCACACCAAGAAGGGATATTCAGAGCCTATGGCAAATTTATGTGAAAATGTACTTTAAAAAGGTCGTTCTTTTTCTTAGGGGAGAGTCCCCTGAATCCTCACTAGAAGAGGTTGGACTCCATCACTATGCACACGGCACTAGAGAAACTATTAAATCATGACAGCTTGTGATATAAATAATTTATGTTTCCTTTGCTGTTCTATGTTTTGTAACACTATCTTCAGGTAAACACATATTTCTTCATATAATACAAAGAGAAACAAGTAATATTCCCCTAGCATATCATGTCAGAACTCTAATGTAGGTATTTTCTAAAATAGGCATGTTCTATGTTGTGTTGTTTTATTAATCATGCAGTTATTTTATACTTCGGTAATGCCAATTATAATGATCTCATTAGGATTAAAGTCATGTGACATTTTTACCTGAAAATTTCTGTTTTAAAGGTCATGTGATGTTACATCCGTATGGCCAAATAAATGTGCAAGTTCACTTCAGTTACTCCTAGCATTTTGTTGAATAGGTGTCTGTGTGAGCAAAGCTGACAACTACACCTAGCCCTGAACGGACATTTGGGAGTAGAAGAGTGCAGTCCTAGAGAGCAGGATGTGCATTTCTGATGATGCTATTTTGCAAGTGGTGGATAAGTTAAAGGTTCAATTCCAGCTGAAGGTAATGGATCTTCTGGTGTGAGGGTGGCACATAGTGTGAGTTGGATATGTGCCAAGAATTTTCCGATGATTGCAGGGGGCCTGAGGCATCGTATTGGAACAGACAAGGTGTGGTTGTAGTCCTGTATGGGTTAGTTGGACGCTTCATCTTGATGGCATGTGTTGATAAAGGTGAACAAGGATCTTCAAGTTTGGAAAGTCTTCACTGGGAGCCACTGAGTTGGAAGTGTCTGACTTCTCTAAGGGCCAATAGGAAGCATGTTGTGGATTACCTGGGATGTGGCGTCCTCCCTCCCTCTACCTAATTCCATAGTGGAACTCACTAATACAAGGCTCCTATACTGGTTTTATATAAGTATTTTGATTAAAAAAATATTGTTTGACACAAATATTGCATTCTAGGTATCTTTGACAAAAAACATCCAAATAGGGAGATATTTTTATACAATATATTAAATTATATTTAGAACATGCAGTGTTGTGTTATGCTATGCTCTGTTAGGCTGTGTTGTGTTATGTTAAGAAATATGTGTAAAGTGCAACGTACACCAGAGGATCTCATGGTGCAATAGCAACTGAAAAGTAACATAACAAAAGGATGGAGACAATGTATCATTTGTCAAAAGTTTGTTTAAAGAGGCATATCTTTAGCACTTTCCTAAAAGGGAGTAATTCAGGAATTCAGGGAATCTCTGCCTGAAGGCCATTTCACAATTTATGAGCAAGTATGGAAAAGCTACGGGGCATATTATCAAGGGGGTTTATCACCGCTTTTTTGGCTTTAAAAGCCAAGAAAGCGGAGATAAAATTATCTCCCTATTACCTAGCTGTCGCTAACACCAGTTCGCGACAGCTAGTAGGAGATAGTGACCATCTTGGGCCCCACTTTGCATGTCAGGGATATTTATCACTAATGACATGCAAAGTGGGCGTGCCAAGATGTTAGCGACTGGAAACAGTCGCTAACATCGCTATCTCCTATTACCAACTTTTGGAGATACTCGCGCTAAGCGCGAATAACTCCAAAAGCTAACACCTGCCCTGAGCAGTTCTTAGCCATGTTATCCAATGGGAGGTGGATGACATGGCTAAGAGCATTAGCTCGGTAATGCATGAATATCACTGAATTTTCAGCGATATTCATGCATTGCGGCCGATTTTTATCGCATTTGCGATAAACCTTGGTAATACCAAGGTTTATTTGCACCAACACAAAGACACATTTAGAGACAACCACACTAATTTGTGACTTAAGAAATAGGAATTGATCAATGGTAACTCGAAGACATTGGGCCATTGGTGTTGGGGAAGGCAACATACTCATTTCGGGTGGTCATGAAGGCTCTAGTCCACAAGGAGTTCGTATACCCCAATACCCCAATACCCCAATACCCCAATTTTGGACTTTTCTGCATTCAGCTTTAAATGATTTTGATCATCCATCCACTGATGAGACACACTATGCCCCTAAAATAATCTTGTGTGTATTCTGGAGGGTAGCATAATTCAGGATCTGACAGCTATCACTGACAAGCTCTTTCATAAGTGGTTAAATATAGTTGTTAAAATAATGGGATTGAGGGCCAGATCCATGTGAGACACAATGCTCTATCTCTAATTCTGGTGCGTTAAAAAGAGGCATTTGCACTAGCTGGGCTTTGTCTCCAAGAAGAAAGTGAACCACTGTGGATCTTTTCCATAAAACCTGCCTTCCACAGCCAATCCAATAAAATCTTGTGATCAACCGTGCCAAAGGCTGTAGACAAATCAAAGAGAGTGAGTGCTGAGACATGTTCATCACCAAAATCACTTCTAATATCATCCATTACAGATTGAATCACAGTTTCAGTGCTATGTTGTGTCCGAAAACCAGCTTGGTGCAAGTCCAGAAAGTTAGAATCTAAGAGGAAAGAGCTCACTGCATGCACTATGTGAGCTTCCAATAATTTTAGAGCTTTAAGACAGCAGCAAAATGTGATGTCAGTTATTAAGATTTTTAAGGTCATCACCCAATGTCTGCAATAGTGGATGATCATAGAATTGTTACAGAGGTCAGGGACTTCTCCTGCCCTTAGAAAGGCATTTAAAAGATTGGTAAGGGAATCTATATTAGAAGGGGCTATCCACTGCATCACTCTAGGGGACAGTAGCCACGAAGAGAGCCAAACTTAACTTTATTTAACAGCTGGCAAACATCCTCAGTTCCCAACTAAGTAAACTTCTCAGTAATAAGACTATGACATTTATATAAGAATATGATATTTCTGTCAAATGGTATTTTGGCTATGCTATCCTAGTACAATGGGACTACAGTGTCTGTCAACATTTTCGATCCCCTTTTCATACCAGTGCTCTATTCACCTTTATCGGCCTGACTTGTCGGCTTCTTCCTCTTCAAGAGCACATAATGGCTCCAAGAGATATAGACTGATTTACTAAAAAGGTAAATGTGGTTACAAATGCACATTAATTACCCAGTTTACCTTTTTTTTTGCCTGGCATGAATCCACAAAAGGATTTCCGGTAGGCATAAGCTTATTTGACATCTAGAAATCTCAGTCACTAGGATGGAGTTCTCTGCATTGATAAATCACTCTCAAGGCATGGGTAAGTTAGCATTCCATTGCCTGGTTAGCCTAGGAGGTTTATAAATGCCAACAGACATCGTATTTAGTGGGCATTCATAAATGATTCTCATTCCCCTTTCTACGCTGGTACGAGTGGTATTTTCACTCCAGCCAAAATGTTTCAAATGGTGGGAAGGATTATAGATCATCCGCAGATTTAGTCAGGGCCCAGGAAAATAGGTTTATCTATAGAGAAAACAAAAAACTGAAAATATATGTTTGCACAGGGTTTCTGTTCCCCTTTGAAAAGTTGTTAACTGCAGAGAACTCTGTACAGAGGGAATAGGAGACTTCTTTAAAAGACACTTGACCTTCCCACTAGTATACTTGGAAACCTGCACTGGGTGCAGCTTTCAAGACATACTACTTCGAATGTTTATGGTTAGGAAAAAGTAGTAAATCTGAAATCCACATAGAAAGAAATCTGTGGGTGCAGATTTGTTACTTATTCATGAATAGGCCTCATAGTTGGCTGTTTGCCATCAAACAGTACACCCACACCAAGTTATATTCATTATATTCAAACTTCACTCTACACCAACCCTACACATTAAACACCATCACTGGCACTATCATGCAAGCAAAGTTGCTCCAAGCTCGAAAATTGCCTCCATGAATTCCACATCAACAACACATACCCTCTCAATTCAGTCTCTTCAAAAACGAACCAACATAACATATCCTCATAATGTCAAATGAGGTACGCAAATGGATCTGCACTGTGGGACAACTACTAGGCCATAATATGCATTGTAATGTTTTGTACTGAATTGGATTATAACATTTATAGAGTATTTACTACCCAAAGGTGGAACACTAAGCACTTGCCTGGATGGAAAGCACACTACACCATGTAGGGTGTATGTTTGGAAGTGTGCTATCTTTGTTTTGATCCTCTGTGGGAAGTGTTTCCATGTCATGCTGCATGACAACCAAGGTGCAGTTCTTATAGTATGGGACGCAGTGCTTAGCAGTGTGATAGATGAAGAAGTGTAAGAAAGAGTTGCATAGTTTATGGTTTTCAGTAAGCTGGAGGCTTTGGTCAGCTCTGCTTGTCCTTATATGGTATTTCACTTGACGGTTGTCCACTTAGTTTGTTACTGCATTGGGATGTCCATTTTGATACATTTTGTTCCAAGATTATGATGAGCAGGCATACATTGGAGGGATAAACTGTGGAGGGATCTCCTGGGGTGGACTTTGCTATTATATCCAATATCTGATTGTCATTGTGTTGATTTTCGCATGAAAAAGTGGCTCAAATTGACCACTTATGATTCCTAAATGAACAATAACACAAAAAAGCATGAAAAAATTAATTGCAACGTTGACAGACATACCATCAGTCATAACCGGTAAAGAAAATGATGACAAATTCACACAGTTTAAAAGATTTGAAGAGTTAGATTAAGTATGCCACATTAACACTGTGTAGTAAAAATTGCCCTGTATGTTTTTCCTTACATTTTGCAGTTAATTATTGCTTTTTTCTCCTCAACATTTCTTTGCTGCAACACTATACTCCAAGAGCCAGAAGAAAAGATCACGATTATAGCCCCTGCAGTTCTCACATCTCTGGAACTGGTAATCTATAAAGTTTGCCATCACACATGTCAGACAGAAGCATTTGTACGAGCAAAACACAGAACATCAAAATACATAATGGCTGCGGCGAGCAAGGATTTAAAATTAGAACATGGACGCCTGAGAGTGCGGCGTGAATTAATGCTTACTGCAAATAGCATTATGGACGGGAGCAGTGCAAGGCGCGAGCGCATAGATTAGACAGCAATAGAGAAGGAAATTATGGACGCTTGACTAGTTACAGATCAGACAGAAAATAAAAGGTGACAGCAAATTAAGCCTTTCAAATCAGTTCTCCGTTATCATAAAATGAAAAATATGAATGTGGGAGGAACAAGGGGCGATATTTCACGGTATTCATCAGCCGCACAAACACACATCCCGCTGCAGCCTGTCTGCAGATGAGTTATGTATTCAGTCGAGTCTTTGGAAATAGGCAAAGTGCGAGGGGCTGTGGAAAAGTTCTGTGAAAAAAGGACATTTAATGATCATTCACGTGGCAACGCCTGCACCCCATAGCCCTGGAAAATACATCTCTCAGTCACACGCTGCAATATATTAATGCAGCCTGATGTAGGTGGAATTGGAGCCTCCTGACATCATGTATTTGTAAAAATTATTACTATAAGGGAACAGTAGATCTCGCAGACAGCCATATACTCGGAGTATTACACCCACAAAAGAAATCTCTTGTCTATCAGAGCTGCATTTCTTTGTTGCTAATGGACTCCTGTAAAGATCAAAGAGAAAATTGGAATGTTCTTTATTTACGCTTTAGCGCGACCATTTTTTCACATTTCTACTTACTAAGCGTACATCTCTAGATCAAAACAGTCTTCATCAACTCGGGTAGTATATAATAGTCGGCAGTAGAAACATTGCCCAAAACTAAAACGTTTCATAGAAAAAATAAAGCAAAACATGGAAGACAACTGATTGAACAGCAAACTGATACTTTAAACCAATCTTCAAACTAAAAAGTGAGGGGCATATTATGAAGCCCCTTATCGCCGCGTCATCGGCACTTTTCTGCTGATAACGCGGCGATATTTGCAGCGCCCTATTATCAAGGAAGCGTTAACGCGGTAAGTCAATTAACATGGCTTAAAGCCACGTTATTTGACTTAACGCTGCCTTGGTAATAGGGCCCCTTTCACGATAAACTCATCGTGAAAGGGGGCGTGCATTGGGTATTGCGGTTGGCGTTTCACCGCAACACCCATTCACTTTGACGCTACCACCTATTATCAAGAGAGGCGATGATAGGTGGCAGCGCCGAAATTAAGAACAGGAAAGACCTATTCTTAAGGTGGCGAAATGAGGAGAAATGCTTAATTTCTCCTCGATTTTGCTTTTTCCATGTGTGCTGCCTTGTGGAATAAGCAAAATGCCAAGGTTTGTTTATGTACAGTGCATGAAGCAGCACACATGTAAGTTACAAAATGGCATTGAAGCTTTGTTTATGTGCAGGAAGGAATACCTTCCTGTACATAAACAAACCTTCCCTGCCTGCACTGGCGTTAAGTTGTAAAACATCGCCATCGCAGGGGGAAACGCTAGGCTGCACCACATCCTTGGTAATGTGGTGCAGCCTAGCGTTTCCGAAGTGGCGAAGAGAGGCGTTTAGCCCAGGTGGCTAACACCTCTCTTCACCACTTTGTTGGTAATATTCCTCTAAGTTTTATAATACCAATATTAAAACAATAATAAAAACAGCAACGATAACCTACCTCTTCTTCGTTTTCTTCCTCTCCTCATTGCTACTACTAGTAATAATTTTTGTAGGTAGGGCTCCTTATTTCTGCCACTTTTGCCCACTATAATTAACAGCTGTTTGTCTTAGGAAATTTAGAAACAAACGTGCACGGAGTGACGGCTGGGTTGGCTATGCCAAGATTCAATTTTATGACCTGTAAACCATAAATTGGGAGAGTTTAACTCACTGACTCATCTCATATTTTAATTGTTTATTTCCGATCAAAAAAACTGAAAACTTTGCGTAGTCATCCAATATATTTTGAACTGTAACGCTAATAATGTATAAGAAATCATGTCATAATTAAATTGATAAAACATATTTGAACAAAAATCATGATTCTCTTAGATCGTTCCTCTAATCCAGTTATGCAGAAAAAGAAATAACTAAATGTATGTATCAGGCAAAAATGACCGCCAAGTAAGCGTAATGCAAACTCAGTAGAAAATGGATATGTAGGTTGGTTTCTGTTGATAATAGATACTCAAAATAATTTACAAATGCAGGAGGTCTTTATTTTAAAGGAAAGTAACTTAGAATATAAATGGGCCGTCAGTCTTCTCTTGTGCTCCCCTCTTGTAATCCTTTTGCAACTCTTTACCTCTTATCGTTTTTTCTCTCTCAATATTTTTTTGATTATTATTAATATGGTCTTAGAACTTCATGCCACATGTGATGAGTGGGCCCTGAGTCTCCCATATCTCACAGATAATCAATGACCTTGGCCTGATGGGGGCCTGTGAAGGGTTTTGGGGGCACCACTGTACCACAGGTGCTTGTGATATGCCCCTTCTCTGGTTCTTTTCCTGGTTAGTTCGGTAACTGGTGGCTACTCCACAGAGTGGCTCTGTGCCTAGAGGGCACATTGTGTGTTCTGGAGTGAGGTGCTGGAGCTGAATACAAAGAACCTACTCTTCATGGTGGGTTTGAAGTACGCTTAATCTTCAGAAGCTGCAGGCATGATACCAAAGGACAGGGTGAGAAGTAATTGAAAACACAAGAAAAGGAAGAATACGGCAACCTGATTGATGCACATAAGGAAATCATCGTTCAGTCAAAGGGGGTAGGTAAAATAGTCACCATGGCTCTCAGTTCCCCACCCAAAAAAAAAGCAACATAGAAGCAAATGTTTCTGAATAAGAGTCTGTAAATATTACACAAAAGAACAGGTACAGAAACCACTTCACTTTTGGAGGAAACAGGACAGACTGAGGAACCTAATACCAGCCCTGGGCGCATTATACTTTTTAGACTGGGAAACAGTGATTGTAAGGATACTGAGTACCAATCTTATGATATATTTGGATGAGCAACCAATGTGGAGGTGTTGAAATCTAGTTATAATGTGATCAGTAGTAAAAGAGGTAGAACTGAATATTATTGAACAGTAGAAGACGGATCATTTGCTCCTGATACGAAGAACTATTGACGAACAGTGTTTCTTTAGGACAAATGATAACGGGTGTAAAGATTACAGACGAGGGAAGTTGCCTGTACTAATGACCCTCCTTGAATTGTTATGAGACTTTTGGTGAATTTGTGCATCAAACTGCCTCAAGAACAACAGCACTTCTCTTCACTTACGATGCTCGCGGTCAGAACGTAAATCGCATGGCCATTCCAAATCGGTCCCAACCGAATGGCGAAACATTCCTGTAGGTCGGAACCACATCGTACAACACTATGGACAGCGTTTCCGCCCTCGGGATTACGATGTCACTTTCCAACAGCCTTTCCATGTCAGTCTGTATGACATTGAAAGGCTGTTTGAAAGTGACTTTGTGGGCCCCTGGCAGGGCCGCCTAGCCCCGCAGCCTACGGATCATGGCCGAGGGGGTACCTAAGGGACCCCCGTAAAACCCTGCACTGTGTTAGAGGCACAATGGGGTGCCTGCAACAGGGTGCAGAGTTTTCCACACAGACCTCATTTCCCCATAGGAGCTTGTGTTACAGACGGTTGTGGGACGTAAAACGAGATCCCATTGGAAACAATGGGAATCCAACCGAATAGTGTTCGGTCGCATCGTAAACCTGCTGTCAGAACTGCCAACCGCTAGTCAGTCGGTTTTGATTCTGAGTCGATGTCGGACAGAGGCTTTCCACCCGACATCGTATTGAGCCTCTTAGTGTAATTTAGCTGACCCATCAGGAACACCATACTAGGTGCTATAAGCAAAAAGCCTATTCCATGACATCTCATTTATCTGTTGTATGGTCCCCAGGCATTGGCAAGAGAGTGTGTCAGTTAACAATGAAAGAACTGCTTACTGGACAGTGATCACAGTGCTATACCACTTTTGCCTTCTGGGTAGACAACTAGCATTCCACATGTTTCTTTACACAACAGATCCCCTCACAACACATTTCGAAAACCTGTCTGTTAGATCTGGGGTCTCTAGTTGGCAGAGGTAGGTACCAATGTCCAAATAGGGACCCTTGCTTCTAGTCAGGGTAAGGTGGATAAACTCTTTAGATAACCCCTGCTCACCCCCTTGGTAGCTTGGCATGAGCAGACAGGCTTATCAAAGGCAATGTGTAAAGAATTTGTACCAACACTCACAGTAACACAGTGAAAATACCACAAATGGACTCCACACCAGTTTAGAAAAATAAAGTATCTTTATCTAAACTACACAAGACCAAAATGACAAAAATCCAACATACACAGTTCAAGAATAAGTCTTTAAAAGAGTTCTAAGATTTGCGTCAAAATAATCCACAGTTGCTTCACGTTTAGCCCAAAGTACCTGTAGATTCGACAAAAATTCCAAGTGGAAGCTGCAGCATAGAAAAACACTCCTGGGACCCTGGGGAGGCAATGCGACAGCCCTGATGCACGCAGTGGGCGTGTTGCGACTGTATGGGGAGGGATGCGATACCTTGTATGGATTCCGGTGCGCAGGTTCGGTAGGGAGCGTCTCGCACAGGCACGATGCGATGATCTTCAGGACGGCGACGATCTCTGGTGCGCCGGCGATGCACGGCGCAGCATTGATCTTCTCCTCTCATGGCCCCTCAATGCGTTGGCTCTGCGACGATGTTCGCAGCGATGTGATGCAGCCCGCAAGCTAGCTCTGTGACGATCTCACCCAGCGACAACAGGCTCTGCGACGATACTTACAGTGACAGGAATTTTCCCGCAACGGGGCGATGCGCCCTGCAAGCGAATGATGCGTCTCTTTTTGCAGCGTCAATAGGTGCTGCGATGATCTTCGCAGCAGCGGGAATTCTCTTGCACTGTTGAAGATGCGCTCCGCAAGCGAGCGATGCATTAAAATTGCAGATCTTCTTTTCTTCTTGTCCAGCTCCCCAAACAACAGGCAACAACTTCCAGAGGCCCTACAATTGGAGCAAGCACTCTAGGAAGGGCAGAACTCACTCAGCAGAGTTCAGGGGGACGCTGGGGGTGAAGTCCTTTTGTTCCTGGGACTTCTTAACAGGGGGTTAGCTCTCCTCAGGCCCTTGAAGATCTCTTCAAGCATGGGGACACAGCAACAGCAAAATCCTTCCCCTCTCCTTGGCAGCAAAGGAATTGCAGGTCAGCCCACAAACACACAGCAGGACAGTCCTTCCTCTTCCGTCTTCCAGCTTTCTCCTTGGCAAAGGTTACTTCTTGATTCCAGGATGATCTAAAGTTCAGTGGTCCGGGGTCCTGTACATATACCCCAAAAAGTCTTTGTTCCCATTGTGCAGGAGGGCTCTGAGCCCGGTCGAAACCAGTTCTAAAGCACTCTGTTTACATGACTCCTTCTTTCCCTTCACAGTGCAGAGCAGAAACATCAGACACCCCACAGGAGGTGGAGCCAGCATTGTGGAGGGAAAGCACAGCCCTGGAGCACTTTGTTGACATGATTCCTTTCTCTCTTTTCACAGTGCAGGGCAGAGACATCAGATGCACCACAGGGGGTGGAGCCAGCACTGTGGGGGGAAGGCACAGTCCTATTCAGGTCCCAGGTGCAACGCCTCCCTCCCATCTAGATGCAGATCTCTCTATTCACTACTGGGCGGACTCATTATGTCTCCTGGAATCCCCCAGCCCTGTCACTCACAAACCAGACAGTCAATTCACAAACAGCCAGAGGCACACAGAAATGTCAGACAAGAAAACAACCACTTTCTTAAAGTTTCACTTTCAAACACAGGATTTAAAAACCATCCTTCCTAAAAGATGTATTATTACATTCTGAGTTCAGGGATGCCAGACTTCAATGTTGTATCTTGCTCCTAGGGGAGATATGCAGGTAAACATTATACACAGCATTCCCCCTTATAGCCTATGGCAAGATAGCCTTTCAATAGTGAAAAATGAAAATGGCTGTAATTCACTACCAGAGTATGTCATCCACACTAGTACATCCTCTACCTTTCACATACACTGCACCCTGCCCAGGCGGAACCCTGGGCCTTCCATAGGGGTGTCCTATGTGTACAGAAAGGGAAGGGTTAGGCCTGGCCAGTGTGGACACTGGTCAGGTCAGCAGGCACTGCGGTGGCCGGCCCGATACACCATTTTAGGGCTACTCATGTGGGTGGCACAATCAGTGCTGCAGGCCCACTAGTTGCATTTGAATCACCAGCCCTGGCACACTCAGTGCACTTTATTGGGAACCTACTGGTAAAACAAATATGCCATTCATGGATAAGCAATTACAATAAAAATTTTTACAGAGAGCATATGCACTTTAGCACTGAACAGTAGCGGTTAAGTGGCCAGAGTCCTATTGCCAACAACCACAGGTCAGGAAAAATAAAAGAGGAGGAAGCAAAAAGTTTGTGGATAACCCTGCAAAAAGGGCATTTCCAACAATGTTGTTGTATATATCAGTTACTATTTGACTAGTAATTCGAGTTTATTACAATATGTTTGACTAATTGGACTTTTGTACATAGAAAATAGGGCACACATTGATCAATAATTTAAACCTTGATGAAAAATATGCAAACACCATCGTAACAGAATGGGGCCTCATAATATCCTCAAAGTGGTCTAATCCCATCTACCAAATAAATAAGAAAGTGGACACACCATTTTACTACTTTCTTATGCAATATTAGATTTAAGAGCCATTGTAGAATGCTATATCTCCATGATATATACTGTGTTAAAATATTTTGGACTCCCTTTTAAGACATATTCAGGGAAAGCTGGTTCATGACAAGGTTATTTCTCCCTTTCAGTTAGGGATTAGTCGGGAGAACAGCACAATTGAAAAGTAATATTTATCATTTTTTTATTTATGCATGAAGAAAAGGTAACTTATTTATATTTAATTTACCTGATTGGTACACCGACTTAGATGAATATATCAGGAGATCTTGCCATTAATGTAAAATACTTGCTGTAACATTCCTTTTAATTTTTTTTACCAAACTAAGTATCCCACAGGAAGAGTGGTTGTGCGATTGTGTGTTTATGGATGCCAAACAATCGAGTTATTGATGCACTTCTTCTTTTTCTTCCTCTGTAGCCATGTAAGGTGGAACTGGGTGAGACCACTTCATAATGCAAAGGTTGTCAGGAGAGTTAGGATATCTTAGGTATTTTCCTGCTGAATGAGTAGCTCATAATAGGCAACAGTTTTTGTAGTCTTACAGTTTTTGTGGTGGGCGTGGCAGCAGATGGAAAATGCTCACTTGTGTCACTCAGTTAAGGTAGTAGACATTCAGCTACCCCTGCTGTAGATTGGAGACTTCTCCTCACTGGCCACTGGCACTTCCTCCAACCATCATTGCCTATACCTCTATATTTTAACCTACAGTTTTATCTTAAGGACTACTAAAAAAAATTGTTTTAATGAAAAACAAAATTCTCCAACTCTCTTTTTTTTTATTTTATTTTTTTATTTTAATGTTTAATTACAGGGAAATACAGCAATACAAATAAACAAACAAAGAATTCATCTTGGATGCATACAGAGCATAAAAAAGCTTATAGAGTCCCACAAATTAATTTAATCCAGTCAGCGATTGGAGCCCAAATTTTCTCCCCCAAAATTCTTCTTTTGATGCCTTTTAGATTATAAATGGCAGACTCAATATTATACATAAACAATAATTTTTCACGCCAAGTAAAAAAGGAAGGAGGATCTGAATTGATCCACTCCCTAGTAATGCAAGCTCTATCCACTGCCATACAAATAAACAAAAAATAAGTTACTGGTTTTGATCTAGAGATAGAATAGTCCATTCCTAATAACACCATCTCAATGTTTATTGTGATGTCACAATTGAGAACGGCGGCAAGAAAACTTTCAATTTGTTGAAAAAACTCCAAAGTTTACGACATTGGAAAAACATATGCAAGTCGTTAGCTGCATACAACCCGCAGCGGCTACAGTTCGTTCCAGTAGTGGTGCTCCACTTAACAACCTTACTAAGAGTATAATAGAGATCATGTATTCACATAAAATGCTGAGATTTCATCATCCCTGTGATTAAACATTCTGAAGCACATTTAACTGAAGACAAGACATCTATACCAGGGAGGCCTAATTTACTAACCCATTTCAGCTGGCAATGTTCCATACCATGCCCACATTCTTGAATCAAACTTAGATAAAGAGAGCCTATAGGGTTTTTTTTTCTGAAGAAGTACCAATAAAGAATTTTTTGTCATTCTAGCTGAAATAATAAATGTATGACTGTAAAAAACTGCGGATCTGAAGGAATTTAAAAAAATCATTTCTTGCCAGCAGAAATGTTTGCTCTAATTCTTGAAAAGATACAATTTGAACGTTGCTAAATAAGTCACCCAAATATAGTAATCCTTTCTGCTCCCACCTGTAGACCGTCAAATCACAAAAAATATTTGGCAGGAGCCCAGGCGACGCTAAAGGGGTATAAGCATTTAGTTTAAATATAGACAGATGCTTCCATACTTTTTGCCAAGCTCCAAAGGCTGACTTCAGCGTCTTATACTTTGTCTTTTTTGTGGTAGCTTGGCTCGACAACCTTGAGAAAGCTACCTTTCGCTTTCTCACCCATGATCAATTTAAAGATAGATGGAGTTTGACAAGCAGGAATATCTGCTCTGTCACCAATTATAAGAGGTCTGATAAATTGGAGCGTTGCTGCTAAATAATAAAAGAAGAAATAAGGAACATTCCATCCCCCACACTCCTTGCTTAATATCATCTTTTTTAGGGCTTTCCGATGGTGTTTATAGCCCCATAAAAACCTAGAGGGGGTCCTTTCTAAACTTTTAAAACAAGAGGGAGGAAATTCCAACGGTATAGTGCGATACATATATAACACTTTTGGTAAAATCAACATTTTTAATATGTTAAGTCTACCATGCAGTGATAAGTGTAAATGGTGTAAGCAATGTAGCAAACTATTAATTTGGGATATCACAGGATTTATATTAAGTTCAGGTATTTTCTCTATGGGCAATGATATTCTAATTCCTAAGTATATAACCTCCGAATTAAAAGGGATGTTTAAAAGTGGATTATCTCCGGAGCATAAAATCTGCGTCTTCTCCATGTTGAGTTTATACCCAGAAAATAACCCAAATTGTTTAGCAAGTTCATTACTTGCCGGAAGAGCAGTCTGCACGTCGGTAGTTGTTATAACAATATCATCAGCGTAAGCCAATGCACAATAATTAATATTAGCTAAACAAATAGGGCTAATCCTTTGTTCCATAATAAACCGGTTAATTAGGGGGTCAATGTAAAGTGCGAAAAGTAAAGGTGAGCAGGGGCATCCTTGATGGGTGCCCCTAGTGATCAAAAAAAAAGGAGAAAGCTGGCAATTTATTCGAATACACGCTTTTGGAGCGATATACATAGTTTTTAGGGCCGTTAGAAACCCTGGACCTAGTCCCTTCCTAGGTAACACATCCCATAGATAGCTCCAAGTAACCCAGTGAAAAGCTTTTTCAGCATCTAAAAATATAAGTCCAACACTAGACCGGGTTGCCTGGGACCAATCCAAAAACGTGATCACCCGTCAGATATGATCCGCGGTGTCTCGGGAAGGGATAAAACCATGTTGGTATTTAGAAATTAATGGAGATATAATGTTAGATAAACGTGAGGCAAGGATCTTGGAGAAGATTTTGCTGTCAGCATTTATGAGGGAAATAGGACGAAAGGATGACGGTAACAAGGGAGGTTTTACCCTTTATAAGAAAAACTGTTATAATAGAATCGTGCCATGACTGAGGGGCAGTACCTTGTTGGGCTCTTTGAAATAAATCCAACAGTTCTACTCTTAGTATATTTCGGAAATGTTTGAAAAACTCCAGGGGAATGAGATCAGGACCTGCAGCTTTTCCAGAAGCCAATGACAGTACCAACACCTCAATCTCTTCCCAAGTGATGGGCAAATCCAACTTCTCCCTCTCCTGCATAGATAAAATGCCATTCAAGGCCTGATCAGTAAAATGAGTTATTCGGTCTGTGCAGTCTCCTGCCATATCATCAGTATAAAGTTTTGAATAAAAAGCTCAGTTATAGATAATATCATTAAGGAGCTATTGGCTCATAAGCTCAAGATTCATCAGGGATTCGCTTCAAAGTTTGCTCAGCAACTTGCAGCTTTTCGAACAGAGGTTCATGAGGTGGGAGAAAACTCAGGAAAACATCTGGCCAAGAGGACAAGGCAGAAAGCTGTTTTTGCTAGTATTGATAAAATTAACGACATTGCAGGGGCGACTGTTAATAATCTTGCAGATATACTCAAAGTGTTTTGTGATTTGTATTCAAAATTCTCCAAGTCTCAATCAAACTAGTGTAGTTAATGGTCCACTACAATACTTTATGCATTGGGTTACCTTTTAAGATAGCACTTGAATTGAGTTGTGAAATAGGGTTGTGGTTAGTTTTAGTTCCTCAGCCAGCGCAATTTCATTCCACTGCATATCTTTGCCCATCACCCCCATGGGTTTCCAAAAGCCTGGCTAATTAGCAGTTGGGACATAAACTTTAATTCTATTGTGTATCTATAAATTAATTTACCTTGCCTGTCAGAAGTCTAAACTAATGTGTGTGTATCCTCAAGGAAATAACTACAAGAATAGCGATACTAACCTTTTTACTAAATGCCTGTCTAGCACTTGCACTGAACAACCAGCTTTGCAGCCATTTTTTCGTTTTATATGTCAGATTTTCAGAAATTTAATTCATGCTCAATACATTCTGACCTAGGATTTACAATGTCTGTGTCTTTTATGAAACTATCAGATTAGCTTTGCAAAACTAAGGTCTGGAGACCGTTGGTGGACAGTCAGAATATTTTCTTGAGTAAATGCAATTTATTTCTTATAACCATTTTGTAAATGCAGTAATGACAAGGACTTCATGTTCACTATCGGATCTCATGACTAAATATTTTGAGGATGCATGATATAAGCTAAAGATCTGATTTAACAGTTTGGTCTTCCTGACACTGTAGAGTGAGGTCATCTAAAGATCTAACATTTTTTACCTATAGGGTGTGATTCTCGTAAAAAATATTTGAACAAAAAATTGGTGGTAGATGCTAAATACATTCTAATACAAATTTTAGATCTTCTCAAAAGTTCATGCTCAAAGGCACAGAAATGAGCATAGCAGACACTGGGTCAATCATGAAGATATTCAGCCTTGATTTGCATAGTTTATCTGACTTGACAACTTCTACTGTTGATTTAGGAAGATTCCCAAACCTACTCTGTTTAGTAGGGCAAACTTTACAAAATTTGCACTAGCTTCACAGTGTAAACACACCTATTCCTATGCTTTTTTTCTATTTCTCCATGACATAGGGTTATTTCATCACCTCCTGTTTGTAAATGTTCTGGTGCAAAATTCTGTGGCCAAAAATCGGACATGATATCATTTTAAAATGATGCAAATATTTGGTGTCACTGATGTAATCTATATAGTCTACCAGATTATTGAAACAGTACATGTTGTGAACTATGCTGCCATTTGTGCCAAAGTATCCTTCTGGTCATCTCTCAACCCATTGTGCAAAAATATATGCATTCTCTGCACTAGCCATTAGCGATTGCTGGTAGACTACTATCTACATGAAAAAGGGTGAGGTTTGTATTTAAAAATGTATACCACCTACCTTGCTGAATGCATCGGAGACGTTTGTGTCATTTAGCGTTTTATGGGATGAAAAATGTGGTTAAAGAATATCAGCACGGTATTCATGCTAATTCAGTGGATACATATTTATCAAGTAGCAAACCTGACTCTATCACAGCCTACGTAGAATCAGAACTAACTCTCCTCCTGCCAATTGCTGTTCTAGAAGTTGATGCAGAGTATACAGGAATTTGTGGAATTAAACTATAAAAGCAACTAGTGGGGGTAAAACCTGTTGAGACTAGGAAGGACCTTCAGTTTATTGAAGGATTTTGACTTGTTCAATGATGGAGTTCTGTGGTTAGTTTGGAAACCTACTTACCAGAATAGGAACATGATCTACATGTAGATTTGAGGAACAGGGAAGTGATCAACAATGTCATTCCTCTTGGAGCTTTTTTATGCATTTCCTGGACCATGCCACATATGTAGGTCGAAACCAAAAATGCTGTCACCTTTTCAGGTTAAAGTTAAAGTCGCCACCCATACAGTAGCGGTCAGTGGAGGGAGTGCTGCCGGGCGGTGAGGTGGGGCAGGGGAGGGGCAGGGTAGGGAGTAGTAAACTACAGATTATGGCCAAATGCAGGTAAGTAAACATATAAATATATAACGAATTTCGTTGCGTGCACTGCATCGAATTTGGCGATGCAGTGCGCGCATCGAAAGTCAATTTATTTATTTATATGTTTACTTACCTGCATTTGGCCGTAATCCGTAGTTTACTACCCCCCACCCTGCCCCTCCCCATCCCCACGTCACCGCCCGGCAGCACTCTCACCGCCAACCGCTACTGCACCCATATCACAAACTATATATGCTGTTCATGTCTCCATTCATGTCAGATATTATAATACAAAGCAAAGGAATGACACTCTTCATTCTCAATGTTTGGGTGTATGTAAAATTTATAAATGAAAAATAATAAAATTGAAATTAACAATAGCGCAAGCGGCAACATTAATCAGATTCCTCTTAAAATGCCTCCGAGTCCTGCTTACGAAGGGATTTAGGTTCCCTAAATATCTTTAAACATGTGAGCTACAGTCTCGCAAGGGACTTTATATGATGTAGCAAATTGACCGACAATCTTTTCGCATTGGAATGTGTAACTGCTGCATGTCATGTACATTAAAATGCCACTTCAATGTGCAAGAAATGCATTTATGGAAATTGATATATATTCAAAATCCATTCCATTAAGATAAACAAGCAAGTTTAACATTGCAAGATGTACCTTTTCAATAACATTTACTTACCGAGTATAAGCATGACCCGATTGCATACTCTCAGTGTTTTAAAATAAACCAACCCCTTCACTAGGGCAAGATGTGATATTCTGCTGTTTATGGGTGTACGAGATCGGAATCATGACACCCTTAGCTTTCAACTGTGGACAGTGTTGATTGCATGTTTGTAGGACGTAAGGGCAACGATCAACCATAATCTTATCCCTAAAATGATATGCTATGTTTGGCTCAAGACAAGGGTTTATGAGTGTGCATTATACACACAGTGATCATCCTGAGACTGGGCACTATACCCACTATTATGATGTCTCATACAGAGCCTAAGGTGTTTGAGTGCTTACTGTTAGACCTATCAGCCTTAGAGTGGTCTTCCCCTTAGCCTTTTGCCTTCTTCCTCCTATTTTTCTGTATTTATTTTGTTGACCTTTAGGACTCTGTAAACATTACCACTGTTAAGCACTTTTTTTTCTCCTTTTTTTAGTTTGAATTTATTGAATAATAAGAAAAACAATAACAGAGGCAGACATGAAAAAACAGATAATATGATAACTCATTAGTCTATACTATAATAATGAAAATAATGAAGTTGCATTTGGCAATTAGAAGGACACAAAAGAATGAAAAGATCTAAAATCACGCACATGGAATGACAAAGCAAGCATACTTAATTACAAAAAATAGAACCTTTGAAAGCATATATATACGAAAAATAACAATAAAGGAAACATTAGCAATTAATAGTGAGAAAAGAGGCAATGAGAAAAATGAAGGTGGTTTGCGTACTTCAACAGAACTAACATCATGTGTAATGGCGGACGGGGCAGATGAGGAGAGATAAGTTACTAAAGGGAGCCAGAGAAGATCTCTTTTAATTGCCAAGGAAATGGGAGAGACATAATTAGTGTCAAATCAGTGATGAAAACATACCGCATTCCACCATGAACGGAAAGAAACATTAGTGGCTTGTTTCCAATTAGAGGTAATGTGATGGAAAGCAATAGCTATTAAAAGATCAATGAGGGAGTAGTATCGGGAAGATTGGGGAAGTGCGGGAGATAAAGAACCTAAAAAGATATGAGTGGAAGAAAAAGGAATCTGAAATTGGAAAATTTTCCGGATTTGAAACCAGACTAGTTTCCAAAATTGGAGAATAGGGGGACATTCAAATAGCATATGCTTCACATCTGCAGATGGACAGGGACATGACCAGCAGGTAGAAAGAGTATCAGAGGAAAAGGTTGATGAAACAGAAGGAGTAAAGAGAGTACGGTTATAAATAAAATATAAAGTCTGGGTTGTATTAGCAGCTCTAGAGGTCTTCTGAATTTTAGACCACATTTTTTCCCATAAAACAATTGACCATTCTAATGAAAAATCTTGTTCCCAAGCTAATTCAGTTTTAGATTTGGGTCTATCAACAAATAAACGAGCAGAGTTATAAAGAAATGATGCAGAGGGAGAAGAGTCGAGTGCCAGAGACATGGGGCGACAGGCGAATGTAATGGGGTTAGATGCCGGCAAGGAGTTAAGATGAGATGTAAGGACGGGAAGGAGCGAGTTGTACTGTATGTGAGAACTGGAGGGTAAGGACAAAAGAGATTGATGATCAGGAAAAGAAAGGGGAAGGTCATGAGAGAGAAGCTGGGAGATCCAACGCAAACCATGAGAGTGCCAAGTATTCCAAAAGAAAGAGCGGTTACAGATCTTGAGCTGTGTATTATACCAAATAGGTTGTTCATGTGTAGAAGAGACAGAGGGATAAGAAGAGTATAGATAAGGAAGAAGGAGGGTATGAGAATAAGAAATGATAGGATTGCGAAAGCGAGACAGGGGAGAAGTAAAAGCTAGAATTTCACGGAAGTCAAACGGAGAGATAAAGGAGGACTTTATCTTTAACCAAAGAGGGAGATAGAAAGGAAGATCCGTGGAAAGCCAGAGAGCCGTTTGTTTGAGAGAAAAAGCACAATGATATGCCTTGAAATCAGGAAAGCGAACACCATATTGCGATTTATCCTTCCTTAAAGCAGCGAAGGCAATGTGGGAGCGCTTACCATTCCACAGAAATTTTAGCAAAATAGAGTCAATCCTCTTAAAATAATAATTGGGGATATGAATAGAATCATAGAAATAGTATATAATAGAGAGAAGAGAGCATCACTTTGATAGAATTTAAGTGGCCCCACCAGGACAGAAAAAGAGGATTGCAATGGGTGATGGCATTGTCCAGTTTCTTGGAAATATAATCAAAATTTATTTTCAAAGTGTCAGATAAGAGATGGGCAAACCATGCTCCTAAGTATTTACTTTTGGTCGGTTGCCACGAGAAACCAGAATGATCAAAAAGATGTTTTTGGCATAATGGATTTAAAGGGAGAATTTCACATTTAGCTACATGAAGGTGATAGCCCGAGACAGCGGAGAAAGGGGAAACTTGTTGAAGAAAAGAAGGAAGAGAAGAGATTGGATCTGAACAATAAAAAAGAATGTAATCAACGTAAACCGAGAGTTTAACTTGGTGGGAATCGAAGTGGAAACCTGAAATAGAGTTATCCTGACGAATTTTAGTAAGAAAAGGTTCCAGGGCCAAAACAAATAATAGAGGGGAAAGAGGGCAACCTTGACGAACACCCCTTTGAAGGCTGAAGTAATCCGAAACTGTGCCATTAACAAAAATCGAAGCTTAAGGACCAGAATAGAGTAAAGAAATAAAAGAAAGAAATTTGGGCGGAAAACCCGTCCAAGAGAGAGCCTGAAACATAAAATCCCAACTAATCCTGTCAAAAGCTTTCTCTGCATCCAAAGAAATAGCAGCAAGGGGGGGATCTAAAGAGGAGGCCTTACTAAGAATGTCAAAAAAGACTCTGCAATTATCAGAGGATAAACGGCCCTTGACAAAACCAGATTGTTTGGGACCAATCAAATCAGGCAGAAAAGGATCCATGCGAAGGGCTAGAAGTTTTGCCAACATTTTGTAATCGGTATTAACTAAAGAGATGGGTCGAGTTTTTACAGAGAGAGTAATCCTTGTCATCTTTGGGTATCAAACAGATTAAGGCTTGTTGAAAAGAGCCACTTGAAAGACCAGAATCAAGAAAAGATTGAAAAAAAAGTAGAAGTTTTGATAAAAGGAGGGAGGCGAAATGATTATAAAATTCAATAGTAAACCCGTCTGGGTCGGGGGCTTTACCATGACGTAGTTTTGAGACGGCATGGGAGATCTCCGACAACGAGATGTCAACGTTTAAAGAGTCAAAATCCATGTGAGTTGAAGGAGGAGAAGGAATAGAATGAAGTAGGAAAGGAGATCAGCAGAGGTAAGAACCAATTCTGGAGTGTAAAGATTTTTGTAGAAAGTCACAAACTCATTAAGGATGTCTTCATCCTTAAATAAAGAATCACCAGTTAAAGTTTTGATCAGTTAAATTTTTGTTCTTTCCTTACGAATTTTCAAATAATTAGCAAGCATCTTCCCCATCTTATTCTGACCGCCGTAATAAAGTGAGTTGTATTTCAATAGCAAGTTCGAAGCAGCATTGGTGGTAAATGTATTAAAATAAATTTTGGCATCAATAAGATCTTTACGGGAGGATTCGGAATTCGAGGAATGATAGGCAACTCCTAATTGTTTAATTTGAGTGAATAATTGAGCAGATTTAACTTTGTTAAGTTTTTTCTTATGTGAGACAAAGTTAATGATAAAACCTCAGTGAAGCTGTTTGAATGAGTCCCAAACCATGACATCAGGAATCAGGAGTGTGATTGAGTAAAAATAATTCAGATGTAAAGTTAGTAAATTCAGTGCAGAAAGTGGGGTCAAGGAGTAAGGAATTGTTGAACCTCCACCTGCCAGAATGGGGAGAGAAGGGATTGATGGAAGATGGAACCAATATCAGAATGAATAGCGTGCTGAGTCAAAGAATTGCTAGGAAACATGTAATCAATGCGGGATTGGGAGTTGTGAGAAGGGGAATAAAAACTGTACTCTCTAAGGTCAGGGTTACATAATATCCATATATATACTAATGCATGGTTTGAATGGTCTTAGTAAATTGGGAGTGCATCTTAGAATGTGAGAACTTGACTTTGGAGTGACTTTGGAGTGACGATCAAGGATAGGATCAATGATTTGATTGCAATCACTACCAAAAATAATATAATCATCTGTTAGAGCAGTCAATTTATCTGAGATAGAAGGCCAGAAAAGCTTGTCAACGCCAGTAGGGGCGTAAACATTGAAAATCACAATGGGTATTTTATCAATAAGCAATTTAACAATTATCCAACGACCAATAGTATCACATTCTTGAGAAATAACAGAAACATTTAACTTTTTGTGAAATAAAACCAAAACACCATTTTTCTTATCATCAGTGGGAGAAAATAACACATGTCCCACCCAACAACGTTTAACTTTTAAAACCTCAACCTCTGAGAGATGAGATTCCTGAATAAGAGCAACATCAGTCTTAAGTCTGGCAAGGTGTGATAATACTTGTTGCCTCTTAATCTGATTATTTAAACCTTTAACATTCCAGATAGTAGCACGGAATTTTAAAAAAACGGTGAGAAAATATAAAGCGATAACATGCCTACTGATTCTAAAGAGAAAAAGATATATAAGAAGAAATGAAAGAAAAGGATGGAAGAGTTAAAAGGAATAGAAAGGAAGAAAAGGGGAAAAGAAAGAAAAGGAGGAAAGATCAAGGGGGAAGAAGAGAGTAGGAAAAATAGAGATAAAGAACATAAAGACAGTACATGTCCAAAACAGACGACTGAAAAACATACTTACGGATACAAACTTGGAACAGGGGGTGACTGCGTCAAAAAGACAATGTTGACAACAGCAAGAGCAGCAACCGAACCTTCGCTGACAAAATGGTAGAAAGGACAGCAAAAAGGACCAATGGGATAACATCAGGATAGGGTGATTGAGGAGAAATCTGTAAAAAGGGGTAGAAAAAAACGATATGAAAAAAAAAAATTAGAACATGAAAGTGGTGCAAGAAATACACAGAGGATAATAAGAAAGGGTGAAACAACAATTAGATAAAGACCAACAAAGATAAAAACAGAATGCACAAGACTAGAAAGCTATCAGGTCCATTCAGGTGACTCTGGAAGTGTCCCTATAATCCGCTCCATGACGACGTAGAAATTCTTGTAGATCAGCAGGATCCTCAAATGTAGTAGTCTTTTCCTTGTAGGTGACCTTGAAAAGGCATGGATGAAGGAGACCATATCTAGCATTGAGAGCTCGCAATTGCGGACGCATATCAAGAAATTTCTTCCGGCGATCAGCAGTAACCTTAGCGACATCTTGTGACAGATAAAGAAGATGACGCTCCGTGATGATTTGTTTTTTAATCTTGGCAGCTGAAAGAACTTGAAGGAGGTCCATGTATTGTAGAAAGAGCATGATGACGCCTCGTGGTTTAGAGGAGATTCTGGGACCCAGCAGATGTGCTCTCTGTATATTGATGGAAGATAAGGCAGGTGCATCAAGGATTTTTGGAAGAAAGGACTGGAAAAAAAGCAGTGGGATTAGACCCTTCTGAGAGTTCAGGAAGTCTGTAAAGACGTAGGTTGTTTCTACGATTTCTGTTTTCCAAATCCTCTGCCTGACGTTTAAGTTGGAGAATTTCAGTCTCTATGGATGGGATCCGGGAGCAGGAAGTCTGAAGAGAATCTGTGGACTGTTCAAGAATAATGATGCGAGAATCCAAGGAGGACCACTTATCATGCATAACTTGTAAGGTACTTACTTGCACCAATCTTGGTGAACCACTCACAATCTTTTTCCTAACTCTTCAAGTTATATGCACTGCATATACCAGAATGCAGAGGGGTGATCAGGCGGAGAGACTAGCAGTGTGCTCCCATCGTTGATTCAGGTTTTAGTTGTTGTTTCCATAAATGTAATTCCTTTAAGATAAGATCCATAGAAGAAAAAGAGGAGGTGTTATCAGGAGAAGGAGGGTCCTTTTTGAGACGTTTTGAAGATGCAGCAGTGGTTGGTAGCTTACTGCCATTATGAGATTTAGAAATTGCTCCAGAAGTAATCTCAGGTTTAGACATCGCGCCTTCTTCCATATCCTGTGAAGGAGAATCAGAGTCCAAACAGATAGGTGCTTTGGCAGTAGTAGAAAGTTTCAGATTGCGAAGTTTTCCAATGTAGGATCAGCAGGGGGTTGGGAATAAGCAGAACATAATATAATCATGAGGTCATATAGGAGGAAAAAAGAGTCATTTAAATAATGCGCGATTGTAAAATTAAAGGAATAGGGAAAAATGGATACAGCAACAAGGATCCTGAACGTGACTAAAAAGTCATTTGGTAGAGAGTAGCAAGGTCATGAGGAGATCAGAGCACAGAAAAAATAGCATTGTAACAAAAAAAGAGGCCCCAGTGCTTGAGAAAGAGATTGTACCATTAAAGTGCTCAAACTGAGGAAGCGCACACCACAGAAGGACAAAATGGCGGCTGAAGTGAGAGAAACAAAGTCCGAGCAACCAATGTTAGAAAAGCGATATATATTTGAAAAATAAATGAGAGCACTGGACTCATTTCATCTTATAGGCAGAGAGTAAGCCTGTCGTCAAACCATATTGAAGCTCAGTTGTGAGGGAAGACAAGTTGTGTTTTGGTGGCCCTCAAAATGGTCGTCGAGAACTGGAGATTCAGATTACAGCCAAGAAAAAACACCAAAGAACCAAAGGCTAGTACAGGAGGTGGGCTCACCTCATTTCCGAGTGAAGAGACAAGCAGGTGAATAATGCGGTGAGGCACTGAAATGCATAAATGAAGCAGCAGCTCTCAAAAGCGCGAGTCGCGTTTCTTCAGGAAAAAAACAAAATGGCGGCTGGGCTCGAGTAAACGAGTCACGGCCGAGAAAATGCCCAAAACGCTGCACAGATGATTTTTTATGAGGGCGCTAGGCTCACCTCATCTCCAGCAAGAAGCGGCAGTGTTTCCTGCTCGAAAACTGCCCGATGTGATCTCAAAAACCAGCACGTGGCTCCGCCGCTACGCCGCCATCTTGGGCGACGCCGTAGCACTGTTAAGCAGTGCTAAAGTGCATATGCACACTCCCTAAAACAGGGTAAAATTGCCTTACACTTGATTGGCATAATTCATTTACTTATAAATCACCTGTAAAGTGGAATGCTGTATACCCAGGGCCTGTAATTTGAATGCAACTAGGGAGCCGGCAGTACTCATTGTGCTTCCCACTTAAAGTAGCCCTTTAAAATATATCGCAGGCCTGCCACTGCAGCCTGCCAGCATTTTTAAACTGGCAATATAACCCATTTGCCAAATCTAACACTCCCTTTTTATTACATATGGCACGCCTTTCATAGGCCCTGAATAGTCCATAGGACAGGTTGCAGTATAATTCAAATGTTCGACATGTACTATTACATTTTAAATTTCTTGGTAGTGAAAAACTCACAAATGTATTTTTCACTAGTGTGAGGCCAACCTCTCCCATAAGATTACATTGGGTTACCTTATTACATTTAATATGTTCCTACTTTTAATTAGGAGCAAGTAGGAAAGTAATGTGTGGAATCGGAGGAATTCGAATTTAAAATCTTCTTTAATGGTAAAGTCGGATTTGAAGTCACATTTCTGAAAATGACACATTTTGAAAGATGCAAACAAAACAGGTGATGGACCGAATGTGGATCAATGTCACACATTCATCCCAGTCCAAAGATCTGGGCCCAAATCCATCATTTTTTTGCACTCCACACCACCCTGGGTCAGACAATGGCGATATGCAAATCAGCTCTGACCCTGTGCCCCATGGGAACAGTCAAGTCCGAACTACAAAAGCCATGTCCTTCCCAGAACGGAATCAAGCATCCGAGGACCGGACCGGTTTCGAGGTAACACCTCTCATCAGCCCGGCTAGCTTGACTCCAGTGGTGTGGAGTGCCTGGGACCCGCGTCTGGGCATCCCCAGCGCACTTATGGCGGCAATTGCAAACAAAACAGGTGATGGACCGAATGTGGATCAATGTCACACGTTCATCCCAGTCCAAAGATCTGGGCCCAAATCCATCGTTTTTTTGCACTCCACACCACCCTGGGTTAGACAATGGCGATATGCAAATCAGCTCTGACCCTGTGCCCCATGGGAACAGTCCAGTCCGAACTACAAAAGCCATGTCCTTCCCAGAACGGAATCAAGCATCCGAGGACCGGACCGGTTTCGAGGTAACACCTCTCATCAGCCGGGCTAGCTTGACTCCAGTGGTGTGGAGTGCCTGGGACCCACGGCTGGGCATCCCCAGCGAACTTATGGTGGCAATTGCAAACAAAACAGGTGATGGACCGAATGTGGATCAATGCCACACATTCATGCCAGTCCAAAGATCTGGGCCTAAATCCATCGTTTTTTTGCACTCCACACCACCCTGGGTTAGACAATGGCGATATGCAAATCAGCTCTGACCCTGTGCCCCATGGGAACAGTCCAGTCCGAACTACAAAAGCCATGTCCTTCCCAGAACGGAATCAAGCTTCCGAGGACCGGACCGGTTTCGAGGTAACACCTCTCATCAGCCCGGCTAGCTTGACTCCAGTGGTGTGGAGTGCCTGGGACCCACGTCTGGGCATCCCCAGCGCACTTATGGCGGCAATTGCAAACAAAACAGGTGATGGACCGAATGTGGATCAATGTCACACATTCATCCCAGTCCAAAGATCTGGGCCCAAATCCATCGTTTTTTTGCACTCCACACCACCCTGGGTTAGACAATGGCGATATGCAAATCAGCTCTGACCCTGTGCCCCATGGGAACCGTCCAGTCCGAACTACAAAAGCCATGTCCTTCCCAGAACGGAATCAAGCATCCGAGGACCGGACCGGTTTCGAGGTAACACCTCTCATCAGCCCGGCTAGCTTGACTCCAGTGGTGTGGAGTGCCTGGGACCCACGTCTGGGCATCCCCAGCGTACTTATGGCGGCAATTGCAAACAAAACAGGTGATGGACCGAATGTGGATCAATGTCACATATTCATCCCAGTCCAAAGATCTGGGCCCAAATCCATCATTTTTTTGCACTCCACACCACCCTGGGTTAGACAATGGCGATATGCAAATCAGCTCTGACCCTGTGCCCCATGGGAACAGTCCAGTCCGAACTACAAAAGCCATGTCCTTCCCAGAACAGAATCAAGCATCCGAGGACCGGACCGGTTTCGAGGTAACACCTCTCATCAGCCCGGCTAGCTTGACTCCAGTGGTGTGGAGTGCCTGGGACCCGCGTCTGGGCATCCCCAGCGCACTTATGGCGGCAATTGCAAACAAAACAGGTGATGGACCGAATGTGGATCAATGTCACACATTCATCCCAGTCCAAAGATCTGGGCCCAAATCCATCGTTTTTTTGCACTCCACACCACCCTGGGTTAGACAATGGCGATATGCAAATCAGCTCTGACCCTGTGCCCCATGGGAACCGTCCAGTCCGAACTACAAAAGCCATGTCCTTCCCAGAACGGAATCAAGCATCCGAGGACCGGACCGGTTTCGAGATAACACCTCTCATCAGCCCGGCTAGCTTGACTCCAGTGGTGTGGAGTTCCTGGGACCCGCGTCTGGGCATCCCCAGCGCACTTATGGCGGCAATTGCAAACAAAACAGGTGATGGACCGAATGTGGATCAATGCCACACATTCATGCCAGTCCAAAGATCTGGGCCTAAATCCATCGTTTTTTTGCACTCCACACCACCCTGGGTTAGACAATGGCGATATGCAAATCAGCTCTGACCCTGTGCCCCATGGGAACCGTCCAGTCCGAACTACAAAAGCCATGTCCTTCCCAGAACGGAATCAAGCATCCGAGGACCGAACCGGTTTCGAGGTAACACCTCTCATCAGCCCGGCTAGCTTGACTCCAGTGGTGTGGAGTGCCTGGGACCCACGTCTGGGCATCCCCAGCGCACTTATGGCAATTGCAAACAAAACAGGTGATGGACCGAATGTGGATCAATGTCACACATTCATCCCAGTCCAAAGATCTGGGCCCAAATCCATCGTTTTTTTGCACTCCACACCACCCTGGGTTAGACAATGGCGATATGCAAATCAGCTCTGACCCTGTGCCCCATGGGAACAGTCCAGTCCGAACTACAAAAGCCATGTCCTTCCCAGAACAGAATCAAGCATCCGAGGACCGGACAGGTTTCGAGGTAACACCTCTCATCAGCCCGGCTAGCTTGACTCCAGTGGTGTGGAGTTCCTGGGACCCGCGTCTGGGCATCCCCAGCGCACTTATGGCGGCAATTGCAAACAAAACAGGTGATGGACCGAATGTGGATCAATGTCACACATTCATCCCAGTCCAAAGATCTGGGCCCAAATCCATTGTTTTTTTGCACTCCACACCACCCTGGGTTAGACAATGGCGATATGCAAATCAGCTCTGACCCTGTGCCCCATGGGAACTGTCCAGTCCGAACTACAAAAGCCATGTCCTTCCCAGAATGGAATCAAGCATCCGAGGACCGGACCGGTTTCGAGATAACACCTCTCATCAGCCCGGCTAGCTTGACTCCAGTGGTGTGGAGTGCCTGGGACCCACGTCTGGGCATCCCCAGCGAACTTATGGCGGCAATTGCAAACAAAACAGGTGATGGACCGAATGTGGATCAATGCCACACATTCATGCCAGTCCAAAGATCTGGGCCCAAATCCATCGTTTTTTTGCACTCCACACCACCCTGGGTTAGACAATGGCGATATGCAAATCAGCTCTGACCCTGTGCCCCATGGGAACAGTCCAGTCCGAACTACAAAAGCCATGTCCTTCCCAGAACGGAATCAAGCATCCGAGGACCGGACCGGTTTCGAGGTAACACCTCTCATCAGCCCGGCTAGCTTGACTCCAGTGGTGTGGAGTGCCTGGGACCCATGTCTGGGCATCCCCAGCGCACTTATGGTGGCAATTGCAAACAAAACAGGTGATGGACCGAATGTGGATCAATGTCACACATTCATCCCAGTCCAAAGATCTGGGCCCAAATCCATCGTTTTTTTGCACTCCACACCACCCTGGGCTAGACAATGGCGATATGCAAATCAGATCTGACCCTGTGCCCCATGGGAACAGTCCAGTCCGAACTACAAAAGCCATGTCCTTCCCAGAACAGAATCAAGCATCCGAGGACCGGACAGGTTTCGAGGTAACACCTCTCATCAGCCCGGCTAGCTTGACTCCAGTGGTGTGGAGTTCCTGGGACCCGCGTCTGGGCATCCCCAGCGCACTTATGGCGGCAATTGCAAACAAAACAGGTGATGGACCGAATGTGGATCAATGTCACACATTCATCCCAGTCCAAAGATCTGGGCCCAAATCCATTGTTTTTTTGCACTCCACACCACCCTGGGTTAGACAATGGCGATATGCAAATCAGCTCTGACCCTGTGCCCCATGGGAACCGTCCAGTCCGAACTACAAAAGCCATGTCCTTCCCAGAATGGAATCAAGCATCCGAGGACCGGACCGGTTTCGAGATAACACCTCTCATCAGCCCGGCTAGCTTGACTCCAGTGGTGTGGAGTGCCTGGGACCCACGTCTGGGCATCCCCAGCGAACTTATGGCGGCAATTGCAAACAAAACAGGTGATGGACCGAATGTGGATCAATGCCACACATTCATGCCAGTCCAAAGATCTGGGCCCAAATCCATGGTTTTTTTGCACTCCACACCACCCTGGGTTAGACAATGGCGATATGCAAATCAGCTCTGACCCTGTGCCCCATGGGAACAGTCCAGTCCGAACTACAAAAGCCATGTCCTTCCCAGAACGGAATCAAGCATCCGAGGACCGGACCGGTTTCGAGGTAACACCTCTCATCAGCCCGGCTAGCTTGACTCCAGTGGTGTGGAGTGCCTGGGACCCACGTCTGGGCATCCCCAGCGCACTTATGGTGGCAATTGCAAACAAAACAGGTGATGGACCGAATGTGGATCAATGTCACACATTCATCCCAGTCCAAAGATCTGGGCCCAAATCCATCGTTTTTTTGCACTCCACACCACCCTGGGCTAGACAATGGCGATATGCAAATCAGCTCTGACCCTGTGCCCCATGGGAACAGTCCAGTCCGAACTACAAAAGCCATGTCCTTCCCAGAACAGAATCAAGCATCCGAGGACCGGACCGGTTTCGAGGTAACACCTCTCATCAGCCCGGCTAGCTTGACTCCAGTGGTGTGGAGTACCTGGGACCCGCGTCTGGGCATCCCCAGCGCACTTATGGCGGCAATTGCAAACAAAACAGGTGATGGACCGAATGTAGATCAATGTCACACATTCATCCCAGTCCAAAGATCTGGGCCCAAATCCATCGTTTTTTTGCACTCCACACCACCCTGGGTTAGACAATGGCGATATGCAAATCAGCTCTGACCCTGTGCCCCATGGGAACAGTCCAGTCCGAACTACAAAAGCCATGTCCTTCCCAAAACGATGGATTTAGGCCCAGATCCTTGTACTGGGGTGAATTTAAGACATTGATCTACATTCTGTCCATCAAATTGTTTTTTGTAATTTTCTCCCTGAGTGTACTGGGGTAGCTCAGACGTGGGTCCCAGAGCCTCCACACCACTGGAGTCAAGCTAGCCGGGCTGATGAGAGGTGTTACCACGAAACCGGTCCGGTCCTCGGATGCTTGATTCCGGTCTGGGAAAGATATGGCTGTTGTAGTTCGGACTGGACAGTTCCCATGGGGCACAGGGTCAGAGCTGATGTGCATAAAGCCATTATCTGACCCAGGGTGGTGTGGAGTGCAAAAAACGATGGATTTAGGCCCAGATCCTTGTACTGGGGTGAATGTAAGACATTGATCTACATTCTGTCCATCAAATTGTTTTTTGTAATTTTCTCCCTGAGTGTACTGGGGTAGCTCAGACGTGGGTCCCAGAGCCTCCACACCACTGGAGTCAAGCTAGCCGGGCTGATGAGAGGTGTTACCTCGAAACCCGTCCGGTCCTCGGATGCTTGATTCCGGTCTGGGAAAGATATGGCTGTTGTAGTTCGGACTGGACTGTTCCCATGGGGCACAGGGTCAGAGCTGATTTGCATAAAGCCATTATCTGACCCAGGGTGGTGTGGAGTGCAAAAAACGATGGATTTAGGCCCAGATCCTTGTACTGGGGTGAATGTAAGACATTGATCTACATTCTGTCCATCAAATTGTTTTTTGTAATTTTCTCCCTGAGTGTACTGGGGTAGCTCAGACGTGGGTCCCAGAGCCTCCACACCACTGGAGTCAAGCTAGCTGGGCTGATGAGAGGTGTTACCTCGAAACCGGTCCGGTCCTCGGATGCTTGATTCCGGTCTGGGAAAGATATGGCTGTTGTAGTTCGGACTGGACTGTTCCCATGGGGCACAGGGTCAGAGCTGATTTGCATAAAGCCATTATCTGACCCAGGGTGGTGTGGAGTGCAAAAAACGATGGATTTAGGCCCAGATCCTTGTACTGGGGTGAATGTAAGACATTGATCTATATTCTGTCCATCAAATTGTTTTTTGTAATTTTCTCCCTGATTTTCTCCCTGAGTGTACTGGGGTAGCTCAGACGTGGGTCCCAGAGCCTCCACACCACTGGAGTCAAGCTAGCCGGGCTGATGAGAGGTGTTACCTCGAAACCGGTCCGGTCCTCGGATGCTTGATTCCGGTCTGGGAAAGATATGGCTGTTGTAGTTCGGACTGGACTGTTCCCATGGGGCACAGGGTCAGAGCTGATTTGCATAAAGCCATTATCTGACCCAGGGTGGTGTGGAGTGCAAAAAACGATGGATTTAGGCCCAGATCCTTGTACTGGGGTGAATGTAAGACATTGATCTACATTCTGTCCATCAAATTGTATTTTGTAATTTTCTCCCTGAGTGTACTGGGGTAGCTCAGACGTGGGTCCCAGAGCCTCCACACCACTGGAGTCAAGCTAGCGGGCTGATGAGAGGTGTTACCTCGAAACCGGTCCGGTCCTTGGATGCTTGATTCCGGTCTGGGAAAGATATGGCTGTTGTAGTTCGGACTGGACTGTTCCCCTGGGGCACAGGGTCAGAGCTGATTAGCATAAAGCCATTATCTGACCCAGGGTGGTGTGGAGTGCAAAAAACGATGGATTTAGGCCCAGATCCTTGTACTGGGGTGAATGTAAGACATTGATCTACATTCTGTCCATCAAATTTTTTTTTGTAATTTTCTCCCTGAGTGTACTGGGGTAGCTCAGACGTGGGTTCCCGAGCCTCCACACCACTAGAGTCAAGCTAGCCGGGCTGATGAGAGGTGTTACCTCGAAACCGGTCTGGTCCTCGGATGCTTGATTCCGGTCTGGGAAAGATATGGCTGTTGTAGTTCGGACTGGACTGTTCCCATGGGGCACAGGGTCAGAGCTGATTTGCATAAAGCCATTATCTGACCCAGGGTGGTGTGGAGTGCAAAAAACGATGGATTTAGGCCCAGATCCTTGTACTGGGGTGAATGTAAGACATTGATCTACATTCTGTCCATCAAATTGTTTTTTGTAATTTTCTCCCTGAGTGTACTGGGGTAGCTCAGACGTGGGTCCCAGAGCCTCCACACCACTGGAGTCAAGCTAGCCGGGCTGATGAGAGGTGTTACCTCGAAACCGGTCCGGTCCTCGGATGCTTGATTCCGGTCTGGGAAAGATATGGCTGTTGTAGTTCGGACTGGACTGTTCCCATGAGGCACAGGGTCAGAGCTGATTTGCATAAAGCCATTATCTGACCCAGGGTGGTGTGGAGAGCAAAAAACGATGGATTTAGGCCCAGATCCTTGTACTGGGGTGAATGTAAGACATTGATTTACATTCTGTCCATCAAATTGTTTTTTGTAATTTTCTCCCTGAGTGTACTGGGGTAGCTCAGACGTGGGTCCCAGAGCCTCCACACCACTGGAGTCAAGCTAGCCGGGCTGATGAGAGGTGTTACCTCGAAACCGGTCCGGTCCTCGGATGCTTGATTCCGGTCTGGGAAAGATATGGCTGTTGTAGTTCGGACTGGACTGTTCCCATGGGGCACAGGGTCAGAGCTGATTTGCATAAAGCCATTATCTGGCCCAGGGTGGTGTGGAGTGCAAAAAACGATGGATTTAGGCCCAGATCCTTGTACTGGGGTGAATGTAAGACATTGATCTACATTCTGTCCATCAAATTGTTTTTTGTAATTTTCTCCCTGAGTGTACTGGGGTAGCTCAGACGTGGGTCCCAGAGCCTCCACACCACTGGAGTCAAGCTAGCCGGGCTGATGAGAGGTGTTACCTCGAAACCGGTCCGGTCCTCGGATGCTTGATTCCGGTCTGGGAAAGATATGGCTGTTGTAGTTCGGACTGGACTGTTCCCATGGGGCACAGGGTCAGAGCTGATTTGCATAAAGCCATTATCTGACCCAGGGTGGTGTGGAGAGCAAAAAACTATGGATTTAGGCCCAGATCCTTGTACTGGGGTGAATGTAAGACATTGATTTACATTCTGTCCATCAAATTGTTTTTCGTAATTTTCTCCCTGAGTGTACTGGGGTAGCTCAGACGTGGGTCCCAGAGCCTCCACACCACTGGAGTCAAGCTAGCCGGGCTGATGAGAGGTGTTACCTCGAAACCGGTCCGGTCCTCGGATGCTTGATTCCGGTCTGGGAAAGATATGGCTGTTGTAGTTTGGACTGGACTGTTCCCATGGGGCACAGGGTCAGAGCTGATTTGCATAAAGCCATTATCTGACCCAGGGTGGTGTGGAGTGCAAAAAACGATGGATTTAGGCCCAGATCCTTGTACTGGGGTGAATGTAAGACATTGATCTACATTCTGTCCATCAAATTGTTTTTTAGTAATTTTCTCCCTGAGTGTACTGGGGTAGCTCAGACGTGGGTCCCAGAGCCTCCACACCACTGGAGTCAAGCTAGCCGGGCTGATGAGAGGGTTTACCTCGAAACCGGTCCGGTCCTCGGATGCTTGATTCCGGTCTGGGAAAGATATGGCTGTTGTAGTTCGGACTGGACTGTTCCCATGGGGCACAGGGTCAGAGCTGATTTGCATAAAGCCATTATCTGACCCAGGGTGGTGTGGAGAGCAAAAAACGATGGATTTAGGCCCAGATCCTTGTACTGGGGTGAATGTAAGACATTGATTTACATTCTGTCCATCAAATTGTTTTTTTGTAATTTTCTCCCTGAGTGTACTGGGGTAGCTCAGACGTGGGTCCCAGAGCCTCCACACCACTGGAGTCAAGCTAGCCGGGCTGATGAGAGGTGTTACCTCGAAACCGGTCTGGTCCTCGGATGCTTGATTCCGGTCTGGGAAAGATATGGCTGTTGTAGTTCGGACTGGACTGTTCCCATGGGGCACAGGGTCAGAGCTGATTTGCATAAAGCCATTATCTGACCCAGGGTGGTGTGGAGTGCAAAAAACGATGGAATTAGGCCCAGATCCTTGTACTGGGGTGAATGTAAGACATTGATCTACATTCTGTCCATCAAATTGTTTTTTGTAATTTTCTCCCTGAGTGTACTGGGGTAGCTCAGACGTGGGTCCCAGAGCCTCCACACCACTGGAGTCAAGCTAGCCGGGCTGATGAGAGGTGTTACCTCGAAACCGGTCCGGTCCTCGGATGCTTGATTCCAGTCTGGGAAAGATATGGCTGTTGTAGTTCGGACTGGACTGTTCCCATGGGGCACAGGGTCAGAGCTGATTTGCATAAAGCCATTATCTGACCCAGGGTGGTGTGGAGAGCAAAAAACGATGGATTTAGGCCCAGATCCTTGTACTGGGGTGAATGTAAGACATTGATTTACATTCTGTCCATCAAATTGTTTTTTGTAATTTTCTCCCTGAGTGTACTGGGGTAGCTCAGACGTGGGTCCCAGAGCCTCCACACCACTGGAGTCAAGCTAGCCGGGCTGATGAGAGGTGTTACCTCGAAACCGGTCCGGTCCTCGGATGCTTGATTCTGGTCTGGGAAAGATATGGCTGTTGTAGTTCGGACTGGACTGTTCCCATGGGGCACAGGGTCAGAGCTGATTTGCATAAAGCCATTATCTGACCCAGGGTGGTGTGGAGTGCAAAAAACGATGGATTTAGGCCCAGATCCTTGTACTAGGGTGAATGTAAGACATTGATCTACATTCTGTCCATCAAATTGTTTTTTGTAATTTTCTCCCTGAGTGTACTGGGGTAGCTCAGACGTGGGTCACAGAGCCTCCACACCACTGGAGTCAAGCTAGCCGGGCTGATGAGAGGTGTTACCTCGAAACCGGTCCGGTCCTCGGATGCTTGATTCCGGTCTGGGAAAGATATGGCTGTTGTAGTTCGGACTGGACTGTTCCCATGGGGCACAGGGTCAGAGCTGATTTGCATAAAGCCATTATCTGACCCAGGGTGATGTGGAGTGCAAAAAACGATGGATTTAGGCCCAGATCCTTGTACTGGGGTGAATGTAAGACATTGATCTATATTCTGTCCATCAAATTGTTTTTTTGACATTTTGAAAGTTGGCATTTTACTCTCCCAACTATTTTGTGCCTCCATTCTGTTCCGGTCCATATGACTAGGAATGAGTTGCAGTTGGCATTTTTTTTATTCCTCACAGACAGCCATGCAAAAGAGGGATGGGGCAGAGCTGTTCACATCCCCATCAGGAAACAGCATTTACAACGCTGTCATTACATCATAGTACTATGACAACACAGTTGTTACAACGACAGCGTTGTTAGTACGCAATGCATTTACTTCAAAAGTCATTACAACGACTTGCTGCGATGTAAATGCATCGTGTACTAACAATGCGGTTGTTGTAACAATCGCATTGTAAAAGCCCGCAATGTAATAGACCGCGTTGTGAGGTACTATATTTGCCCCATCAATAAGATGGGTCCCGCTCACAAACAAGGAACTTCACATTAATCCTTTGTGCCTGTAGTCAGGCTGGAGCCAGGGCTGGGAGGCAGGAACTTCCAGTCAGTCAGTCAGTCAATAACATTTTATTCGATTATTAGAAATCATAAAAGCACGAATATTACAATTCATTTTCATTATTTCGTGTACATACAGTCATCAAGTCATAAATACAAATTTACCATCTAATAAAAATTCTTTAAAAAAAAAAAAGAAAAAAATTCCCCCGCAGGAATATTTACAATATTTAAAATATTTAAAATGGGCAAAATACTAGAATAAAATCAGTTTTGATTATTATTGCAAATAGCTAGTCTCTTGGCCTTACTCCGAACAGCTGCTACCAAAAAACTTGCAACCCCGAACATTACCCGGGTGTTATTTAACATTTTCAGATAAGTCAATGCAGGTCTGACCTGTAAAAACCCAGCTTCCCTCAATAACGGTTTTAAATAAATTTTCCTAATCTCATCATAATGCTCACAAAACATGATGAAATGCATTGTGTCTTGGATAGAAAAGTTATCACAGCTACAAGGTGGAGAAGATTCTGGTCTACCCCAGACTGGGAAGTGGCCTAGCGATAAATAGATCAGACCAAACCTTAATCTAATTAGAAGGTTTCGATGAAAGGGGATTGTAATGACTTTTAAATAAGGTTCTAGTGTCATTGATGTTAACAGTGCATAATTTGCTCTGACACAAGGTTTCCTCATTTCCCGTTCTTCCCGTTCCCAAACTAACATACCCAATGCGTTATTCTTTATTCAGGGTAGATCTGCCTTTTTAATAAGTTCTGGTGATACAAATATTTCTCGGCACCCGAGTTTAAAACACATCTCCTTTATGTACATTAACCAGGGTACCCTGTCCACCCTCTCTAGGCCCATGCAGTCTTTCAGTATCAGATGATTCAAAGAGATCTCCTGGTTTAACCAAGTGTTAATCCAGCTCACCAACGGGGCGACCCTCAGGTGATCACCCACATGTCCCAAACCTAATTCAGTATTAGTTGTAAATGTCGGGGTTGACTGAGGCATAGCCAAAAGGGTTTGCAGAAATGTATTCACGACTTCCTGTATCTTCTCCTGTGGTATATAGCCCCATAAAGAAGCCCCATATGAGGCTATTGCCAAGCATTTTGCTCTATATACTTTTAAAAGAGCCTCCATGGGTCTCCCTCCCAGTCGTTTAGCGAAGCCCATAAGTGCGGCCGTTGATCTAGCAAAAACATTCTTCTTTTGCTTCTGTTGTGGGCCCCATGTGCCTCGTTCATCGAATAAAACCCCAAGGTACATGAATACAGGTACCCTTGAAATTTCAACACTATCACAAAAAAACGTTTAAGTTTTTCCCTTCTTGGTCTTTTGCCCAGAATCATGACATATGACTTAGAGTTGTTCACCTTGAGGTCTAAGGAGGCCATAAATGCCCCAAAGGAATCTAAAAGCCTCTGAAGGCCAAGACCCGTCTGGCCAGTAGCACTGCATCGTCTGTGTACAGGAGGACCGGTATTGCAGCCCCTCCTATACGTGGAACATCCAATGAAGCGCCCTCCAGGTTTTTGTCCAAGGCGTTAATATACAGTGTAAAAAGGAGGGGTGCCAGGATGCAGCCCTGTCTGACCGCTCACCTCGAACTAAAATGACTAGTGCGGCCACCCTCTCTCGTCACCCTAACTGAGGCTGACAGCCCTTGGTGGGGAGCTGCTAGGTAATTTACCAGGGTTGGATCAGCCCATATGTTTGCTAAAATGGTCCAGAGCTTCGCCCTATTAACCAAGTCAAAGGCCGAGGAAAGGTTCATAAATCCTAAGTACAGCCGGCCTTCCTTAGCCTGCGTGTACTTGCCTATCAGCATGTGGAAATTTTGACATTGGTCTAGGGTGCTTCTTTTCTGAATGAACCCGTACTGCAAATTGGAGAGAACCCCTCTTTCATCCAACCAATCACTCAGCTGACTTAAAATGACTCTGCCCAGGATCTTAAATGCAGAGTCAATCAGCGAGATTGGTCTATAGCAAGTGGGGTCATCTCTCCTGCCCTTTTTAAACACTGGCCAGCAAGGGATTTCATTTATATGAGGTTTCAGCACTAGTTAGGACTTGTTGAAAGGCAATCAGAGTACCTAAATCTGAGTTCAATCAGCGGCTGTTCAGATAAGTTAAAAAGTTTCTAACAATGAGAAACAGAGGATGTTACCACAATAACATCATGAATACAGTAAATGAATAATAAAACATGAAACCAGGATAATTTGTTTGTCTGAAGAGTTATTATTTTTGGATTCAAGACAAAGAATAATTTTGTACAAAAAATGAACAATAACATAAAACAGGGTACATACAAAGATATACAATGGATATTTAAGGTATTGGTTACTTTTCCTATAATATATCCAAGAAAACAGTCCAGACTGCTGAAAAGGTGACAACTAGATTTCCACTATCAATCAGGAGAAAATCAAAAGTCGATACAAATCATACTGTGCAGAATTGGACTAGGTAGGTCGACGTTTCGGTCTTATCTTGATCATTTACAAGGCCATCATCAGGACGGAATATTGATATATACAAGGTTGACCCTTTTTTTGTTCCGAATCAAGACACTTTTAGGCTTAAGTGACGGCCTCAGCTAATTTCTTTTAGAAGCGGGCAATGTGCAGACTCAGTTTTGAGTATCACGCACTTGTGCATACAGCAGTATTGCGATGAACAGATTCTGGTGGTTTGTTCAAATCGCAGTTCTCTCCCCAGGTGTTCACAGTTATTTGTTAGTTACGATCGCGGGACGTCAGATACGAGCAGTCCGGATATTATACTAAACTCTGCCCGAGCCCGCAAGGGTATATTGGGTTACTCACCTTCCAAAACATTCTTTTTAAACACTGGCACTGTAACAGAGGTTGCCCATGATGCCGGAAACTCAGTTTCGCTAGTCACGTTAAAAACAGTTGTTAAAATTTTTGCCCAAAATTTGGGTAGGGTACTATAGAAGTCCGCTGGGACACCATCCGGTCACGGGGCATTATGTTTGGACATTTCTAAAATTGCTTTCAGTACATCGGCTTCTTGAAATAGAAGCGGTGAACCAGACTGTATGGGTACATATATTGTCTCTTGCGTTACACTAGCCTCACTATCATAAATCCCTTTAAAGTGCGCTAACCATTTCTAATCCGGGATCACACAATCTATCGTATCAGTTTCTTCCCCTGAAAATAAGGGTTGATTAATGGTTGCCCAAAACTTTTTGCTATCCTTTAGGATTTCCAAAGATAAGAGGTCATTCCAGGCATCAGATTTAATGGTCTGTTTTCTGTTAAGGATTGCACCTTTATAGGCCTTCCTTAGATTAGCCACAAGTGCTCTATCTCTCGGTTTTTGCTTAAGGGCATGTAGAAGAGCTCCATGTGCTTTAGAGCAACAGCCATCAAACCACCTAATTGGCTTTTTTTTGCCCCTTTTATTATATACCTTCAGATCTGCTTCTATCTGGGAACAGATGGCAACATAACCCCCCACAATATCCCTACTGGAGGCTGAACTATCTAAGCAGACACCTAATTGGCTCTCAGCCTTTTGGAGCAGACCCTCCATAAAGGTTTCTGGAATCACCATCTCCCACTTGAGTCTCCTCCCTTGATATCTCAGGGTCAGATGTGCAATTTCACTCACTAGTTTTTCCCTTGTAATGGTGGACTCTCCCCAGTTAAATTCCAAGGTTACAGGAACTTCCAGACCATTCGGTGGAGGAAAGACTCTAGAGGTTTCTCCCACTTCATAGAAGGCACCAGGGATGAAAGTGGGACCCTCAGACCCACGCTTCAGATCACTTCTGGACCTGTGCAAGACTCACAAGAAGGACTGCTCTACTGCCCTGCTGCCCTGCTGCAAGAAGGACTGCCCAGCTTCTCTGCTGCACTACTTTCCTGCTAACTGACAAAGAATGGCCTTTTCTGCACCTTAAATCCTGGACATCCAGACTGACTCCAAGAGCTAGTTGACTAGTCTCCTGATCAGAGCCTTAGTGACAGAAAAGGCTCCAAGCATCTCAAACCTGCACCTAGACTCTGCCTGCTAAGAGTCCTAAACCCCCAAATTGGCCTCCCCAGCCCTGTACCCTTGAAAGTACTGATAAAGGTGCTCTGCCAGCCCGGCTGTGGCCTTCATCAGAACCGATGCAGCGCTAGACAACTTGATGAAGATCTTGCAGCTCCTCATTGGAAATGTCGCAATGCAACACAACTTTCTGTGGACCTCTCATCTCAGCCCTCGCCCTTCTCATCGTAATTGACGCAGTGTGACGCAGCACCCAGAACCGCTCCTCTGAACAACCACTGCATGGCGCAACATCCCTCATAAAAGACATACGCACAATTCTTAGTGGGTCTGATCGGGTCCCTATATCCAATCCACACTCAGTCGCAAACTTGTGATTTTGTCGCGGTCCGGCATGACCAGATAACCACAGTTGGCGGTATGTGCTTCTAGGTACTATTTTTACAGAGAAATTTGAATTTACATATCAAAGGTTCTACCAATTGGATTTTTACCTTTTTGGCATCAAATAATATATTACACTTTACTCTATTTTACTAAATTGGAGTGAGATTTTTATTGATGTGTGTTTTCACTTTCTTACAGTTTGTGTGTTGCATTAATACACATTGCCTTTAAGTTAAGCCTGACTGCTTTTGTGAAAATCTACCAGAGTGTTAAGCACATGTTCATTTAGTGTTTTTTTTAGTAGTTCACCCTGATGGGTAATGTGGCTGTTGCTTGAGCAGGTTCTGACACACCTCAATCAACAACTCAATTTCTGACACATACCAAGCGGAATGTGTTACAATGGGTTCCCAGGTAGTGACTTATTTCCTGGTACCAAGTTCCTAGGGTCTGAACCGAAAACCACAATAAGCCCATATACAGCCACATTCTGTCTTGCATACAAATGTGCAGCCTTCAATGCCCAGGTATAGCCACTGATGACCAGTACTAGCTCATGTGCAACATAATTATTATGAGAGCCTTTTCGGTTATTTCAATAGCTCTTTGAATACCCTGTGTTGTTATGCACTTGCATCATATTAGGTCCATTTACAATAAACCATAAAACACTACTGTATGCCACCACTTTTGTTATTTATTAATACATGTAGCTTAGTAAAATGAAAGACTTAATTGTTGCTGTGATATTACAGTCTTCTACACTCAGGAATATAGATATTTTGAGTGATGCTTTTAATTTGAGATGTTGATGTGACTCATTTAGTTTGCAATTATAATGTAATGACTGTGTGAGAGCAGCCCTAGTGGAGGTTATATTTTCATTAATAAATATAGAGAGGACATTTATTTATGCATTTCCATTGTTCTGTAAAGCAGATATACCCAGGAGGATGTTAGACATATTTACAGAGGCAAATGAGAATATTACCTTTGAGGGTTCCATTAAACATACATGACCACAGACCAGTTAGTATAATGAAATGAAGGGGCGGCATTGTTTCAAATGAGGAAGAGGTAGTGGTGGTATAAGTGATAGGCACACTCAATGAAACACAGTTATAGTAGAGTATTAATGTTTGGATGGGTTAAAAGTACATTGCAATAACACTTTCCATTACAGAAGTACAGCAGTTATTTCAATGGGACAGGTAACATAGAGATTAAAGTATATTAAGATTTGCACATCCATGAGATACCAGTGCCACAAAGTGCAGAAAAGGTGAAAGTCATACTGAAAGTGGATAGAAAAAGACTGAAGAGGGGGCAGAGATTCTCAGAGAAGGGGGTAATTCATAGTTTAGGGGGACTGGATGGTGTGGCAAGGGATCTTCAGCAGAGGAATTGGAGACTATAATATCAAACCTCCAAGCCTAAAATGCAGAACTAGGGACTCAAGTTGTAGGTAGACATTTTAGGAGTAGGTAACTCTTCAAACTTTTCTAAAGTTGTAAGAAAGGTGTTACCTGATGTCAAAGGGCATGTTGTTTCAAACCTTAGAAGCAAAGCCCCTAAAGTAGCAAGATAATGTCGATGATCTGCTATAATGTATAATTTCAAGGGGAAAATGACTAGTGCTGGTATGTTTTTTGTGCCTGTCACATATGTTCAGTTTTTTCTTCCTACAGTGTTACCTCTTGGTTTTCAGGACTTTAAATATGATGCATGCACACCTAATATTGCAACAAACTACGAGGGAGCCATATGCGGTAATTTAGAATGGGAATTATGTAGTCATTTTTCCTAGAGACCTTGATCATTCTAGAAGCTGCATACTTTCTGAATCACAGGTAGCCTGGTGAGAATGGATATCTCATAACGAAACCGGGAGGCACTTGAGAAGTGATGGTTCTGTAGATAGACTTTAAAACAATGATATAATTTGATTTCCACTGATATTTATGAGTTCTGATTACTGATATGGAATGTTATGGAATCTTCTACCAATGTCAAAAATGTCTGAAGAGAAAATTTTATTTCTAGGTAGTGAGTTCCAGTCTGACCAGGTTAACTCAGTATCAACATATATGACGGACTAACAATTGTTCTGCTACCCACACAAAAATTATCCTTATTGAAAGTGTTAGAAGAAATGTGAGTGGAAATGAATTGCTTTCTCAAGGACTTCAATATCATCAAAACAAAGTAAGACTTCACCTCACAAGTGCCCAATAATCAGACAAACACTTTGGAAGTCAATATTGGTCAACGTGTTATATTGATGCCCAGGACAGCAAAATCTTCTGCACTCTGAAGCAGCCAGATAACTCAAAGACATCAATGATCATTTTGTAGGAAGAAAAAAAAGTGGTGCAAAACTGATCTCCTCAATGACCTACAGTTAGAAATTGGGTTTTTGATTGAGGGGGATGAAGAACCTTTCAAGCAACAACCACAATCCCTGAACCAGAAAAGTCAGTAAATTGACCTGTTCTTAACCCTCTTTACCACTCAGAAAGCCAGCATAAGAGTAAAAGGCATTGCAATAGTAATTTCTCTAAAACAATTGAATAGCAAGCTTTCCGGTTCATCTCTTCTGCCCCAGGTACAAGTTAGAAGAGCCAAACTGCTGCCCACAATTACTTATGGGAGTGAAGTATAGAGAGGAAGAGATGCAGCAATTCTGGATAAAACTATAACAGCCGCATATAGGATTATCTTCAGCTTGCCAAAAAACACCTCCCCGGCTCAAATTAGGCTAGAGTTTGGTGGTCAGAAACAGTCTCTGGCAAGACAGGGGGGCTTTAAAAATACGTGGGACAAAGTCCTGAAGGGAAAAAAGGGCACCTTAAACAGCTACCTGTGGTCAGAACTAGAGCGAAATCCAGCCTCGCCATCCGCCAAGTATTTGAAAAACAGCCTGGTTAATCTAGGGCTACAGTAGCTGTGGAATACCCCTACCAATCATACTACAATCAAAAGATTGGTAAAGAAAAGAAAATACCTCTCATGGATTGAAGATAAAGCGTGTGTTGCCAAAAGGTCACATGGGTGTATTATCCTAAACTCCTATTCTAAACAAGGACATCAGAGTTACCTTGACCTCGGGTACTCAAGAACCACAAAATTGAAGTTTTTATAGTATAGATCGGGCCTGTTACCTTGCATATGTCATCTCCCTCACTGGCGCAGGGATAAAGGGGGATCCCTTTGTTGGTTATGTGGCATGACGTCTGAGGACATGCCGCACTTGTCCAATTTAATCAGCGAGGAATACGCTCACGAAGCCATGCAGTCCTTGCCTGTTTTGCACCAAACGACCCGCAGTTTAACTGTAGCTTGGTGAAGTTTATGAAGGAGATAGAAAAAAGGATGCAGAAACTTGACCCTTCAATATGCTTTCAGAATTTATTATATCCGGAACTATCAACGTTGCCTAAAACGTATTACATTTTTGAAGGTGGTAGAAATGAGAATGTTGGAACTCGACCCCTCGCTAAGCCCTTAGAGGATATTAACATTAAATTGAATCTTATTTAACAATGTTTGTAAAATGTATTAACTTTAAGATTTTAATTAGGTGACGTAAATGGAATATATGTTTTAATATAAATAGATGTAATTTTATGGTTGCGGTGAAAAATGTATTGTATGTAGAAAATGTTTTAAATGTGGAATTGCAATGGTTTTAATTAACTATGCAAATAAAATTTACTTACTTACTTACTTACTGTTCTTAACCCTCTGGTAGTTTTAAACAAAAGCAGTCAGGCTTAACTTAGAGGCACAGTATAAAGTATTTATGCAACATTCAACCAGTAATAAAGTGAAAGCAAACAACAAAACAAATCCCTCAACAATTTCGAAATAAAGAGTAAAAACTCTTGACACCAAAACAACAAAATCCATCCAGTATTACTGGTGTTATGAATTTTGAAAGTTTTTATTAAAAACTAGCACTTACAAGATCAAAGCACTAACCGTGGACATCTAGTCATGTGAGACCAGGGCAAAGTTGAAAGATATGGCCGACCTAGATGAAACGCGGTTCGAACACATGACGTGGATTGGACCTGGTCTCATTTTAACTTCAGACTTTAAAAATTTTTTGAAGAAAAATGTCTGAAAAGGTAAAGTTCCACAGCACAAGGCAGCCAGCTGTGACAGAGGGGGAGGCGTCACTGTCAGGAAGCCGCTCGACAAACTCACAGTGAAGATTTTTTCAGTTGGACTTTGTCACTGTTTAAAAGTTAAAAATTCCAGCAGGTTAAAGGTACAGGCTTTAGCCCATGAGGGCTCCTTGAAGCAGGACTCCCCTTCTGCAAGGAGCTGCTGAACAGGATTTGCTGCTTTGGAAAAGAACATAGTGGAAGATACCGCAGAGTCAGACCGAACGGCAAAGCCGCTTGGGCGGATAGATGTGCAGGTAGGTCCTGGTCTTCTGTCAGTGCTCAGAGCAAATTTTACAAGTTCCATGTTTTGGTCTTAGGTTGTGTCCAAGGATCCAGGACTGGGTGGGCACCACTTGGAGGCCAGGACTCACTTCAGGCATGATGCACGTTTCAAGTTGTTGGTTCTTTTTGTGTCTCAGTAGCTCAGAACCGGAGGCCTCCAACTAGCCCATGGATCTTTACAGGCAGTCTTGCGTTCAAGTAGCAAGGCAGGCTAAAAGCAGCAGTGCTGTCCTTTGAAGTAAAAAGTAGGCATCACACAGCATAGCAGTCCAATGAAGTACAAGGCAGGCATTCTGAGTGTCCTCCACAGGTTCAGGAGTGAACTGAAGAGTGGGTCTAAGGGTCCTATATTTGTACTTAGTGCCATCTTTAAAGTTGAAGAAACGTCAGGTGTTTTTCCTCCATGGACGGTTCTGTTATTTCTTTCCTCCTTGCTTAGCCTCCAAGAGGTCTGGGTGACAAAAGGCTAGTGTGAAGTTCCTTGTGAGTGTGCTAAGTCAGCCCTTTGAAATTAAAGTGGGGCAGAGAATAACTTTGGTTCAAGTCTCAGCTCTGAAAATTGACTGCAAACCATGCGATTTTGTGCAAATCACTAATTCCTAGGTACCAACCTATGTAAAACTTAATCATGCAACTCAAAGACATAAATACCTGCTTGAATGTACAGCACTTTGTTTCTCCCTGGCTAGGTTTAATCTGTATGACTTCCTATACCTATGGTGACACAACCATGGTTACAAATATTATTCTCTGTGTTATTCAACCTAACCTTGCAATATTCTTTTCGGACTCACATTAATAGAATAATGTCAGAAATCTTTTTTAAAAATGACTCAAAAATAATTGCCCTGGGGACACTGAATATAGTCACAAAGTACTGCGGTGACAAACCATTTTTTATATGTTACATTTTCCTCAAAGAAAACTTTTAACTTGATTCAATAGTGATTGATATGCTGGTGGCCTTGCACAAAATGAATAGCTGGAGTTGGCTTACTCAGCATCATATCTCAAATTGTACTGCTTGAAAATATTTTGAACAAGTACTTCAGCTTCATAAGCACCAACATGACTGCTTCATTTGTTTAGCTTATGGAAGTCCAAAGTGTAATTAAATACCTGTCAGATAAATAAATGGGAAATGAAGAGGAACTGTAATAGTAGTAACATCAACTTCCCTTCAGCTAGTAACTTGAAAAATAAAGTCAGTATTTTTCTGGATGACAATATTTTTGTTTGCTGGATTTCTCTCCTTGGGAAACCATCTTTATGGCATGCTTTTTCTCTGGAGTGTATTCCTCGGCATGGTTAAATGAACTAAAGAAGTTATAATGAGGGAAAGACAATTATAACTGTTTAATCTTCCATAGTTTGCAAATAAATTTATAGTGGTTAAATAACTTCTTCTCTGCAACTAGACTAGCTGCCAATAAAAGGCTGCCACTGGCATTGCTTGCTGAATGCTAGGTGTATCTGTCAGTAGGGAATTCCATAGCGTAGTCTGTATCATACAAATGACTGTGCAATAGTACTGAAGACTGATTTAGGGATACACACGGGCATAGTTACAAGGGGATCGTGCCACCGGAACTCACATTTTTTTTAGTTCCGGTGGCACAATGTCCTGCACCATATTTACCAAGTGGTGTTAAGCCACTTTGCATGGCTTAACGCCTCCTTGTAAAGTGAGTACCCCTTCATGGAGGTATCTGTGTGAAAGGGGCAAACAATCAGTGTTGCTGTGGGTGTTCCACCGCAACACCCATTGCTTTTTAACGCTGCCCCAGATTTAAAAGGATGGTTAAATCTGAGGCACCTCCAAAAGCTGATGCCATGCAAAAGCAGGGGTTAGATTGGCACAACAAGGAGAAATACTTTAAGTTCTGCTCTTTTTTCCTTCTTCTATGTGTGCTGCATTCTGAAGGCACACATAGAAAGAGCAAATCACCTTTAAAGATTGTTTATATGCAGGAAGGCGTCCCTTCCTGCACATAAACAATCATTCCCGGCAACTCAGACACCCTTGCACCATGGTGCAAGGCTGCCTGTGTTGCATGTATGAATCCCTGCAATACAAGCACCCTTGGACTATGGCGCAAGGCAGCTATTTTTATTGGCAACGCATGGGAAACACAGGGGTGCACTGTATTCTTGTGAATACGCACATCCCTGCATTTTTTAAATAAACCGGAGCCACACAGCACCATTTCCTTGTGAATATACCCATAATTTGATCCCTAACAACAATTTTAGATGGAGATTTGCATTTCAGGCTAGGTTATAAATGTGTGCATGGAGATCCAGGGACATATTATGGGTACGTGGAGGGGCTTGCAAAAGCTGCAGTTAGCACATTACCTCCAGCATACCTGAGGAAGATCAATCAAGATACGTAAACATCTCACCTTTGTTGGAGAGGATCATTTTGACACTACTTTTATTGCAGGGTCTTGAAGGAATCATTCTTGTTTAGGTGACTGTAACTCTAAAAGTTATTTTGCCTATGAAGTGAAGCCTTTGGATTCAGTAGTCCTGTGGGAGGAGGCTCCAGGTCTGATTTGGAAGTTTCAATTTGCCTTGTTTTGCGTTAGGAACAGACAATCTAATTGAAGGGCTTGGATCTTGTTTGTGATCTCTAGACAATACCTGATAACTGTTCTGTATTTCTGTGCCACACAATGTAGTACTAAATTTAGTAGTTTATATATAGGTGTACAAAAAAAGAAATCTCAATTAAACTACTGTTATTATGCCAGTTCCATGCCCTTTGATTAAGAGATATTTTGTGGGCTGATATGATATTAACACGCAAAAAATCATACAGTGGGCGCAGAGGAAGCAAATTAATGAACTCAAAGCAGGCAGCTGTTGTTCATGTCATCCACAAATGTGTGCGTTTTTAATATAAAATATGTCCTTGTGCCAAAAATGGATGTCAGCATACATCTTGCTACGAATAATAGTACAACATGAAGAAGCCGGCATTCCATGTAATAACACACAATTTTGCATAATGTTTTTCATTTAGCATAATTTTTCAGAAGGAAAGTGCGCCTGCGTTGAGGCAGGCGCAAGATTTTGATGCAACGGCATCCTAAAAGTGACGCAGTAAAATCTCATAGATTTTACTGCGTCACTTCTACGACCCTTCCTTGCGTCAATACGCCCCCCTTGCATACATTATACCTGGCGCAGGTATAATGTGGCAGAGGGGTTTACAAAGTGACGCATCTACCTAGATGCGTCACTTTGTAAATATGGCCCAACAAGGCACATTTTTTACGCCACTGGTGTGTCACAAACAGTGAAGCACCGGCGGCGTAAAAGTGACGCACAGCCTCATAAATGAGGCCCAACAAGTGTAAAGAGAGAGGAGAAGGATCTTGGTGGCTGAGATAAGGGCCAGACTAGCCACAGCGGGCACCAGGCTTTTCACCCAGTGGGCCGCGAGGGTGGGGGCCAGTTTTGGACCCCTGGCGGACGTTTTTGCTACCGGGGGCCGGTTTTGCCGCAAAGCTGCAATATCGGGCCCTGTAACCAAAGCAGGTGCAGAGTTTTGCACGCACAACACCTACCTCCATCCCATGGCCGGCCGGTCTCAATTGCCAGGGCTGATTTGGAGCCCAGTCCGACCCTGGCTAAGATCCCTTTCTGTTGCACAGCATGGTTTTGTAAGTATGAGTGTTTACGATCTTGATGAGCATTTCTGGTTAACCTTGAATTGGAGAGACTATTATAGCCTTATAGCCCGCCGTAGCGGGCTATACCGGCTATTAAAGGCCTGCTGAATCGTTAAAGGCCCGAGCCGAAGGTGAGGGACTTTAACGAGACAGCAGGACTTTAATTGCCAGTATAACCCTGCTACGAAGGGCTATAAGGCTATTAGAACATTCTGCCACTAGAGAGCAGAATGGTCTAACAAATTAAACAAAGGGTTCCCGAAGCTCGAGGGGATATAAATCCCTTCGAGCTTCGAGAAGCCTTTGTAGAACATTGGAATGTTGCTCTGCGGGCCTTTACCGGCCCGTAGAAGCAGGGAGCACTCCATTGTCTGCAATGGAGCTCCCAACATTCCAATGTTCTAATAAGGGGTGCTCTACTAAAATAGAAGTTTGCAAGAAAGGTCCTTCTTTTCGTTTAAGATGCTATTGAGTTTGTGTGTAAAATAGTTAGGGAAATTAATGGTTTGCTGTTATTGAGACTGAGCCTGTCTGAGACATTGTGGGAGGGGTCTCAATAGAAAGCCTGGGTTTTGAGACCTTTGCAAGAGCGATTTTTGCATTTGGGATTCAGCATCCCAAATGTAAAAATCGCTAATTGCGATCTCGCAATTTTGCAAGGAATTACATTTAAGGAATCTCTATTTGAGATTCCTTAAATGCAATTCATCATCCTATGTTTTTTTGTAAATTCGCAATTTCTAGGCGCAATTTACCGCGAGGTCAGACCTTGTGGTAAATTGCGAAAACTCAGAAAAATGCATTTAAATGCATTTTTCTGAGTTGCATGTTACACACACACATGTCCTTTGGACATGTGTGTGTGCAACACATGTGTAAAATTTCATTTGAGGGGTGCTACAGGGTGTCCTGTGGACACCCCTGGCACCCTTCAAATCGCTATCTTATTTGCGATTAGCAAATTGCTAATCGCAAATAAGGAATACTCCCCATTCATTCCTATGGGCCTTTTGGCCCATAGGGATGAATGGGGAGTTATTCCTTATTTGCGATTAGCAATTAGCTAATCGCAAATAAGGAATAGTAAGGAATCGCATTTTTTTTGCATATTCCTACATGAATCCCGTTTTGCGAGTCCTTAATAGCGATTCGCTATGAATCGCTATTAGGGCTTCGCAAAACGGGAGCATGATGAATCAGGCGGATAGATCCTTTTTCGGAAAGTGCATGATGAACAACAGAAGCAAAGAAAAAGAGCAAGCAGGAATTTTCGATTAGATTTTGTGGACAATGCTTTAAAGAGGAATTGACCCTCTTAATGATGTTTCTTTCTGATGTTTAATGGCATTTTGAAATAGGATACAAATAGTCTGAGATTAACATTTGAAGCGTGCACCATTGTTGTTTTTTATTGTTAATGGAAATATATAATTCTACTGTGAGGGAAGCATGGGTGGATATATAGTCTTCCATCCAGAGGGTACTACTAGTTGAAAGAAATAGACTGTATATAGAATTAGTGGTCTGATGAGAGTAGAGATGTGAGGTAAGACATTTTGACAAAGAGAACAGAAACCCATATCTGTAACCAAATCAGGTTTCTCTGTGACATCGCAAAATAAAATACAAAAGGATGACATACAGACTTATGAATCAACAGATACTGAAAAATGTGTGTAGCTCAATGGAAACTGCTACAGTCGACAGGAAAAAAATATTTACACAGAACACAAATTGTAAAACGGAGTTGTAAGGAATGTGTAGACATGTTTTCGGATGTGCAATTTTGGGTAACAAATTATTATTGAAAAATTATAATTTCACTATGCATTTAGTGGTAATCAATGAACTAAATATGTTACACTTGAAATTACATGGTTATTTTGTTTAAAAGTATGATGAACAATATAATATAGTTATACCACAATTGTGTGCAAGACACCATTTACTGTCGCTCCCCTTCCCAAATACTGCCCCGCTGCAAGTCTTCTTTCCAAACAGTTTCCATGGAACACAGAGTGCTATGACATAAGGGATGAAATGTATTATAAAGTGTGTGTAGTGAATTCAACTTTTTATACTGTACTTGATCTATCATTGTGAAGGATTTATGTTGGAAGTTCTGATGCAGGCATGCAGAAGAACATACATTTATGAGCTATTGCTTGAGAAATGTTTCATATTATGTTGTATGTCTCCGGAGTGAAGTTGCTGAGGAAGGAATATCTCTCTTCCCTTAAGAAATGGGTTAGTGATAAGAAACTTTAATAAAAATGTGTTTGTTTTTGATGTGCCAAATCCACATAACCATGGCCATGCCATTCTCAATCTACAGTTTTATTAACTGTTATGTGTAAGCCTTGGTTTTGAAGGTTCGAGGCGACTTCGTATTTTCCATTTCTTTTCCTCTCTTAGGATGCTGTCAGTTCTCTTTATGAACTTGATACTTAGGAGCATATTATGATGTTGGACAACGTTGTGGAAATGGGACCGCCGACCTGTGGTCGGCGGTCCCGACCACTTAATTAAGATGAGATCGCACATGGTGTAGTCGCATACTCGAATTTCCCTATGGGGGCATGTACGATGGCCGTAAACCAGCCATAGTACAAGCTCCCATAGGGAAATGGGAGGTTGTGTTTATCCCTGCACTGCGTGGCAGGCACCTCAGGGTGCCTGCCACACGGTGCAGGGACAACAAGGGAGCAACATAGGTGCCCCTTTGCCCCCAACCGGGGGCTGCAAACTGAAGGGAGCCCTCCTAGGGGCACCCCACTTGCTCTCTGACAGGCTTTCCCTGTCAGAAAGCCCGGCATGGAAAGCCTGTTGGAAACTGAACATCCTAATCTGTACGCCGTAAAATGATGCCAATATGGATTACGGGCCAGTCTCTGTCTGGCCTATGAGCTCATTGAGCCTGCCGGAATCCAACTAGAATGAACGTCCGGTTTCACTTCTGACCACCTAAATTGTAATTAAGGAGTCGGAAGCGAAACCGACTATCTCGGTTGGACAGCCTCCGATCTATCTAGAGAGAGATTTATTTGCCACTAGTATGGATTGTAATATGATTTGTGATTCTGTGTTCTGTATTTGAGCCTTCACCACAAATGTATGCATTCTTCTGTATTAATTTTACCGTTTTGTAATAAATATTTAAACTCAATTTTTGTAATCTAGAACTTAGTTATCAAATGGTCCCAGTATTAATTCAGAATGTTAAACTGCTAAATGAATGTTTTATTGATGGGGAGGGTAGTCACTTACCGCAAGATCAACAAGAGATCCCGGAGCCCAACTGCCTCAGATTAAAATAAGGTTGCATAAGTATTGGGGTACAGATTATTTTTGAGGTTCAGCTCTCACAAATTTAACAATGCAGTCACTATCTAAGGATACCACATATAGTAAAACAGAGTTGCAGCTGTTACATCTAATAACAATAAATCGAAAACTCAGTTTTAGTAATCATGTTAAAGGCATTAAAGGCCACATAAAACAAAGAGCAATCAGGAAGACAGCAAATGCAACAGCATACACCTACTTTGTTTGGTAGGATTATGCAAATGCGAGCATAATGTAAAGAGCATAAAGTAAAGGATCAATTTTCCTTTCAAGGTAATGTAAACCAAATGCCCCACCCTTACTCAAAGACATTCAGAAACCCCAGTTGTCTCAGGAGTTCTCAAGGGATCAAATGGGTGCATGTAAATGTACTATATGTGTTAGAGCCACAAAGGAGAAAGAGGAAATAGTACAATTATACAAGGACATTGCTGTAGTTATGATTATAGGGGTGTTTGCCTAGTCAGGAGTGATAATAGCTGATCATTTGCTCCTGATTAAGCCAGCTAATGGAGTCAAAATGTATGATGAGCACGCCTAGCCATAGGTTGTCCACTTCTTAACAAGATTTGATGTTAGTGCTGTCTCATTGTATTTTTCAAATATTGCTTCATGTGGAGACCAATAAGATACTGATGTTTGTATTCTTCCTTTTGGAGGTTCAAATAAATACTTTAATACCAGTTCTGACCATCTTAATGTATTGGATCCATCTTCAAATGTTACCTTGAAGTAACTTAGCCCATGTTTCTAAACAAATTAATTGATTAACAGTTTGGTTTAATTATGTAAGACTAGAACAAATGGCCTACAGTTATTTTAATAACTCATATTCAGTGTTTATTAACAACTATAGGCACAACCCTGTCCATTTCCTAACTTACCTCTGGTTTTCTCAGTGGTGGCTGATGTTGTTTTAACTGCAGTAATGTTACTGTTATTTATCTTTATAAGTTCACAAAAGGGTTACTTCTCCATGATTTTAGACACTTCCCCAGCCATGCCAATATGATATGAAAATTATTCCTTCGCCAAAGACCTGCCCTATGCAGTAGGGACCTATAAAATATTATCATCACTTTTACAGATTTGTGTCTAACATAGTGATAGCACAAATATATTCCCCCACACATTCTAAACCGGTGCCTTTGTGTCTCACTGGCATATGCTCATTAATGGTAGTGGACATTTAACCACAAGTTGCAAGCCTATCTATATTCTGTGATTCAGTGCAACTAGTATCTTATGCTTTTGATTTCTGCCTAAGGCTTGCTTTTTTAGCTATATGCATAAGAATGAAAAAGTCCCACAGCAAGGGATTAAGCATGTTGCTTGGAGTGGGTTGAAAACTTGCATTCCATTATTTTACATTCATTGGCTCACCAAAGAATAAACAGCAAAAGTGCCAATAAACCAACATACTGCTTGGAGCCATTGTTTATCGGCAGTTGAAGTTGTAACTTATGTGGCTATTGACTTGCTTTTATTTGTTAACTGAACCAGGAATATATGTTTTTGGTCCAATCGCACCTGGGGCTAAAGGGTGTGTTTAGTGCTACCAACCAATCTATTTAAAATAATTAAAATTCCTGCCAGGATAGTTTTCTTTACTCTTGAGGTGCATACCTTGAGTGTGCCCTTACTTACCACTGTTGCCAGTCTCGTAGTTTATTGGGTTGCTCTTTAAGTCTGCCTTAGTTTATGTGCACTTCCTTCTGTTATGTCATGAGATGTCAAACATGTGCTAAAGTAGATGCCTTTTCTATGCCAACAATGGAAACACATATAATACACCTGTGCCCCCCAGAAGGCACAAACATGCTTTCATTGATCATTTAATTTTACAGAAGGAATACATGACTGGTTATTGGAATATAGGATAATTTATGTAAATGTATATTCTGTTTTCATTTCACAGAAAATTGGCAGTGAGAAAGACAGGTAGTTGGTTTTTAAATGACTGTGGGAATGGAATCGATTGTGGTTTGGCAAATAAGTGAATGCTAGATGAATAGATGAATTATTCAGTGATGCACTGTCTTCTAAATTACACTTAGGCCAAGACAACAGAAAGCATTTTACAGTACTCTTTGTACAGGATGGTGAGGTCACTCTGCCTACTGTTGCTGTTGGCTCCCAGTATCTTTTATTGCATTATGCCAGAGCATTATGCCAGAGCTGATGCACCTCTTGCAACACTTTTCACACTCATGCACCTTTGAATCCATTTTACAGACCTTTGTTCAGTAATTCACTCCTCGTCAATCCTTCACATAGCTATGCAATGCACTTGTAGTGCTTCTCATTCATGCACCAATCTTCCTGAATGTGTTCAACTTATAGTTCAAATCTCTTTATTAATTTTAGACAACTTACACTCACCTACAACCATGGGCCGGTGAGGGCAATAAATGTCAAGGAACAATAACTGGGTGGGAAGGTAAAGGAGATACTGAGGTGGGGTGTAGGTGGGAGTTGGAAGGAGGAGAGGTGTGGGGTGTGGGCTAGGGATAAGGGAGAGGGGGACCAGGAGGCAGATAAATGTCCATCAATTACTCAATGTACATCTATTAGATGCGTGGATCCGCACGGTTGTAACCATGTCTTTTTTGTTCTTGGGGCTCATTACCGGTCAGTTTAGGCGACCTGCGATACATTGGGCAGGTGAGCTCTCGGAAGTCGCAGGCTAGGAATTGGATGCAAGGGCCCGACATCCTATTGAAGCAGGGTAATGCCTCTTCCACAACGGAGGTGATTTTCTCCATTGCCAAGATGTCCCATAGACTACGCAGCCAGTTTGAATGCGTGGGCACAGTATTCTGGCCCAAATTTAATAAGAGAGCTTGTCTAGCCACTCAGAGGGCTAATGTTATTGCCTTCACCCTAGCAGAATGAAGTGGATAAGTCAGTGGTTAGGAAGCCCCAACAAAATGTAGCTAGGGAAGCGTGGAATGTCGGTGACAAAAATATATCTGAGGACCTCTTCGCAATATCGCTGGAGTTTGGGGTAGTACTAAAGCAGATGGGTAAGTGTGCCTGCCTAACCACAGTTACACCAGCAAAGGCAGTTGGAGTCAGTCTTCCAAAGGGCCAACCATGCTGCGGTGTAATACTGTAGTGTCCCATTTTCAGCACGGATTCTTTCCCAGTTACACTAACGGAGGAGGTGTGGGCTCTATGGAGGATATCAGACCATTCCCTAGGTGTGAATGTACGTTCTAAATCGGGCTCCCACCTCTTCTGAGCTGGCAACTTGCTGTTGTCTGTAGATGATTTCACGAAGTTGTGAATTACTGTGTTTGTCATCTGTTTTGGTAAATAACCATTTTTCAGATTTAGTAAGTGGTCTGCTAGCATGTGGTTTGATTGATGGGTGTGAGATCCAATGTTTAACTGCTGCGTAGTGCAAGAACTCTCTGTCGGGGAGACAGTAGCTGTTTTGGAGCTACGGAAAGTCTGGTTCATATAGACTTTCATATCCTCAATGAATTTGCAGTTGGCTGTTTACCACATATGCTAATCCATGCATGTGTAGGCGTGTTGGAATGCCGGGTTTTCTATAACAGGGGTGAGCAGGGAAAAAGGGGAAGACAGTCCTCTCATCAACATCGCCCTATCACATGCCATCATGGTCGCTCTGGTGAAGCAGGAGATCTATACCCCTGCTGGGCAATGTTTTTAGAGGAGCCAAGGAACCTTCCATATATGAATCCCCGCTATGGCTTCATTGATACAGCTATGAACATTAGTGGTGGTGAGATGCACTCCATATACACCTTGTGTTAACCGTGCTTTACTGTTTTAAACCATATGTAGGCGTGCAAACAGGATCCGCGCTCTGTCCAATTGCATGGAAATGAGTATAATAAATCGATAAAAAACTGAGAAAACTGGAGTAAAACTGAAGAATGGTTAAACAAATGGATGAAACTTGAGATGAAATTGATTTATTTGATTCATTGTGAATGAACAAGGCTGTGCATCTGGCGTGGGATCTATCCAGGTCCCCCGTGTGTTCATTGATACAGCCCCATGTTTTTCAGTAAGGGGCTTCTTCCATTCAACCATATATCTAAGTTGAGCGGCTAGATAGTAATGCATGAGCTGTGGCATCTCAAGGCCACTGTCTGTGACTAAAAGGTATTCTCTTTTTCTGGCCACCAGGGGCTTTTATCATCCCAAGTGTATGATTATTGTGTGGTGGAGTTTTTGTAGCATATGTGGTGGTGTACTCAAAGGGAGCATCTGCATTACATACATAGACTTGGGTAGCGGTGTCATTTTTACTGCAGCAAGTCTGCTGCTTACTAACTCCACGATCGCATCATGATCTTGATGCGATCATGGAGTTAGTAAGCAGCAGCGGGGAGCGAGCAAACTCAGTATCGTTATTGGAATTGCCCGTGAAGAACATCACGCCACATAATACCCGGAAGTCCATTATTACGAAGTTTAAGAATTTCACCAGTAAAATCCGGCAATCAAAAAAGAAGAAAAAAGATTGGCGTTCTCCATTTAATACAGAGGCAATCATGAAATAGACAAGGAAGACTTAAAAGACAGCACTTCCACGTGACAAAGTTTGTGGAAGCAATAGAATGAATCCCTCAGCTCCCATTCCTTCTGAAATGTTCTGATACAATGACAACGCCCTGAAGAGATCCCAGGAACTTTGTCCTGGAACCGAAATGCGTTGGCATGGAATAAGGAGGACTTTTGGTCATTCAAAGTACTAAACCAGCAAATGTTGGTCCAAATAGTCGTCATTTATTGACTTATCTCCTTTGATTTTGAATTAATTGAAGTGTTATTTTTCAAGGCACATGATTACACTATGTATGGGCTTGTCTCATAGTCTTGTGTTTTATGTAGGACGTTGATACTCATTTAATTTAAAGTTTTTTTGTAATGTCATCATTTGTTTGTAAATTCCATTGCATATTAGTGTAAATATATGGATGTATATGTGTCTTATTTGCTAATAAAATGCTTTCTTTAAAAATTTAAAAACAGATATAAGCAAGTGGTATAAATAAAAATACATGGTCGAATTAGACAAGCAGTGTTTTCAAACTTTTCGAATTTTGTGTACAAATGATGGTGGTTAGGCATTTTTGTGTTTTTCTTATCTAAATAGGGTCCAGCCTATCCACTTGTCCATATGGACCTAACTCCTTAGGTTTTCAAATTGACTTGCATCTAGGCACTTGAGCTGGTGTGGTTACTTCATAGCCATGCCAGGAATCGTGGTCTAAGTCCTCCCCCTTTCCAGCACCAGTCGGAATGATGGCCAGTGCACCCAATCGAATGCCTTTTCAGCACCAATGGACACAAGTAGTGCCGGGGTGTGCGATTGGACTGCTTTATCAATGAGGTGGGCGAACCTTTTCATGAATGAAGTCAGGTTGATCCAGGCTGATTAATCTCTGGATGTAGGTAATCAATTGAGCAGCCAGAATACCTGTGAAGAGCTTAACATCAACGTCAAAGAGAGAAATCGGTGATAGGAGGCACACCGTGCAAGACTTTTTCCTGCCTTTGGTATGACTGTGTTGACCGCCTCACTCATGGAGGGGGATAGTGTTCCAGAGTCTCCTATGGATTTATAAAGTTGGACAGGTATTCGGGTAGATTGAGCCCCAAAGAGTTTGTAGAACCCTGCGGTGATGCCATCAGAACCTGAGACCTTGCCAGGTTGGAGTTTGGGTGCTGCAGGAAGGACCTCATCTATTCAAATATCCTCCTCTAGAGCGTCATTGTCGGGTAGGCATATAATTAGCACAGGAGGTAGAAACCCCTGGCAGTCCCTTATAGTAGTCTCCTCTGCTTTTTATAGAGTGGCCGTAAAAGGGCTTAAAGGCCCATGTGATGTCGCTATCCTGGTGGGCTCTGCTACCGCGCACCTGACAGATTTCAGAGATCCAATATTTTTGAGATTGGGCCAGGAAAAGCTCTGCTTTTTTATCCACTGCATAGTATTTTGGTTTGGTTTGGAGAAGGGCATATTCTGCCCTATCCCTGTCTAGTGTCTCCCAACCAGATCCAGTTGCCTACATATTCTATGGGTGCCTGTGCATTTGTGATCTTCTTCTAGGTCTATTATTAGTGTTTCTAGGTCTTTCCTTTTCTCCCACCACTTCCTATGGAGCTTTGCGCGATCCCAAGGAAGGCCCCTAACTACAGCTTCCAGTGTTACCCAGAGGAGGGAGTGTGTCATTATCTTTGAGAAATGTTAAATATTGTCCTGCATCTCTTTTTTTTGTGGAGTAGTATGTGAGCGCATTGTCATTGAGTCGCCAAGTGTGATTCTGGACCCCACTGCCAGGATTATTAATGGTTAGTGTGATCAGGGAGTGGTTGAAAAACGCCACCATCTCAATGTCGGTTTGTCACAGTGGCGCAAAAATGCACAGGGGAACTAGGAAGTAATCAATTCAGCTGTAGGTTTGGTGTGCAGCAGAGAAGAATGTGTACTTCTTTGAGGTGGGATGCTTAGTGTGCCAGGCATTCGCTAGGCCCACATCACGGGCCTCTTTCTCCTGGTGCCTGTGAAGGCTCCTGATTGACCCACTCTCTGTGTTGATATATAGATGGAGTTGTGGACTAGATTAAAGTCACCCTCCACCACTGCATTAGAGTCAGGAGTGGCTATTACTAGAGAAATTGCCTTAAGTCAGTCCAAAAACTTTATTCGGTCGTTACGACCATAAAAGTGCAAGTGCCTACAGTACAATGATTTAGTATTACATGCGTAACAGAAATTCAATGTATGGACAAGATTAACTGACAGGTCAAGAGGCACCAACTTTATTAAAATATTAAAAACTGCAGTAAAAAAAAAATGGAGAGTGAAGAGGACAAAGTCCTGATGGTTTGGGGCCCCTATTTGGTTACATAAAAGTGCAGTGTATAAAGTACAAAAATATGATGTAATGAGCATGACAGTAATTCAATATGAACACAGCAACCATTTATCAATCAAATTGCTACGACTGAATGTAGAAGCTGAAAACAACAGTTAAAATGAAAAAAAATGAGAACATGGTGCAAATATGATGGGATGCCAGAAGGATTACACAGATAGCCCACTGTATGTTAAATGTGCTGTAGACATGGTTCAGCATAAAAATGAGATAAAAGACATAAAATGTTGTTAAAAACAAGTTAAACGGAGCAGTATGAGTTTTGGGGGAGTGCTTTATCTCTTCTTTAGTGTATACATTCTTATAATCCACATTTACCCCAGAAACGTAGCCAGTGCACAGACAACTAGTGGCCTAGAGTCAGATTTTAAAATGCTTCTTGATGGTATTGAGTTCCCATCAGCCTGCAGACAGGGGCTAGCCATTTGAATCTCGGGGATTTGTATAGTGGACAGGCAAAGAAAATGTGTTTGATCATCTCATCAGTCCTAGGACAACCTGGGGAATGCTGTGATGCCTCAGAAGGTAGCTGCCATGCCGCTGTGAACGAATTCACAGGGAGACAGCCAAATCTAAATTGAATGTAAAGCTTCCTATCATGTGGAGTCCTGATAACCTCCATATATTGCTTATATGCACCTAGCAACTTGAACTTCATGAATTCTAGTGTGAGACGGCCTCCGTATGAATGGGTAATAGTTGTCTGTGCTACCCAGTTCCAATAGTGGGTCCTAACACATTTTCCGCTAGGCAGTAAGCTAGGATCAGAGGCATCCCACAGGTTCCCCAGGCCTGTGGCGGAAAGCAATGTCTGGACTTTGGTGAACCACCCCATTTGTTTTAAAGACGATTAAGGTTAAGGACTTCTTCAAAAGCAACTACATAGTGACTAAGCTCAGGAGTTAGTTTTAAGTGCAGCCAGAAACGAAGGGGGCGAAGCCTCGCTTTGTCCACTATAGATGTTCTGCCCATATCTAGCCTTAGTGGAAGAAATGGAGTACTCTGGGGGAGAGAGCAAAGAGATCTTAAGAACTTATTTTGTGTATATAGAAGGCCCTCAAAGTTGTTGAATCCCCAGATTTCAGCCCCATACAAGGCAGAGCCTACCACCTTCTGATCGTGTATCTAGAGTGGGGCTGCAATCAGTCTGGTTTGGAAGGCCCTATGCTAGATAATCAGAGCCCCAGAGGTTTTCTTCTGCTGTAGGATTTGCTTCATAATGTGGTGCTTCCAAGCCATTTTCTCAGAGAGGGTCACGCCCAGATAGTCAAATGTGGCTACTCTCTCCAGAGGAATACCCCCCAACAGAAATATACCTTTGAACAATTTGTGGGGGTTCATTAACAGGAGCTTGGTTTTCAAGGTGTGAACCTCCAAGCCTCTCATTCCACAGAAGACCATGAAGCAATCAAGAAGCAGTTGGAGTCCACTGGGTATCTTTGAGCTTGGTGTTCATGAACAGTAATGTTGTTACTTTAGCATTCCTCAATAAGGGGGCATCAGCGTGGACTTTCGCTAGATGTTTCTCCAGCCCGTTGATAAAGAGCGAGAACAGGGTGAAGGCCAAGAAACAACCCTGTCGGATCCCCCTATAAACTCTGATTGAGTCTGTCAATTGCCCTTGGTCACCCAGCGAACCCTATCATAGGTGTTCTCATGCAGACCGACAACCAACGCAAGAATCTCTGTTGGAAGCCCCAAATCATGCAAGATATGCCATAATTTGGACCTGGGAATGAGGTCGAAAGCCGACTTTAGATCAATAAACGCAATACAAAGACTGCCCTGTTTGATAGTCACTGTTTCCCAAGCCAGTAAAGTGAATCAGAAGACCTGATCGATGGTAATAGCTTTCCTCCTAAAACCGGCTGGGAAGGGGGATAGAATGTTGTTCTCCTCCATCCATCCTGTGATCTTAGTAAGAAGAGCGCGGGAGAAAAATGCCTTAAGTGTAAACTGTTCCTGGTGGTCTTTGGGAGCATACAGTGTGGCAAAGGTGTAGGTGTAAGCATTCATGAATAAAAAGAACCTCCCTGAAATCTCTGCCTTGGTGTGAGTGACTTGGCCTGGGATGTTGCTAGCTAGATGTATTCCACACCCGCCATCTTCCTGGGGCCAGAAGAGAAGAATTGTCTATCGAACCAGTTGTAACGGAGTCTTCCCAACTCCTTTTTGAGGAGGTGTGTCTCTCGCAGGAGGACAATGTTACATTGAGAGTATTCGAGGAAGACCAAGAGAGCTAATCATTAGGCAGGAGAGTTTAGGCCACTGACATTGTAGTTGATTATTTTGATTATCTGCAGGAGGCAAGGGGAGCAGGAGCCTAAGTGAAGGTTTCCCATGCCACTATCCTATGGGAGAGATAGACTTCGAGGCAGTGAAAAACTAATTTAAGAGTTTTTCACTTCCAGGACATATAAAACTGAAAAGGACATGCCCAACTTTTTAAATACATTGCACCCTGCCCTATGAGCTGCCCAGAGCCTATCATAGGATTTACTTATATGTATTCAAAAGAAAGTTTTTTTTTTTGCCAGGTTGAAATGACAGTTTAAACTGCTGAAACCGGCTCTGTGAGTTCCATTTCGGAAGCCTGTGGGTTGGAAAAGCTAGTTGGAGGAGAGGGTTTTGACCTCCCCGAAGAAATGTGGATTGATGACATTCCTAAACACTCTGGAGGAGGAGGAGCAGACCTCAATCTGTGCACACCAAAGGTCTTTTTGTCTCAAAGACGTGCTACTGGTCAATGGGGTCTGTGGCCATTATCATGGTGTGTCTGATAAGTCAAGTCAAGTCAATTTTTATTGTATAAAATTATTAAAAATCGTTACAAAATGCATCTAGATCAACTTGAGACATAAAACACATTTTAAAATTTTGGCAGTTAAAACTGTTTGTAAGTGACAAGTAAGAGTCAGTTAATTCAGGTTGGTGGTATAATTCCAAGGTCAGCTTGCTGTAGGAGAGATTGGGCTTTCATCATATATTTGACCCCTCTCCAGGCCAGTATAGGACATGATCCATCTAGCCATTGGATTACGGCTTGCCTACAAGTCCGAATATTCAATTTGTTAAAAATGTTCTTTAAAATCCGTCTCCTCAAGTTCTTAAGTGCCGGGCACCTTTCTGATAAGGTTGGTGCTATTGGATCAGGGATCATAATTGAAGGGAGGCCTGAGGCCTTTAACTCTTTGTGTGGCATATTTAATTGTTGGCTGACTGCCTGGTGTGATCCCAGTTACTTCCTTGTGTGGTGCATCAGCAGGAACTGCAGATGTTCCTGCTGTATCAGACTGTCCCTTTGACAAAGAACATGACAGAGGAGATGGCACTACAAAGGAGTCGAAACCCACAACTCAAAAGTCAAACGTCTAGAAACGAAATGCAATTGTGTATGGATAAGGCCCATGAAGGTGGGATCGTGAGTTCCACAAGTTGTTCAAAAGTGCTATGCATCAGCTGGAAAGAAGGTCACCAAGATTTCTATCTGTTGTAATCAGGACCAAGGTCTGCTTGTCTCCATGATGAGTGAGGGCCCATCACCCAGGAACTGAAGAACACATGTGCTGAACCTGGAGCACAAGCTTTCTGCCTGTTTGACATAAACAATGGCACTTGTGAGGAGTAGGAGAGTGCCTGGAGGGAACAAGAGCAGTAGAGATGCTATTGAGTGGATCTCGGTGAGCAAATTGTGAGACGTTCAATCTCCAGGTGGACTGGCTGCAAGCATGTGGGGCATCCACCCCATCTTGTGGAAGTCTTTGACTTGTCTGTGCCAGGTGGGGCCCACCGTGAAGTTAGGACCATCACCTTTCATGAGTGAAATAGGAGTCCACCATATGCCAGGTGGGGGCCACCGTGAAGTAAGGGCCATCAGTCTTGCTGCGTAACGTTTCAACCACTGAATGCTAGGTGAGGTCCTCTGTTAAGTTAGGGCCATTGCCCTTGCTGCGTAGAATCAGTGACCATTGTATGCCAGATGGGGCCACTGTGAATTCAAGGGTCGTCACCTGCAACATCGTGTCAGGAGGATGCCAGCTGGGGGATCAGCCACAAGGGACCTTCCCTAGTAGTCTACTGTTGTAGTATCACTTTCCGACAGTTGAGGGTGTTGCAGAGAAGATGACCGACATGGGCCAACCAGGTACTGTGGCGACTGTAACACATCACCAGGAAAAGGCTGAAGTACTGTCATGGCCTTCCAGCATTGTGGAGCCGGAGTCCTCAAATATGTGCCCGGTCCTCATGCATTCACCAGCAGCCATCAGGTCAGGTAAGACAGTTCGAAGCCTTTAAGCCTCCCAGTAAGTAACACAGACTAAGCATGTAGCACTACTGACATTGACTCTTATATGTCAAACTCCGTCTTTTGTTGCATGATGACTAGCGCGGGCCATATCTGAAAGTCTCCTAAATATATTGAATAAGAATTAGCCAGCACTATTAAAAGAGAAAGAGGGACTTGTGGTAACTACTGAGGATGACGCTAGGGCACCAACCTTAAGAGACTGTGGATATTATTTATTGTGTCGTTTTTTATACTTTGTATGATTCTGATAAATACAATTTTTATCACAGAATTCTGCATTTGACAGGACAATCAGTAATTGTGGTTGCTGTGTGCTTTTTGTGAGTTGTGTCTGTGCACACCTCACCTCTACCTTCCTCATAGAGCCTTGGAGTGCTGAACCAGAGAGTCAAGTGCTGAAGAGATAGTACTTGGTCCAGTCGCTCAGATTCCATAGTAGGTCGGGATTCGGGACATCAGGAGTAAAAGGCCACCCCCGCGCTTGGGCCCAGTAACGCCTGCTTGTCCCTTAGCCTTCTGTAAGGCGTTCTGACAGTGAACCTTTGGAACCCATAATCTGAGCAATGTGAGGCTTTTCATATATTTCTATAGAAATTTTATAATGAGTATTCGCCAAATTATAATTTTGCAATTGGCCTAATGCATTTTCTGAAAGCAGGCAGATTCTAAAATGTAGAATTATTGTCATGAAACTCTCTACGCAGTTAAGTGCGAATTTATAAATTACCAACTTAAATACTTTTGTTTATAAAAAGCAGACATTTTGAGCCTAAATCCCATTCTATTTAACCTGAATATTCCCTTTTATGTCGTGTGCATATGTTAGTCTCTCAGCTAAATGATTTCAGGCCTAGCAATTTACATGTCATTATCCAAATGAACATTAGCATTATGTTCTAAATCCTAATAATGTGCCAAACATGAGATAGGAGTTTTAAACCTGTACATTATATCATCGAATTACAGATTGTCATTGTTTTAAGAAAGTAGGGGAAACATTTAAGTAAGAAACCTATTATAAATCTTTTGAAACGTGTAATCTAGAAGCAACCCACTTTCTCTGACCACCTATGTCTGTAACCCGGGCAGACGTTTCCGTATGTAATTGGTTCTCCAAATTAAACTAGAGATGCCTGTTCGTATGTTTTAAGTGTCACAGTAATGAAATTGCTTGCTGAATATTTATGACCCATTACAGATATCCTGCAAATGATAATGAATTACCGCACGGTCAAGAGCCCAGAAGCCCTGAAGAACAGTGCTTGTAGCAATGAAATGCGAAAACTCGTCAAATTACTAGAAAAGCAAGCTTTAAGTAATGAGATCGACGGAACGTTAACACTACTAGCTCCTGAATAGAAATCGGATGTGCCGTCACCATGGAACCGTGTTTTGGAACAAGTTACTAACCTAACTTGAGTGAATCAACCTCTCAACCTCTGCGCACTGTTGCTACTAGTGAGTCACACTAGAAAAATCATCATTTTCAATTTCATTTCAATTCTTTCACAAAATCCTTTTCAACATAACCAAATTCACATTGCTCCTTTGAAAGTGTGATATTTAATCATAAATTCTTTTACAATAAATTCAAACATATATTCAAAAAACAACAGTTCATAATTTCACTGTATCAGCAAAATACAATCTTTTCTTTGCAACTTATAGTTGATGTAGCCCGATGCATTTCGAGTCCTAGATGGACTCTTCCTCAGGGGAAACCAAACCACGAGGTTGTGATACCTCGAGTCTCTGAGTGTGAAAACACCACGTTTCCGTCTTACTTCAAAATTGCTACCTCGACGCTAGACACCAACTCCTAACTCCACTCGTTACCAGTTACAAACCCAACACCGGGCTCGCCGGGTTGAAAACACGCTCTTCCTCAAACAACAGTGACAACAGTTGTGAAAGAATTGAAATGAAATTGAAAATGATGATTTTTCTAGTGTGACTCACTAGTAGCAACAGTGCGCAGAGGTTGAGAGGTTGATTCACTCAAGTTAGGTTGGTAGTTTAGCAGGCACGTAAGTAGGACAAACGTGCCACCGCTGCAGCACGCATGTGAAAAATAAGAGGAACAAAATTAAATATTATAAAAGAAAGGAGTGCCTTCCTTCCATTAAACTCATTTGGAACAAGTTACTAACACCAAAGTCGAAAACAATTTGTGAAAAATATGTATGACTACAGTGAAAGCCTCAATATTATGTAAATTCTAATTTTTAACTATGGAATGCTCAAAATCTACAATGATCTTTCAAGATCAAGAGCTTTAATGGCCGTTAATAAATTCATTCAAGTAGACTTTTATATAAATAGGGGGAAATTATATTTACATGCAAGGAATAATTCCCGGACTAACATGTATGACACATGAAATGTGGTTCTGAAGAATTCACCGCAGTCACTTTAAGAGCAGAGGCACAGTTCTATGTAGCAAAAGAACGGTGAATCAATATAGAATTATCGGAATAAATAAATATACATACAGTATACTTGATTTCTTATATTGCTCGAGTGCTTGGGTGGAAGGCCCATTACAGGACAAGGTCATAACCCACAAATGGTTTAGTAACACTTGAACATCACAGAAGCTAAGCAGTTCGAATTCACTTTACTGTACTACCTACAGCATCAATTGTCTGAGAACACAGCCTTAAAATGCTATTATGATGTATTATGGGAAATAGAAGGATCTGAATCGAATATTTATATTTTAAGTATCTTCTATCTTGTTATCATCAACCTTGCACACATTGTACCTAGACAATGTGGTTTTAGACAATTATCATACTTACGAGCATGTAATCCATGTTCAAAGACTTTTCATTGATGCTATTATCACAACAATCAAGTTGTACCATCACTAGTCACCTGTAATAAGAAAATGACTGAGCTCCTCAACTGTATTAATTTATTACATGTACATTTTAATTTCACAATTCTTGCTGCCAGAGACAGTAGTCATTGTGAAGGGCAGGTCACAGAGAAGAATTACAACTACTGTTTACGCAATGAAAATAGAACCCTTTGTAACAGACATTTTTTTTTATGGTACAGTTAATTACACTAAAAGTGAACTATGCCTGAGCATGCTGATTTAGAGCCATTTTTAAAAGTGACTTACATTAAACTGACGGCAGGTAGGATGTCTGCCCATAAAATACCTAGTTGTATATTAGTGTGCATATTTCATGCTACAGCTTTTGCATTCATTCTACGTATGCAACCATACTCATTCATATCAATGAGAAGAAAGATACCAAGGATGCAATCTTTCTGTGGGAACCGTGTATAGGAAGTAATAAGATTCCCTCGGCTATAAATGTAAAGTATATTGCATGCCACCTTGTAGTTTCATGACCTTATAACTCAGCCTTTGGAGTTTTTCCCTTATAAAGTAATGGGAACTTTTAAAATGGTTCAAATGAACTGAAGCCTGCACTTTATCATTAAAAAGAGTGTGAATCCGAAACGTGAGCCTGACATCTTTTGTAAGTATACCTGCACCCCATGGTTCTTTAAAATTGAGGAAACAATTGAACAACAGATAAACATGCTCTTATTACCTGAAAACGTTTCCTATAAATCATTCTTACTAGTTTATTCTGCTCACCTTCCCAAAAAATGTGGATTTTGAAGTACACATACATGACTACTTAAATAACAATGGAGAAAATATTACAAAGGATTCCATAGTTTTGGGCAGAGATTTGAATGCACCACCATGTATGTGAGACCTCAATTCCTAATATCGTGTAGATATTATCACTAATATGTGTATTAAAAGGCTGCGAAGTTCTCAATCACAGTACAGCCTCATTGTCTTAAATGTAAAGGCTATAATTTTGAGTATACTGTATTATGGATTGATGTGTGAGGATTTCATTCGGGGACACAGAAGTACAAGAGAGACCCCAGCCTAAGACAGACCCCAGTGATCATTGGATTCTATGGCAGGTTGGAGAATATGGAAGACTATCAATTGGTGGCTGAAGACACCTATACAGAGAGCTCTGCTGCACAAACGTCAGGGTCAGGACAGCAGTGGCACATAATCACACACACTTTTTCCGCATTCTTACATAGACAGAATAGAAGAGCTGGCACCTGATAAGGTCCGTGTTTTGTTTTAGCTTCCACACTGCTTGGAATCCTTCAGGGTTGCTATTTTGGGCTTCTATCTTCAGTTTTGCATGTTAGCTATTAGTCCCACCACTTCAGTGACTTTTGAGATTAGTTTTCCTCCTGCATTACCTATGAAGATTCTGAATAGTGTCAAGATGTTGTGGTCTGATGGCATGTGCAGAGCTCATCCTTCTTGGTTCCAGGGCATGTACATGTGTCTTTTAAGGCTCAGAGGCTCAGTGTTGCCTACCTACATAAATATATATGCAAGGAAAAATCAAAGGTTAAAGTGGTCTTATTGTTAGGTGAAAATGTGAGTTATAATAAGCAGTGCATGGCTTGGGTGCAAGTTATAGTTAGCTCAGAATACTATAAATGGTGAATTTCTGTGTTTTTCTGTTGAAGAACCTAAAGTAGCTGTACTTTTTTGGGAAGATTAATTCAGGTTCAGGGAATGGCACCATTGTAATGAGAAAAACAAAAATGCATTTTCAATGGAAACTCTGACCTAACTAGAGGTGCTACTACGCTATACACACACACACATACACACACACCCATCCACATGCTGTCTGTTAGTAATATGAGACAGTATCTATTTATAACAGAGGACAATCTCATACCGTGTTTGAAAAAGATGTGCATGCTTTAACCATCACCAGGAGGACAATATCATACAGTGCACTAAAACTGCATGTTGGTTTATATCTTCATTTGTAATTCATTTCAGAGATTTTGTGGTGTGCTGACATACCATCATAAGGCTGCCTGAAGCTACTTCATAGAAACAAACCAGTTCCTCATTGAGACTGCATTCCAGTGAAAGACTGGTCCCCTCTGGTGGCAATAAATATGAATTTTTAGTCCATCAAACTCAATACAGCATCACACTGCATGTTTTAACCCTGTGTGCTATTTCACCACACTCTGAAAAAAAATCACATGTGTGTTTTTATCCATCACAATGAGGACTAGATTGTGGTATGCAATCCATGTGACCCTATGTTTAGCATGTGAGCTTTTATCCATTGCAAAAAGGAGCAAATCCTGGAACATGCTACAATATTGTGTTGTGCTTTTTAACATGTAATAGACATTGCCACAACTTTGTGTTTCAAGCATATAAACATCTGTTCTGAATACTGTAAATCACTTCAGATTGTGTGTCACAATATTGTGCATTTGTATGCTTTACTTGGTGTTGTAAATTGAGCCATTTATGGAGGGGTATAAAGGTGTTTGTCTATATGAATCACACCAGAGTCACAATCATAATCTTGCCACTGGTTTGCTCGTACCCTGCACAATGACCACAGCTTTGATTGTTACAGGTGTTTTGGGGTGTTATATATGTGAGCTACTGTTTTACTTTGGATCAAGTCATGGTGTGCATCACAATTGTTTCTTTTTATCCATCCCAATGAGAACCGTATGATATTGTGTGTTACACATCTCAGCTTTTTGCTCTCACTGTGATAACCACAACGTTTTCCTATTATCTAAACTACTGTTACCAAGAATGAACTTCTTTCCATCACAAATCAGATTATATTACATTGCATGTTACAAATTAATTTGGGTCAATCAAGTGCAATGATCACTAGATGCCATGACGTGTTACAAGATTGTTTGCCTTGATACATCACATTAAGTACCACATCATGCTGTCTGTTAATAATATGAGACAGTATCTATTTATCACAGAGGAAAATTCCATCCAGGTTTTTCAAGTTGTGCATGTTTTACCCATTACCGGGAGGGCAATATCATGCAGTGCACTAAAACTGGATGTTGGATTATCTCTTCATTTGTAATTCATTGTAGATAATTTGTGATGTGCTGGCATACCATCATAAGGCTGCCTTAGGATACTTAAATGAAACAGACCTGTTCCTTATTACAACTGTATTCCTGTGAGAGTCCGTCCTGTACTTTACAGAAGCGGTCGCTCCCTCACGCTGCTCCCCGCTCTGCCCGACTCCCACACTGACGATCATATCCGATTGTATTAAAGAGATGCAGTCACGTTTTTTCAGCAGTTATGTATGCCTTTGGATTAAAGCAATGTGTGTAGGCCTTTTTTCCTTTGTAGAAAAGTGAAAGAGTGTATCGCATAATGAAATTATCTTCTGCTTTAGGACTTTTTTCCCTTTGTAGAAATGTAAAGTGATGACTCGTCAAGCTGTGTCAGATTAGGCAAATTTTCTTCCTTTAGTAGGTAAAACAACTGTCGTATTTATTTTGGTCGGGCGGTAAGGTCATGATCGGTGAGCAGTAATTTCAAGGTCCCTAGAGGGGGGCGCCACCCAGAATGGATGGGAGTGCCCGGGGGGAGGCGGCCATTGGCCCCTTCCATGGGGAGGCGGCACCCACTACGGATGGGTCACCTAGGGGGAGGCGGCCATAGGCCCCTCCCAGGGGGGAGACGGCTAGATGCCCCTCCTACGAATTTCCCGGGGGCCGGATATCCGCTCCGGCGGAAGAGAGTGTGGGGATGGGGGGGAGTCCACGCTGTCCTTCCTACAGATACCTCACACGGGAACTCGGACGACCTTTAAGATGGCGTCGAGTGAAAGGGGGCCCCCACGACAAGGGAAGTTACAGTTGGCAATGAGGGTAAAGTCCTCTGCGCATGCGCCACTCACACCATGAGGGCGGGATTTCGGTAGTAGGGATCTGACACCGGTTAAGACCTTGCCGTTGGCCCTTAATGCTAGGATGTACAATTTTAATTTAGAATGTATGCATTTTCAGGATGTTAGACTCGGCTAGGAAACCTTTGTATTAGAGATCTGTTAAGGTTAGCCAAAGAACATGTCTTCATCAAAATGTAATGAAAGTAAAATTGTACATAATTCATGAAACGTTTTAATTTAATGTTTTAAATTTTGTTTCATATTTTAATAAATACGGCCGGGGGGGTAACTCCCCCCCGCCTTCCAAAAGTTCAAACCTGCGTCTGTCTCCTCCCATTGGGGAATTGGTGTTGGGAGGGGGTTGGCGGGCATCCCGGCCATACATTGCAGCGCTAGATAACCAGATAATTAATTAATACTTATTCGCATTTTTGGCTGGTAGCTCATTGATTGAATTAACGCATTGATAGAATTTTGAGCAGTGCTGCACCGAGTGTTTGTATTGCTGATTGCTGCCTGGTTGTGCCGGCACCACTGCCACTTGCACTGCGTTGTTCCCGTTTGCGCCCCAATCCTGTTTGCCTTCTGGCCTGCAACCATTTTGTTTGCCTTGTTGTTGTTGTGGCTCCCTACCCGAGTCTCCACCCCCGCACCCGCCTCCCAGCTGACCCTCCCTCCCACTGTTAGCGTTAGCCCCGCTCCCCCCGCTGTAGCGCTGTGACCGTCCTGTACTTTACAGAAGCGGTCGCTCCCTCATGCTGCTCCCTGCTCTGCCCGACTCCCACACTGCTGTCTGCTGCCTTCGCCTCTGCCACTGCCTGCACGAAGTACCGCAAGTACATTGCAGCGCTACATAACCAGATAATTAATTAATACTTATTCGCATTTTTGGCTGGTAGCTCTTTAATTGAAATAACGCATTGATAGAATTTTGAGCCCCTTCACCATCCACATATGACAGATGCTTATGCGTGCAGCGTTCACACGCAGCAGTCGCGCTCCATGCGCGTCGAAGGTGCACCAAAGGTAAGCCCATCTACGCCCGTCCGCGCCCAGCGCCAGACCCCCTGGCCCCCGCAAACCGCACTCTGGCCGCATTAGGTATGACGCAGCCACCCTCCTAGCCCTTAACCCCGGACACCCACCCCAATGCTAAAAAGCTGCCCCAGGACTTACTCACGGCCCTTCACCTGCCACTCCTGCAAATTTACCAGCGTCAAGACCCTTACCACATCCAATAACCCCAAACACAGCTCCGACTCTAAGCACCTGAAGTGCATCCTGCTGAATACCCGCTAGGTCCACAGACATGCCACCGAACTCTGGGATCTACTCGACTCCATATAACCAGACGTCGCCTTCCTCACTGAAACATGGATGAATGCATCATCAACACCTGACATCACCATAGCCATCCCGGACAATTACAAGATCATCCGAAAAGACCGCTCCATTCAAACTGGAGGAGGCATCGTCCAAAATCACGACCAGCTCTGACGATAACCTTACCACCGCCGAACACCTCCTACGATCACACCACAGCTCTCCACTGGACGGACCACAGTTGTGTTCACTTCAGCTACAAAACCACCTCGACCCACAAACCCCCACAACCTATTCCCCGAAGAAAATGGAATAAAATCACCATTGACCAACTCTTCACATTGCTCAACCAAAAACCACCCGCCCTCTCATCGGACCCAAACCAAGCTGCCATCAAATTCAAACAATGGATCACTCACATCGCTGACGAACTAGCACCCTTGAAAAACAGCCACACCAGACAAGACAACAAAAAGGCCCCCTGGTTCAGCGATGACCTCAAGAAATCCAAGAAACTATGCCGTACTCTCGAGAAAACATGGAGAAAAAACCCACCCGCCGACAACATGACCACCTTCAAGACAGCCACCCGCAAACACCACCAGCTGATTCGATCCACCAAGAAATCAGCACTCAAGAGTCGACTCAACATCAATGCCCATAACAGCAAATAACTATTCAACATCGTCAAAGAATTTACCAACCCCACCGCAGCCTCAAACGACATCACTCCCTCCCAAGACCTCTGCGATTCGTTATCCTCCTTCTTCTACAACAAAATTGCCGACATACATAACAGCTTCGAAAACAGTTCCAACGAACAATCCTCCCCACCCCCCTCAGAACCTAAACTGCCTTCAAATAACCTCAGCGCCTGGAACCCAATCGCCACCGAAGACACCATCCGCCTAATGAATTCCATCCACTGGCTCGCCAACTGACCCATGTCCCCACCACATCTTCTACAAAGCAGACCCCATCATCGCACCTCATCTCCGTGATGTTATCAACTGTTCCTTCAACTCTGCTACCTTCCCAGAAAGCTGGAAACATGCCAAAGTCAGCGCCCTCCTGAAGAAACCCACAGCAGACCCCTCTGAACTCAAAAACTACCGCCCAATATCCCTCCTCCCTTTCCCGGCAAAAGTCATCGAGAAAGCCGTCAATAGCCAACTCGCCGCCTTCCTCGAATATAACAACTCCCTCGATCCCTCACAGAATGGCTTTCGAGCCAAACATAGCACCGAAACCGCCCTCATCGCAGCCACAGACGATATCCGAACACTGCTGGACAATGGAGAAAGAGTGGCCCTCATTCTACTCGACCTCTCTGCCGCCTTCGACACAGTCTGTCATAGCACCCTCACACAACACCTCAACAACATCAGAATACAAGGAAAAGCACTGGACTGGATCATCTCGTTCCTCGCCGGAAGAACCCACAGAGTAAGACTTCCGCCATTCAAATCAGAGGCTACCGCAAGGATCATCACTCAGTCCCACCCTCTTCAACGTTTACATGAGTCCACTCGCATCCATCGTGCGTCATCACAACCTTAACATCATCTCCTACGCTGACGATACCCAGCTGATCCTTTCCCTCACCAAAGACCCCCACTCCGCCAAAACCAACCTCCACAAAGGCATGAAAGAAGTAGCCGAATGGATGAAAAACAGCCGACTAAAACTTAACTCAGACAAAACAGAGGTGCTCATCCTAGGATCATCCCCCTCTGCCTGGGACGACTCATGGTGGCCTTCAGCTCTGGGCACTGCACCCATACCCACAGATCACGCACGCAGCCTGGGCGTCATCCTAGATTCCTCACTCTCGATGACCAGACAAGTCAACGCCGTCTCATCCTCCTGCTTCAACGTACTTCGTATGCTCAAAAAAATCTTCCGTTGGATCCCCTCCAAGACAAGAAAGACTGTCACCCACGCACTAGTCACGAGTCGACTGGACTACGGAAACACCCTCTATGCCAGAATTACAGCCAAATTACAGAAAAAGCTCCAACGCATCCAAAACGCATCAGCGAGACTCATCTTGGACATCCCTCGCCAAAATCACATTTCCGGCCACCTGAAAGACCTCCACTGGCTCCCCGTCAACAAGAGAATAACATTCCGTCTCCTCACCCACGCACACAAGGCCCTCTACAAACTTGGGCCCGATTGCCTCAACTCTCGACTATCCTTCTACACACCCACCCGCCAACTAAGATCCTCCAATCAAGGCCTCGCCGCAGTTCCGCGTATCCAAAGATCCACCATGGGAGGTAGATCCTTCTAATACTTGGCGTCCAAGATTCGGAACTCACTCCCCACCCACCTCCGCCTTACACAGAACCACATTTCCTTCAGAAAAGAACTTGAAACCTGGCTATTCGATAAATAATGAACTCATCCCCAAGCGCCTTGAGACCCTCTGGGTGAGCAGTGCGCTATATAAATTCTTGAACTTGAACTTGAACATCTGGTGTCAATAAATATGAATTGTTTATGAAATTTACACCATGAAACAAAAAAAAAAATACTTTATTCGGTTTCAATTAAGAAAAGCCATAAAAGTGCATACATAAAAGCCTAATACATTGGTAAAACTTGATGCAGATTTAAAAAAGACAAGTATGTCCGGGTAAAATAAGTTAAAATACAGACATATTATTAAAAACCACGCAAAATATTAAATATCGATCAAAAGCAGAATGGAAAACAGAGTGGAAAGTGCAACAGTATTCTATTATAGGTTACTCCTGTGGATAATACAGAATTTCAGGAATTTAACAATATTTGTCACCAAACATTCTGAGTCCATAAGTTGTAATACAATAAGGGCAGGACGGCATTCTGGTAAGCCTAAAATTTTTACGATAGGAATTAGCCAGAGCTTTCTTGGATCTGCATAAAATTTACAGAAAAAGGGCCAAATGAATTAAAGATTGGGTTGAGACATCATCACAGGGGCAAGATGATAATAGCTTTGAAAAATCATTGGTTTTGGGAGATAGGTTACCAATCGGTGAAAAATATTAAACCTAAAGCGAGTCAACAGAAAACTATCGTAACCACTCAGATTGCAGGTTAAGTAGGGCTGAATGGCCATAGAGGATTGGATCAGAAGTGAGTGTTGGACCGAGTTTTTGTTGACTTCAGAGACCAGACGCAAATCTTCCAGATGAGTCAGGCATTGATTATTTAACCTTTTTCTCGATAGCTCTGGAATAAGTAGGGGATTATAATAATATCTTTCTAGGCCCAGATCGTGCAGGAACTTCTTAACGCGTAGAAGCCAACCGATCTTAACTAAATTTTCGAGAGCGAGACAGTCTTTCAGAAGCCTTTGAGTAAAAACTAACTTAGTAGAGGACCAAAGGCAGTGCCACAATAGAATTGGCTGCATTTTTATGATATTGGTAATGTATGGCAATCCTAGTTCTAGGTGGCAACCAAAGGTCGAGGTACCTCGCGGAACAGCGAGACGGAACCTCAAGAAACTATTCTCCACTTTTTGGAGGTCTTCCGGATGTACGTAGCCCCACACCCCCACACCCCTGCTCCATAAATGGCAGTGCTAATACATTTTGCCTGGTAAAGTTGGATCATCTCGGCTGGAGGTCTTTTACCTAGCCTCTGTGTAAAGCTTACTAGTGCCGAGGTGGATCTTAAAATTAACAGCTTTCTGGCCTCAATAGCTTTTCTCCAAGTGCATTTATCATCAATTAAATTTCCAAGATAGGGGCACGTGTTCGTATTCTCCTCCTTGGTATTGTTGATGAAAATGTCTCTCCTTTTTTTATGCCTTGGCCCTGCATTAATTATAAAGTATTTTCTATGTTAATTTTTAAATCTAAATTAGACATATAGGCGTTATATCTGTTAAGTGAACGTTGGAGTTCCAGGGGAGTACGTGCAATATTCACAGCGTCATCCACGTAGAGGAGAGCGGGTATCGGGTGGTTTTGAAGAAGGGAAAGGTCCTGGCACCCCTCCAGCATGGCTGCTTCTAGGCCATTTGTGTAAAGTGTAAAAAGGAAGGGGGCCAGGACGCAAATCTGCCTGATGCCCCTCTCAACTCTAAACAGCGCTGTCAACTCCCCTCCTGCTCCAAATCTCACCCTGGCCGTGGCATTTGAGTACATTTCACGCAGGAAATTAACTAAGGAGAGGTCAATGCCCATTTCTGTTAAAATACCCAACAGTTTCAAATGATTTAGGCAATCGAAAGCTGATGTTAAGTCTACGTAGGCCATATGCAGTCTCCCACCCTTCGCATTCACATATTTGCCCATTAATAATGTCAGGTTTAAGACTTACTCAGTGGTACCCATGCCCTCCCTGAATATGTTCTGGAGATCTGACAGTATCTTTTTATCGTCAGCCCATTGTTGGAGGCGCTCAAGTGTGATGCGCCCCACAACTTTGCCCAGAGAGTCTAATAACGAAATGGGACGATAACAGGATGGGCTTTGACGATCTCCTTTTTTAAATACCGGGACCAGAATTGAGTCTGACCATGAATCCACCAAACCGACTGTACAAGTTGGTTCCAAGACCCTGACCAGTATTGGCATCCAAAGATCCATATTATATTTAAGAAGGTCGACCGGGACCCCATCAGGGCCTGGCGCCTTGCCCCCTTTACTTACCATTAAGGCGAGTGTAATTTCAGACTGCTTAAAATCTAAAACAAGAGGGGTGAATGGGGGTTTATGACAAGAGCTAGTCATCCCCAATTGATTCTGGTCAGTTAATGCACTGGCGGTTAATCAAAAATCTGAAAAAAATGTTCCCCCCTAAGATGGTTCGTCGATAGCTATTTCTATTTTGTCGTTTTCCCTGAGTACAGACAGAAATTGAGTTTTAATTATCTTCTAGAAGGCAGTCCTATCTTTCATTGAGCAGCTCTCATCAAGTTCTGCCCATATCTCCTGTTTCAGTTCTGCTTTCCTTGCTTTGATTACAGAGCAATAAGTTTTTCTAAGTTGGATGATTGCTCGCTTGTCTCTTTCTAGTTTATGAAGAGCAGTTTTTAGGTTGGAATGTGCTTTAGTGCAAACACTATTAAACCAGCCCTCTGTTCTACGCTTATTCCCTTTAGGATAAATACATAAAGCTTCCTTTACTGATTTAGTTATAACCGCAAAGTTATCTAAAATCTCTTTGGGAGTAGTGGAGGCATGGAAACATTTTTCGATGGCATTAATGCAATTCTACACAACTTCCTTAGTTATCTTAGCTGGATCAGCTCGTTCCCACTTAAGCGAGTATCCATTTAATCTGTTCAGGACCAAATTTTCTTCACCGTGTGTTCTCATTCGATTAATCTTTTCTGACCTGGTCGGGAGACAAAGTGTGATACTATTGGGAAAATGGTCACTAAAGGCGTTATCATGGGTTTTAAAATTCAAGATAAGGGATGCTGCAATACTTGACAAAAAGATGAAATCTATACAAGTGGAAGCTCCTCTACCGTTAAAGGTCGGTGTCAAGGGTACAATGAAACTCATTACGACATCACAATGCATACTTTCACTCTGTGTGCTATTACACCAAACTCTGAAAAAACATCACATGCATGTTTTTATCCACCAGAATGAAGACTACATCATGATAGACAATTCATATGACCATGTGAATAGCATGTGAGCTTCTATGCATTGCAAAAAAGGACACATCATGGCACATGTTACAGTACACACACACACACACACGCACACACACACACACACACAGATGCAAATTCTAAATTAATAATTTTGCGTATTAATTGAGATAAATGAGATGTAAATGAGCTAAATTTTTATTTCAGCGTGCCCTGCACACAGAATTAAATGTGCTTTGCTTCTCTCCATCTCTGCCTGTGCACTGAGAGCCTCAGACTTGACCTTCACTAAATTATAAGAATACAAAAATCAATTAGCTGAACACTCTTGCTTGCTAAACAGCATTTATCAAAATGTTTTACTTTGTTTTCTGATGTTCCAGGAGTGGCAAATATACAACTGTATATAATTGAAGGCTACTTCCTTTGGCAGATTGGAGGTATAATATTTGAAGATAGTTTTGGTTTTTGTGTACCAGTGGCTGAGATTAATTCAAGCATTCCATTCATTGCTTTTTGTATATTTCAGTGTGACACCCAAAGTGGGAGGGATATGCCCAGGCATCAGCCCCATGCAAACTGTGCCACTATATCAAGCTCTACCCATCTGATGAGCAATGATATGGTTGAAACGGATACTTGATTGCTTGTGTTCTGGTTCTTGTCTTTTTTAGGGTTAAATTTGAGGAAGCAGATGTTGTATGTAAAACGATGATATCATGTCAGTACTGTGATTGAATCCTTCAAACTAACCGTGATGAAATGACAAATTTATATGTCTTATCGTGTGTCTCTCTCTAATGTTGTGTGAAATAATTATTTCTTCTGTATTTAACTGTCTTATTGTGATTTTATATACATATGTATGAACAAACTTATTTTATTTTATAATACTAGATTATATTTGGATTACAATAATTGGTTTTGGTTTCCACTTTCAAGACTGGTGGAGTGGTAACCTTGAGTGCTTCTAGGTATGTGAGTTGAAAGATTGAATACTAGCCTTCCAAGAGTAGTAGAACTTTCAGGGAGGACTTGACTTGGCAACTCAGGCTGGACTGTTCTAATTTCACCAGGCTTAACATTGATTTACATATAGCTGGTTTCTAAACTGAGGTGGCATGGTGTTTAGTCAGTCAGTCAGTCAATAATCTTTATTCGGCTAAATAACAGCCATAAAAAACAGAAAAAACAATATTTTGACAGTAATACACATAATAAGGTTTTAACCTACTCACATGTTACCCAAATATTCATTTTCCAACAATATTACGAAGTTGAACTGCAGCGGAGATATACTTATAGACCATAAGACAAGTGAATTCCTTGTTTAAAATAAGTAAATGACATATTGCAGGTTGACACTTTCTAATATTTAAAAATCTTAATAATGTTTTTGAAAGATGCATCTAGGATTAAAATACAATTTACAAAAAAACATAAAGTGCATAGTGTTTGTGCGGAAGTTGAGTTGCATGGGCACAGGTCTAATGTGGCATCACAATATCAGAGACAGAGACAACTATCTCCTGAGGCGGAAGCCGGGAGAACGATCGCCACCATTTTTAAAAATTTGAGTGTGATATTGTGATTTTATTTACCTATCTCCTCTCCCTGGGCACTTATTCTTGGTTTAGCACGCACTGGGCATCCCTGTGCAGCGGATCTTAGCGCTGCGCGGGCTACAATATATTGTTGCCGCCATTACCGGAGAACCCTCAGGCCACGCCCACTATCATTAGGCCACGCCCCCCTCGCCGAAAGTACTTAAAAGGCGCTGAATACAAGCGCGAGTCAGAGACAACTATCTCCTGAGCCGGAAGCCAGGAGAACGATTGCCACCATTTTTAAAAATTTGAGTGTGATATTGTGATTTTATCTACCTAATCTAATCTCCCTGGGCAATTATTCTTGGTTTAGCATGCACTGGGCATCCCCGCGCAGCGGATCTTAGCGCTGCCGCAAGCTACAAAATATTCTTGCCGCCATTACCGGAGAACCCCCAGGCCACGCCCACTATTGTTAGGCCACGCCCCCCCCCCGCCGAAGGTACTTAAAAAGCGCTGAATACAAGCGCGAGTCAGAGACAACTATCTCCTGAGGCGGAAGCCGGGAGAACGATTGCAACCATTTTTAAAAATTTGAGTGTGATATTGTGATTTTATCTACCTAATCTCCTCTCCCTGGGCACTTATTCTTGGTTTAGCACGCACTGGGCATCCCTGCGCAGCGGCTGTGGGCTACAAAATAATATTGCCCTCAGGCCACGCCCACTATCGTTAGGCCACGCCCTCCAACGTCTCCTCTCTCCTATGATCTATGTGCATTCCCCAGACACGCAGCTGACAAGCGCAGCGGACGAGCGCAGCGGGCGTGCCTAAGGCAAGCCTGTCTGCGCCCGTCCGCGCCAGCTCCAGGCCTAGGGCCAGCCACGCTGCCGTTTCCCATCTCGCACAGAGGCAGGTCTGGTCTAGATCGCAGCTTCTGGATTTAAGAGAGACAATTTGCACTCCATCGGCACAGTGCAATCTCTCACTAACTAGCCCCCTCCATTTTACATGTAACAGCTGCCCTTTCTCCTTTACTCCTCACATAAAATGCTCCCATGTGTCACCAGAAATCCATCCCACACCTATACGAACCTATTCCATGGGATTACTGAATTGCCGCTCTTTGCCATGCCACTCTAGTGGCATTTGGCTGCTGCTCTCATCAATGTCCTGGGACCTACTCTTTCTTACTGAGACGTGGATTAAGGACTCTTCCAACCCTGACATTTCTCTTGCCTTGCCCCCGGGATACCGCCTCACAGGAGTAGGCCGTGAAGTATCCAAGTCCGGAGGCGGAATCGCGGTTATCTTACAGACGCACTTGACGATCACGTCCAGGAAAATCCCGAATTTAGGGCCCATAGAGGCACTATACATCTCCATCTCGGATGCCCTTACGGCCATCTTTTCGGGGGTCGTGGTATATAGTCCTCCCAATACCCCACAGCCAGCCATTTCTGCACTGCTAGCAGTTATTGCAGATTTGTCTCTTTAACACCCTCACTTCACGGTATTGGGAGACTTTAACCATAACGTGGATGTAAGGACTGTACTCGTGCCAATCATCTTTCAGATTCCATGCAAAGTTTGAATCTGACTCAAGGGGTTAGTGGCCCCACACACTCTGCTGGACACACCCTTGATCTGATCTTCTCTAATTGGACGGAGCTTAAGATTCTTCCCTCCATACCTCTGACTTGGTCTGATCATTTCTTGATCCCGTTCGAAGTGTCTCTATCCCAGCCTCCTAAGAGGGAATCTGCCATCAGAGAACAAGGCAGAAAATGGCAAAAGGTCTCCTGTACTGCCCTGGAGCAAACGTATAAGAGTAGTTCATACTCACTCTCTGACGATCTCAATACAGCGGTATCTATATTTAATAAAGATCTCACGGGCGCCATTGAGCAAGTCGCACCCTTACAGACCCTCACCTCCCGTAGATCAAAACCGTCAAGCTCCCTGGTTCACTCAGGAATTAAGGGAAAATAGAAGCAGTTGCAAAAAATTGGAGCGCTTATGGCGCCGGACCTATGACCCGGCAGTCAAATCCCTTTATAGACTGGCCCTCAAAGACTTTCATAAACTCAAACGCAATACCATGAGTCAACACTTTGAAGAGATAATCATTAGCGCGAAAAACTCCACTAAGACCCTCTTCAACATTGTTAAAGAGTTCACTAATCCTACTGCTCTGTCCGTTCCCGTCACCCCCAGCCAAGTACTTAGTGAAGGCCTATCTGATTTCTTTTCTGAAAAAATTGCTAATATTACAGCAACAATCCTTCAGAATCGTACAGAAGTAACTACAGATCTTGACATTCCCTGTGGCAAAGTATTTACTTCTTTTAAACCACTGACTAAAGAGTATGCCCTGACTCTATTTCAAAAATGAAAATCAGGCTCACCGCTTGATCCAGCCCCGGCACTGATCCTGAATGATATTGCCCCGTTAGTAATTAATCCCCTGCTTGAAATCAAGAACTCCTCCCTGCAATCGGGTGTTGTCTGTTCTTTATGGAAACACGCATTGCTAATTCCAATTTTAAAAAAAGCTGGTGTCGACCCAATGTGTTTTAGCAACTACCGACCGATTTCACTCCTTTCCAAGCCAGCCAAAGTGCTCGAGAAGGAGGTACAAGAACAACTGTCCGACTATCTAGAGTCAAACTTGCTGCTCCATGACTCTCAGTCAGGATTCAGGCCGGACTTCAGTACTGAATCAGCTTTACTAGAAGTGTCCGAGTCTATTCGTGAGTGCGCGTATAGGGGCGAGGAGGCCATGCTGGTCCTCCTCGACCTATCCACAGCATTCGACACCATCTCCCATGAAACTCTGTTAACACGCCTTCAGGAGTTGGTTGGATCCCACTGGCCTGGGTCAAATCATTCCTGACAGATCGATTTCAACAAGTGATGCTGGGCTCTTTCTTTTCCACCAAGAAGCCGTTGACATGGGGGGTTCCGCAGGGATCTGCTCTCAGCCCACTCTTGTTCAACGTGTACCTGAAGCCTTTGGCGAAATTGGTGGAATCATGGGGCGTCAGAGTGATCTTTTATGCTGACGATACTCAGCTTGTGTTTTCCTTTAAAGATCACTCTGAAAGCTCTCTGTTTGGTGAATATCGCCTCTTGGATGTCCTCAAATAATTTAAAATTGAACACGGATAAGACGGAAGTCTTATTTTTTATTCAGAAATCCCCTATCTCCACTGGCCTCTGGTGGCCGGCTGAATTGGATCCTCCCCCTGTACCTGTCCAAGCTGCCTGCAATCTGGGCTTCCAATTCGACACAGCCCTCTCCTGCAAAACCCAAATTAATAAAGTCTCGGCGTCCTGTTTCGGAAAGCTTTGTATGAAAAAAAAGAATTATCCCTTTCCTACCATTTGATTCACGCAGGATAGTAGACCACGCCATCATAACGTCTCAGTTGGACTACTCAAATAGTCTGTACGTTGGAGACCAGGCGTACCTCATTAATCGATTGCAGACAGTACAGAATTCAGTGGACAGGTTGATCTGCAATATCCCCTACCGCCACTCAATCTCACCTCACCTGATCAAACTGCACTGGCTCCCAGTGAGACTACGTATTCAGTTCAAATCCCTGACCCTTGCTTTTAGAGCTCTCAATGGTCAAGGCCCCGTCTACCTGAGACACAGACTGAAGATCTCAAAAGCAAAGCGGAATCTCAGATCTAACCATCTTCGCTTAATGCTCTGCCCCCGTTTTCGTCTTGCACGTACGGGAGGGAGGGCCTTTGCAGTGGCCACCTCCAGACTTTGGAATCATCTGCCATTGGAACTCAGATTTCTGACATCAGAGCCTCTGTTTTGAAAGAAACTTAAGACCTGGCTTTTCTCTCTGATCTAGCCCACTCTCTATCCCCTTGGACGTCACTGAACCTCACTAGATGTTGTCTTCAGCGCCGGGACACCCCCGTTGGGGGTAGCTGCAAGCTTAACAAGCTTCTAAAATAAAACAAATAAATATAAATACATCACGTGGGTATGAAACCAATAAATGAGCAATACCCATCCTGAACTTGATCAGATAAAAGATCTTTGCTTGGTTAAAATAGAAAGAAAGGTAGGATTCAATTAGTGGGGAGCTAATTACCAATGAATGTTCTACAACCCTTTTTTTTACCAACTCTAGGCTATCTCTTTCGTTCTTCAAAAATAAAAGAAAGTCACTTTTAAGCTTAACCTTAAGAATTGCCGATATGTTTCCTGGACGTTTAAAACAGTCCTGCAATCCTAGCTTCTCCAATAGATCTTGCAGATTTGAGAGCCATGGGATTTTTTTTAGCATGATCCAATTTCAAGCAATCTAAAATTATGTCACGATTCAGGGCTGGTTCTTCTTTTACCCAAATGCTGCACCAAAGCATCAATGGTGCTAATTGTATACGAAAAGATAGTGGAGTGATACCTAGTTCATTTTTTTATTTTTTATTTTTTTTGTATCACTAAGGAGTAAGGTCCTGGGACGAAGGGACAGCTGGAACAAATAATACAATTTATACAAAAACAGTTGCTGACCCCACACTTAAACTTTTTTTCTCCAAAAATAAGAGCAACAAACAAATCCTAGTCTAATGTTTGTTGGGTATATTCATTTTTACCCTACTGAATTTATTTTCAATTTATATCTTTTGATTTTTCATTCATGAGAAAGACTACTGTACATTAAGTATCTTTTTATCGTCAGCCCATTGTTGGAGGCGCTCAAGTGTGATGCGCCCCACAACTTTGCCCAGAGAGTCTAATAGCGAAATGGGACGATAACAGGATGGGCTTTGACGATTTCCTTTTTTAAATACCGGGACCAGGATTGAGTCTGACCATAAATCCACCAAACCGACTGTAGAAGTTGGTTCCAAGACCCTGACCAGAATTGGCGTCCAAAGATCCATGTTATATTTAAAAAGGTCGACCGGGACCCCATCAGGGCCTGGCGCCTTGCCCCCTTTACTTGCCATTAAGGCAAGTGTAATTTCAGACTGCTTAAAATCTAAAACAAGAGGGGTGGATGGGGGTTTGTGACAAGAGCTAGTCATCCCCAATTGATTCTGGTCAGTTAATGCACGGACGGTTAATCAAAAATCTGAGAAAAATGTTCCTCCCTAAGATGATTCGTCGATAGCTATTTCTATTTTGTCGTTTTCCCTGAGTCCGGACAGAAATTGAGTTTTAATTATCTTCCAGAATGCAATCCTATCTTTTATTGAGCAGCTCTTATCAAGTTCTGCCCATATCTCCTGTTTCAGTTCAGCTTTCCTTGCTTTGATTACAGAGTAATACGTTTTTCTAAGTTGGATGATTGCTCGCTTGTCTCTTTCTAGTTTATGAAGAGCAGTTTTTAGGTTGGAATGTGCTTTAGTGCAAACACTATTAAACCAGCCCTCTGTTTTACGCTTATTCCCTTTAGGATAAATACATAAAGCTTCCTTTACTGATTTAGTTATAACCGCAAAGTTATCTAAAATCTCTTGGGGAGTAGTGGAGGCATGGAAACATTTTTCGATGGCATTAATGCAATTATACACTACTTCCTTAGTTATCTTAGCTGGATCAGCTCGTTCCCACTTAAGCGAGTATCTATTTAATCAGTTCAGGACCAAATTTTCTTCACCGTGTGTTCTCATTCGATTAATCTTTTCACACCTGGTCGGGAGACAAAGTGTGATACTATTGGGAAAATGGCCACTAAAGGCGTTATCATGGGTTTTAAAATTCAAGATAAGGGATGCTGCAATACTTGACAAAAAGATGAAATCTATACAAGTGGAAGCTCCTCTACCGTTAAAGGTCGGTGTCAAGGGTACAATGAAACTCATTACGACATCACAATGCATATTTTAACTCTGTGTGCTATTACACCAAACTCTGAAAAAACATCACATGCATGTTTTTATCCACCAGAATGAAGACTACATCATGATAGGCAATTCATATGACCATGTGTATAGCATGTGAGCTTCTATGCATTGCAAAAAAGGACACATCATGGCACATGTTACAGTACACCCACACACACACACGCACACGCACACACACACACACACACACACACACAGATGCAAATTCTAAATTAATAATTTTGCGTATTAATTGAGATAAATGAGATGTAAATGAGCTAATTCCATGTGTTTGACATGGTGAAATGCTTAAAGGGGCCAACGAGTGAGACTATTGGCCTACTCGTATTCTAATTTTTCATTTCAGCGTGCCCTGCACACAGAATTAAATGTGCTATGCTTCTCTCCTTCTCTGCCTGTGCACTGAGAGCCTCAGACCTGACCTTCACTAAATTATAAGAATACAAAAATCAATTAGCTGAACACTCTTGCTTGCTAAACAGCATTTATCAAAATGTTTTAGTTTGTTTTCTGATGTTCCAGGAGTGGCAAATATACAACTGTATATAATTGAAGGCTACTTCTTTTGGCAGATTGGAGGTGTAATATTTGAAGATAGTTTTGGTGTTTGTGTACCAGTGGCTGAGATTAATTCAAGCATTCCATTCATTGCTTTTTTGTATATTTCAGTGTGACACCCAAAGTGGGATGGATATGCCCAGGCATCAGCCCCATGCAAACTGTGCCACTATATCAAGCTCTACCCATCTGATGAGCAATGATATGGTTGAAAAGGATACTTAATTGCTTGTGTTCTGGTTCTTGTCTTTTTTAGGGTTAAATTTGAGGAAGCAGATGTTGTATGTAAAACGATGATATCATGTCAGTACTGTGATTGATTCCTTCAAACTAACCGTGATGAAATGACAAATTTATATGTCTTATCGTGTGTCTCTCTCTAATATTGTGTGAAATAATTATTTCTTCTGTTTTAACTGTCTTATTGTGATTTTACATACATATGTATGAACAAACTTATTTTATTTTATAATACTAGATTATATTTGGATTACAATAATTGGTTTTGGTTTTCACTTTCAAGACTGGTGGAGTGGTAACCTTGAGTGCTTCTAGGTATGTGAGTTGAAAGATTGAATACTAGCCTTCCAAGAGTAGTAGAACTTTCAGGGAAGACTTGACTTGGCAACTCAGGCTGGACTGTTCTAATTTCACCAGGCTTAACATTGATTTACATATAGCTGGTTTCTAAACTGAGGTGGCATGGTGTTTAGTCAGTCAGTCAGTCAACAATCTTTATTCGGCTAAATAACAGCCATAAAAAACAGAAAAAACAATATTTTGACCGTAATACACATAGTAAGGTTTTAGCCTACTCATATGTTACCCAGATATTCATTTTCCAACAATATTACAAAGTTGAACTGCAGCGGAGATATACTTATAGACCATAAGACAAGTGAATTCATTGTTTAAAATAAGTAAATGACATATTGCAGGTTGACACTTTCTAATATTTAAAAATCTTAATAATGTTTTTAAAAGATGCATCTAGGATTAAAATACAATTTACAAAAAAACATAAAGTGCATAGTGCTTTGTGCGGAAGTTGAGTTGCATGGGCACAGGTCTAATGTGGCATCACAATATCAGAGACAGAGACACGTAAGAACCACGTTACTGCTCAGTTAGAAGCAGCTGGCAATGATTCAAAAGTTCTATATCAGATTGTCAACACATTTCTGAAACCTACAGCTTGCGAAAGTGCAGACATGGCTTCACAACATCTCTGTGATAGTATTTCCTGTTTTTTCTCTGAAAAAATTGATGCCATCTATAACAAAATAGAGGCACTTAGCCCTGACATAAGTAGCCAGGACAATTATACTTTGGTACAGACAGCACCCATCAATACCCACTCTTTTAACGATTTTCCTGAAATATCGCTAATAGAGGTCCAGAAACTGTTCACTGATATTAAAAGTGGAAGCCCGGCGGACCTGCTCCCAGCTAGACTTATGGGTCCTTTAGGGAGTACTCTGGGCCCTGATGTTCAGAGACTGGTGAATCTCTCATTTACAACTGGAGTTGTCCCACAGTGCTGGAAAAAAGCCCTAGTTAGACCCATTAGGAAGAACACATCTATTCCTTGGACCAACATGTCTAACCTTAGGCCCATCTCCCTCTTGCCATTTCTAGGGAAAATCATCGAAAAGCACACCAATAAGCATCTATCTACCTACCTAGAACAATCTGGTAGCCTTGATCCATCACAGTCAGGTTTTAGGCCAAAATACAGCACTGAAACGGCCTTGCTGTCGATAGCAGACGACCTACGGCTGTACCAGGACAAAGGTTACTCTGTTTTCCTGGTGCTGCTGGACTTATCGGCAGCGTTCGATACGATTTCCCATACCATCCTGATCGAACGACTGTCTGTGAGTGGAATCGGCGGTAGAGCACTGGACTGGATCAAAAGCTTCCTCTTCAACCGCACCCAATCTGTCACCATGGGTGAGTTTAGGTCGGAAGAGGTTAATATTACCAAGGGGGTCCCGCAGGGTTCTTGTTTGAGCCCAACCTTATTTAATACCTATGTGGCTCCCTTGGCAGATGTTACCAGAGCTTTTGGATTCTGCCCAGTGTCCTACGCTGATGATACGCAGCTGCTGTTCCCCTTTAAACAACTTACCCCAGAAATTATACAATCTTTTTCCGATGGGATGAAGGCAGTTGCAAGATGGATGTCCTCCAACTTTCTTCAATGTAATTTTGGAAAGACAGAGGTGATGCTCTTCGGTGAAGCCAGGGTCCAATGGTCCCCCGATTGGTGGCCTTCTGATCTGGGCCCAGTTCCTAAGCCCAAAACAATAATCAAGAACCTGGGAGTTAGATTGGAACCGGAGTTGACCATGAAGCAAAATGTCAATACTACTGTGGGATCCTGTTTCCACGTGATAGGTCTCCTCCGTAGAATTTTTTCTTTCCTCCCTGACTCTCATAGGAAAACCTTAGTTCAGGCTCTGGTTATCAGCCGCCTTGATTATTGTAACGGTCTCTTGGCAGGTGCAAACGAGGAGGTTTTGGATCGTCTGCAGGTGGTGCAGAATACAGCAGCTAGGTTGGTGCTTAATGCACCCCCCAGATCCCCTTCTAAACCGTTACTTCACAAACTTCACTGGTTGCCAATACGTCAACGAGTGAAGTTTAAGACCTGCTGCATCATTCATAAGGGCCTCAATCAATTGGGACCAGAGTATTTGGCCAGTAAATTTGTTTCTTATGTCCCTACCCGTGCCCTTAGATCCAGTGACCTGCTGTTACTGAGCGTTCCTAAGATAACTAAATCTAGGCTAGGTGGCAGGGCTTTGTCCGTGGTAGGTCCTAACCTCTGGAATTCACTCCCGCTCTCATTGAGGCAATGCCATACCCATTTTCATTTTAGAAAATACCTGAAAACTTTTCTGTTTAGTTCATTCTAGCTAAGCACCTTTGTTGGTTTATAGGAGCTCCATAGCACATTTTTAACTTCATCGCTTCCTCTATCAGTCTCTCTACCGGTTGTCATCAGCGCGGAGATACTCCTACGGGAGTTTATTCACAGCGCTATATAAACACGCAAATAAATAAATAAATAAACTATCTCCTGAGGCGAAAGCCGGGAGAACGATCGCCACCATTTTTAAAAATTTGAGTGTGATATTGTGATTTATTTTACCTAATCTCCTCTCCCTGGGCACTTATTCTTGGTTTAGCACGCACTGGGCATCCCCGCGCAGCGGATCTTAGCGCTGCCGCGGGCTACAAAATATTCTTGCCGCCATTACCGGAAAACCCTCAGGCCACGCCCACTATCATTAGGCCACGCCCCCGCCGAAGGTGCTTAAAAGGCGCTGAATACAAGCGCGAGTCAGAGACAACTATCTCCTGAGGCGGAAGCCAGGAGAACGATTGCCACCATTTTTAAAAATGTGAGTGTGATATTGTGATTTTATCTACCTAATCTAATCTCCCTGGGCACTTATTCTTGGTTTAGCATGTACTGGGCATCCCCGCGCAGCGGATCTTAGCGCTGCCGCGGGCTGCAAAATATTCTTGCCGCCATTACCGGAGAACCCTAAGGCCACGCCCACTATTGTTAGGCCACGCCCCCCCACTGAAGGTACTTAAAAAGCGCTGAATACAAGCGCGAGTCAGACACAACTATCTCCTGAGGCGGAAGCCGGGAGAACGATTGCGACCATTTTAAAAAATTTGAGTGTGATATTGTGATTTTATCTACCTAATCTCCTATCCCTGGGCACATATTCTTGGTTTAGCACGCACTGGGCATCCCTGCGCAGCGGCCGCGGGCTACAAAATATTATTGCCCTCAGGCCATGCCCACTATCGTTAGGCCACGCCCCCCAACGTCTCCTCTCTCCTATAATCTATGTGCATTCCCCGGACACGCAGCGGACGAGCGCAGCGGACGAGCGCAGCGGGCGCGCCTAAGGCAAGCCCGTCTGCACCCGTCCGCGCCAGCTCCAGGCCTAGGGCCAGCCACGCTGCCGTTTCCCATCTCGCACAGAGGCAGGTCTGGTGTAGATCGCAGCTTCTGGATTTAAGAGAGAAAATTTGCACTCCATCGGCACGGTGCAATCTCTCACTAACTAGCCCCCTCCATTTTACATGTAACAGCTGCCCTTTCTCCTTTACTCCTCACATAAAATGCTCCCATGTGTCACCAGAAATCCATCCCACACCTATACGAACCTATTCCATGGGATTACTGAATTGCCGCTCTTTGCCATGCCACTCTAGTGGCATTTGGCTGCTGCTCTCATCAATGTCCTGGGACCTACTCTTTCTTACTGAGACGTGGATTAAGTACTCTTCCAACCCTGACATTTCTCTTGCCTTGCCCCCGGGATACCGCCTCACAGGAGTAAGCCGTGAAGGCTCCAAGTCCGGAGGCGGTTATCTTACAGACTCACTTGACGATCACGTCCAGGAAAATCCCGAATTTAGGGCCCATAGAGGCACTATACATCTCCATCTCGGATGCCCTTACGGCCATCTTTTCGGGGGTCGTGGTATATAGTCCTCCCAATACCCCACAGCCTGCCATTTCTGCACTGCTAGCAGTTATTGCAGATTTGTCTCTTAAACACCCTCACTTCACGGTATTGGGAGACTTTAACCATCACGTGGATGTAAGTGACTGTACTCGTGCCAATCATCTTTTAGATTCCATGCAAAGTTTGAATATGACTCAAGGGGTTAGTGGCCCCACACACTCTGCTGGTCACACCCTTGATCTGATCTTCTCTAACTGGACGGAGCTTAAGATTCTTCCCTCCATACCTCTGACTTGGTCTGATCATTTCTTGATCCCGTTCGAAGTGTCTCTATCCCAGCCTCCTAAGAGGGAATCTGCCATCAGAGAACAAGGCAGAAAATGGCATAAGGTCTCCTGTACTGCCCTGGAGCAAACGTATAAGAGTAGTTCATACTCACTCCCTGACGATCTCAATGCAGCGGTATCTATATTTAATAAAGATCTCATGGGCGCCATTGAGCAAGTTGCGCCCTTACAGACCCTCACCTCCCGTTGATCAAAACCGTCAAGCTCCCTGGTTCACTCAGGAATTAAGGGAAAGTAGAAGCAGTTGCAAAAAATTGGAGCGCTTATGGCGCCGGACCTATGACCCGGCAGCCAAATCCCTCTATAGACTGGCCCTCAAAGAGTTTCATAAACTCAAACGCAATACCATGAGTCAACACTTTGAAGAGATAATCATTAGCGCGAAAAACTCCACTAAGACCCTCTTCAACATTGTTAAAGAGTTCACTAATCCTACTGCTCTGTCCGTTCCCGTCACCCCCAGCCAAGTACTTAGTGAAGGCCTATCTGATTTCTTTTCTGAAAAAATTGCTAATATTACAGCAACAATCCTTCAGAATCGTACAGAAGTAACTTCAGATCTTGACACTCCCTGTGGCAAAGTATTTACTTCTTTTAAACCACTGACTAAAGAGTATGCCCTGACTCTATTTCTAAAATGTAAATCAGGCTCACCGCTTGATCCAGCCCCGGCACTGATCCTGAATGATATTGCCCCGTTAGTAATTAATCCCCTGCTTGAAATCAAGAACTCCTCCCTGCAATCGGGTGTTGTCCGTTCTTTATGGAAACACGCATTGCTAATTCCAATTTAAAAAAAAGCTGGTGTCGACCCAATGTGTTTTAGCAACTACCGACCGATTTCACTCCTTCCCAAGCCGGCCAAAGTGCTCGAGAAGGCGGTACAAGAACAACTGTCCGACTATCTAGAGTCAAACTTGCTGCTCCATGACTCTCAGTCAGGATTCAGGCCGGACTTCAGTACTGAATCAGCTTTACTAGAAGTGTCCGAGTCTATTCGTGAGTGCACGTAGAGGGGAGAGGAGGCCATGCTGGTCCTCCTCGACCTATCCGCAGCATTTGACACCATCTCCCATGAAACTCTGTTAACACGCCTTCAGGAGTTGGTGGGATCCCACTGGCCTGGGTCAAATCATTCCTGACGGATGAATTTCAACAAGTGATGCTGGGCTCTTTCTTTTCCACCAAGAAGCCGTTGACATGGGGGGTTCCGCAGGGATCTGCTCTCAGCCCACTCTTGTTCAACGTATACCTGAAGCCTTTGGCAAAATTGGTGGAATCATGGGGCGTCAGAGTGATATTTTATGCTGACGATACTCAGCTTGTGTTTTCCTTTAAAGATCACTCTGAAAGCTCTCTGTTTGGTGAATATAGCCTCTTGAATGTCCTCAAATAATTTAAAATTGAACACGGATAAGACAGAAGTCTTATTTTTAAGCAGAAATCCCCTATCTCCACTGGCCTCTGGTGGCCGGCTGAATTGGATCCTCCCCCTGTACCTGTCCAAGCTGCCCACAATCTGGGCTTCCAATTCGACACAGCCCTCTCCTACAAAACCCAAATTATTAAAGTCTCGGCATCCTGTTTCGGAAAGCTTTGTATGAAAAAAAAGAATTATCCCTTTCCTACTATTTGATTCACGCAGGATAGTAGACCACGCCCTCATAACGTCCTAGTTGGACTACGCAAATAGTCTGTACGTTGGAGACCCGGCGTACCTCATTAATCGATTGCAGACAGTACAGAATTCAGCGGCCAGGTTGACCTGCAATATTCCCTACCGCCACTCCATCTCACCTCACCTGATCAAACTGCACTGGCTCCCAGTGAGACTACATATTCAGTTCAAATCCCTGACCCTTGCTTTTAGAGCTCTCAATGGTCAAGGCCCCGTCTACCTGAGACACAGACTGAAGATCTCAAAAGCAAAGCGGAATCTCAGATCTAACCATCTTCGCTTAATGCTCTGCCCCCGTTTTCATCTTGCGCGTACGGGAGGGAGGGCCTTTGCAGTGGCCACCTCCAGACTTTGGAATCATCTGCCATTGATACTCAGATTTCTGACATCAGAGCCTCTGTTTCGAAAGAAACTTAAGACCTTGCTTTTCTCTCTGATCTAGCCCACTCTCTATCCCCTTGGACGTCACTGAACCTCACTAGATGTTGTCTTCAGCGCCGGGACAACCCCGTTGGGGGTAGCTGCACGCTTAACAAGCTTCTAAAATAAAACAAATAAATATAAATACATCACGTCGTTTGAAACCAATAAATGAGCAATACCCATCCTGAACTTGATCAGATAAAAGATCTTTGCTTGGTTAAAATAGAAAGAAAGGTAGGATTCAATTAGTGGGGAGCTAATTACCAATGAATGTTCTACAACCCTTTTTTTTTACCAACTCTAGGCTATCTCTTTCGTTCTTCAAAAATAAAAGAAAGTAACTTTTAAGCTTAACCTTAGGAATTGCCGATATGTTTCCTGGACGTTTAAAACAGTCCTGCAATCCTAGCTTCTCCAATAGATCTTGCAGATTTGAGAGCCATGGGATTTTTTTTAGCATGATCCAATTTCAAGCAATCTAAAATTATGTCATGATTCAGGGCTGGTTCTTCTTTTACCCAAATGCTGCACCAAAGCATCAATGGTGCTAATTGTATACTTAAAGATAGTGGAGTGATACCTAGTTCATTTTATTTTTTAAAATTTTTTTTTGTATCACTAAGTTGTAAGGTCCTGGGACAAAGGGACAGCTGGAACAAATAATACAATTCATACAAAAACAGTTGCTGACCCCACACTTAAACTTTTTTTCTCCAAAAATAATAGCAACAAACAAATCCTAGTCTAATGTTTGTTGGGTATATTCATTTTTACCCTACTGAATTTATTTTCAATGTATATCTTTTGATTTTTTATTCATGAGAAAGACTACTGTACATTAAATACACAGTTCAAGGGAGGAGGAGCTTCGCGGGCAACCAAGATTGCCGCGTAAGCTCGGAGCTCCGCGGACCCTCCGATCCTCCGCAAATATCCTGTTGGAAATCCTGATCCACGTTGGTGGATTCTACTTGGTGAATGGTCACAGACGCGGGAGCCGCTTTCCGCTTCTAAATCGGTGGTTCCTACGCTGAGCTACGTCGAGCGGAACTCCGTGCCAGAGACGCGCCATTGTCTCCTGGGTCTCTGTCACTCCGTATGATTGGAATGCAAAGCGGCTGCTTAAGGTCCCCGCTGGCGAAGTGCTCGTGACTGCGGAGTTATCTACCGTCGGCCTGGTCAGAATATCGACTTCGACTTTCCTCTGTTCACTTGGCTTTGGCTTGGGCGGTCTAGCCCTTTGTCCTCATCGGACCCATCATGGCGGGCAGAGGGGACCCCGACAAGACGTCGAACAAAGGTGTCCGCAGCAAGACTCAGACGCAACTGAACAGGATTGATCGGTATGCTCAGCCACGGACCTCACCCACTGCGGTGGCCTCCTCTAAAGACCTTCCTCGAGCGGGCTCGCCCGATGGGTCCGAGCCTACCCTTTGCGACGTTATGGGGGCCATCGCGGGCATTCGGTCTGAAATGCAAAAACAGCATGAGGTCTTGATTCACAAGGTGGACACTTTGGCTGTGGATCTTACTCTTATCAGGGCCGATCTGGGTAAGACTAACGATCGTGTGAAGTCGCTTGATATCAAGACCTCTAGCCTAACCACCGACGTCTCGGACCTGCAGACGGAGGTCCGGACTTTGCGACTGACCACTGATCAATTTTGCAGGAGGCTGGAGGATTTTGAGGGACGTGCCAGGTGGCAGAATGTCCGTATTATTGGTGTTCCGGAAGGCTCGGAGGAAGCGGCAGTGGACCTTTTTGTGGAAGAACTGGTGCAGACGCATCTAGCGCCTTCTGGCCTGAGTAATTTTTTCTACGTGGAGCGTGCCCACCGGGTTCCGGGCGGCCCGCCGAAGTCGGGCGTGGCGCCTAGACCCATCATTGCACGGCTCCTCAACTTTCGGGACCGGGACGCGATCCTGCAGGCGTCCAGAAGGCATGGACCGCTGAAGTTCCAGAATTCTGAAGTGCACTTTTACCCAGATTTCACCAGGGCTGTTCAGAGGCAGCGACAGAGCTATGCGGGTGTGAAACGGCGCCTGAGGGACATGGGCTTTAAATACTCGATGCTGTTCCCTGCCAAACTTCGGATCGAGCACGATGGTCATGCTCTGTTCTTTGACGTTCTGGAAAATGTGAGCGACTGGCTGGACACTCTGCCACAACGCCGGGATGACCAAGGCGAACACTCTGGAGGTGCGACTGGTGGTTCTGATCAATGAGACTTGGCTCTACTGCACGGATTTTGGCGGTTGGTGTCCCTGCTGTATGTGACTGTCAATACCGATGTTGCTTTGACTTTGATAATTCTCCTGTCGTTTACATTGAGGGTGGCGGGAGGAGTTCGTGGAGATTCCTTACTCCTCTGGGGGCTTTTTGTAGACTAGTTTATGGGGCGACAGGCACACTGCTGGTTGGGGGGGCTCTTTAGTCTGCTGCAGGGGTGCAGGGTGGGGGGTGGGGTTGGGCAAGTTTGTTTGTTTGTTTGTTCTTTCTTTCCTTTATTTCTTAGGCAATGGATTGTATACACTGCTAAGTTTCATTTGCTGTTGAGGATTGTTGGGGTTGGGTGGGGCAGGTGGCATGAGGATGGGGGGTAGGAAATTGCGAGTACTCAGTTGGAATGTTAATGGGTTGGGTGACCGTATCAAGAGAGGGGTTGTGATTCAACTGCTTAAATGCCACATGCCTGATGTTGTCCTTCTGCAGGAGACGCACTTGGTTGGGAACACGTGCAAAGCACTCAATCGTAAGGGATACAAAATGGTGGCCCACTCAGGGTTCTCTTCGGGATCTCGGGGGGCGGGTGTCCTTGTACGTGCGTCCCTTCCACTTGAGATCAACGTCACCCTGATTGATGAGAAGGGGCGGTACGCCGCAGTGGCGGGAATATGGGAAGGTGGTGCCTTGACATTACTTTCAGTTTACGTTCCCCCGGGCCTGCAATCTAGTACTTTCCAGGACCTTGGTGGCGCCATTTTAAATTTGCCTGCTGGTTTGTTGGTTATGGGGGGTGATTTCAATTCAGTTTGCTCTGGCTCCTTGGACCGCCACCCGCCTAGAGACCTCCGGGGTTCCCAATTGTGGTTACCGTCCTTCCTCGAGACCATGGGATTAGTGGATAGCTGGCGGCTTTTACACCCTACGCTCTGTCATTTCTCCTTCCATTCCGGCGCGCATGGTAGTCTTTCTCGTATAGACTATGTTCTCACATTAGCAGCACATGCGCCTGCCGTGTCTGAGGCCCGATTTCTGGCACGGGGCATTTCTGACCATTCCCCGTTGTGGGTCTCATTTGATTTTGACATTGTCCTGTCGGACCGGCCGGTGGCGGTTAATCCGTAGTATTTCCGCAATCCCAAAACACACACTCTCCTAGCCAAGGCCATCGACCTTTACTTTTCTGAAAATGAGGGTTCAGTTGGCTCAGCCGCAACTTTATGGGAGGTGTTTAAGACTGTTTTGAGGGGCGAGGCTTTCGCTCTTATAGCGGAGGCCCGTAGAGTCAGAGATGCCGACTTGGTACGCATCGAGGAGGAGATCATGGGCCTTGACTCCCAGTTGGAGACTGAACCCGACCCCGCTCTCCTGCATGCCCCTTCCCTCAAACAGTCTGAATACCGCGATCTTGCCACGAATGCTGCCCTGGCTTTGGCTAAGGAACAGCAAGGTCGGATCTATGACGTTGGCGACAAGGCTGGGAAGTTGCTGGCCTGGCTGGACAGGAGGGAGATGGCTAGCCGGGTCGTACCCGAGATTATGGGTGATGACGGTGTTGTTGTCTCTGACCACAGCGCCATTGCCGAGTCTTTTGCTGATTATTTCCGAGGTGTCTACACCTCTACTTCGGACCACTCCGAGGTCGACTCGACTGCGCTTCTCTCGGCCGTTGACCTTCCCTGTCTCTCTGATGAAGACCGTGACGATTTGGACAGGGACATCTCTGCCGACGAGATCGCCCTCGCGATCCGTTCGTTGCGTTCGGGTAAGGCACCTGGTCCCAACGGTATCCCGGTCGAGTTGTATAAGATTCGGCCGGATGTGGTTTCCCCGCACCTGTGCACTATGTTTTTGGATGCGCAAGACACCAGCCTTCTTCCCCTGGACCAGAGGTTGGCCACCATTGTGGTCATCTACAAGGAAGGGAAGCCGAGAGACTTGCGTCGTTCTTATCGTCCCATTTCTCTCCTAAATGCTGAGCCTAAGATCCTCGCCAAGCTACTGGCCACTCGACTGCTTGGAGTTATTGGTGACTTAGTGCACCCGGACCAGTCGGGCTTTATTCCTCACGCAACACTGCCCTTAACTTGTGTAGACTCCACGGCGCCCTGGCTAGGGCCCATACCCTTGAGGAGCCGGCAGTCCTCGCTTCCTTGGACGCCACAATGGCCTTTGACTCTCTTGAGTGGAGTTACCTCTGGGCAGTGTTGACGAAGCTCGGTTTTGGCCCGGTGTTCGTGGGCTGGGTGAAACTCCTCTACGCTGGCCCACTGGCCAACGTTGCTGTCAATGGCCGCATTTCGGCATCTTTTGCCCTTCATAGGGGCACCAGACAGGGCTGCCCCTTGTCGCCTCTGTTGTGTGCGCTTGCTCTTGAGCTGCTCGCGGCCATGTTGCGCACGCACCCTGATCTGCATGGCATAACCTGGGCCCCCGGTTTCGAGGACAGAGTCTCCCTCTATGCCGATGATATTTTGCTCTACCTAACCTCCCCCTGCAAGTCACTCATCGTGGCATGCGATGTACTCAGACTCTTTGGACGGTACTCTGGCCTCGTTATTAACTGGGCCAAGTCCTCCCTGTACGTACTAAAAGGAGACACGCCACGCCTCCCTAGAGGCTGCAACATTCAGGTGGCCAGTCAGGGTTTTAAGTACTTGGGGATTTACATTTCCGGGAGTTCGAAGGCGCGATATGACCACAACTTGCTTCCTCCTCTCCTGCGTCTCCGGGGCGATGTGCAGAGTTGGCGCAAGCTTCCGCTTTCCCTGCTTGGCCGCGCGGCATTATTTAAGATGATGTCTTTGCCCAGGTACCTTTATGCCCTGCAGAACACCCAAAATCCGGTTCCGGCCCGCTATTTTCAAGAGATTGAGGGCCTTCAACGTGCCTTGCTCTGGGATGGCCGTCCCCGTGTCGCTATCACGAAGCTCACGCTTCCGTGGTACGACGGGGGCATCGCACTGCCGGACGTGCGTAGGTATTATTGGGCCTCCCAACTGGCGGCTGTTAACCATGGTCTCTACGGTCCGGTGAACAGCCCCGGCTATGCAATGGATAGATGGCTTCTGGGTGGTGGTAATTACTACAGGGCACTGTACTCGAGGTCTTTGGATGGGCGGATGTCGGGTCCAACGAAGACAGCGGTCCACATCTGGCGGACGATCACCAAGGCGCAGGGCTGGCAGGGCAGGCTGACTAGATTCACCCCTTTGTATGACTCCGATATTTTGGGCAAGTTGTGGCACACCAAGGGCTTTGATAAATGGGACCTCATAGGTATCTCCAGGGTGGACGACATGATCTCTAAGGGCGAGATCAAGACCTTCCTTCAACTGCAGACTGAATACCAGCTGGGCGGCTCGGAGTCTTTCCGTTATGCCCAGCTGCGGCACGCGCTGCTCTCTGCCAAGCCGGCGGAGGGGGCGATTCCAGAGAGTTCCCCTTTGGAAGACAGAGTGTTAGATGGCCATATGCCCGATAGTGCTATCTCACTGTCGTATAAAAAACTAATTAATGTCCACACTGACCTTCTCCTTGGAGTGCGTGATCAGTAGGTGCGTGATGGCCTGGAGATTGACGACGAGGACTGGCAGAGCGCTGTGTCCTCCCCTAAGGAAGTCGCCATTTCCTCTCGTCTTCGGCTGGTGCAATTCAAAATCCTGCACAGGGTGTACGTGACTGGCCCCCGGCTTGTGCGTATGGGATACTCGCCCGACGGGCTTTGTCGTCGGGGCTGTGGTGTCCTTGCTACCTTCATGCACATTCTATGGGAATGTCCCGTCATAGCCTCCTACTGGAGACGTATGCACCGGATTATGGGCGAGGTGACTGGGGTGGTGGCGAATGCAGAGGCTCGGAGGTGTCTCCTCAACATCTGGGAACCATCCGATCACCATGTGGCTCAGACTCAGTGGGTGACCCTGGGCAACATGGTGGCCAAACGTGACATTGCGCAAAAATGGGGGGCTGCCACGGCTCCCCTGGTGGTACAATGGAAGGCCAACATGGATTGGTGTATGTTTAGGGAAAAGACGGTCTACGTTGCCAGGGGTAAGCCCCAGAAATGGACGAAAGTGTGGGGGGCCTGGAATGCTTACCGGGGAGATATTTGCTTGCCACCGGAGCCTGTTTCTCTGGATGAACATATGTCACCATAGCCTGTGACACCAACTGTGATACGTTGTACTGTTAATCCTGTTTGTTCCTCCGCCCCTCTACTATCCTGCTCCATTCTCCTGTATCAGTGACTCAGTGCTTGTTATCCCCTGCCCGCTACCAACACCTTGAAGGCTTCCTCTACTCCATTGCCACTCTTTAGCGCCACTTGGCGTTTCTTCTTTATCTGTTCTGTGTTCCCTTTACTACATAAAATATAAAAACAACCTGCATTGTACTGTTACGAGTGTTTTTGCACTATTGCTCTCCTGATTCACCGTGCTGCCTTGCCTCCGGGATGTTAGGCTGAATAGCTGTGTGCTTTTTCAAATAAAGGTTTTAAAAATTAAAAAAAAAAAATACACAGTTCAACAGCATGGTCTCTAAATGAGTTTTCCTGATTTACATTTTAAGGAAACTATATATATATATGTTTTTTTGTTGATGTCATGAAAACAATTATGATGGTGGTTATTGGGGGCCATTTAGATTATGCTAACAGTATTTATTTAGTTTATTTAGGTTGACCAGAAGGAAACTTGAGACCTCTTCACTTCTACAGAATGTTGCAGGTAGAATGATGTGTAAGGTAACTTTAAGGACATGAACCCATCTGTTATTAAAGAAAACAGCTGCCCAACCTTTCCAGTTTAAAGTGTGCTGCCTAGTATTCAAGTATATCCATGAATAAGGGCTGGATTTTCCTGCTAAACATTTAATCAGAGGACTTTGCATTCATACAAAGCCTATCTTTTGTCTGGCCCTCGGTTTCCTAAATCTAGGAGAGATGGATGCAGTTTCTCGGTCCTGGCTTCCAGAGTATGGCATTTTCTTCCATTACATAATCATTCAGTGGCACCTCTGGATACTTTTAGGCCCTCATAGTAAACCTGTTTTTTTTGGATGACTTTTGGTGCTGATGCATAGTTTTCCTAATTGTTGTCCTTCTCCCCCTTGAGTATCAGCACCATGATAACTTCAGGTGACTGTGCAATCTATACATTCTGAGACCATAACCACAACCATTACCTTAACAGGTATCTTTAATTGAGAGAGAACATCAGGTATGTAACAGTCATAGCACAAGGTTCTCAGTTTGCAAAAGAAAGTAAGGTCTTTTAACTATCGTTGATTTGCTGGGTAAAGAGTTCGCCAGTGCAAAGCTTTACTTAAGTTACAGTGTGTGCGGTCAGACTAAATAGAGTGGAACAAGGTTAACAAAGTAACAATAGAACATAAATATAATATAAATACCCATAACACTTTTTATATTATCTCATTTATCTTAAGTATATGTGGCATATAAACAAGTCAAGTGAATGCAAATCACAAAACACAATGTTAAACACAATGCTACTCACAATACCAAATATACTACTAAACACAACATATTACTGCTTCAGTGAGCTTATCATTTCACAAGGAGAAGGGTAAGATCATCTAGGATAATAAAACAGAAGGTAGCTGTTAGACCAGACAACCTTCGGGTGGTCTTTCCCCAAATGTTTTACCAGTTTCCCTTGATTTTGTGCTGAAATTTGATTTTGTTCACCATAAGACACTGTGCACTTTGCCACTGCTAACTAGTGCTAAAGTGAGTGTGCTCACTCCCTTAAACAATGGTCAAATTGGTGTAGACCTGATTGTCCTACTTAATCCCTTGTAGAGTGGTATACCATATACTCAGGGGCTATACATTAAATGCTACTGGTAGTCCAGCAGCCCTTATTGTGCCACCCATTTATGCAGCCTCTTAAAACATGTCCTAGGCCTGCAATTGCAGCCGTAATGCAGTTTAAAGCTGCCAAATTGCCGTGCCAAACTAACCCCCTAGTCAAGCCTTAAATTCCCCTTTTAATACATTTAATAAGTGCTAACTTTTGATTAGAAATAAATAAGCATTTCATGTTTGGTATCAATGAAATTGTAATTAAAATCCTCTTAATGATGACGTTGGATTGTAAATTACAATTTTGAAAGTACCACTTGACTGGTTGTAGTTGGAAGTTTGCCATTGTGAATTCCTCCTAGACAGTCACACAATAATTGGGTTATGGTCGTGAAGTTTTTTGCGCTGACTGAAGCGTACCCTGCCTGCTTTGATTGAGGAGATCCCTGCCCGTTCTGACCGTGCTACAGGAGTAGCAGAAAACACCATCTGCCTGGCTGCCTGATCGGCTTGGAAGCCGTTAATCACCGCGTGTGTGTCCTGAGGAGTGAGAGGCGCTGGCCCCGGGACTGCGAGGACCAACATTCCACATCTCCAGCTGGTCCTCTTCCCGCGAGTGCCGAGCCCCCCCACTGTGACACGCCCCCAGCTGAGCCTGTTAACTTCTCGCGGCACCCGCTTCGCGGGTGCCACTCGTGAAGTGTTTTGCGCTGACTGAAGCGTACCCTGCCTGCTTTGATTGAGGAGATCCCTGCCCGTTCTGACCGTGCTACAGGAGTAGCAGAAAACACCATCTGCCTGGCTGCCTGATCGGCTTGGAAGCCATTAATCACCGCGTGTGTGTCCTGAGGAGTGAGAGGCGCTGGCCCCGGGACTGCGAGGACCAGCATTCCACATCTCCAGCTGGTCCTCTTCCCGCGAGTGCCGCGCCCCCCCACTGTGACACGCCCCCAGCTGAGCCTGTTAACTTCTCGCGGCACCCGCTTCGCGGGTGCCACTCGTGAAGTGTTTTGCGCTGACTGAAGCGTACCCTGCCTGCTTTGATTGAGGAGATCCCTGCCCGTTCTGACCGTGCTACAGGAGTAGCAGAAAACACCATCTGCCTGGCTGCCCGATCGGCTTGGAAGCCGTTAATCACCGCGTGTGTGTCCTGAGGAGTGAGAGGCGCTGGCCCCGGGACTGCGAGGACCAGCATTCCACATCTCCAGCTGGTCCTCTTCCCGCGAGTGCCGCGCCCCCACACTGTGACACGCCCCTACACTTCAAAAGCGATCTATCGCACGCGCATCGCGGGACGCGCGCGGGTCGGAGCCCGGGGCGAAGCCCGGGCAAAGGGCGGGCCGTCTGTGGCCGTCCGGGGACGTCCGAGGACGGGACGGGCCACACCACTGTCATCTAGCCCAAGAGATCTGAAAACATTCGAAAAAGTAAAGATTCCAACGCAATGCTTACTTGGTGAGTCAGAATTCCAATACATGTTCACGGTTAGGGGTTGGTCTTAACTGAGGAACTCACCCAGCCATAACTTGATACTCACTTGAAAACAAATTCTCAACCTATATTAAACATTTCTACTCCAGATACTGAAACAAACTCATCATAATAATATAAAAATCAGCTGTGACTAATCAAATTAACTAATAAGTTGACCTCTGGCCCCAACATGAGAGCATTAAAAAAACTACGCTCACGAACAATCTATATGAGGCGCATGGGGACCGACGTAGCCGTCAGAAAATCCACAGACAAATCAATGAAACCTGGACAACTCTCATGTACTCCAGCTATAAACAAATATTTTTCTACCCTCACAACGAAAAAACATTCATCCCCTTGTATACCGGAAGATCAAAATAGGTTAGATCTGTCAATAAGCAAGGTAGAACATGATTTGTTACTTTCCTCTGACCAGAGATTTCATAAACAAGGATCAACAGTAAAAGAAAGTAACTTGGCAAAGATTTCTTTTTCTGAAGAAAATCAAAAAACGCTCCTAGATACGTCTCAAATTAAATCTATAACACCTATAAAACATGAGGACAGTGAATTATTACTGGAGATATCTGTCAGTAACTCCACGAAGGCAGAACAAGAAAAATCAGAAATACTGTTAAGACAAAAACAGCCATTAACCAGTTCACCAGAAAATTCACCTAACCTCTACTCTAATCATGCTAACCTCACTGACCCCAATTTCACAAATTTAAACTCTGTAAACACTGTTTCTCCCTTGTCAAAAGCACTCTTTTCATTGCAGGAAATCCTGGAATCAGTACTTACCCATCTTGGCCAAATCTTAGCTAACTCCGACGACACTCTAGACGTGCATATAGGAATACTTAAATTCCTGGTTGAAGAAAAAAAGAAAAAAGACTCAATCAAAGTTACACCAAAAAAATATGAAACAGTCAAAATGTCTCAAATTGAAGATTGCCAAAAAAATGGAACAAAGATTCCAAAACAACAGGAAGCAAGCTCTCAAACGACTGATGTGGTAATAATCGAGACTAAAACTAAGGAATTAAGAAATAAGAAAAAATCTCCTGCCATTTATTCACTCAAAAAATTGTTCAGAGAAGATCCGGAAAATGCCTCCGAAAGCAATACTAAGCACTATCCCATTTTTTCTAATAAAGCAACTAACATCAACTCAGATCTGATAGCTCGGGATAATAAAATAGAGTCAACAGGAGTTACTGCCGAACAGGAACCTAGTCAGCCAGAAAAGACAGAAAAAAGTAATGACTGGGAAAAAGCAAGGGGGAAGAAAAGGAGAAGAAAGCCCTTGAGAAGGATACAGAAGAAAAAAGGGAACAAACTTAAATTCCAAAAATCCACTTTCGTAAACTCGGTGAACTCTCCGGCAATGCAAAAAACACCGCTGGCGAAACCCCTGAATCCAAAAGCAGAAGAATACTGTCCACCGACAATAAATAGAACAACAGAGCGAAAATCCATGGACTCAAATGAATTACATGACAAGAATTTCCAACAGTGGGAAGGAATTCCATCAAAACATATAATAATTGAGGAACTCTTTCCCACAGATAAGATGCCGTTCAACCGTGGTAGAATAATTAATCTTCTACAAGAAATTCCATCCTTGAACTCTCTTACAAGCAAAGAAATTGACCTAGTACTCTTTCCAAAAAAAGAAAATGATAAACTAGTACAGGTATCTTTTTTTCCCCCAGTCCTTCCTGGAATAATAATCAGAGAGAAGGAAATTCTACACAAGAATGGCTACGATGTAATTTCAGTATCTGACCCCAAATCCAACATGCAAAATAAAGGTACATCAGGACAATCTTATAGAAGAAATGATAACTGCAACTCAAAATGGGGAGAATCTGAATTACATATCACGAGAAAAGATACACTTAAAATACAAGTTAAGCATGGTGAAAGGACAGTATGGTCCCGGGATCTGGGACTAAGCAATACTGAGAACTCTATAAAATCCTGGGCATGGCTACCAGAGACATTAAACAGCAAAAAAATGGATAAACTACAACAACACCAGGTTTAGCAAAGGTTTGACGCTACTGACTTGGAATCCGGCTGGGAAAACTACCATAAAAATGAAAAATGCAATTAAAGATCTCCCGGATATCATTGCCCTCCAGGAAACATGGTCGACTGCTCCTTTTATACAAAAGGGTTACTATGTATATGAAACCCTGGCAAAAAAATCTAAAAGGGGACACGCCAAGGGAGGTCTGGCAATTTTATTGAAAGAAGAATACTCCTGGTCGCAAGAAATAATTGACACAAATACAGATAATCTACAATGCATCAAGGTATCATTCAAAACTCAATCATCAACTACTCAAGAAAAAATACTACTTTTCAACATCTACGCGCCCCCCAGTAATAATTGTGATTTGCTGTTCGACAATCTAATGGAAATCATTACTCACATCATTGAAGATCAACTTTATATGCCATATATTATAATGGGAGACTTAACCCCTTCGATGCTGATGACGAGCTCAGCTCGTCATCACCCACGAGGGTCGTGTGCTGATGACGAGCTGAGCTCGTCATGAATATATGGAAATAAGAGTTTTCCAGCACTGGGGGGGAAAACGCCTAGCATCCAAGTGGTTAAATGCTAAAATTTCAAACAGCGAAATCAAGAAATGGGCCCTTCTATTCAAAGAGGAATTTCTGGAAACATCATTCCCAGAACTTCCTAAAGGAGTTAAATCAGATAAGAGGGGTCGTGCATTATTATCATTTCTTCCCAGTATAAATGGGACAATACTTAATGGCAACACCAACGGAGACAAACCGGCGTCATACACAAGGCAGGGAAATGGATCTCCGTCCATTCTTGATTATTTTATATGTGGGATGGAAGAAAAAGAACAAATCACTGAACTTTCAATTAAATTTAACGAGGAAAGTGACCATGCTCTTTTGTATCTAACAACTCTCTGGAATGCACAGCTTTCTTTTCAGAACCAGCCAATATTCCAAAAATCCAAAATGGAAGTAAATACAATGAGGCGTCGCATCTACTGGGGGACAGAAAATCTGGATTACTTGAGATTTTTAATCTCTAATACTCATCTGTTGAAAACCAAATACTCAAACGATCCTATAACGAACTTTGAACATATAATCTATAAGCTCAAGCATGCTTTACAAAGTAAGATAGAACACAACAGATCAGTAAAAAGTAACTGCAGCAGAAAAAATAAAAACTGGAATCAACCAATCGTAAAACAACTTAATAGGTTGATTCGAGACCAGTATTTGAGTTTCTCGTCTGTAAACAAAACGGAAATTAATAGACTAAAGAACCAAATACGACGAGAAAAAACTAAACAGAAAAAACTAAAGCAAGACGCCAACTGGATTGATATCCAACAAGCAGTCAAGCAATACAATCAGCGCAAATATTGGTCCTTGATTGCGAAAATGACTGGAACTAAAAAGAAGCTGGAAGCAACTCCCGTCTCAGAGGAAGACTGGGACATATACATCAGCGAGCTATATAAACTGAATAAGACCACTAAGATAGGAGAGGCTGATGAACGAACTATGGAATTGAATGATACTAAAATCAACAAGACTTCGGCAGTGTCTATCTCCATAAACATCAAAAAGGCAAGAAGCACGGGTGCATCTGGCCCCGATCAGATTCCAATTAAGGTCTATCAAGCCGATCATAAAGAGTGGGGACTGTTGCTTTCGCCACTATTTAATTATATATTTGATTCCGGCCACATTCCAAACTCCTGGAAGGGAAGTATAATAATCCCGATTTATAAAAAAGGAAAAAGAAGTATACCAGGAAACTATAGACAAATAGCCCTCATGGACGCTGCTGGGAAGATTTTTGCAGCAGAAATTCTGGACAGGTTGAAAACTTGGGCTTTTACGTTGGGTCTTATTCCTATGTTTCAGTCTGGATTTCGTCCGAACCATTCAGTCACAGACAATGTAGCAATCTTCCAGACAATTTTAGATAAATACGTATCAGGGAAAAAACAATCCATATATGCAGCGTTCATCGACTACTCGACGGCCTTTGACCGTGTGGATAGGCCGACCTTGTGGACAAAATTAAGAAAGATGGGTATTCCGGAACCATTACTACAACTAATAGTGAATTTGCATAGTAATACCTGGTGCCGTGTTCAAATGGGGAGAGATAAGGGTTTGTCGAAGATAATATGGACATCTAACGGTTTAAAGCAATCTTATTTTCTCTTTATTTAAGTGACTTACCAGCCCAATTACAACAGGGGATATGCACACCTCCAAAGATAGCCACTCAGTACATTTACTCCCTGCTGTATGCGGACGATATAGTTATGTTTGACCTAACACCCTTCGGACTTCAAAATCTCCTAGATATTTTATACCACTATTCTAGGAAAAACTATTTAATCCCGAATATAAACAAAACTAAAGTGGTTGCATTTTCAAAAAAAAAGAAAATTGTGAGGTACGAATGGAAGCTGGGAGGTGAGAAACTAGAGCAGGTAAAGGAATATACATATCTCGGCAGAATTTTCTCACACAATATGAGTAACATCAAACAAATTAATCATCTAAAGAGGAAATGCGAGCTACATGCTGGGGCCCTGTCACGCCTATATACGGCCACTGGAAATAGACATTTCTCTGCACTAATACAGGTTTACAGAGCCAAGATACCACCAGTTCTGTCATACGCCTCGGAATATATCCCTCTAAAACAATGGACCTACATGGACCTAAATGAAGGCAAAATATTAAAGAAACTTCTAAAAGTTTCCACATCTACACCAGTACAGGCGTTGAGACTGGAATGTACCATCACGAGTGCATACGCCACAGCGGTAGCAAGTATCATCAGGTGGGCTCACAACCTTCTCCATTCAAAAGATGGCACCTTACGAAGTTTGCTAAAAGTTGAGACATTCAATAATGATTCCACCCATCTTATCTTTTCTAAAAATATGAGAGAGGCTTTTCAGCTTGCAAAAATCAGTTTGGAAATTTTGGCAACATGGTCACCAGCACAACTCAAACTTTTCCTAAAAAACTTTACCCCCAAACTGAGTTACGAGCTTGACCATTTACATTGTAAAAAACTATCTGTGTACAAAACCTATGCAGAGTCCCAGGAATACAAGCAAAAACAGCCGTATCTAGAATATACTCTTGTACATGGCGCAAGGCGAGCAATCATGATGCTGCGTTTGGGTATACTTCCTGTATTAACCTTCAGTTCTCCCTGGAAAACAGATAATGTTGAGCTATGCACTCTTTGTCAGGGGGGCAAACAGAATTTAGAACACCTTCTTTTTATATGTCCAAACATCAAAATTGTAAATGCAAGGTTAATGTGTCTTGAGTCTATTTATCGGTCCTGTAGGATTGCTAACACAAAAGATTTCTTATCACTATGTAAAAACCCACCTAATGAATATGTTTGCTACAGAATTTTTACGTTTTTGAAAATTTCATTGAATATGTATTAATTTTTATGGAATGTAAATGTATATATTTTTTATCAATTTTGTGGTCCTCAAAAGAGTACCGTTACAAAAATAAAATCTTTTGACTTGACTTGGGTTATGTTTTTCTGAATGGGCCATCTGCTGGCAGTATGGGGGGTGGAGCTGGGCAAAATGGAATAGGCTGTGATCTGCCTTCAAACAAAGGGCTTTTCATCACTGCATTGTCCATACAGACAGCCTGGAGCCAAGGCAGGGTGTGTTTTTCCACAAACTATGATGCTTTTGGCGAATCAACATTAGACCCCCTCTCTCTATTATCATTACGGCACATTAGTTATGTTTTTTCCTTTTCATCCTCTTTCACACTCTTGTTCATTTCTTTTAAATTTGTCTTTTTTGGGTAATAGCACCTGGTTGATATACGTAAGTCTATCCCCATAAATTCCCTCTTATAATCAACGATTTTCACTTTTGGGTCACTTAACTGTTCTAGCTTCATTTCTTTCTGCTACAATTGGAATGACACCATACTAATATTAGTTTGTGGTTATTCTTGAGACAATTTGGGTTTACCTGTTTATTTGTAGCACTGGGGAAGTCAGTGGATACTTCCAGAAGACAAAACACATGTTGGCTAAAGTTGTTTTCTGATGGCTGAAGTTACTTTCTGATGGAAATTGCTATAAACAAGCTGAATTTGGAATGAAACAGATTGAAAACAGGAGAAGATCTCTACAGATATATTTTGTGGACTTATATTCTATTTGGACAATTGCTCAGGATATTAACCTTTATTGTTTCATATAATTGTAGACCGCTGTCTACAAATTTAGTAATGTTAGGTGGCAGTTACCCTTTATCCTTTGAGCTGTTGTGGGGCTATAGATTGTTTGCTGTGTGACTTTACATGACCTAGCGCAATTGTACCCAGCCACCAACCTTTTCTTTGTGAAAACTAAGAAAATACCTAGAGGAAAAAGATACAAAACTAAATCAAGAAGTTAACATTTGAAATTACTACAAGGTTCATAAACAGCTAATGCTTTCAAAACATTATCTATATGGACACTGGCTCGAAATGGGGGATTGTAAACCACCAAGCATAAATGGCATGAGCCTTTCTATCTAGTTATCAAAAAGATGTTAACAAATCTAAATATTTGTGAACAGTGAATGCAATGTGAAGCAAACACAACTGTATGTGTCTGCAAGTCAAGGAGACAGAATATCCGACTTTTTGCACGTATATAGGGGAGGTATGCCAATCTCAGGGTGTTATGGGGCACACAAGAACAGCAGCGTGGGACTTGAAGATGTTCAATATGGACCACAAATTTTGCTAGATTTAGCTAAAAGGCATCTGTAGTCAAACATGAAGAATTGGAGGCAGTCAACGTTCATGTGGAGTTTATGGTGTAAACTTTCTTCAGGTTCTCAGGCCTTCTTGGAATGGTTAGGGGACTACAACTAAGAATAAAATCCAGACAGAAGAACAGCCAAGTAGACCTTCTGCAGCGCCACAGGCCTAGCAATAATCATTAGAAAGAGAGTAGTATATCAGCTGTACACTGTGGATAAAATAGATCAGCCAATGCCTACATCTCCAAATCCAGACAATTATCGTAGAGCTATGAAGCAGCTTCTGTAATAATTGCTCCTTAACTTTCACCGCTGTTGATCCTGATGCTGTGGTGCTAAGCTATCCTGCAACTGTAGGTCCTGAGCAGAACCATCTTTGAATTCCTTTGCTCCTGCATACTGGCTCCTGGCATGTGCCATGGTTAGACTTTCCAATCTTTAGGATTGTCTTCCCCCAAATATTTACTTGCTTACCTCCTATTTCTGCTGATTCTTTTTGTTGGCCTTAGGACTTTGAGTACTTTACCACTGCCAACCAGTGCTAAAGTGCATGTGCTTTTCCCCTAAAACATGATTTTATTGATGTATCCACTATTGGCCCATTCAATTTACTTGTATGTTCCTAGTACAGTGCACTATATGTGCCCAGGGCCTGTAATTTAAATGTTACACGTGGGCCTGCAGCACAGATTGTGCCACCCACATAACCATGAGTAGCAGTTTAAACATGTCTCAGGCCTGCTACTGCAGATCCTTTGTGTGCAATGTACATTGCCATTATGACATGACATTTAAAATCCCTTGTGAACCCTTAAACACCCCCTTTTATTACAAATAAGTAACCCGTAAAGTGGGACCTAGGTAGCCTTAGGGCAGGGTACTGTGCAATTAAAAGGTAGGGCATGTCCTTTAACCTTTTGCATGTGCTGATAGTGAAAAACTCCCAAATTCGTTTTCCAAACCTAAGAGACCTCAAGGCACAGGACAGTCTTCTGGACTCCACTGCAGTCTTTCTAGGGATCCTCCACAGGTCCAGGAGTTTACAGAAGAAGTGCTTCAGGAGGTCAAATATTTATATTTATGCCTTTGAATTGGGGGTAACATTTAGACTACCGCCACATCATGTTTTGGAAAGTTCCTGCTATCCTCTGCCCAGGCTCCAGGTAGTCTAGGGTGAAAAATTCCTTTGCGAGTGCTGGACACACCCCTGTAACATGTAAGTGCGGAAAGGAACAGCTCAGCCCCTCCCCTCCTGGCAGGATGACCCATCCTGTCAATATGCAGTTTCCCTTTGTCTGGCTGTCTGGGAGGAAATCACAAAGGCCAACTGCCCAGCTATTTACAGTCATGTGACCCAGGACACAGGCACCAAATGGTTAGGACAACAAAATGCAACCTTTCTGAAAGTACATTTTCAAAATTGGAACTTAAAATCCAACTTTACCATTTATTTTATTTATTTATTTATTTAATTTGTATGGCGCGTTATAACCACAGGGGTCTCTAACCATTAAAGAGGATATTAAATTACAATTCTTTAGAGACCAAACCTGACATTTTGTGGTATTTCTCCTTCTGGGCCCACTTTGGTTCTCCCTTGGTTACACATATTAGCAGCTTTAAGCTGCCATTGCTTCGCACAGTCACACATAATGCATTTGTTTTTGTGATATCATTTTAGCATGCTATGTATATAATTTGTTATTCAGTGACGTTTTTTGGGATTTAGTCTGAATATTTTTACACGGTTGAACAACATGGTGTACTGTTTTTCCTGTGCCTGGTCAGTAACATCTCCTAATGTCATAACGCTGTAGCACAGCGGCAGTTTTTCGAACACAACAGTTTCTATAACACAACAGTTTCTATAATATAAACTGTGTCTCGGCACTTAGGAGGTTTGAAGGGAGAATTCCAGCAGAGTGACCAGTCTTGGAAAGGAGGCAGCAGCCTTGCGTACACTGAGTTTACATCTATGATTTGGACCACCTAACGACACACACAAGGAGTGGGATTCAGTGCTAATCCCAGAGATCACTAATATATCCCTGTTCTCACATTGTGGAGATAGGCTTTGATAGATATACTAGTTGCCATGGTCTGGCTGTTCACAGTTTGCCAGTAATGTTAATTACTTTTGTTAGTTGTATCTGTGTAAGACGGAGTCCCGGAGCCCTCTATCCTACGAACACTCCCACACACCTGTATCAGCTTCCTTCCCACCAGGACTGCGGCGCCGCGACCATTTCCCCATGACAGTAATGAACATAGGCGCTACAACTATGTCCAACGGAACTCCGCCTTCCTCTCTCTTGCAGGAGCCAATCAGTGACTTTCGACCACAGGAAGGACAACCCTCTAACCCCGGAAGTTCCAACCCCGTGGCAGCGTCGGAACAGGTAAAAGCCGAGAGTTGGCAGACGACCGACGTTGGAGTATCGTGGCAGGACACTCGAACCGGAGCTGGAGACGGAGACGAGGCAACCGAAGAAGACGTGTGGACGGAGGATTGGTGGAGACCCGAGGAGGTGGCTGAAGAGCGGCCTTGACTCAGCGGAGAGTCACGGCGGACCGTGTGAGTACCTTAATTCCACCTGAGAGCTCGCTATGTGCTCGTTGTATATACTGTATGTATAGATTACCCCCTTGCCACTTCGTCTCACTGTATATTAGTTGTATAGCACCTCACTGCGTGAAACCCCTGCCCGTCACGACTGCACTTGACTCGCTCTCACCCTACCTCCCTTCTGGATACCGCCCCCCCTCCTTCCTCACAGTCATTCCTTTCTCTCCCTCACTACCCGGTTGACGGTGGAAGCACTGTATAGAGTTACCGACCAGACTAACAGGTCCTTTCTTTGTCTCTTATTGCCCTCCGAGGTATCTCCCCGACGAAGGACCCCAGAGACGAGCCTGAAGAAAGGAACCGGACACAAGCCCTCTACCCGACCTCGGATCCCTTACCTGGACTATATGTTATGTGGCCCGTACCTTGTTGGTTACCTTGTTTTTGAATAAATAACATCATCGCCCACTATATTCGGCCTCCTCGCTTGCTTTTCCAGCCTGCAGTCCGCCCACCATCACAATCTGTTTATTACTCGCAGCACATTTGCTGCAAAATAGACTACAATAGTATCATAACATGTATTTTAAACTTTGTTAATGTCTTTCTTCTGTTTACTATGGACATGCATGAGTGAGAACGAATGGGAGGATCTGTTTTCATAGTTCCCTTGGGGACAAGAGGTTCATGTTCTATGTTTGCTGAAATCACCTGTTATTCTAGAAGGTTAGGAGTTCACGTTCAGGTGTTCAGGTGAGGCACTGTGAGCTAGTCGGATTTGTGCCTACAGGTACTGATGTGGTGGTGCAACTCAGTACCTACATCCTGTTCTCTCAAGGTACAGTTCTGTTTCAAAACTGAATCCCTGCAACAATTCCTACCTGTTTCTAATCAAAGCTAGTATTAATGAAATGTAATAAGGTAACCAATGTCATAACACTGTTGCACAGCTGCAGGTTTTCTAACACAAAAATTCCTTTGTGAGTGCTGGAGACACCCCTGTAACACGTAAGTGTGGAAAGGAACAGCTCAGCCCCTCCCCTCCTGCCAGGATAACCCATCCTGTCAATATGCAGTTTCCATTTGTCTGGCTGTCTGGGAGGAAATCACAAAGGCCAACTGCCAAGCTATTTACAGTCGTGTGACCCAGGACACAGGCACCAAATGGTTAGGACAACAAAATGCAACCTTTCTAAAAGTACATTTTCAAAATTGGGACTTAAAATCCAACTTTACCATTAAAGAGGAGTTTAAATTACAATTATTTAGAGACCAAACCTGACATTTTGTGGTATTTCAACTTCTGGGCCCACTTTTTTTCTCCCTTGGTTACACATATTAGCAGCTTTGCGCCCCCATTGCTTCACACAGTCACACATAATACACTTGTTTTTGTGATATCATTTTAGCATGCTATGTATATAATTTGTTATTCAGTGACATTTCTTGGGATTTAGTCTGAATATTTTGTACACGGTTGAACATCATGGTGTACTGTCTTTCCTGTGCCTGGTCAGTAACATCTCCTAATGTCATAACACTGTAGCACAGCTGCAGGTTTTCTAACGCAACAGTTTCTATAACACAACAGTTTTTATAATATAAACTGTGTCTCAGCACTTAGGAGGTTTGAAGGGGGAATTCCAGCAGGGGGACCAGTCTTGGAAAGGAGGCAGCAGCCTTGCGTACACTGTGTTTACATCTATGATTCAGACCACCTAACAACACACACCAGGTATCCCAGAGATCACTAATATATCCCTGTTCTCACATAGTGGAGATAGGCTTGGATAGATATATTAGTTGCCATGGTCTGGCTGTTCACAGTTTGCCAGTAATGTTAATTACTTTTGTTAGTTGTATCTGTTTATTCCTCGCAGCACGTTTGCACAATGAGTGGCACAGGCCCACTAGTGGTATTTATTTACTGACTATGAGTACAAGTAGTAACATATACTAGGGACTTATACGTAAGTTAAATGTGCTAACCAAGTGTAGGCCAATTTTACCATGTTTTAGGGAGAGAGCACATGCACTTTAGCACTGGCTAGTAGTGCCAAATAAGTGAAATTCAAAAAACAGGAGGGAAGAAGCCAAAAGGTTTGGTAGGAAGGCCACACCAAGTATGTCTGGTCTAATATTGACCCAATGAAATGTGAATATGTAAGCCAAGAAAAACTTAAAAAAAACTTGCCTTCCGTACTTTAAACCTCTTTGTAACCCATTAGCAGCTGAGACACCATCTAACTCCCTCCTACTGATCATTTTCCTTTGATGGTTGGGACACTTGCATTAAGCCTTCATACATTGGTTTCCACAAACGTATGCTGTTAAGTTAGCATTCTTTTTTTCCACACCACATGATGGGTACTCTAAATATACCTATGGTTTGTGGATTCTCCTGCATGGAGAAAATAGCCAAAAAAATAGTAAAACTGTGTCTTGTCCTTACAAATGGGATAAACGAACTGTGCAAGACATCATATGCCTATTTCTAAATATGCCATCAAAAAATCGTGCAGGAACAAGCAGAGTTGTAAAAAAGTCATTTTCACTGCAGTTTTTTTCTAGGTGCTTGTTGATGGTTTATATTTTGTGTGGTTTCCACCTTCTTGCAGTATATGGTGGAAACCAGTAGAAAACCCATGGATGAACCTGGAAAGTTGTACATTTCTGTAAAGTAGACAAAGTTGCAAACATAGCTAGAATTAATTTGGAGATTGCTCATAATTGTCCAATAGAATTTAATCACTGAAATGACATAAAATGAAAATATGTAGGAAAGAATAGAAATCAGTGAAAACATCTTCATTTGCAACTTTTTGCCAATTTACAAACTAATACACTGTTGGGTCTCAAAGCCCTATCTGTTTGCATTAATATATATTGCTTTCCGCCGAGGTACAACTGAGCTGCAGCTTACAATAATTTTTTATTGTGTGTCGACCATGCATCAATTCATTTGGCAAAATCTAATGAATAAAAAATGGATGTGAAATCAACCTATGCATTTTTGAAATGTGCTCATCACACTGAATTTGGGATTATGGGTTATTTGTACAGCTCTAAATTTGGAGCTACCCATCATTCATGTTATTTAGAGTGCAAAGCGGTTAGGCTTTTCAGAAGGGTACTACTGTACTCAGACAGGCAATAAATCAGACACACACTCGAAGAATAAATCTGAGACCAAATTTGAAAATGATCCTTCTTTTTATATATGTTTTAGAACCAAGACCTTCCCTCAAAGGTAAGTACTGTTTTCAATATCAACAATCACAGGTAAGTAAAATGTTCAACCCTGTGCCCTTTTTCACGCACAATGCAATCCTACGGGAGGAAAGTCAAAGATGCATAAAGGTAGGCATGGTTGGTTTCAGTCATTCATCTTCAAGGTTCGAAGTTGTAGTAGGCCAAGGTCCAAAGTACTACTAGTAGTTGTTCGGGTACCTTCCAGGTTCCACCGGAAGGAGGGTGCTGGTGATTCTGGCAGCCAGCGCACTACGGTGAAGTGGGACCACTGAAAAACAGGCTGCACATGGTGACTTGCAGACAAGTTGGTCCTGTTGTCTTCACACTTGGTGGGGAGACAGATCTGACCTTCAAGAGCAAGTGGACCTTCTCCTGGTTGTCTGTGGTGTAGGTCGAGCCTGGAAGCTACAAGGCGGGGGACCAGATTCTGCTTGTCTGTGCCTGCAGACTGCAGTGAGTATCTGCTCTACTCCAAGGGAGACTTTTGGTGTTTGTCAAAGTACTGCCAGGCTACCCAAGGCTTTGGTAGTTCTACAGCTCGCAGGATGAGTCACACTGTTGTGATTGTGGAGAAAGTGCTGAGGATACTAATAATAAAATAATAATAGTTACATTTGTAAAGCGCCTGGTTACACTGAGGACAGTGTGTCCCGCGCTAAGGTAGCAGTAAAGATGCAGCAGCAACCAACTAAACAAAACAATTTAGGAAACAGGAAATAGATGAGTCTTCAGACCATTCTGGAAGATAGATTCAGAACACTCCAGCCAGAGTGCCTGAGGGAGCGAGTTCCACAGCTGGGCCGCCAGTAACGAAACAAGCACCCACCTATCCTGGCTCTCTTGATTTTGGGGACATGCGCCTTACCTTTCCCGCTGGACCTTAACAGTCTAGTCGTTACATAGGGAGTTAGAAAATCATGCAGATATATGGGCCCCTTTCTTTGTAAAATCCGATGACTCACACACAAGGCCTTGAACTTTACTCTCTCCCTGATGGGAAGCCAGTGTAGAGAATCCAATGCACCAGTAGCTGAGGCACTCTTTGGGAGCTTGAGAATTAGTCTTGCTGCTGCATTCTGGATGCACTGCAAACGCTGCAATCACCTAACAGTTGCACCCAGATACAGAAGATTGCCATAATCTAGGCGAGAGGTTACCAGAGCATGAACAAGGATTTTTCTAGATGTAGTGGGGAGGGCGTCAATGGTTTTCCGTAGTCCCCTCAAAATGTCAAAACAGGCGCCTGCCACCTGCCTGGTGTGGTAATCGAAAGACAACTTGTTGTCCACCCAAACCCCAAGGTTCTTAGCTTGCTCGCAAGGTGAAGGAGTAGGACCTAATGACTGGGGCCACCATGCCGAAGACCATACTGATGGAGCCTTCCCTATCACCGACACCTCGGTCTTACTGCCATTCAACTTTAGGCAGTTATTTGCCATCCATACAGCCAGTTCTTGAAGGCAGGATACAAAGTTGGAAGGGTTTTGCGCCAAAGTCCAAAGTTTCACTGCAGTTCTCACTAGGCAGTGACTCATGTTCATCCTTCTTCTGTTGATCTGTTAAAATCTGAGTTCTGAGGTTCATGGGTGCCTCCTAAATACTGAATTTAGTGGCAATTGCGGGGAGTGACAGATATTAGCCAATGAGATACCTACCTTTAGGTTGTTGACGAACTCCAAATGACCACTCCCTGTGGTAAACGGACATAACCCTGACCATAGAATTCTAATTCCATCCAAAACATCATGGAGGAATCTGAAAAGTGGGGTCCACATCAGCTGGCCCGCACCTATGGGTGGTGCCTGCTGAATGTGGGCACAGCTCCTAATCTTACTAAGTTTCCCACCTGTCTTGCTGGCAAAAAGTGGGCTCATGACAGTGGGGTGCGCACCTCTACTATGTGGAGAGTCCTGTGTTTGCATATCAAATGTGGTAGGGCCTTTGAAGCTTCACTCCCTTGAAAACCCATTCTGCTTGGAGTAGATGTGAACATCTCTGCCCAAAGCAGGCTTTGTTCCTGGTCTCCGAGATGATGACTCTCACCTCAGTAGGTCAGAAACCTGTCTATGGTGACTGGCTGGTTGAGACCGGTCAGTCAACACACTAGTAGTCAATAGGTTTTCCGGGGGCACCTCTAAGTTGCTATCTGGTTGCATCTATTAATAAATCCAGCACTGGCCTCTGTGTGGGTTTATTAAGACAGGGTGTTTGGTCAGCCCGGCCCGTGAAGGGAGTTTGGTGGGGCAGGGAGGCGGTGCGGGGGAGGGGCAGGGTGGGGGTTGTAAACAACGGAATATGGATAATTGGAGGTAAGTAAACAATTTAATAAATAAAACGAATTTCGTAGCACACCGATGCAGCGCGTGCTACGAAATTCATTTTATTTATTAAATTGTTTACTTACCTGCAATTATCCATATTTGGTTGTTTACCGCCCCCCACTCTGCCCTTCCCTCACAACGCCTCCCTGCACCATCGAACTCCCTCCACGGGCCGTGGCTGTGTTTGGTACCAAACACCTTGGGGTCCAGTGAAGCCATGATGTACCTGAAGAACTTGTAATCACAAGTGTCCAGGCTATGTGCTGGTCATGGCTTCCCTGTGCATTTATAATATCTACGGGTGAACTTAGATATCATAGGAACACATCCACTTAGGCAGATATACCCACACATGCGTATAGTACATCATGCCTTCAGGCTGTAAGGTCTGCCGTAGGGGTGACTTACCTATACCACATACAGTGTTTTGCTGGAATGGCATACAGAGGTGTGTGCCATGTCAACTCTGTGGTTTTCTCTGCACCAAGACATGCAGGCTGCATTGGAAGATTGTGCAAGCTTGGTGGGGAGTCCCTTAGGGTGGCAAGATTTTTGCTGCAGCCCACAGGGACTTTCTTTAGTTCCAAGGCCCCAGGGACAAGGGGTACCAATTACTAGGGTCTTATAGGGATCCTAAAGGGCTGCCAATTGGGGGATAATACTACAGTTTATGGAAAGAACATGTTGCTGGGAACCTAGTTAGCTGTAACCCAGCACACTTTTAGTTCAGATACCAGGCAAAAAGTGGGGGGAACCATGTCAAAGAGGTACTTTCCTATAGGGTCCCTCAAACCATTTAAAAAAACTGAAACTTCAGAAACAAAGAAAACAATTATTTTCTGTGGACTTTCAACAATACAATACTCTCACCAAGTCACACGCTACTACAAAAGCTGAACCATTGGACGTTTAAGTATGTTTTTCTTACAGATCTTATAAATACTAACAGAAACATTTTGTCATCTGGCGAAAAAAAACTGCAGTTACAATTGATGTCTCAATAAGTATAAATTCAAGGATGTGAATGGATTTTCTTATTAAACCCAGTGGCTTGTCTCTAGTACAAAGCTGTGCTCCAAAGCTATGAATTCTGCTTCCCCATTTATTAAAACACCTTTCATGTCAATGAGATGGCCCCCTTAAATCCCATGGTAAAATATGCCAGAGTAAAATCCACAAGCTGTTTTATATAGTTCAGAAATATGGGGTGATGTAAAAACAAAGGGCCAGATGTAGGTAGCCAAATACCGGTCGGTAACGGCCCAAAATACAGAATTTCGGCCGTTACCGACCGGTATTTGGATATTGAGAAGTAGGGTCCCAAAAAAGACTGATTCGGTAAATACGAGTTGGTAATTTACCGAATCGGAATTTACCGAATTGGAATTCACCGATTCGGTATTTCCCCTTCATTCCTATGGGCCAAAAGGCCCAGAGCAATGAATGGGAAATACGGAATCGGTAAATACCGAATCGATAAATACTGTTTCGATAAATTCCGAATCACAGATACCGAATCGGTAAAATTCGGTATTTTAGAATCAGTATTTTTAGATTACCTATATCTAGCCCAAAGACTCTAATGTGTTTAATTTAGAATTGAGTAAGTTGAAATGCAATTTTGTTATCACACATTAAATACTAGGATGATGCTGCCTTGGGAAATGTTTCATCTCAACGTTTTACTAAGGAGCGTAAAAAGCAATGCAATGTATACTGCTTGGAGCCTTATTATAAACATTTGCCTAGTAAGGAAAACTTCACCACCAACCAAGAGAGTATTCGGACACATTTTGAGACATCACTTTTTAAGGTGTTTTTGCTACTCCAGCGATTGGCGATGTCAATAATATGCATTCATTGAAGGATAGTGTGGCAGTAGGTGTTTATTTAGTGCATAGTTTGATGATATAATAGCGGTCATTTAGGCCAACACAGCTGATCTGCCTTAGTTGTCAGGGTTCAATGAAAACAATGGAAACCCTACTCACAAAGGAACCAGGGCCAACAATTATATCAAAAAAACAATGGTTCCAGTGGTATAATCAAAGTGATATGAATTAAATATATAGCTTAATAGCGATAAACATTAACACTGAGGATTGAAAAAGATGGCAAAAAGAAATGTATGAACAATTATGTATATTTCTATCATGTTTTTTACTTCATTGTATAGACTCTGTTGAAGTATGCCAAACAGTTCAGTGCATACATAAACATAAACAGTACATAAAAGTGCACAGTGTCCCAAGTGTATCAGTGAAACCAAAATAACAATACACAAAACATAAGTACTATAAAGGCACAGTGGTTTCTAAATGGATATATAAAAAGGAAAAAGACCAAAAAAGAATAATTGATTGTTAAAGTGATTCTACGCAATCGTAGACACTTTATTTAAAGGTTCAATTCCTTGTTGCGTCAACGGCGTTTCGACCCTTTAGGGTGTGGGTCTCGTCAGGACAGGACAATGAAGGACATCTAAAATTTAAAAGTACGAAGGGGAAGTGAATATACTGTATGACGGCTTTATATAAAAAAACAATTTATATTAAGACAAGGGACCAAAAAATACCTGAATGTTATCACGTATTCACCCATGCATGGTGAAAAATGAAAAACTCACTTACAAGTGACCCAGCCGGGTACTGTTGTAGGAGCAGAGAAAGGAAAAAGGTAGAGGGCGAGAAAACAGTTAATGAGGCAAACCATTAGTGGTACGATCTAATCAACATGTGGGACTTAGCACCATGTTTTGACTAAGTACTTACCACATGTAGTGGTCAAAGAATTGCGATGAGCAATGTGCAACCGATGGCACTGTTAATGTTGTCTCATGATAATACCTATTGAAATAGTAAGGTTCCCAATTACATCATATTAGAAAATGCCAACATATATGTTTTTTAGTTAGCATTTTCACAGTCTTTAAAGATGTATGCCAGTTTGTTACCTGAGGTCAAATGAAATTATCGCGGATAGCCAAATTAGCATCCGGTTTGTGGGTCCAATTAATTGCCGTATATTTTTTTGTCGAGGAAGATGCCTGTTTAAATAAAAAGGGAACGCGTCAGGGATAATGAAAAAGGCGAGCTTCCCACAAACTCGTTCGTTAAGGGACCATATCGTTATTAGTTGAATTTACCTCGCTCCTGTGGAGCCCGATCGCGTCTCACAGCTCTCTCGTTCCGTATACGGGTGCCCCTCCTACGCGCGTCACCCCCAAGTAGGCTCCTAGCATCCAGGAGCGGGGTAGCAGCACAACACTAGGATTATAAGGTTGTCCCAACCACCCACACTAGAGGAACAGCGATGTCGCAGAGCTGAGAAGGGCTAAACGACGTGGCGAAGGGCTACGCTGAGAATGGAGGCACACCGGAGGGTGGTGCGCCAGAATAGGTCCACTCACCTTCAGATGCCGCACGGCTGGGTGAGGTGGCCTAAGGAAAGCGACTCTGGGATGCTTCACGGCTGGTTTTCATGACTACCAAAGGAAGGGGTAGCAATCAGAGATGGCGCTCGCAGCCCAGCCCCCGCCGGATGGCAGGGCACAACAAAAGCGGACAAGGTAGCGAGGCGGCCTAACTCTGAGGAAATAGGCTACACCCCTTTCCGCGCAAATGAGGCGCAAAGTAAAATCCAACCTACCAAAGAACCGGCCGAGAAGGGCCAAGAGAAGATCACAAGGAAATGTATAATCAGATAACATGCAAAGTGAAAAATATAACTGTTTCCTTGTAACCCTAATAAAACTGCGGCCAACAAATGACCACCAACAGACAAGAAGTGTAGTGGCTTTTCTTGGAGGGAGGGGAAATACTGAATGGAAGAGGAAGGTGTATGCACGAGAAGTGGGGCAGAGTGCGGGGTTATTTACCAATTTGGTATTTACCGAATCCTCATTTACCGATTTGGTATTTACAGAATCGGTAAATGACATGTAGGAAGCACTTCAAAGAGTGCTTCTGTGCTTTAAGGATTCGTTATTTACCACCAACGATTAGTTGATGGTAAATAACGAATACCTCTGTAAATGCAAATCTGTGCATTTACACCTGTGCCATGTGATAGACATACATGCCCTGAGGGCATGTATGTGTGCCACATGTGCACACAAGCACTATTCAGGGGGGCAACAGGGTGTCAAAGTAACACCCTGCCACCCTTGACTCTTTCCCTATTTTACCGAATCGGTAATTACCAATTCTGTAATTGAAATTCATTCCTATGGGCATCCAGGTCCATAGGAATGAATGGCAAATACCGAATCGGTAATTACCGATTCGGTAAATGCCGAATCTTAACAATTCGGTATTTTTTACCGAATTATTATCTACATAGCATTTACCGATTCGGAAATACCGATTCGGTAAAATTCTGAATTTTCGAATCAGTAAATGTCAATTACCTACATCAAGCCCTAGGTAATCTCGTCCAAGCTCGTCCGTCCTCCGCTCCCTCTTGAGAGGCCTTGTCTTAAATGAAATGTCTCCCAGAGGCCTGCGTGCCAGATGTAGGACAGATGTGAGTGGTGGCTCACGTCCTAGTGTCCTGCTGTGTACGAGTAAAACATGCGTAGGTCAAGGCTAGGCCAACTGGAGCAATGATGCAGAACAGGAGAAACCTTCATTGGAGGAAAGACACAGAATGGAAAAATCCAAGTTACTATTGCAGGAAGCAGTTGAAGAACTTCGGAGAGCAGCATACTTCGGCCACAGAACTGATAGTTTAGAGGGAAGAGAGCAAAAATAACCTGATACAGGAGAGTAAAAAATGATGTGGAGATGCAGGAAGAACAGAACCTGATGACCAGAAGGCTAGAATCACCCGAGGCATCACAATGGAGTTCTGATGCAGCAATGTAACTGTTGCCAAACGTTTCTCCAAGGTCTGGTAAATCAATTTATCAATTCAACACAATGAACCACGCAACTCCTTGAGCGGGCGCACTTTCCGAGAAAGCGCTATTCCCTGAGCTCCCTGCGCCATTATTGGAAGTAAGTAAGCACGCCTAATGTGCCAAGGCGAACTCTAATTATAGGAAAGAGCTCTTGAGTTCATTCGGGAGCAGTAAACTGACAGCGTTTCCATTCATGACTTGGCACCGAGGGAGCTCCCCCTCACACTTTAAACCATGCTATATTTCTGAGAATATTGAGGACAGCATAGAGAAGTGTGTTTGAATTTGACCCAAATGGCCCCTGATTTAATGCACGAAGTGGTCACCGGCTCCTCTAGTGGGGACTGAAAGACAGAGCTTTATGTTAGTAAATGTTTGCAACAGTAATTTATGGCCTATCTCCAGACATCTTCACATATAAGCCGGTTTTGTAACGAATGTTGTTTTTGAAAAAATATTCACTCATTTCTAACATTCACGTTAAGGCGTCTAGGAGACAGGAAATAGTTTCAATTGGTTTACCAACAATCTATTCTGTCTTTGCTAGTTAAAACAAGCACACAAATTCCTGTACAGCCATTTTTCTTCCAATCACATAGGAAGGGTGCAAGGATAAGGCTTGCAGAAACAAAGATGGAGACTGAAGATGTCATTACATGCCAAATACTATGGCCACCATGCCACACTAGTGAGTGCCCCGTCACATATGGCTGAGATACCCGCCACCCCCTCTCAACACAATCCCCAAGAATTGGGAAACCGGAAACAGTTCTTGAACTTTTGGAAGGCGGGAAGGGAGTTACCCTTCCCGGCCGTATTTATTAAAATATGAAACAAAATCAAAACATTAAAATAAACAGTTTCATATCATGTACAATTTCATATCAACATTACGATGTTTGGCTAACCTTAACATATATCTAATACAAAGGTTCTCCTAGCCGATACTAACATCCTTACAACATTGCATTTCATATTGAAATTGTACATCCTAACGTTAAGGGCCAACGGCAAGGTCGTAACCGGTGTCAGATCCCTAAACCAGAACTCCCCCCTCACTTGTGAGGGGCGGCCGCACAGAGGACTGCACCTCGTGTGCCATAGCAATTTCCCTTGTCTTGACGGGGGCCCCTGTTAACTCGACGCCATGTACGTGGTCGTCCGAGGACTCGTGTGAGGTGTCTAGAAGGTAGCGTAGACCCCCCCTCCCCACCCTACACAACTTACCACATCTGCCGTCGCAGATGTCCTGGCCCCGGGAAATTCCCAGGAGGGGCCCGTAGCCCCTCCTATCCAGGGAGGGGCCTTGACCGCCTTCCCTTTCCTTTAGGCGTCCCGTCCTTAGAAGGGACCGCCTCCCCGTTGAGGGGCCAATGGCCACCTCCCCCCGGGCGCTCCCATCCGTAATGGGTGACGCCCCCCCCTAGGGATCTTCCAATGACTGCTCACCGATCATGACCTTACCGCCCGACAATAAATACGACAAGAGAAATGACTAAAAACAAGAGACATACCTAATTCAAACGGATCACATCTCTACCTAAAACATCCAAACATTGCTAATCACTCCGATGAATGTCTTTAATCAAGTATACGCACAAAATTATCCACTTTATTGCAATCGAATCATAAACTTTATTCAAAACAACCTGCAAGAAAAAAACCAACTATGAAAAAACGATTTTTACACCCAAACAACTTGCTGTCTTCAGGGGATGGTGGGTGGGTTCAAAATTGGCTCTTCGTTCCGTCTCGAGCTCACGTGCAGCGAGGAGGTGCAGCTTCAGAGCACAGGAAGAAGAGGATGCTTTCTTGGCTTGTGGCTCCTTTTATTCTTCTCGGGGCGGGCGTGAACCCGCCCCCTTCCGCCTCCCTGGGCGTGGCGGATGGCTTCGGTGTCTAGGACAACCCACTTTTGGGCGGGAAAAAGCGCGCCCGGCTACGCCGCTTCGGGCATACCAGCCGAGACGCGCCTCCCGCACAAAATGGCTTCCCGGGGGGATCGGGGTACTCCACCATACGTTCGGGGGGACCGATTGGTCGCCCCTTTCCATATGGCTGAGATACCCGCCACCCCCTCTCAACACAATCCCCAAGAATTGGGGAACCGGAAACAGTTCTTGAACTTTTGGAAGGCGGGAAGGGAGTTACCCTTCCCGGCCGTATTTATTAAAATATGAAACAAAATCAAAACATTAAAATAAACAGTTTCATATCATGTACAATTTCATATCAACATTACGATGTTTGGCTAACCTTAACATATATCTAATACAAAGGTTCTCCTAGCCGATACTAACATCCTTACAACATTGCATTTCATATTGAAATTGTACATCCTAACGTTAAGGGCCAACGGCAAGGTAGTAACCGGTGTCAGATCCCTAAACCAGAACTCCCCCCTCACTTGTGAGGGGCGGCCGCACAGAGGACTGCACCTCGTGTGCCATACCAATTTCCCTTGTCTTGACGGGGGCCCCTGTTAACTCGACGCCATGTACGTGGTCGTCCGAGGACTCGTGTGAGGTGTCTAGAAGGTAGCGTAGACCCCCCTCCCCACCCTACACAACTTACCACATCTGCCGTCGCAGATGTCCTGGCCCCGGGAAATTCCCAGGAGGGGCCCGTAGCCCCTCCTATCCAGGGAGGGGCCTTGATGGCCTTCCCTTTCCTTTAGGCGTCCCGTCCTTAGAAGGGACCGCCTCCCCGTTGAGGGGCCAATGGCCACCTCCCCCCGGGCGCTCCCATCCGTAATGGGTGACGCCCCCCCCTAGGGATCTTCCAATGACTGCTCACCGATCATGACCTTACCGCCACAGGCCGGATAGTTGACCGGCTATCCGGACCCCCCACAAAACTCCTACCTAAAGGTCATGTTGCAAACTCCTTAGCCATGCTACGAGGTCTCCTATTAGTAAAGAATTCCCCACCCGGGACAAGTGGACCCCATCCTCTAGATACATATTGTCCCCCCTGATACAACCATGAGGAATCGAATGCAAAGTACTGGTACGGAACAGTCTACCCAGCTTGTTGTTAATCTTTTTCACTGAATGATTAATAGCAAACACTGAATTAGCCCCCCGCCACACCTTTCGTGGAATCATATGGGACCATGCAATAGTGCACCCTGGAACCCTCCTCGCCAACCAACTTACTGTGGATAGTATCGCCTCGAGAAGTAGTCGTCTACCAGTGGTCACCAAATCATTGCCCCCAAGATGTACTATGATTATAGCTGGCGGTGACCTTGTCCGCCCTAACAAACCCTCAAGAAAAGGTTGAAACTGGTCAATACAGAGCCCGCCCCTTCCGTAGAAGGTCACCCTGTACCCGTATTCCCCAGCTGTGTGAATCATGTCACCTGCTTTGAATACGTCCCCGGCACGCCTCACGTATGAGTGGCCCACGACCCACACCACTCTTTCATCAGCCGGTGATCTCTGACCGCTGGTTCCCAGGTGTAGGGCCGACTGCACAGTCCGCCCCGCCTCGTAGGTTTGCGAAACTGTAATCAAACAAAAACAAGAAGCGTGAGTACATGATATCAGCTTCACAACATGTGCAACCGCACATACCTTTTGTAACAATTCGAGGACCAACGCCCCAACTGTTTCACTTTATCAACACTCAGACCCCTGGCTGTAGCCTCTGTCGCAGCCCCTATCCGGAAGGAATGAGTCCCAAACTCGGCCGGGTTCAGGCCCGCGGCCGAGATTGCCATTGCAAGCACCCGCTGGAACTGAAACTTCGTCAGTGGGGTGGCATCTGCATGCCTCAGCAAGGTCCCTCCCCATGATGCCGCCCTCTGCGCCAAATATTCCTCGACGCATGCAACCGGGCACATGGAAGATCCGGGGATCCGCTGGACTACTACACTGTCCCCGATCGCGCCTTGATCAGTCTTGGACCTGACAAACGAGACAATCATCGTCTCCCCCTTTACCTGAATGTGCTCTCGGCACAGTCCACCCCCCGTATCCTGCTTATTCTTTGCCACCAGTTCGCTTACCCGCATTGCCCCATGAAATGCTAATGCAAAAGCGGCCCGGAATAGCACTGTTTCCGCCTGGGATGAACAAATAGCAGGGAGTACGGACAATAATAAGGCCAACCTATCCAGACCTATCGGGTGCCTTTCATCTACTCTGCGACCCTCAAGGCGTTGCCACCCACGCAGCGCTTTCTGTACCACAAAAGACGCTGTAGGGTCCTGGATACCATGAGCCCGCGCCATGAAGGAAATGGCAGCCCGATGCCTCTGGGCCGTGGCCACCGATTTTCCTGCCCTGCGTAGAGACAGTAAAAACTTTATGACCCATTCTTCCTGACCCCAAAGCTCTCCCCTAGCTGAACCCAAAAAGGACAAATAGGAACGGAACGCCCCTTCATATGCCTTCCTTGTCCTAGGTGCTAAACTCTCTCCCACGAGGTTTTGTAGTTCGGGGCACCGAGAGACCAGAGAGCTTCGGGAAATGGTGCCGCCACCGGGTCCGCTGTGGGCAGAAAACCCCAGAAGGCCTGCATACGGAAACGAGAAAGCGCATCAGCAGCCTGATTCAGTACCCCTGGCACATGCCTCGCTCTAAAGAGCACATTCAATTGCATACAATGTAAAACAATTTCCTTGAGCAATCTCAGGATCCACTTGCATCGTGCTGCCTGACTATTGATACATTCAACAACGGTCATGTTATCAGACCAGAACACCACAGAGTGATCCCTAAACCCCTCAGGCCATGTCTTCAAAGCCACCAGAATAGGGAATAGTTCAAGAAAAGCAACACACTCGTGCCACCATGACGGCCACCTTTGAGCCGACCAGTGACTGCCAAAGATGGCGCCAAAGCCTATACTCCCCGCCGAATCTGTCCACAGCCCCAATTCTCCGGAGGACACCGCCGGCTTCGTCCAGACCACCCGACCATTGAAGTCCGCCAGGAATGCCAACCAAATGCGCATGTCCTGGCGAATCTCGGCCGAGAGCCTCGTGCGGTGATGCCCCTCTTTAAGACCGACCATGGCTTGCGCAATCGAACGGGAAAAGGGGCGGGCCATTGGCATCACTCTAAGGGCAAAATTCAACTGTCCCACAGTCTGCTGTAATTGATGCAAGTTCACTTTAGTTTCTCTAATACATGCTTCGAGGGAAGCCCTGAATTTCCGCACTTTTTCTTTTGGCAAGCGGAAGCAACCTTCTTCGGAATCGAGCTCTATTCCAAGAAACTCGAGCGAAGTGGAGGGCCCCACAGTCTTACCTGGTGCCAATGGCACACCAAACTGTCTCATCAAATCACAAAATTCATCTAGAGCCTGTGCACATTCTGTGTCCCCGGCTGCCCCCAAAAACAGAAAATCGTCCAGATAATGCATGACATGCTGAAACCCCGTAACCCTTGTGAATGCCCATTGCAGAAAACAACTGAATTTTTCAAAATAAGCACACGATATGGAACAGCCCATTGGCATACATCTATCCATGTAATAGCGCCCCTGAAACATAAAGCCCAGGAGGCGCTGATCGTCCGGGTGTACCGGGAGCAACCGGAAAGCGGACTCGATGTCGGACTTGGCCATCAGCGCTCCGGGCCCCAGGCGATTCAACATGGCGACTGTATCATCGAAGGATGCGTACCTCACCGAACACAGCCCTGGGTCTATTGCATCATTAACTGACAAATCCCTCGGGGCTGACAAATTATGAATCAGTCTGAACTCACCCCGGTCCTTCTTGGGGACCACTCCCAAAGGTGAACAAATGAAGTTAGGAACTGGTGGCGTGTTGAATGGTCCTGCCACCCGACCCCGGGCTACCTCTTTCCCAATCTTTGCTTGCACCACTGCCGTATTATGTAGGACTGAGAGTTGGTTCCTACACTGTGCTTTCCCCTGAAAATTCCCCACCGGGATGCGGAAACCGTAAGAAAACCCATCTCGCAGCACCCCAGCGGAGACATGATCAGGGTATTCGCTGAGCCAAGGAATCATTGCCATGGTATCAACTGGTGTAGGTAAAGCCGCCCCTTGGACTATGTCAGACCTGTTTGGCGCTTCCCCTACTGCCGTTATCACCCGTTTTGGCTCTGCACATAGTCTCGGGATGCGAAGACTGTCCACACCCCCCACATTCATGTCTAAACTTGCATGACCCGTGGGGCCTCGTACACTTTCCCTTGTTAAAGTTCCAGCATACCCCTTTTTTACCTGTATTGCCGCTCGGCTTTGGGTGATGCTCGTTACTTGCTCCCGTCCGAAAGGGCGCCCCGGAAGGTTGGCGGGAAAGTTCACCCCCGCCCCCCCCACCAGTGGCGCCTTCAACATGCCTGATTGTTCCATCTTTTGCCAAGAAATGGAGTCATAACAATCCCACGTCATAGATGCATCGAACTCTTTGGCTTTATGAAAAATATTATCATAACAAAACCACTCGTTGCCGCTATATGTCTGCGAATATTCCATAATACGTGACTGGTACACAGGTAACTCGGTCAATAAATCGGGTCTCCGTTCCCCCATAATTGAGGTAAATATGCTAAAAGCCCTACCCCAGTTACCTATCTTCTCATCGACTCTAAAGGCGGCCATTTTTGCGCGCCAAACACTCGGATGCATGAGTTCCTTCTGAACTTTCACATGCTCGATCTCATAATGGTCGGTTAGTAAGGAGAACATGTTTACGTATTTCTCAGCCCATATCCGTTCTTTGACCTCCATCGGGATATGTTGAGCCAATCTCTCCCTCCTCGAGGGCACCGACCCCTTCCCCGCAATCGGCATTAGCTGCTTACCTGAGCTAGAAGATGTAACCGCTGCTGCCGCCGAACTCGTGCCCGCTGTGAGTTGCTCTATTGGGGCCTGCGGGGAAATAAACGGACAAGTAGGTTTCGCGGCCTCCCGGGACTGCCGCAACTGCCTCATTAATTGCTTGGCTTCCTCAGCCGTGTCCCCCGGGGCCGCGGGACGCCCGCTGCTATTACCCAGCCATGCCGCCAACTGGGCGGCCAATTCCGGGGGCATGTCCCCTTCGTCCACTGGGGTAACCACAACGGGGATCTGCTGACCCTCGGCAGGAGCCGGCGCGGGAATCTCTGCCGGTCTAGGAGGGCTCATCGGGGGAGCCTCCGGAACTGGGACCTCGTCCTCGTTTGACCCGTTCCTGGCCCTCTTCCTTCTGCCGGCCGGGGCCTCCGTCGGGTTGGGTCTTTTTGGCCTTCCCGCACCGTCCCTGGCCGCCATTTTTCTCTTCATCTCTGCCATGTCCTTCACCAACATCCGGAGCATCTGGTCGGTGCTGACCTTCTTCGCGACTCTCTTGCCTGGCATGATTTGCAGCGCTAGAATAGAAAAGAGAGAAATTACAAATTTCAAAATTGGCTCTTCATTCCGTCTCGAGCTCACGTGCAGCGAGGAGGTGCAGCTTCAGAGCACAGGAAGAAGAGGATGCTTTCTTGGCTTGTGGCTCCTTTTATTCTTCTCGGGGCGGGCGTGAACCCGCCCCCTTCCGCCTCCCTGGGCGTGGCGGATGGCTTCGGTGTCTAGGACAACCCACTTTTGGGCGGGAAAAAGCGCGCCCCGGCTACGCCGCTTCGGGCATACCAGCCGAGACGCGCCTCCCGCACAAAATGGCTTCCCGGGGGGATCGGGGTACTCCACCATACGTTCGGGGGGACCGATTGGTCGCCCCTTTCCACATGTAAAGGCTTGCAAACAACAGGTGTGCAAACAGAGATGCAACTTCCGCTGTGAACTTTGAACACTATCCATTGATTTCTACAGGTAAGACTCAGAGTCCGGAACTGTGCCTGTAGGTGCACACAGGACATCCATTCTTGGTTTGGTCTGGCAATATTAGTTTACCATCTAGGCCTGTGTTGGACGCAAGCAGTCTTCGTGTCCTTACACAAAGTGTCCTGTCATGGGTTGGGTGGACGACGGCAGACCATTTACTGTAGATGGTCTCTAGTGTACAGCCATGTTGGTTTGAGTGTTGGTGAATTTAGATTGACACTATAGTGACATCTCCCAAGGTTTGTGTATAAGGCAACAAGCCAGGATACAGTGGAACACACATACATTTTCATAATGAAATACTCCTCTAGAAACACAAAGACAATGGAAAGGTGATATCCATATATCTTCTTTTTCTGCACTTTTCCCCTCACCTGGCTGCCACCCCAGTTATTCGGCCCTGAGTGGTTACTCTTGCTGACTTCATGGAAGATGACACTGCATTCTGAACTAATAGTCAAATCAAATCGTGAAGGCTTACTTAAATAATAGATGACCATGTAGATGCCGGTTTTAGTGGAAGAGGTGCAGCTACACCCTAATGGGAAGTGTGGAAAAAGGAATACATTTAATTCTTGACAGCGCCAAAGAAATAGCACCTATACACTCATTTGTCAATCTGTCATATCCTTTTTGATTGGTGATAAAAATCACATCTCGATTGCAAGTGCAGGGTGCACGTGTGTTTTGCATTCTTATGAATATCACCTAATTTGAGTTGTAATTGTTAATTTATTTAAAGGTATTTTTACCATCCTTTGAACCAACACTTTCAGTTAATAGTGCACCTTTCAATATTGAGCAATAGTGTACCACTAGTGCTAATTTTCCACTTTTGCTAATGGTTCTAACGTGTCATTATGTGTAATAAAGAATTGAATACAAAAAAAGTTTGCTTACATAACAAAAGAATCTATCCTCAGTTAGGAGACTTCAAAGCTAATAGTGTTTCAGCCACAATAGGTGGCTTTGGAAAATGAGCAGAGCTCCTCATGGTGTGCACTGACGCCAGGAAGTGAGGAGTCAATATCACTTAGAGTGAAGCGACCAGCTTCAGAGATACCGATCAGAGTCATCAGGTCTGCCTCTCTACCAGCCTGTAAGGAATGTGTTTTCAAAATGGTGGCTGGGAAGGAGAACCTTGAGTTCATGTACAATGCAGGCAAGCCATTTAATTCTCCTTTAGCATTTCATATCCATGTGGGCTGTATGCATATTCAGACTGGATTTAGGAACACATCAAAAAATGTCTGTTTAGTTGTGGTTAATAGCTAAGCCCTGCAATTGGTGCCTCCACCGTTATGGCGGAGGAGTGTCGCCCCTGCCAACAGATGCAAACATGAAAAATGAAATGATAGTAAAAATATTTTATTATATATATTTTATTTTCACGAGCCGAGTATCGGTGGGGCCATTATGACTACAGCACTGAAGCAAACATGGAGAAAGAGTGGTGGGCAGATATCGGTTTTGCCGGCTTTCTAAGGATGGCCAAACTGACATGCCCACTGAGATCTCTCCAACCTGAGCTGCATTGGTGGGTAGAGAACAGCAGGCACAGGCTCCCAGTCCCCGTGGAAGCGTAAAACCCGCTCTCTGAGACCAATCTTGGTGCTTCTCTCAAGCTGGGTGATAGTATTTCCAGCATTAGAGCAGCATCTGGTTTGGCGTAAGGAAGTCCGGGAGCCTGTGCAATAGCAGCTGAGGAGAACCGAGGCAGTGAGGAAGCAAACAACAGGTAAGTTATTTTTGTGTTTTTGTTATTGTCCCACCAATTTTGTCAGATAGCCTTCGCTACTGATAGCTGCATCTCTCATGTTCTGGGAAAGTCTGGTACACCTATAAAGATAAATGGGAGCAATTTCTAACATGAGGTTGCTGATCTCCTTGCCCTTTCATGTTGAGTTCTTGCATTTGAGGCTGCTCTGCAGTGTTGAAGAATATTGTTACCAGTCATTGCTCTTTCAAAGGAAGGTAACACGGATGTGGTTGCCTAAATGGCCTGTAAGACAAGGACTAATTTATTTGTACATTTTTCACACATATTAATTAGACCTCAGTTCCTTTTTCTTCAAGCTGTTCAGCATTTAGACCCATGTAAAGTGCCTCCTCATTCTCCCCCTATGGAGAAAAATCCATTATAGACTTGCCCATTCAAATTCATCTTACTTCCTACTTGCTGAGAGGTTCTTCGGAAGCATCAGAAGCTGGGAGAGTGTTTGGAGGTCATATCTAGCGAGCCCCTGCACCCCCCAATTCAAAGCATATGGCTGAACATGCCCTTCCAATTTTGTCTCCCTACAGTTGGTGTAGTCTCGGTTAGTCCAGGTGTTTTTTCCACCAGTGTTGCCTACTCAAGGAAGATGTGCCTTATGATCCCCTTGAGTGGCTTGCTCCGCAGGCTCAACCCCGACTTCAACTTTTGGAGCCCAAACAACCGGACTCATCAATGGGAGCCCCAAAAAAAGAAAAAAAGGTAAGCTAAAAAATTGAGATCAAGTACACTGATCATACACTGACCACCAGCATGTGCCTAAAGACTAAAGCACACCTGCTGAGGAATAGAGCTTTCCATTTATGTATACTTAAAGATGGTAGTAAAATACCAGCTTTCTCTAAAAATAAAATACCTACTGAAAAATCCACTGCGATAAAAGTTGCGCAGCCAACTGAATTGGGGGTGGGGGGTTGAAGGGGGAGGTCACCTCTCTAAGTTACCGTTGGTACAGGTAGTAGATCAGTTAGCTGTTTCCATCTTACTACACTCTCAAATTCAAGAGTCATCTTTGGCAAGGACTGTTCGTTGTTCTCTAGGGGAGCGGACCTCATTATGTTCACTGTCAGGGGGAAATGATATTAAGGTATCACCTGTTCCCTTGGCCTCTCAGCCCTCGCTAAGGGCCTTATCAGGATGTCGGGCAGACTGCCACCAACAGGCTGTTGGTGGTGGTCCCCTTGAAAGCCAGGGTATTGGTCCATCCGCCGGATTGTGATGCCGGCAGTTAGAGCGATTTGGGTGGGGGGAAAGACCTCCACCTCTGACAGGCTCAAGGAGCCCATCAGGGCAGTAGTCCGAGCCTGATCCCTACAATGGAGGTAGTTCCATGACAGCACCGCCAGAGGGGTTAGGATATCAGTTTCTGATAGCTTTTTCATGGTGTTGTAACTGTCATGTGACTTTGGGCATCCCCTGTAGGCCTATGTGATGTTCGCACACGTGGTGCCCCCTCAAACTTGGTGCCTGACACAATGGATGTTTGAAAACATCTCTTTTCCTATGGCAGCTTGTTCTGCTGCCCTTTTCCGGGTCACAGCACAAGCCGCAATAGGAAAAGGGATGTTTACGACTGCCTGCACGGCGGCCGTAATGTAATTGGGCTGTCCGGACTGCCAAGTCCTTGTCGGACTGTCTCAAGCCCGAAATGGTGGCACTCCGTCCATCATCTCCTTGTGTTTGCTTTGTTCGCCCTATGTTGGCAGGGTATGCCCAGATGTGGGTCCCTTGCTCACTTTGCCACTGGATTCAAGCGAGCCTGGCTGATGAAGGGTGTTACACAGAAACCAGTCCCAGGATGTTTGTTTCCAGTACAGGGAAGACCTGGCTTGGCAGTTCGGGCTGGACTGATCCCATGAGGCACAGGGCGAAGACTGATTTGCATATAGCTGGGTCTGGACTGAGGTGGCAGAGTGGGCTAAAGAATAATGAAGAATTCAACACAGATCTGTGACTGGGGGTGAGTGTCTGAAAAGTTTCAGCACTCCGTCCATCATCTCCTTGTGTTTGCTGCGATCTCACCATTTAAACCAATGTTCCCAGTCTCGGATAGGTGTGGGGAGCTACGCCTTGAAACACCAAAGCAGCAGAAACTATGGCCCTGTTCTCAAGTACACCCAGTTTTATAATCTCGGATCAGGGCAATCCTTCTGCTACACTGGATTTAGGGCCTTATTAGGAAGTGTGAATGATGTGTGCTTAACGAGCAATGGAGACGTGGCTCTTTTGCAGGTTAAATCTGTAACTGTTCTGAGCACCCCACAGTTGATTCGGTGTAAGAAATTTGACTACAAATGTCAGCCTGAAGTAACGCACACGAAGGTAAGATCCTAGGCAAATCCAGTGGTACTGTGCCTCCACCACCTATGCAGTTAGCTATCTCAGATTACCCTTGCTTTCCCAGATGTAAGTGCACCAGTTGCATAATGGATAAATGTACATGCATATATTTCAAAAGAGTTGTCATTCTTCTCTCGGCCATATCACTTCACTTGTATTATTTACTGCAAGAATTCAGAGGAATTAAGATATTCTTAAAAAACACTGGATTATGTAGATGATGCCAGAATGGCTCAAAATCACGCACGCGTATGAATTATAGGCGTTCTATAATATTTATACCTATTTTAAAAGTTTTTTATACATGTAATGCTATGTTTGGATTCGCAAATACTGGTGTAGTAATACAAAAAATGGAGCTGTATCTTTTAAGAAAATGTCGCGAGGTGGCAATTCCCGAGAACATTATGAGGATATATTACATACGCTCATGGAAACACATCGCATTGTATAATGTCTCCATTTCGGATGAAGTGCAGGCAGGGGTCAATTCAGCGGAAATGCATCTGTTTCCAGAGGACTGCATTATTATACGTCCACGCATGATTAGTTACATCTGTTACGTAATAAGAATATAATATGGGAGCGCTCATAATGCTATTCCAAACAAAGGAAATGTGCTCCACTTAATAACTGGAACACCCTGAGCCTTCAGTCATACAAACTGAATAATTATCATAAGGCACTACAAAATAGCTGTACCCAGCAAGACAAGTAAACCAAGGCCGTGCACGGCAAGCCTCTATTTTCATATTACATTCACATCGGTAATCACTGTTTTTTTCCGAAGACAAGGCAAGAAAGACACCGAGAGAGGAGTAGATCCGTCGTCGCTCGTGCATGCTAATGCATCACACATTGGTGCACGAATTGCAGATTCTCAGATAAAGGGGACCGCAGTTTAATTCAGAGTTTTCCGCTCAGAAAAGCAGAGGGCAAGCTGTTGATTGAAGGTAGATACGTAGTGTTGATGCGTTTCTTATTCTGTTATCGTTCCCTGCATAGTAACCTGGCCTCATGAGGCACATCCATGAAAAAGCAGATTCAAAAAAACGGATGGTCCTTCTTTGCAAAGGTTTCGCCCATGCAAAAGAACTTCTAGCCCACTGCTGAGGAGCAGGTAGCAATCACATCTAAATTGCAGGTTGTTGTTACTCCTGTCACAATAAGACACACAAAGGAGGATATCTGCCTTGACAGTTCTTCGGGCGCAGCAGGGAAACTCAGCTTATTTTGTATTTTGCTTTCCATGCAGAATAGAAACTCGTTTATGTTATTATTGTTCTTCCCACGTTATGAGGATGTGATATCTTGGCAGGCTGATATTTTCAATTCACCCCAGCCTTTGTGTTTCGGGTTGGCAAATCGGTCACTCCTTTGCTGTGGGCAGCAAAAAAAGCAGTTTTAGTATGAGAACCAGGCCTTCAAGTGCTGTAGGGATGGCACTTGAATAAACATGCGGGTCTGACAATTGCTGAGAATTCATCTGCGCATAAATGCCTGCACTATTTAAAGGGGGGAGTAATAGTTTTGTCCTTTAGGGCCTCATGTATGGGGAATTGGCGTAGGGCCGCGCCACAAGTCTTCTTGCTGCGGTGCCCTATGTGAAAGGGCAGGAATGCACCGTATTAATGAAATACAGTGCATTTCTGTCCTTTATCCCTGTGCTGGAGCCCAATGTGCTGCCTAACACCAATGCAGGCACCGGGTGTCTGTGTTGCATGCAGAATTGTTTTCGTGTAGGAAGGGGCACCTCCCTGCACAAAAACAAACTGGAGAGGTGCGTTCCTCTTTCCTATGTGTAATGCAGGAATTGGAAATGAGCCTCCGTATTCTGGAGTCCCTGCATGTTCCTAAATAGGCACCATTAGCAAAATGAAGTCATGAAACAACTACATGAAAAAACTGCATTCCAATTTGGAGAAAAATGAAAAAAGCTTTTAAAAAAAAATAACATTTTTCTCAGCAAGGGTACATGGTAAAGTGGTGTGGGTGGCACTGTTTCTAGGTCTTTAGCCCAAGTCTCCCCTGGGTAAGCCATTGGGGTTTCATCAAACATCATCATATTGTTTGTACATTTCAGTTTAAAATGTTTTTTGCACATCCACTTAGCCACTGCAAGGAAGCGGTGTCCAGGGATTTTTTTTTGGATTAGAAATGATAATCCTCAAGATAAATTGAGAATCTTCCCAATGGTTGTAAAACATCAGGCTCTTTCCTTTAAGTGAGAACATTTATGGAAGTAAATAACATTAATTAGGAACAGAAATAAGCAACTCCTTGAGGATCCCCAGAGGTCAGTAGATCCTAGTCAGAGATATAGGGACCATGTCTAACCCCCTGGGTTCCCAAAACACCACAATCTGCTGATCTGTGGTTCAGTATGAAATGTTTTATGGTGTCCAATACTACCAACTCATCAAAAAGGCCAGGTCTCAGACACTGCAACCAACAGAAATTCAATGCAAATCATCAATGATTGTTGTGGTAGCAAGTTCAGTACTAGGGAGGAGATGAAAAGCTGATTAGTAATCATCAAAATATCAAGGTGAGATTGAAATTGCACCTTAACACACTTCTGTAGCGGTAGGGTGAGGTAGGCCATATTAGAGGTCAGCTGGTACCATGACATTATATTCAAATCTGTTGACCTTAGTAGAAAGATGATATGGTTTACAATCAATCAAACCTGTTATGTATGTTTAGCAATGGTTCCTGATCAATTTTCTTATTTTTGGTCTGGTACAAAAACCTTTCTGTAATATGGACTCACCACACATTGCCTCGACTGCATAACATACAAACAGCATAATAGTGCAAAATGGCTTTGCACATTTTTTGCTCCAGTGCAGACATTCTCTGAAAAAGGTTATTGAATCAGGAGGCATTTGGGGATCTACTTATTGTATCCATTATTGAATTGATTGGGAAGCACATGTATTTCAACAATAACTGCACATAGTAAACCAATAGTAGAAAAGAACATGTGTGGTTGATTGGGTTCTTAAACCATGAGGGTGACAAAGTGCAGGATGATGAATGAAGTTAGTAAAAAAAGCAGCACATACATTATGATGCATATCTACATATTATAAACCATTACACTAGACAGTAGGGTCCCCAGACAACCAAGACAGGGTAGTAAGTGGATAGAAGAAAGAGAAATGCTGAAGATAGATACCCACACAAGAAGGAGAATCTTTACCTTGAAGGGAGGGCATTTCACTGAAAGGGGATCAGAAGGTGGAATTAGCTAATATGACTTTCTGGCAAGAGGGTTGAGACCAAAGGTGAGGAGAAGGTTGGGATAGAACAGAGGCAGGAAGTCTGAATGACGGAAAATACTGATAGGGAGATAGCCAACCATTGGGCTTGTATGCCAGGGCGAGGCTATTGTCCTAGGCTCAGCTACTGACAGAAAATGAGGTAGTCTTTTTTTGTGGGAAGAGTTAGCTGGTTATGAGGACCAGCGCAAGGGTTGCAGAGTTGTTGACTTTTCTGAAAAAAAGAAGTCTTTGGACCTTATTTAGTTTGAGGAAAGAGTATTCCATCATAAACAAGGCAGAGTAACCTGCCTTTCAAACTGGTCTACAGGCTTGTTAGATATGTCAGCCTTACTGTGGCCTTCCCCCAAACATTTTGCCTTTAACCTCCTGTTTTTCAGAGTTCATTTCTGCTGGCCTTCGGACTCTGTGCATTTCATTACTGCTAACCAGTGCTAAAGTCCTTATGCTCACTCCATTAAACATGGTAAAATTGTTATATGCTTAATTGGCATATTAAAGTTACTTATTAAACCCCAGTAAGGTGGTATACCATAAACCCAGGGCCTATAAATCAAATGCTCCTTCATTTCAAGACTCTAACCGCCAGGAGCAATCGTTCACAGGAGAACTTGCCTGTTTCTTGCCTGTTTCTGCAACCGGACCTCGCCGCACCCGCTTCGCGGGTGCCGCATCGCCAGCTTTTTCGAGGGGCTGCACGTCGGACCTGGAGGGAGGAGACTGACGTCGGAAAAGGGTTGAGGCAAACAGCGGGGCTGCGAGCGTAGCGGGGACTCCATTGCCCAGGAGTCCCTGCGTGACCGATTGTCAGCTTCCGGTCCGCTCTCCCTGTTGTCCCACCCACCGCCCACTGGAGGGCTTTTTAAATCTCTATCCTCCTAGCTCCTGTGGGATCATTTCAAGACTCTAACCGCCAGGAGCAATCGTTCACAGGAGAACTTGCCTGTTTCTTGCCTGTTTCTGCCACAGTACCTCGCCACACCCGCTTCGTGGGTGCCGCATCGCGGGTGCCGCATCGCCAGCTTTTTCGAGGGGCTGAACGTCGGACCTGGAGGGAGGAGACTGACGTCGGAAAAGGGTTGAGGCAAACAGCGGGGCTGCGAGCGTAGCGGGGACTCCATTGCCCAGGAGTCCCTGCGTGACCGATTGTCAGCTTCCGGTCCGCTCTCCCTGTTGTCCCGCCCACCGCCCACTGGAGGGCTTTTTAAATCTCTATCCTCCTAGCTCCTGTGGGATCATTTCAAGACTCTAACCGCCAGGAGCAATCGTTCACAGGAGAACTTGCCTGTTTCTTGCCTGTTTCTGCCACAGTACCTCGCCACACCCGCTTCGCGGGTGCCGCATCGCGGGTGCCGCATCGCCAGCTTTTTCGAGGGGCTGCACGTCGGACCTGGAGGGAGGAGACTGACGTCGGAAAAGGGTTGAGGCAAACAGCGGGGCTGCGAGCGTAGCGGGGACTCCATTGCCCAGGAGTCCCTGCGTGACCGATTGTCAGCTTCCGGTCCGCTCTCCCTGTTGTCCCGCCCACCGCCCTCAACGCCCCCTACATCAAAGGCCTAATCTCCGGCAGCGCGGGACGCAGCTCGGGACAAAGACCGGGCAAAGAGCGGGCCGTTTCAGGCCGTTACAGACCGAGTAAGACCGGACCGGGCCTCCTCTCTTGGCCGCTTGGCTGAGCGCCATAATCACGGTAACAAGCTTTACTGTGCTCTTATCTTTCTCAAGTATTTACAATATGACGTCCATGCGTGAAACTCGGAGCAGGTCCGCAAAGCCCGTGAAAAAGGCCACAGGGACCCTGGACGATTTCATCACAAGGACTAATATAACCATTGACAATGAGATTACCAAACTGCAGCATAGAGTGTCCCTAGAGTTGGAGGCAGCTAGAAGACAGTCCATAGACATAGCACTAAGGAAAAAATCATTGTTAGGTAGCATTGCCTCATCGAAAACTCCTGAGCGCACTACCGGCCCTATACCTATCATTACTCTGGCCGAAGTGCATCCTGTTCCCGAGGAAACAGCTATCTCTGTAGACTCTAATTTAGACCCCTCACATAAATTATCTATCAGTAGTGTTTCTGAAAACATAGCTATTTCAGACTCACTATTGGAGGATCTTAAGGGGGAGAAAGTCCAAGGGAAAGAAGAGTCTAAAAATAACCAGGGAGACACCAAGACAATACCCAAGCAAAAGAGAAAAAGGAAAAATATGTCTGTGTATGCCAGGAAAAAGGCAAAAGTAGCCATACGCCAGTGTTTCACAGGGGGGGCCTCACAATCAGCTATTGCAGTTAGTAAGTCCGACCTGACGCTTCCAATCGCGCAAACACTTAACAGTAATGACAACATGGAAGCGTTAAACCTAGATTTAAGAGTTGACCACCCCGCTGTTGAGGGCGAGAAAACTACCACATCCATGGTCGAGTCAGAGGGGGGTAAAGAGTTTCTGAAACTTGTATGGGAGACACTTAAAAAACTTCTCAGGCCGCTAGAAGTTAAGTTAACTTGCATTGTAAATCAGCTACTTGAGGTGGAAAAAAGTATTATCACTCTATCCAGCCTAAGCCTTAATGGTAGTGATGTACCTGCAATTTCCACATTGGCCCCTACCATGGCCCCTTTGATATCCTTAAAAACAAATCCATCTAACACACAGCATTTGAAAAAGGGTGTAGTAAAAAACATAAATGCAAACAAGATAACGAGTGTTGCAGTAAATTCTAATGCAACACCTTTGAACCTGCCAATTGGTAACTCTGCTAGCAAACCACCTTTAAAGGGTCCTGTACAAAGTAAGAAATCACAGATAGTAAATTTTGTCGATACTCATTCCCCTGCCCTCAAAGCCCCCGGCCCAAAAAAGTCTTTGGCTGACATACTTCCTCTTGCACACACTACCTTGGGTCCAAATAAGTCCCTGGCTGATAAATCCTCTGCAAACAGAACGTATAAACATAACTTTCAAACACCCTATGCCTATGACAATTTTAAGGGAGGATATATAGATCTGCCCCCTGAAGCAAGTCCCTTTGTAGTTGTACTTACTGGGGTCCCAGAATTAGACAATCAACCTGAAGAAAATTTTCTGTCTCTAAAAAACAAGGTGATTTACTGGCTAAACTCAAACAAACCTGTTCCGAACCATATGAAAAGTAGAATCCTCATGGTTCGCAGGGTAACTTGGGTCGGTCCTATAGCCAAATCAATCCTGGGTGACTTTATCGTTATCTCATTTGAGGAACCCCATAGTGCCCAACAGATATGCACATGGAAATCATATGCAGGCACTTCATCTATTGAAGCTGGGCCTTTATCTTTCTTTTACCCCCCACCGAGGCCACCCAACTACGAAGTCAATTGGAATACGGTTAAACATCATTCCGGATATGGCCCCGATTTGGGTAGACAGGGTGTTCGAAATGTGTGGAATGGAATTCCCACTTTCAACAGGTTTAGCAGCCTAGATGGAATTGACTGACTTGAGACCTCGCTAAGTTGCACTTTTAACTCACATGGCACCTTCCATTCACCCGGTGATGGGAATATTTTCCCCAGACATGGAAATAGTGAGAAACCTAAGAATGAGGTAGAGGTAGGCAAAAACTATTGTAAAACTAGGGATTCCCAGAATGAGGAATGTATTACAGTAGCAAACCTACCGTGCTCCAGAGTGCAAGAGGGTTGTCTTGGTGACGATACCAACAATGCCGCAGGGGATCTGGTCTCTCAACCTGAGAGCCAAATTGTAGGTGACTTGCTGCTAGATGGTGTAAAACTACCGGTAGAACCAGTATTGGCCATTGATGATTCCACCTGTCCTGGTAGTGGGGCTACTCCACCGCTACTTGTTTTGTCATGGAACATTGCAGGAGTCAACAAAAATCTGAGGGACCCAGATTGGGCTGACTATATTGACTCCAGCGATCTCTGCCTATTGCAAGAGACATGGGCGATGGATATTCCCCACAGGATAGGGTACAAAACCTTTGGTACGGAGGCAGTTCAGTCTAATAGGGGGAGGCCGTCTGGGGGACTGATCATATGGGTCAAAATTTCACTGAAAATTAAGGTCGAATCAATAGATACAGGAACCCCTGACATTTTGGTATTAAAACTTGTAAATCTGAATGGGGTTGAATGTTACATTATTAATGTCTATAGTAGACCCCTTGGTCATTCCAAAGTCTCTCCTACTCTGGAAACCTTGGATAGCTTCTTGAAAAGGGTGGTTGGTGATGCCCCATTGATTCTGGGTGGCGACTTAAACTGCAATTTTGAACCCGTCTTAGGGCTCACTGATGTCTTTGAGGACGAAGATCAAGCATATAACATTCCGCAGCTTGAGACTTCAAATTGTGTTAAATGTTCGGCTCTGGCTGTCCAATTAATGAGGCTAACCGCAGATCATGGTCTCAGCATGCAACGGCCGCCTCCCTTCTGACTTAACAAAACAGCCACCTTTTGCGAAGTCCGAAAGCAACCTGGACTTCATACTTGTTTCATTGAGCATCTGGCATTTTATGGTTGACTTTAAGGTGGCAAACAGGGATGAGAGTGACCACTATCCACTTGAACTTTATATTGATGCACTCCTGTTTGGTGACCCCTCTGCTTCAACATCTATTGAGGCTCCCAACCTTGAATTGTGTGATCAGGTACATGTTAATAACAACAGACGTGCATTAAAATGGCCGTACATTCTAGCCCAAGGTAAGGCCTTAGCATTGGTAAACTCACTCTTTGACACAATGTTCAGGCCTATAGTTGATCAACCCTTCTCACCTGATCATTATGATCATTTTATTGCATTACATAAGATATTTTTTGATGAGTTAAAAACCTGTTTGTCCAAAATGCCAAAGAAAAAGCAGCAAAATGTAAGAGTTGGATGTCATGGTAAACTATGGGTTGACCACTCATGTAGGTTGGCTAAGAGGGAGCTCCTGTTTGCTATTAAAAAGAAATCAAAGGATGATGTCAGACTCGCAAGGGAAGCATACAAGCTCACCCAAAGGACTTCAAAAAAGCTATGGGAAGAGTCGATCTGGGCGGATATGTTGATTGCTGCCAAATCTAAGGACAATGTTGGTTTTGGATGCTGGTTGCAAATGAGGGCCATGCAGGTAGAGCTGTGAAGGACACTTTTTTAGACAAACTGACTTGGGTGACACACTTCACATCTCTTTATAAGCAATACGATAGTGGTTTTGATGAGACTCCATGGTTGCCTCCACCGATTGAATGTCTTGATTTTACATTAGATGAAACGAAAAGGGCAATTAGTGAATTAAAAAATAGTAAAGCTCCTGGCCCGACAAAATACCGGTTGACTTGTACAAACACGAAACTGAAGTTTGGGCTCCATATATAAACCGTCTGTTCAACGCTCTATCTAATAATTGTGAATTTCCTGATAGTTGGCGCGCAGCAGAAGTTGTTCTAATTTTTAAAAAGGGAAATAGATCTGTGCCATCGAACTATAGACCAATTAGTCTAATGGACACCCTGCAAAAACTATATGCCAAGCATTTATTATTTCGGATAAATGACTGGCTGGAGGAAAAAACAATACTTACACAGTTCCAAGCCGGGTTTAGGGGCAAGACCAGCACCATAGACCAGGTCTTCAGATTCTGTTGTATATATTGGAAATATGTACACATTAGGAAAGGTCATTTGTACGTAGCTTTCGTAGATCTATGAGCGGCATTTGACCTTGTCCCTCGCAACTTACTCTGGAGATCCCTAAGTGAAGCCGGTCTGCCAGGGTGTCTTCTGGTTCAAATAGTCGAATTGCATGCTAGGAATCATGCCAACATTAGGTGGGGACCAAATGGTGAACTGACGCGTAATATTCCAATTGAGCGCGGTGTCCGTCAAGGATGCGTCCTGGCCCCCACCCTATATTCATTATTTGTTAACGATATCCCTGATCATTTGAATGGCTGTGCGAATGACTCACCTCAGCTAAATGGAGAAAGGGTGCCTGCGTTGCTTTTCGCGGATGACACCATCTTAATATCCCAAACTAAGAAGGGCCTCCAGGCACTCCTGAACTCCTTTAGTATTTATTGTGTGAAGAAAGGATTAGAGATAAACGTTGACAAAACCAAGTGTATGGCATTGAATCCCTGTAAACCGGATAGAGGGACTCTGCATCTGAATGGACAAACTTTAGAAACTGTTGATAACTTTTCCTACTTGGGGGTTGTACTTGACTCAAATCTGACATGGAAGGCCCAAATTGAGAAAAGCAAGGTGTCATATGCCCATAATGTCAAGCCAGTTATCAGCAAACTTAATGCTAGTATAAGTAAGAGTGTGACTCCTGTGCTTGAACTTTTTACATTTAAAATCCAATCTGCTGCCCTTTACGGGGCTGAGATATGGGGTCCTTGGGCAACGGATAGCTTCCATGGTCTGGATAATAAATTTATGAGAACAATTGTAAGGGTACCCACTACCACTAGTACACCGTTGATCCCTCTTCACCTTGATCTGAATATTAAAAGAACTGATAATCTTATAACCATTAGACCATTAATGTTCTGGATAAGGATATGGTCTACCTTAGAACGAGCTGACTATAGGAATGGCCTTCAAGAGATATTGGATTTAGATTCTTTCCATTCCATTTTATGGCTCAGACATATTAAAAAATGGCTCTTAATTTTGGGCTTGCCTCAGTTGTGGGAGAATCCAGATAACTTACCATCATTCGCCAAGTCTATGGTGAAACGAGCCTTCTGGTCCTATATAACTAATAGGTTAGTGAATGAAAATAGAACTGGGTCTTTTACCCAAGAATTCTTAGCCTTTAAAGATGAACCTTCCTTTGAAGTTTTCTTAGACGAAATAGAGCCTCCCCTTGCGAAGTCTCTATTTCTGAAATTCAGGTATGGGAATCTCATGCTGAATTCCAATATAGAACGTTGGTCTAAGAGAAAACTGGAATGCCCAAATGTTACACATGGGAAATGTTCTATGTGTTTAGATCCTTGTACGGAGGATGAGGTCCATATGCTGTTTATCTGTAAAGCATACTCGAAAGCGCGAAAAAGATGGATCAAACCCATGTGTACCCTCCTAGGAACAAGATCTTGTATCACGGCATATAGGATTATCAAAACCAATACTTTCCAGCCTATTGTATTTAGTATTAGTAGGTTTCTTTATTCTGTGTATATTGTTCGCAGGAAATTTGGTCAAGTACTCTGAGTAGCAACTTTGTATATGCTTAGATTCCAGTTGCAAAATGAAATGAAGCACTTGGTGTTTTTTAATGAGGATGCCAGAAATGAATTTTGTATTTTAAGAGACAATCTATTTTTAAAACTCCTGTATGTGTAAATTGTTATGATCCTATGTTTTATGTATGTATATATGTGTGTCTTTTATGGCCAAAGTGGCCGAAATAAAGAAAAAAAATGCTCCTAATGGGCTCCAGCACTTATTGTGCCACCTACTTAAGTAGCCCCTTAAAACATGACTCAAGTCTGCCATTGCAGCCTGAATGCAATTTTAAACTGCTAATTTGACTTGGCAAAGTGTCCCCCTTGCCAAGTCTTAAATTCCCCATTTTTTGCAAAAATGTCAAATTGAAGCTGGGCCCTAGAGAGCCAAGGGCAGGGTACAATGTAATGAAAAGGTTAGACACATACATTTATGTTCTACATGTTCTGGTAGTGAACTACTCAGAAATTATTTTTTTACTACTGCGAGGCCACTACTCCCATAGCATTACATTGGGTTTCCTTATTACATTTAATAAGTGCTAACCTTTGATTGGGAGCAGGTAGAACATTAATGTCTGTTGTCTGAGAAAATTGTAATAACAAATCTTCTTAATATAGTAAAGTCTTATTGTAAGACACAATTTTAAAACTACCACTTTTAGAAAATTGGAATTTCCTGCCCTCACTCTTTGGTGCCTGCAGGCTGTTCATGCTTCCCATTGCAGGGTGTGGTTGGCAGTTGGACTTTGTTTATTCCTCCCAGACCACCACACAAGAGAGGGGTTAAATCTGCCTGGATGCACAATCACTGACAGGATGGGGGGGGGCTTAGGTGAGCAAAGCCCCATTTACAAGTCAATAGTCTGTACCCTGCCTTCACACAACGGCTCATTGTACCTACAGCCATGCTGGAGCCTGGGATGGGGAGGCAGGAAATTCCAATCACTTCATAGGAAATCCTCTAAAAATGTCCACTTCAAAGAAGGCACCAGGTATAAAAATACATCAGACCCATTCTTGAGTTTATGTTCTGGACCTGTAGAAGGACTCCAAGATGATTTAATGCTTCTGTGGCTTGCTGTGCACTTCAGAGTACTGCTTTACTGCACCTGAACTGCTCTGCTGCCTGAAACCTGTCTTGAACCCTCAGAGACCTTCCCTGCTGCTTGAGCCCTGTTCAAAATCTTGAACCCAGGAATACCGAAGTGTCTCCAAAGGCTAGTAGGCTGGCCTCCTGATCAGAGCCTCAGGGACAGAAAAGGCTCCCATTATCTTGAATCTGCACTAGGACCCAGCCTGGGAAGGTACTGACTCTCCAAGTGGTGCCCATCCAGTCTTGGATCCTGTGACGTAGTCCTAAAAGTGCCCAGGTAGCCAAAATCCAAAACTCATGACTTAAAAAACATTTGGCTCAGAAAAGTTGAAACTGAGAGGAGACAGGGACCTACCTCGTCTTCAATCCGCCTAAGGTGCATCGCTGGCCAGCCTGACTTTGCAACAGCTTCCGCTATGTTCTTCTCCACAGCAGCAAATCCTGTTAAGCGGCTCCTCTGTCAGGGGGAATCCTACCTCCTGGAGCCGACGTAGACTACAGCCTGCAGCTTTGTCCTGCTGGAGGGCTTTGAATTTAAAAAACACAGACTTAGGGGCCTGATTACAAGTTTGGCAGTCTTACCACCACAATGCAGCAGCAGCCTTCTCAATTACACCAGTCTTTCACCTGCCTTATGGACAGTCTTCTGCATGCCCTATGAGCACTTGACCCCGTCCACAGTGTGTCCTGCCTGCAATGCAGTGGACTGGAATGCTGGCAATTCTTACTCCATTGTTGTAAGCGCCATGGGTTCCCGGCGAGCAGATTTGGAAAACACAGTTGTGCTGCCAGTCCCCTTGCGGTGGTTCCCCTGAGGGTGATGGTCCATTGTGGTATGCTCTCAGCAAAGCACTGTAACAATGGCCATTGGATGCATACTAATATAACACACGTGATATCCATTGGCCAAGTGGATACATCTGCATATAGCACTATTAAACACTGCAACTGCAGCACAGCAATTCCGATGCAACAAATTGTTGGGAGAAGGCATGCCTTCTTCTCCTCATCTCTTTTACCACTCTCCACACAATGTTGCAGCACATTTTTTTTTATCCCTTGGAATATTTTTGGTTGTATTGTCACTGACTTTAATTTGAGGATATGGATATGTCTGTCATGGTGGATGAAATCAAAAGAGTAGAGCCACAATTGTTTGGAGCCCAAGTCCGGCATACTACTATTAGTCAGAAAAGGGACATGAGGTCCAGAATAATAGACATAGTGAATGCTGTAGTTACCGCCCTGTGCATACAGGAGGACATTAGACTGAGGTGGAACTACCTGAAGGTGAAAGTGCATTCCCTGGCATACAAACAGCACCTGGAGGCCCACATTGGTGGTGGTCCTCTCGGTACCCCAATCAAAATGCTTTCCAGGAAGGAGAAGGTCTTGCAGATCCTATATTCTGAAGGTTTGACAGGCATACCTGGGTGATTGGTGTCTGGTACGTTGCACCTCACTAACTGTCACAGTACCTCAATGTGCTCTTTGCTCTCACTTCAGCTTTTGCTATTGTGTAGTGTACCTAGTTTCCTAGCATGCAATGCTCAAAGTATCAGAGATATTGGATTGTCTGTGTTATGTTGCATATAAGATCACATAGATCAATCTCCATTACATGCCACATGTAATGGTGTCTGTAAGTGTATTTCTATAGAAATGCCATTCCAGGACCCATGTTATTAATATGTAAATATATGGTCAATCCCAACAGCATTTTGTCCACAGGTATGTTACACTAACCATTTAGCAAGCATTGGCAAATAGAGATTGAAATGACAACTGCCATGAGGAACTATTTTTGTAACTCAAAACAAGATTAAATTGTTATTTTGCCCATTCTCACTTGTCTGACATATTAAAACTGATGTATATTTCTCATGGATTGAGTAAAATCTACATAAAATGCTCTACTCAGAGAAATTTTTCCATACTTTGCTTTATGTTTTCTTCGTCTCCTCCAAGGGGCAGATTACGATGTTGTTCAGCAAAGCTCCGAATGGGATTCGGTATCACAGAATCTGATTCGGAACTCTTGTTTCCATTCGTACACATTTTCCAATGACCAATTATGATGCCTGGAAACCATACAGGATGTCTGAATTGTTTCTGAATAATTTCCAAAAGGCATTCAGACAGGCCTAGTCTTTCGTAGCCGAATCGTACAGCTCTATAGACACGGTTTCCGAGCTAGCGATTTCGATGACCGATTCAGCCAGCCATTCGGATTCTGTCTGCCCAACACAAAATAGCTGTCGGAATCTGTCTTTGGGGGCCCATTTCAGGCCCCCCTACACCCAGATGCATCCAGATGGAGCCCGTAGGGGTACCCAAGGGACCCCTCTTTCCAACCATGCACATTATGGCAGGCACTATGGTGTGCCCTCCACAGGTTTCAACTCCTTTTTTCAATGGGAGCTTGTGTTCTCGTTCGGAACACAGGCTCCATTGAAGTCAATGCAAGTCCGGCCGAACGATGTTGGGAAGCATTGGTCGGTCAGACTCGCACAACATGATTAAGGTAAAAAACCATTCCAGAACCAATTCAGTCTGACCAGCTTCCGAACTACATTGTCATTGGCCCCCCAAGTGTGTGGCTCAAATATTTGTACAAAAGGAACAATTAATGGACGGAATGCTGAACAATGCAAACATTCACCCCCAGACACAAGTATCTGGCAGTTCTGGCTGGACTGTTACCATTGGGTGCAGGGTCAAGATTGATTTGCATATGGCTGGATCCAAACTGGAATGACAAGGGGAGTTAAAAAATGATGGATTTAAACCCAGATCTCTACTGGGGTGCATGTAAAAGTATGCCATTGTTCTGCATTCTGTCAATCAATTGTTCTTTTTGCATTTGTCACCCCAAGTGGGACTGGAATGGCCAGAAATGGGTCCTGTGTTCTCCATGCACTGGAGTCAAGCTATCCTGGCTGATGAGGGGTGAACCCCCAAAACCAGAACTAGGATGCTTCTTTCTAGTCCAGGGAGGACCTGGCCTGACAGTTCGGGCTGGACTATTCCCATTGGGCACAGGATCAAGACTGATTTGCATATGGCTGTTTCCAAACTGGAATGGCATGGGAAGCAAAACAATGATGAATTTAGCCCAGATCTCTGTACTGGGGTGAATGCATACCATTGTTCTGGAATCTGTCCATCAATTGTTATTTTTGCATTTGTCACCCCGAGTTGGACGGGTATGAACATTGATGGGTCCCGTGCTCTCCATGCCACTAGAGTCAAGATTTCCTGGCTGACGAGGGGTGAAACCCCAAAACCGGTCTTAGGAGGCTTGTTTCTAGTCCAAGGAGACCTGGCCTGGCAGTTCCCATTGGGCACAGAATCAAGACTGATTTATATATGGCTGGGTCCAAACTGGAATGGCATGGAGAGCAAAAAACAATGGATTTAGGCCTAGAACTCTCTACTGCGGGGAATGTATGACATTGTTCTGCATTCTGTCCATCAATTGTACTTTTTAGGTCGAGTTTTTTAGACCTGTTGTAATTTCTTATGTTGGGTTAAAGCCATCGCCTAGCTTTTTATTTGTTTGTTTCAGTGTCCTTCAAAAATCCGTGCTTGCCAGTGGTCATTCCTGCCTCTTTGTCCCTCCTATCTATCTTCTGTTCCTCCCATGCAGCAGGGACTAAGTACTGTCTCATCCCACTACAGTTCTTAGTCTGTTCTCTGGGGGACTACTTTATTTCTTTGTTTCCTACTCTGATTTTGTATGCATGTGTGTAGTTTTGGCACCATAGCTGATTACAATTAAATATAGTTTTCCTCCCTCCCACCTCCTCCTAATTCCACAGTTTTATTGGGGTACTTTTTTCGCCATGCCTCCCTTTTCATGGTTAAATTCTTTTGGCTTGGTTAGGCTATCGACCCTCATTCGGTATTCTTTTTAGTAGGATGTTAGTTTGTGTTTTATTTTCCTTGCAACATCTGTGTTATCTATATATTTTTTACAAGCATGTCACGCTTTAACTTAGCCGGCGCGCCCCTTTGTTCCTTTTTTTTCATTAGTCAGTGTTGCCGCTTGCTTCTCATTGCCGTCCCGCCCCTGGGTGTTTGCGAAACGTTCAGCATTAGCAACAATACGGGCACCATGCTTAATATTTCAGGAGGCGTCCGCTTTACTTTCTGACCTTTCTAATGCTTGTTTTTAGTGTCGCACTCTGTCTCCGTTCGCCGAAAGAGTTACGGTGGTGGAACTCAGGCAATAGCTTGCAGCCTGGAAGGACACAACGCGGCTCATGTTGATGATATCACGTGCGGCTGTGTTGGCCTCTACAGCATTGGTTTATTTTCAATGAGTGGCGTTGTTACTACCTCCCGGTCTCTGGAAGCGCTGGTGCTATAACCATACCATCCCCGGCCGGTGCTGGACTTTCTGGGTGGGCGCAGCTTCTCTACGTGCCTACCCCTCCATGCACCGCCTCTGTGCACTGTCACTGCTGCCATGCAGAATGTCCAGGCTTGGACCTTTCTTCCCCAGGTTCTAGATTTGTTTTTTTTTTAGTGTTGTCCTGTGCCCGACCTCTCGTGAATGCACAGCAACATCTAACATTTCTGTTGCATTCGGGCACCACACGGTAGGCTGACATCATGATTGGGCCAGGCGGAGTGCACTGGGCTGCATAACCAGATCATAAAGTTAGCTAGCAGTTAGATGCCCAAACAAGTGGAGCCACACAAAACAGCACTTTCAGGACATGCCAGCCCAACAGAAGAGAGTGTTCTTTTTTGCTTGGCCGTCGTGCTGTCCTTCACCAGTGCCCTCCCGATTGCAGCCACCATTGGCACCCAGTTGTGGATTCGAGGCGCGATGCACTAAGATTGGTGCGCAGCTGGTGAACACCACAGGCGAATTGCTCGAGAAGTTCATCGGTGAGATCCAGTGGGGCCTGGCTGCAGTGATACAGAGCCTCCAGGCAGAAGCCTAGGTTAGTGCCCTTGCATTTCTGTTGCTTGCTTACAGCAGTTTTAATATATTAGAGTTTCTTGTTGCTCAAATAGGTGTAATTTCTATTATTTATATATGTTTCCCATGTCTATATTGCTTGATTTTGCTCGTAAGATAGTGCCACGCATAATCTTTGAATTTCACTCATAAGTACACTGAAGTTATGAAAATGTCACACATAAACAATCTGAAACCTTGGCATCTATTTTAGGTGTCTGCTTTGCGTGCCCAATTTAAAGTTGGCGCTATATTAAAATGCACAAATTCTACTATAAAATGTGGCATTTCTTCATCGGCCACAGCTTGAGAGGCAGTGGTTGTGGAGGGCGGGGTTGGCCCAATGTCGGACCTGCACTGCATCTCTGCCGGCTAACAAAAGCTAGTTGTCTGCTGTGGCAAAGGCCGGCCTCACCCTCTGAAACTCGTGCGCTGGGCCCAGACCGTGCTGAGCAGATTTTGTCTCTGATGTGTTAATCATGGCACGAGCCCCGGATTGATGCAGGGGTGCTCATGTCAGCTGACAGCTCATGTGAGAATGAAGTGCACTCAACAGAAGGGCTACTCCTGTCCACTCCTCCAGTGTGCACTGCAGCCCCAGGTGAGGCATGGCAAAGCAGTACCTCTTCAAGCACTGATGGACAGAATTTCATCAGTGCTCCTTGGTGGTGAGATCTTGTCAAAATAGGAAGCGTTATCTCTGCGTATCACACTTGGAAGTTTAGAAGCCATCATCATTTCATGCTTACAGCCATTAAAACAATGGTGAAATTTCATGATATGATATACAGCATATAGTAAAGTGTCACATACTGTCACAGGAGATACTTCGTCTGTATCTGTGCAAATAAATTACTGGGCATTTAAGGAGAACTTGTTGTAGGTTTAGTGACCTAACTAATTCAGTGAGATATTTCACTGAGCAGTTCAAAGCCGCAGCAGATATCACAAAATAATTCTACTATGTCTGTTGTTGGTGGTTGTTAGAGGTTGCGGACTGGGGAAAGAGGACTGTGTGTTTTTCTCTGCACTGGAAGCCCCTTTATATCTGGTGCATTGTTCTGTGCTTCACAGACCATGCATATACGTGTGCATTGATAGCTTATCCTCTAAAAATACTATTTATGTATGGACGACATACTTTCAAAAGGGACATTTTTGCATTACATTTGTTTAAGGTCTTTCTAATACAACATATATTTTAAATTTTGAAAAGCAGAAGCATAAATTGCTCATCAGAGATTGAGTATTTTTGGGTTATTTCTTGGTAGGTCTTGTTCTGCTTGTGGTAACCCTATTTAGCTCTCTTTGATGCGGGAAGTGCATTTGCACTGGGGCCTATTTGTGCTAGGCTTCCTCTGATCCCCTTTGTATCTCGGTTTTTCATTTGTTTTTTTAATCACCATTCTGTTTGGCCAATTGACTCATTTACATTGTTTGCCTATTGCAGAATTTGGTATAACACCAATCTGGGAAACCACAATTACATCGGAGAGCTTCAAAAAATTAATAAACAAACTTACTAACTACCTCTCCATGATTATGGATAAAGATATTCTGGTCAAGCGTAGCCACGCATGGTCAATTGTCTCTGGATATAAGAAAAAAAAGGTTCAAACCTATCTAGAAACTGCATGGTCTAAGAAAAATAAACACATTTTTATTAATGCCAGATTTGGCTTCTATCCAGGCACATGCCACTTACCACAATGGAATAGACCACAAGGAAATAACATATGCAGGCTTTGTAACCTAGGAGAAGAAAACATCTTACACCTATTGCGTCTTTGCCCGGATCTGGAAATTGAAAGAAAAACTACAATTAAAAGAATGTTTAACATGCGTAGTGTAAGGACATGTAGACAGGCACTGATTGCAAGTCTTAACCCAGAAGATTTGCCGATGAGTTCTGCGCTTGTTAAATTCCTTCGTGCGGTACAGAAGAAATTGGATGTTTTTGATTGACCAAACAATAGTCTACGTGAATATGGACTTTATACAATGCAGCTCTTTTTCTTATTTATGTGTATAATATATATCTAACTTTTGAAAACTGATTGAAAATCCAATTGTTTTATAATTTAAAATCTGGTAAAGTTTTATCTGCTTTTTTGTAAGATTTTAATTAATCAAACAAATAAATAAAATATATATGAAACATTGTTTGCCTTGGCGTTTAATGCACCCTTGCTGTGCCACTGAATGTATCATCAAATTTATAAAACTCTGCACCCCAGTAGCAGTGGAAGGCGGGAAGCAGTGTCATGGCAAGGGATGCTTCTGTGGCAACCATCTTCTGGTACTGAAAACAGTCATTTAAAGGCTAGTGTCCAACAAATTGCAATGTACTTGCAGCAGGGGAATGGGATTTGGCAATACTTCAAGCCTGGCACATCACAGCACAAAGTAGTCTTTCAGCCTATAAGTTATTGTTCAAGCCTCAAGTCTGACATGCTGCATCAGCCTGCCACACAGCAGGACTCAGCAATATTAACTCAGGCGTGAAACTGTGAACAACTCCAGGAATGTACTTACACAATATGTTCTGCACTAACCGTCTGTTGTGTGTAAAATCCCTTACAACACTATCATTTTTAGGACAGAAAGTTATAGCTAGGTGCAGCAGTATCTTCCCCATTCTAAATCCTCTAGGCAGTGCTGCAGCTGCTTCACTGGTCACAGAGGAAATTCCTCATTCTTAGTCCTCTAGACAGTGCTGCTAGCTGCATGTCTGGTCAAGTCAGTAATTCCTCATTCTAAGTCCTCCAGGCTGTGATTCTGCTGTATCTCTGTTCATACACCCACTACACTCCAAACCAAAGCACATAGGTAAAAGACATTGTCATTTACAGCGCCAATAGCTCTGACTCTCAAAGACTGCAAGACCTATTGCATTGCAAATACTTGTTGCATTTGTCATCCCAAATGGGACGGGTATGCAAAGAAATGGGTCCTGTGATCTCCATGCCACTGGAATTAAGCTATTCTAGCTGATGAGGGGTGAAACCCTGAAACCGGTCCTAGGATGCTTGTTTCCAGTCCAGGGAGGACCTGCCTGGCAGTTCGGGCTAGACTGTTCCCCTTGGGTGCAGGATGAAGACTGATTTGAATATGGCTGGGTCCAAACTGGAATGGAATGGGGAGCAAAAAAATTATGGATTTAGGCCCAGATCCCTGTACTGGGGTGAATGTATGACATTGTTCTGCATTCTGACCATCAATTGTTCTTTTTCCCCAAATATTTGTGTCCCACAAAGTTAACTCAACTCATTAGAAGTGGCAGGTGATCTATTGATATTACATTGCTCACCTGATGACTAATGCTAAATGTGAAACCATGTTGTGTGATCCACTGTTTTGTACACAGCTAGGCCTTTGAAAGGTCAAATTCATGTTACATCTCCACTGTGCTGGCTTGAAAGTTTGAGAGATTTTATGTTTATTCTTTAATCCAAAATGCAAAACCTCAGAACATCCAATGAGCTGCTTAATTCAAGTGCAAGCATTTAACATCTACAAATGTCTTCTTAACAAGTTGAATATCACTGAAATATATCACAATAGTAATCTCTACCTATTTTGTTTTCTCTAGGGTTCTATTTATTGTGTCACAAAAGATTTGGATACAGATACCACACTTCCACCAATAACAATGTTCTCTATTTTACTACAGAGCTTAGCCACAGAACTGACACCCACTCCACCCCAGTTTAAACCTGTCAGTGATGACAACACTCCTGGTGATCTTGGTGAAGTTGATGATTCTGGTCCATCTGGTCAGCATGGGCAGCTGGCAACAGTGAGTATCACTCGGCCCACCCCAACTGCAATACCTCATCCAACCTCAGTCACCACAACCTGTCTAGCCTGCACCGTAACAACCATTGTGTGGCCCCGGTCCTGGATCCAGACTTGACAAACACCACCCCAGCTTCAGAAGAGCCAGCAGCCAGTGGGATAGGGCACCATGGGCCAAGGACACAAGTTTGTGGGGGTAGGGCTTATGGGCGGGTAACTGTGGGCTCACAGAGTGAGGCCATTGGGGCCACCCACACTCAGACCACTATCGACCAAGCTTTGGGAGCCTATCGTGAGTCCCAAGGCATGATGGGCCAGGTACTGACCAAAATCCAGGAGATGAAGCAGCTGCAGAGGGCCCATAATTCAAACATGGGCTCCTAAATTGTGGAAAGTCATTCACACACACTTGTGCAAGGCCTTTCCAGCACCATCTACCTCTACCTGTGGTCCAACAACATTAGGCCCATCTACATCTGCTGTAGCCACAGGATGTGAGACCTTGCCAGAGGAAGACACATCTCCAGACACCCCCTGTCCCTGTACCTGTGGATCCCCCCTGCACTGGCAGGCGGAGATGTCCACACAAATTACCAGGTGGTACGGATGGCAAGACCTCCAACACTAGCAGCAAGAAACCTCAAACCTAAGTACCTTCAGTGTGTAACACAGTCACTCTCTGGACTCTTTCTGGACACATTTACATTTCTGATGGCAGTAGTATTTTGGACATTAGTCTATAAACAACTTGGCTTCTAAAACTATGGTTTCATTCACCATTACTGACTTCTTAACTTTTCAGTTTTCCTATTTGGTTTTCACAATGTTTCTTTTCTCCTTGTTCACCTAAATAAATCAATTAGTCTGAAATTCATTGCCTGCTGTTGCATGTCTCACGTCTAGCAATGAATATATGTACTCCCATCTGAACTTTACAATAGCAACAATATCAACTTGTGTAAATATAGATATGTTGCATGTACACAATGTTTAGATCAGGATCACAATCATGTCTCACCAAAATATAAAATCAAGAGTGTTCTCATATACCATCTTTATTCTATTGCACCAACAACAGGATGTCATTATGCCATAAACATAGCAAATCATACATGACACTGTTTAGATTGATAAATACGATAGCAATGTACACCCTGATGTATGCGTGCATAGCTGCGGCAGTACCAATAAATGCAATATTAATGTACACTGTAATCTTTGCACGTCCAGTGAAGTCAATACCAGTAAATGCAATTCCTATGTATGCTGTGACCTATGCCAGTAAAACCAATGTCCATGTACACTGTAACCCATTCCTGCGTAATGACATCAATCTCAGTGAATGCAATGTTGATATATGATGTAACAACTGTATGTGTAATAATGAGAATATCGGTAAATATTATACCAATGACCACCATGTTACAGTGCTCACACTCGCAAGCTCATATAATTGCTGTCAGATTTACACGAGATGACTTCTATATCAACCCCAAGTCAGAGATACATGATCAGACAGGCCCTGCTAACCAAACCAAAGCCTACCAATTGACAGGTCACAGGTGAGGTTACACTTAGCCCAAAGACAAAAGTGCACCCAGGTAAAACCCTGATTGATCCCACAGATTAAACCACAAACAGGCTCCAATAGACTGGCCCCAATGCAATACATTTGGCCAAAGGCACACATTACCAAAACACCACAAAGTTAAATCAACCTGTGGTTAGGAACACTCAGTCCATTTGGACTTGACATGCACACCGCACAAGGTAATCACACGCTCACCACACCAGACATCTGGACACGCACACAGTGGCCCACAGTAGCTTACCTCGGGGCCGAGAGCAATCTGTATACCAAGATTTTTTTTCTTGTGATTTATGACTATGATGCTTTTGAGAGAATGTCAAAGGGTTTTATTGTACCCACAAATTTTTTAGAAGTGCGCCCAAAACTTCTGTACTTTGAGACTGCCTTTAGTCGCGCCTTTTTCAACACTCTCCTGGCCAATGCTTTTCATTAAACCAACTTGTTCGTATTTTGCCAAATGCCTCTTGTCTTTACATTTACTCATGGTAAAATCATATTTGAGCAACATTTTGATGAACCAGTCAAGAGAGGTTGGTTTATCGAGCCTGACTGCTGTCAAAGGAAGGACCCTTGCCCCATCCGATTCCTATCTGCGCAACGAGATCAGTGAGAAGATGCTATAATTTATTAGAAGTTCTGCTGAATCTACAGGGTGGAGGTCCATCCTGAGACAGCCTTCAGAGGGTAAGAGACTACATCTGATACTTAGTCCTAATATGTGGCATATGGCAAACGAGGACAAGCATGTAGATCACTTTTTTCTTTTCCTCTAGTCAGCACACTAGAGAAGGCAAAGGTAGCTATGGATTTGTTGCTTGAATCACTTTGAGTGATAAAGGGTACGCTTTTCTTTGGGTGTCATATCGGGACTGCCTGGACCACCACTGGGCATGATACAGAGGATACGCTTGTCTCTAGGTGTCAGATAGGGCCCTCCTGAACCACTGGGCGTGGCATAGAATGGTACGCAAAGGCTCTGGTCTGATATAGCCAGCATCCCGTTCTTATTTTTTGTCTCAAAGAGTTTTTTTAGTGCTATTGGTTTATTAACACTGGTAGTATTTGAAAGAAGTGAGAGATGTTTTTTTCTGCTTGGAACTCTGGGCATTAGGCCGGAACACACTCCCCCTTGGGTGTCACATAGGGCGTAAATCGGATTTTAAGGAAAAATTCGGACCTTGGTATATAAGGTGTAGCTTGTGTCTGGACACAGAGGGAGGATAGTTGTTACTGCCATTTTTTCTCTGGAAAATCATTGCTATTTTTGTCCACCAAGCTGATATTGACAGACTATTGAGTTCCCTTAGCTCTGTGTGTCATGCAGAGCATCCCTCTTCTAGGCTGGAGGGAACTAAGGTTTTCTTTTACAACTTCTTCATCTTAAGATATCCTCCAGTGGACACTCCTGGCAGACCCCACAACATGTGTTCCAACATCATCCTTGTCCCCACCCCCACCCACAGTCCCATCAACATCCTCCCTGTTGCTTCCCAACCAGTTGGACGGGTCCATTCCCAGAGGAGGGGAGCCATCTCCTTTGCTCCAGGCACCCCAGCCCTTGCCCCGCTGCACAGAGTGAAGAGGCTATTGACCTCCTGAGAAAAATCTCTGTGGGTCAGACTGCACTACTGAATGCCATCCAGGGAAAAGGCAGCCATCCACAGCAAATAGTGGCCTAGCTGGAACACATTCACAGTACAATGTCTGGCCAGCAGAGGTCTTTCAGGCTCTGGCCCCAGCCCTCAGCATAGCCTCACATGCCCCAACCTTGTGTGTCCCTTTCTCTACTCCTTACTCATACCAATAACCTATCCAAAGCACAAACAAACATTTGCAGACACACACACATACAGACCCAATCAGCACCACCACACATAAGTACAAAACCTGCAAAAAACCAGACATGCATCCAAACACACAGACACTGAATCCACCACCAAACCCACAGGTACCCCACCAGCATCACATCTACAACCACCAATGACAACACCACACCCACATACTCACACCACTCACCATCACATCCCGACACCACACAGATTGCAGAACACATGCATGCACACACAGCAAAACCACCACCATATCCACAGCCAGCACAGACAACACCACTGCCAACCTCAACCACCATCACTTCCATACACACACCACACCCACTGTCACCACCACATCAGCATCCACAACACCCACACCCAGCACTTCCACTTTTACAACATACACAGATATACTAGTCACATTCTACACACCTAAGAAATATGGACACACACCATCAAGCACCCAACAGACACCACAGAAACAAGATACACCCATACTTGCTGCAGTTACACCTGATACACATGCACCTGTGCCAGCAACAGACCCAAGCACATCACACAAGCCACTCAGTCTATCTCCAAGACCCCACTCCCAACTATTCCCACTACTAAGTACCCTATAGTAAGTAAGTAGTAAGTATTACTTTTATTTTATTTTGTTAAAAATCATAAAAGCATGGAAGAAACACATATTACATAATAGTATGTAGCCATCAAAACTCACCGATTTCCTTAAAATATTCTTTGTTTCCTTTCTTCTCTCAGTTCTGCTTTTACTCAGGATTAGCGCCGGGATGCCCCTTTGCTGGGGCAGCTGAGCGCTTTATAAATCATATAACATAACATAACATAACATAGTTAGCAAAGATAAAAATCAATGAAATACTAAAAAGTAAAAACATTATCCAATCATAAGCTTCTGTCACAAACAACGGTTAAAACAAGAATATTGTAATCTATACCAATTGTAAGAACTTTGTTGCAGTTCAATATGAAAAGAGCGCTATTTAGTGTCAGTGCAGATAGGGAGTGACCAGACAGTCATATATCATAGCCATGTGGACTACTATGTTTTTTGTCCAATTCTTTGGCTGCCATTTTCCAAAAAGTGATGGCTCGACATGACAATTGAATTGACAGGCCACCAAAGCATTGTACCACTGCGGCTCTGCATGACCTCAATTGGTTTTTCCCAAAAATCTCGCGGAGGACTGTTTTTTGAGATTCTAATAGTGAGGTGCAAATGCATAAAAGGTGTAGTAACGACTCTTCTCCTTGTTCGCACATGCAGCATTCTTTGGTGGGCCATGAAGACTTCCATTTTGGGGTTAGATCCTTCGTGGGGAATGAGCCCACCCGCAACAGCGTCAAGTAGTGCTTTTTGTAATACGAGAAGTGTTCAGACAAGTACGCTTGTGGTTTCAGAAACTAATAACATTGAATCACTGCCCATGCATGATTTTTCTTAGAAAAGGCAGTTTTGTCCATTAGTAGCAAAATTCATTTGGTTGTGCTGTGTACCATATTTTTGAACCCGGAATAAGAGGTTGTTGTATACCAGGCTTCTTCAAGATGTAGATCCGCAAGTGATTGTTTTGGAACTGCAGCTGTAGAGTTTTTTTGCCTCGCTTACTTTTCAATTTCTTCCCAACAGAAGTGGGCTAAAGTGTTGTTTTCTGCTTGCCTTATTCCCCAGTAATATTTGAAAATCGCCCCTTGTCTGGCAGGTTTCTGTTTTTCCAGCCAGTATTCCAGTCGAATTTGTGCCTGAGAGTTGTGATGAGGGATTAAAAACAGACGCTTGAAAAAAACTCGATTTGGGCTAGATTTAAGGTGTCCTAATCTTTTGTATTCAAATTTCCGACCCATATGATATAGTGGGTAAAAATTTTGCTGCAATTATCTTATGCAGCTGACCTGTTGGACAACCTTTTAGCTTCTTCTGTAGAATTTTGAAAGCATAAAGGAGGAGTTTGCTTTAATGGTCCCTTGGTCCAAGTGTTGCTTATCATTACATTTATGGTCATGTTGGAACCCTAGGTATTTGTATGAGTCCACCTGGGATATTGGTTTTTCCTCCAGTTTCCAGGTGAATTTCTCTTTTGACCCGATTTTAGGATGACTACAAAAGCATAACACCTTAGTTTTCTTAAGAGTTATTGTTAATTGAGCAGAAGTGATATACGTTCCTAGTTGGGTCATCGATCGCTGCAGGCCTATAGGTGTTTGTGCTAAAAGCACGATGTCATCCGCGTGTTGGAGGCTGGTAATTGGTGTTTTGCCTAATTTTGGAGGGTCAATTTGAACTTGTTGGAGATACTTCTCAAGATCGGCAGTTTAGATGTTGAATAAACAGGGGGCCAACACGCACCCCTGTTTTAGCCCGTTTAGTATTAGAATCTTATTTCTTATGGTGCGGCCATCTCCTTTCCTTATCTGCACCCACGTATCTGATTAAAGAAAGAATGATTATTGCCTCCAAGAGTTTGAGTGGTGCCCCCCAGCTCTGCATTTTTGCCCATAACTTCTCTCTTCGAACCTTGTCGAACGCCACTTCAAGGTCAATGAAGCAAGCGTACAAAGTTCAGGATTTTGGATAGGCTTGATTGGCTAGAAGTGTCACAACATATATATTTGTCAGGGTGCCCATTCCTGCCCAAAATCCAGTTTACGTGTTTGGTATCAGGTTTATGCGGTTGACCTAATCCTCTAGATCTACCAAAAGGTTCAAAGCATATAACTTGGCCTCGACATTGATCAATGCAGTCATTCTGTAATTAGCAGGGTCTGAACGTAAACCCGATTTGTAAACAGTATTTAAAATACTTCCTCGCCAGGAATCAGGGATCGTGCCAGTTGCTAGTGATTGCATGAACAACAGTGAAGGGTAGTGCCGGAAGAGTGGGACCTTTCTGCCTCTGTGCCACTCATTCCCCCCGTTTTTTGTGACCTCTTGTGCTCTTTCTTGTGACCTTTCTGCCTCCGTGCCACTCGTTTCCCCCCATTTTTTGTGACCTTTTCTGCCCTTTCTTGTGACCTTTGTGCCCTCTGTGCCACTCGTTTCCCCCCATTTTTTGTGACCTTTTCTGCCCTTTTTTTGGGACCTTTCTGCCTCTGAGCCACTTGTTTCCCCCCATTTTTTGTGACTTTTCTGCCCTTTCTTAGGACCTTTCTGCCTCTGTGCCACTCTTTTCCCCCCTTTTTTTGGGACCTCTTCTGCTCTTTCTTGTGACCTTTGTGCCTCTGTGCCACTCGCTTCCCCCTATTTTTTGGGACCTCTTCTGCTCTTTCTTGTGACCTTTGTGCCTCTGTGCCACTCGCTTCCCCCTGTTTTTTGGGACCCTTTCTGCCCTTTCTTGGGAGATTTCTGCCTCTGTGCCACTCGTTTCCCCCTGTTTTTTGTGACCTCTTCTGCTCATTCTTGTGACCTTTGTGCCCTCTGTGCCACTCTTTCCCCCCGTTTTTTGTGACTTTTTCTGCCCGTTTTTGGGACCCTTTCTGCCCTTTCTTGGGACCTTTCTGCCTCTGTGCCACTCATTTCCCCCTCAATTGTTGTGCCCTTTTGCCTTTTGTTTTATTTCTCGCCCCTCGCCGCTGCGTCCCCATCCCCCTGACTGCCCATTCGCTGCCCCCATGTCCCGCCTCCCAGCTTCTCCTCCCTCCCACCTCCCCATATAGGCCGGCCGCTGGGTGGTGAGCAGAGCGACCCTTGACCCTACCAGGTAGGTCGCTCCCCCTCCGTACAGCACCGTCTGTGCCCGTTCTCTCCCTCGCTGCCCCCGTGTCTCTCTGCCCAGTTTCCCTTTTGCTCCCCTCGCTGCCCCTGTGTCTCTCTGCCCGGTTTTTCCTTCCGCTCCCCTCGCGGCCCCGTGTCTCTCTGCCCGTTTTTGCCTTCTGTTGCTTAGCTGCCCCGGCATTTCTGTGACCATTCTGCCTTCTGTGCCACTCATTTCCCCCCATTTTTTGTGACATGTCTGCCCTTTCTTGTGACCTTTTGCCCTCTGTGCCACTTGTTTCCCCCCGTTTTCGATGACCTTTTTGCCCTTCCTGTGGCCTTTTGGCCTTCTGTGCCACTCCCTTCCCCCTGTATTCTTGTGCCCTTTTTGTGACCTTTCTGCCCTCTGTGCCACTCGTTTCCCCCTCAATTGTTGTACCCTTTTGCCTTCTGTTTCCTTCATCGCCCCTGACCGCCCCTGCAACTGCGTCCCCTGCGGCTCTGCCCCTGACAGCCCATTTGCTGCCCCTGCCTCCCTCTTCCCGCCTCCCAGGTGCTCCTCACTCCCACCTCCCCACACATGCCGGCCGCAGCGCGGTCGCACTGCTGGTGCGCGGCAAGCCTGTCTGCACCCGTCCGCGCCTGGACCGCGCCCAGCGGCAGAACCCCTGGCCCCCACACCCGCCGACACTACGATGCCAACATATCAACACCAAAAACAGGGCCTGGGCTCACTGGCAATAAGGACAAGCCTCATCAGAACAATTATAAACCAAAAGCAATACCAGTATTGCCACACTACTTGTGTTGGGGATCACGGGTGATCGCTCGAATCACTGACTCAAACAGTAATTCTCAAGGAATCTTGTTTCAGAATGAATCAAATTTGTTTTATTTTTAACTTAATGCATATATCAAATCAATGTGCACTTTTTATCTCTTTTTTTCAATAGAAAACGTTTCTTTAGTTCCACATAATAAATCACAGTAAACACAAATTATACAAAAGACAAAAAAGAATATAGTGTTTAGACAAAAAATCACGACTTGCATTCAACATTCATACCAAACAACAAATCTACATACATTTTAGTTTTTATACAAATATTCACAATATCACAATTGGAAAAAGCATTGGAAAAGAACCAGTAAACAATGTTGGTATGTTTCGGAGTTAATCAAGGATTCCTAATGCTGAGTAGAAGGGGTCTACGCGTTTCGATAACCCCTGGTTATAGGGAAATCTCGTCAGGACCAATAGCCTGTGAATGGAGAACGAAATTGGGTCAGGCGGGAGGACAAAACCAAAACCTCGCAACGCTACAGTGGGGAGAGAACTAATCATACCTCTTAGTTGCTGGCTTCACTTTTGTGGTTGGAACTGTAAACAAAAGATGAAGTATCTTTTAGCCTCAAAATATATAAACAAGACAGGGAGGCGTTCACACCATTTTGAAAAAGACATTAATTCGTGGTTACTCACATCGTCTTACGCCTGCTGCGGCTTTGCTTTTAGCTGGAATGGGATTCAGGTGGAAGTGGAAATCTAAGACAAATCGAAAGAACTGGTAAGGGAATTTTTAAAGGAGGAGCTCATGTCGGATGGTCACGTTGATTTCAGGATACGACTTACTTGTATTACTAGCGCGGAATGTTCACGGATGTTTATGTCCGCGTGGAGCAATGTTGCGGCATGCTCCGGTTTCCTAAAAGGGAAAGGGGAGCTGGCGTCAGGTTTCCAATTTGTTAGTCAAGGTCGCCTCTCTGGCGATGTTCGTCTCACATGGTGTATCGGTTTACCTGTTTAGGTTGTGTCCGCTGTATCAATCGGGGGGTCCGCGCTCTTCGGTCTCTGTTCGTAAGTCCAGTTACCGGCACCATCCAGTCGGTAACTCTGGTCTCGCGTCTGGTGGTTTTACTCACTTCCTGGTTCCCAAGGGATTGTGGGGATTGTAGTTTAGATGTCCGTTGTCTTGGAAACGGATCGCGTTTCTATTCGGTCAGGTAATGTGTGGCCCAGTTCACAGTCTATGTGGGAGACAGTAGTCTGAATCTCGGTGATTCCATCTTTATTGACATTTTACAGGCGGTAGATCTCAGAGAGTTCATTGAGGCCATCTATTGCTGAATTGAATTTCACTATCAGCAAGGCTTCCGTGTGTGACAATTTTTCTTCGATGTCACCACCTCTGGGGTCTTTCTCAATTTTCGCAATCACTGTCCATCTTAAGTCATCGGCGGTGTGTTTGTAATTCAACCAATGATTAACCAGTGGGGCCGTTATCACATTCTTTTTGATGCGTGATTTGTGCTGGGTAATGCGGCATCTCACCTCTTGACTTGTTTTTCCGATATAGAGTTTATTACAGGGGCATTTGATGCCATATATGACGTATCTCGATTTACAATTTGTAAATTTGTCGTGTTTCCAGGATGTCTGTTTATGTTGAAACAGATTTCCTTCTTCTGTACTTGCGCAACAGATACAGGAACCGCATCTGTGGTGACCTTGGATCGGTGGTAATCCTAGCATAGTGCCAAGTGTCGGTGTATTCTGTTTTACTGCTGCTCGGACTAGATGATTAGCCACGCTTTGGTCCTTTTTAAAGGCGAACAATGGCTTCTCTTTAAGTGTCTTGTCTACATTTTCCACTAAATGCCAATTTTGTAAAATCGCTTTTTTGAAAACATTTGAGTTTGGACAAAATGTGGAGACGCAAACAATCCTGGTCAGAGTTGGTTTCGCCTTATTTATTAGCAGTGTCTCTCGAGGGATCCACCATACTCTTTTCATTGTCCTTCTAAGTAGTTTGATGGGGTAGCCTCTTTGTGCTAAATTCTCAGTCAAGTTCGTGGCATGCAGCATGTATTCATCCTTGAAATGGCAGTTTCTCTTGATCCGCAAGTACTGTTCAAATGGCAGATTTTCTCTCAAATTGCGCGGGTGGCTGCTATTAAAATGCAGTGCCTTATTTCTATCCGTCATTTTTTTGTATAGTGTTGTGACCAAACCATCATCAGTCGGGTATACTTCGACATCGAGGAATGCCATTTTTATTTTGGAGTAGTTGATACTAAATTTGATTTCCTCTGTTCTTGAGTTTAACCACTCATGAAAATCCTTCAAATCATCCTCTGTCCCTCTCCAAGTCATAAAGACATAGTCGATATATCGACTCCAACTTGTGATTTTTTCTTTGAATGGATTTGACTGGTACACAAACTTCTCTTCATATAAAGACATAAAAAGTATCGCTAATTCCGGTGCAAAAGGGCACCCCATGGCTACACCACTTGTCTGGTAAAAGAATTCTCCGTTGAAATTAAAGTAGTTCTTCTTTAATGCCAGTGTTGCTAATTGCATGATGTACTCTGTTGGTACTCTGGTTGGTCTTGGTCGTTGGTCTAAGTAATACTGTATTGCATCCAGACCATCACTCTGGGGGATCTGGGTATACAGTGAGCATACATCCATAGTAACTAAGAAGTCTTCGTTTTGGTTAAATGGAATGGTTGAAAGTTTATTAATAAAATCAGTTGTATCTCGAAGGAATGATTTCACTTCTGTCATAAAAGGTTTCAAGAAAAAGTCAACAAACTTCGACACAGGTTCGAATAGTGACTCACATCCGGAGACAATTGGTCTTCCGGGAGGGTTCTTTTCGTCTTTGTGAATCTTTGGCAAGACGTAAAATAGAGGTATTCGTGGGGTGTTGCATTTGAGGTATTCGAATTCCTTCTTTCCAATTATTCCTTCTGCCAAGCCTTTTTCCAGAATTGGGTTAAGTTGTTGTTGCAATTCTGTGGTGGGGTTCTTTCCTATTTTCCTATAGCACCTGGCGTTATCAAGTTGACTCATCACTTCTTTTTTGTAATTCTCTGTGTCCCATACGACAATGGCACCTCCCTTGTCCGCCTGTTTTATTACTACTGAAGTGTCTTTTTTGAGATTTTCTAAAGCCTGTTTTTCATCCTGTGAGATGTTAAATGTTGTCCAATTTTTTCCTTCTTCCATTTTAGTTATTGCTGATAAGATTGTTTTTTCGAAAGTAATAATTTCTTTAGCAACTTTGTTCCCTGGTGGGCAAAATTTAGACTTTCTTTTCAATCCAGTAACCTCTAATGGTAAATTCACCGGTGTTTGGGCGAAGAAGGATTTTAGTTTAATTTTTCGACAGAATTCGAGGGCCTCCATTTTGAGTTTGACAAAGTTCGTATGTCTCCTTGGGACAAAGGAAAGACCTTTTTCTAGAATACTTGTTTCCGACGTGGTGAGAGTTCTATTTGAGAATTACTGTTTGAGTCAGTGATTCGAGCGATCACCCGTGATCCCCAACACAAGTAGTGTGGCAATACTGGTATTGCTTTTGGTTTATAATTGACACTACGATGCCAGCACTCTGCACGCTCTCAACCCCGGACAGACCCACAACTGCTTCAAGGCTGCCCCGAAACACACACACGGTCCCTGCAGCTACACCAGCCACAGAGCCGACAAACCAGCCACAAAGCAAGACCTCAGCCACCTCCGATGCATACTATTGAATACCCACTCCGCACGCAAATACGCCGTCGAGCTCTGGGACCTGCTCAACTCAATCTCCCCAGACATCGTCTTCCTGACAGAGACCTGGTTGAACAACTCCCCTGCACCCGACATCACCATAGCCATCCCAGATGGCTACAAGATCACCCTCAGAGACCGCACCAACGAGTCGGAGGAGGATTCGCCATCATCCACAAGAACAGCATCAGGGTCTCGACTAGCACCGACGACGTGCTCAGCACCGCCGAACACATGCATTTCCAGATCCACACAGACCCCAACTCCACCCTCAGAGGAACCCTCATCTACCGACCCCCCCCCCGAACCCTGCCCCCAGTTCAGCGAATCCATCGCCGGCTTTATCAGCATGCACGCCCTGACCTCCACCGACTACATCCTCCTTGGAGACCTGAACTTTCACCTTGAGAACAACAACGACAACAACTCCACAACACTGATCGATAACCTCGCCAACCTCGGACTGAGACAACTCGTCACAACGCCCCCCACTCTCAACCCCGTCTTCACCTCAAGGCAGCACGTCTCCATCAGCCACACCACTGAACTTCTCTGGATGTACCACTGCTGCATCCACTTCACTTTTCAGAAACCCACCACATACCACCACACCCAACAGATCCCCCGCTGCTGCTGGAGCGAAATCACCGAAGACCAAGTACATGCAAACTTTGCTCTCAGGCAACCCACCGAACCCTCCAGCACTGACATCACTGCCCACAACCTCAGACGCTGGATCGAGGACTGCGCCAACACCCTCACCCCGCTGAAGAAACCCCCCCACAGATACACCAGCAAGAGGGCGAGCTTGTTCACCCCAGAACTCCTAGATTCCAAGCAAGCCTGCCGGACACTAGAGAAGAAATGGCACAGTGAACAAACTCCGGACAGCCACGCAGCACACTAGGACACCATATGCAACCACCACCACCTCAACAGGGCTGCCAAGAAGACCTCCTTCAAAGACCGCCTCGACAACAATGCACATGACAGCAAGGAGCTCTTCAGCATTGTGAAGGAACTCTCCAACCCCAGCTCCAACACCAACTACATCCCACCGTGGTAAGCCCTGTGCGACTCCCTCGCCACCTTCGTCCACGGCAAGATAGCAGACATCCATGAGAGCTTTAACACCAAGACAGCCCCAACAGACAGCAACACAACAGACCCTCTGCACACCATCGACCACATCCCCTTGCTAGCCTGGACCAGCGTGAGCATCGATGACTTCATCAAGACCATGAGCACAATCCACTCCGGCTCTCCGTCAGACCAATTCCCGCAACACATCTTCAAAAAAGCAAGCAGCTCCATCGCACCCCACCTACGCAACATCATCATTCTCGAGAGCTAGAAACACTCCGAGATCAACACCCTACTCAAAAAACCCAAGGCAGACCCAAGAGACCTCAAAAACTTCCGACCCATCTCTCTGCTCCCCTTCCCAGCCAAGGTCATCGAGAAAATCATTAACAGACAGCTAACCCAATACCTCGAAGAGAACAGAATCCTTGACCCTTCCCAGTCAGGGTTACGCAGCAACCACAGCACTGAGACCGCCCTCATCGCCGCCACCGACGACATCAGGACCCTGTTAGACAACAGGGAGACTGCAGCACTCATCCTCCTAGACCTCTCTGCCGCCTCCGACACCGTCTGCCACCGAACACTACGTGCAGGCCTCCACGCCGCAGGGATCCAAGGCAAGGCTCTGGAATGGACCACCTCCTTCCTCTCCGGCAGAACCCAGAGCGTCCGCCTCCCCCCAGTCCTTTCCGAATCCTCTGAGATCATCTGCGGCATACCTCAAAATTCATCCCTCAGCCCGACACTGTTCAACATTTACATGGCCGCGCTCGCACACGTCGCCCGGCAGCACGACTTCAACATAATCTCCTACGCCGAAGACACTCAACTGATCCTCTCCCTCACCAAGGACCCCATTACCGCCAAAGCCAACCTCCATGAAGGAATGAAGGCCGTTGCCGACTGGATGAAGATCAGCCATCTGAAGCTGAACTCGGTCAAGATGGAGGTCATCATCCTTGGCTCCAACCCGTAAACCTGGGACGACTCCTGGTGGCCAACGGCACTGGGGGCAGCCCCGACCCCCACGGACCACGCATGCAACCTGGGAATCATCCTCGACTCAACGCTCTCAATTGCCAAGCAAGTCAACGCCGTCTCCTCCTCCTGCTTCAACACCCTCCGGATGCTCCCCAACATCTACAGATGGATCCCAACAGCCACAAGAAATACACTCACCCAGGCCCTCGTCAGCAGCAGACTCGACTACGGAAACGCCCTCTACGCGGGAGCCCCGACCAAGCTCATCAATTGACTACAACGCATCCAAAACGCCTCGGCACGACTGATCCTCGATGTACCACGACACGGCCACATCACCCCCCACCTGAGAAACCTACACTGGCTCCCCGTCACCAAGAGGATATCCTTCAAGCTCCTCATCCACGCACACAAGGCACTCCACAAGACCGGCCCAGCCTACCTCAACAGACGGCTCTCCTTCTACACCCACAACCGCCAGCTACACTCCGCCGACCTCTCACTCGCCTCCGTCCCAAGCATCCGAAGAACAACCCCCGGTGGGAGATCCTTCTCCCACCTCGCCGCCAACACATGGAACACCCTCCCACTGAGCCTACGACAGGCCCAAGACCTGCTGACCTTCAGGAGTATACTAAAGACCTGGCTGTTCGATCAGTAGCGGCCCCACCTCCCCCCAGCGCATTGAGACCCTCGCGGGTATGTAGTTCGCTTAACAAATGACTGATTGATTGATTGATTGATCCCAAACACACACAGTGATAAACCCTGTTTGCCTTATTCGTGTCTATGATGTTTTGAGAACCTTGTTCTATGTATAATTTGGTTTAACACCTATCAACACTGATATGACTGTCTCTTTATTATGTGTGGCGGGTCAGGTTGACAAAGGCACCCACATGGGAGCATGCATGCATATGCAGGTGTGTGAGCATGTAATGCAGCCTGCCATTGCCACAACAGTGTGCTCTTCAGCTTTCACAGTTGGTGGAGTTGCAGTGTTGTCCCCCCCCAGGGATATCAGGGTCTTTTACCTCAATCTCTTATAATGGGACCTCCTTACTCACATGAACAATGAAACAAGCACAGATAGCAGAGATATTTAAAAAGGGCTATATGATAGCACAAGGCCAAGTGCAACACCTCTAGCAAATTAAAATGTGCTAAGAATGTTGGAGTGGATCCTGTGATGCATTTATTTACTCCTGTGAGTAAATCCAATCACGAGTTGGTCCGTTTTTTGTGACTTTTTCTGCCTGTTTTTGGGACCCTTTCTGCCCTTTCTTGGGACCTTTCTGCCTCTGTGCCACTCATTTCCCCCTCAATTGTTGTGTCCTTTTGCCTTTTGTTTTATTTCTCGCCCCTCGCCGCTGCGTCCCCATCCCCCTGACTGCCCATTCGCTGCCCCCATGTCCCGCCTCCCAGCTTCTCCTCCCTCCCACCTCCCCATATAGGCCGGCCGCTGGGTGGTGAGCAGAGCGACCCTTGACCCTACCAGGTAGGTCGCTCCCCCTCCGTACAGCACCGTCTGTGCCCGTTCTCTCCCTCGCTGCCCCCGTGTCTCTCTGCCCAGTTTCCCTTTTGCTCCCCTCGCTGCCCCTGTGTCTCTCTGCCCGGTTTTTCCTTCCGCTCCCCTCGCGGCCCCGTGTCTCTCTGCCCGTTTTTGCCTTCTGTTGCTTAGCTGCCCCGGCATTTCTGTGACCATTCTGCCTTCTGTGCCACTCATTTCCCCCCATTTTTTGTGACATGTCTGCCCTTTCTTGTGACCTTTTGCCCTCTGTGCCACTTGTTTCCCCCCGTTTTCGATGACCTTTTTGCCCTTCCTGTGGCCTTTTTGCCTTCTGTGCCACTCCCTTCCCCCTGTATTCTTGTGCCCTTTTTGTGACCTTTCTGCCCTCTGTGCCACTCGTTTCCCCCTCAATTGTTGTGCCCTTTTGCCTTCTGTTTCCTTCATCGCCCCTGACCGCCCCTGCAACTGCGTCCCCTGCGGCTCTGCCCCTGACAGCCAAATTGCTGCCCCTGCCTCCCTCTTCCCGCCTCCCAGGTGCTCCTCACTCCCACCTCCCCACACATGCCGGCCGCAGCGCGGTCGCACTGCTGGTGCGCGGCAAGCCTGTCTGCACCCGTCCGCGCCTGGACCGCGCCCAGCGGCAGAACCCCTGGCCCCCGCACCCGCCGACACTACGATGCCAGCACTCTGCACGCTCTCAACCCCGGACAGACCCACAACTGCTTCAAGGCTGCCCCGAAACACACACACGACCCCTGCAGCTACACCAGCCACAGAGCCGACAAACCAGCCACAAAGCAAGACCTCAGCCACCTCCGATGCATACTATTGAATACCCACTCCGCACGCAAATACGCCGTCGAGCTCTGGGACCTGCTCAACTCAATCTCCCCAGACATCGTCTTCCTGACAGAGACCTGGTTGAACAACTCCCCTGCACCCGACATCACCATAGCCATCCCAGATGGCTACAAGATCACCCTCAGAGACCGCACCAACGAGTCGGAGGAGGATTCGCCATCATCCACAAGAACAGCATCAGGGTCTCGACTAGCACCGACGACGTGCTCAGCACCGCCGAACACATGCATTTCCAGATCCACACAGACCCCAACTCCACCCTCAGAGGAACCCTCGTCTACCGACCCCCCCCCCGAACCCTGCCCCCAGTTCAGCGAATCCATCGCCGGCTTTATCAGCATGCACGCCCTGACCTCCACATACTACATCCTCCTTGGAGACCTGAACTTTCACCTTGAGAACAACAACGACAACAACTCCACAACACTGATCGATAACCTCGCCAACCTCGGACTGAGACAACTCGTCACAACGCCCCCCACTCTCAACCCCGTCTTCACCTCAAGGCAGCACGTCTCCATCAGCCACACCACTGAACTTCTCTGGATGTACCACTGCTGCATCCACTTCACTTTTCAGAAACCCACCACATACCACCACACCCAACAGATCCCCCGCTGCTGCTGGAGCGAAATCACCGAAGACCAAGTACATGCAAACTTTGCTCTCAGGCAACCCACCGAACCCTCCAGCACTGACATCACTGCCCACAACCTCAGACGCTGGATCGAGGACTGCGCCAACACCCTCACCCCGCTGAAGAAACCCCCCCACAGATACACCAGCAAGAGGGCGAGCTGGTTCACCCCAGAACTCCTAGATTCCAAGCAAGCCTGCCGGAAACTAGAGAAGAAATGGCACAGTGAACAAACTCCGGACAGCCACGCAGCACACTAGGACACCATATGCAACCACCACCACCTCAACAGGGCTGCCAAGAAGACCTCCTTCAAAGACCGCCTCGACAACAATGCACACGACAGCAAGGAGCTCTTCAGCATTGTGAAGGAACTCTCCAACCCCAGCTCCAACACCAACTACATCCCACCGTGGTAAGCCCTGTGCGACTCCCTCGCCACCTTCGTCCACGGCAAGATAGCAGACATCCATGAGAGCTTTAACACCAAGACAGCCCCAACAGACAGCAACACAACAGACCCTCTGCACACCATCGACCACATCCCCTTGCTAGCCTGGACCAGCGTGAGCATCGATGACTTCATCAAGACCATGAGCACAATCCACTCCGGCTCTCCGTCAGACCAATTCCCGCACCACATCTTCAACAAAGCAAGCAGCTCCATCGCACCCCACCTACGCAACATCATCATTCTCGAGAGCTAGAAACACTCCGAGATCAACACCCTACTCAAAAAACCCAAGGCAGACCCAAGAGACCTCAAGAACTTCCGACCCATCTCTCTGCTCCCCTTCCCAGCCAAGGTCATCGAGAAAATCATTAACAGACAGCTAACCCAATACCTCGAAGAGAACAGAATCCTTGACCCTTCCCAGTCAGGGTTACGCAGCAACCACAGCACTGAGACCGCCCTCATCGCCGCCACCGACGACATCAGGACCCTGTTAGACAACAGGGAGACTGCAGCACTCATCCTCCTAGACCTCTCTGCCGCCTCCGACACCGTCTGCCACCGAACACTACGTGCAGGCCTCCACGCCGCAGGGATCCAAGGCAAGGCTCTGGAATGGACCACCTCCTTCCTCTCCGGCAGAACCCAGAGCGTCCGCCTCCCCCCAGTCCTTTCCGAATCCTCTGAGATCATCTGCGGCATACCTCAAAATTCATCCCTCAGCCCGACACTGTTCAACATTTACATGGCCGCGCTCGCACACGTCGCCCGGCAGCACGACTTCAACATAATCTCCTACGCCGAAGACACTCAACTGATCCTCTCCCTCACCAAGGACCCCATTACCGCCAAAGCCAACCTCCATGAAGGAATGAAGGCCGTTGCCGACTGGATGAAGATCAGCCATCTGAAGCTGAACTCGGTCAAGATGGAGGTCATCATCCTTGGCTCCAACCCGTAAACCTGGGACGACTCCTGGTGGCCAACGGCACTGGGGGCAGCCCTGACCCCCACCGACCACGCACGCAACCTGGGAATCATCCTCGACTCAACGCTCTCAATGACCAAGCAAGTCATCGCCGTCTCCTCCTCCTGCTTCAACACCCTCCGGATGCTCCCCAACATCTACAGATGGATCCCAACAGCCACAAGAAATACACTCACCCAGGCCCTCGTCAGCAGCAGACTCGACTACGGAAACGCCCTCTACGCGGGAGCCCCGACCAAGCTCATCAATTGACTACAACGCATCCAAAACGCCTCGGCACGACTGATCCTCGATGTACCACGACACGGCCACATCACCCCCCACCTGAGAAACCTACACTGGCTCCCCGTCACCAAGAGGATATCCTTCAAGCTCCTCATCCACGCACACAAGGCACTCCACAAGACCGGCCCAGCCTACCTCAACAGACGGCTCTCCTTCTACACCCACAACCGCCAGCTACACTCCGCCGACCTCTCACTCGCCTCCGTCCCAAGCATCCGAAGAACAACCCCCGGTGGGAGATCCTTCTCCCACCTCGCCGCCAACACATGGAACACCCTCCCACTGAGCCTACGACAGGCCCAAGACCTGCTGACCTTCAGGAGTATACTAAAGACCTGGCTGTTCGATCAGTAGCGGCCCCACCTCCCCCCAGCGCATTGAGACCCTCGCGGGTATGTAGTTCGCTTAACAAATGACTGATTGATTGATTGATTGATCCCAAACACACACAGTGATAAACCCTGTTTGCCTTATTCGTGTCTATGATGTTTTGAGAACCTTGTTCTATGTATAATTTGGTTTAACACCTATCAACACTGATATGACTGTCTCTTTATTATGTGTGGCGGGTCAGGTTGACAAAGGCACCCACATGGGAGCATGCATGCATATGCAGGTGTGTGAGCATGTAATGCAGCCTGCCATTGCCACAACAGTGTGCTCTTCAGCTTTCACAGTTGGTGGAGTTGCAGTGTTGTCCCCCCCCAGGGTTATCAGGGTCTTTTACCTCAATCTCTTATAATGGGACCTCCTTACTCACATGAACAATGAAACAAGCACAGATAGCAGAGATATTTAAAAAGGGCTATATGATAGCACAAGGCCAAGTGCAACACCTCTAGCAAATTAAAATGTGCTAAGAATGTTGGAGTGGATCCTGTGATGCATTTATTTACTCCTGTGAGTAAATCCAATCACGAGTTGGTTCGATCAATTACGGAGAAAAGAAAGAGACTGAGCTTAGAAAGTAAGAAGAGCAGAACAGCCTCCTTGAGTGATCACTGATACAATATCTGGGTAAACAATATCGTTTACAAAAATATTGTGTCAAAAACATAGTATACCGCAATATTATGGTCCTATACTTGTAATGGAAAGTACAAAAATATTGGAAACAAATATATTTCACACTAATATCTTAGACAGTAATATTGATTTTGTTAATATAAATAAAGTTTAAAGTAGTAAATGTTTAATATTTTGATATATGAATGAAATCTAATGTACATTTAATATATTCTACTAAGATTTTCTGCCATATTTAAACAACTCCTTTCCTTCGCCATCAGAACCCATGGTATCCAAGTAGTCCTCATGTGAAGTTCAGGCCAAGAATAATAGGCAGCACGACATTCAAGTTACAGTAAAAACCTCATTTCAGAAATGCATATGTGCAGTATTAGCAGATGTGGTTTGGCAACATCCATCCACTGGGGCATAGAGTCAAGTGTGCAGAGTGTCTGTTTAACAGGAACGTTATCCATTACCTATATCCTTGTAAAAACAACTGGCCTGCACAAAATTCTTGTCTCAAGCTTCACCCTCCATCCACCATTTTGAAGATCTTTTGTACTCTTCAGATTTCTTAAATAACAAATTATCAACCATACTTTGCCCTGAGGGAAAGTTTGATAATAGGCGGTCTGCGGTCACTATTTCTAATGTACACAAAGCATACACAGCAATTAAGTGGGGAAAAATCCATCAGGTGAAGAGCCATTTCCTGTCTTTACAATAAAAAAATTGTGCTTCCTGCTTCATTATCTGTGATTTGCTACTATAACGCTTTTAAACAATAAAGGGTCAGATGTAGGTAGGTCAGTAACGGCCGAAAATTGGTATTTTCGGCCGTTACTGACCGGTATTGATCGATCAGTATGTAGATGATAGAAATTGGGCAAAATCGGTAAATTTACCGAATCTGAAAATGTACTGCATCGGTAAAATACCGAATCGGAATATTTACCGAATCGGAAAATATACCGAATCGGAAAATATACCGAATCGGTAATATACCGATTCGGAATATTTACCGAATCGGAAAATTTACTGATTCGGTAAACTTACCAAATCGGTAAAATACTGATTCGGTAAAGAAAAATAGGAAAAATTGAAGAATGAGATGTAGGTAAGCTCAGAAATACCGAATTTGCTCCAAATTCGGTATTTAAGAGTCGGTATTTACCATGGATTCAAATCAGGTGGTAACCAGGTGCAGCCTATAAAAATGGACCCAAAATGCAATGCTGTTTGCACAATGGCGGCATTTTATGTCATCGCAAGACGGCTATGGCTACAGGAGGAAGGAGAGAGGGAATGGCTGAGACAGGACCAGGTCTACAGGCAGAGGGTGACCCTGTTCATGCTCACAGAGGCAGAGATACTGTAGAGGTACAGGTTGGATCCAGACACCATATTGGAACTAATCAGGGACCTCCAACCACTGTTGCAGCACACTACCCCAAGGGCACATGCAATTCCACCCCATGTACAGGTACTGTGCTGCCTCCACCTGCTTGCGTCTGGGAGCTACCAGAGTGTGGTTGCTGTGTTGGGTGGGGTGACCCAGAGCAGCCTCTCAAGGTTTTTTCACAAATTCCTTGACGCCATGTTGCAGAGGATGGAGCATTACATTTATTTTCCTGCCACCCATGCTGAACTGGTTCAAACCAAATCTGAATTCTACCAGATGGCTAGATTTCCCCATATCATCGGCTGCATTGATGGGACGCACATCCCCATTTGTCCCCCTGCTGCCACGGAACACATCTACAGGAATAGGAAGTCCACACACACCATCAATGTGCAGGTGATCTGCAATGCAAAGTTTGTCATCACTGACCTTGTAGCAAAATTCCCTGGGAGTAGCCACGACTCCTATATTTTCCAGAACAGCGGCATCTATGCATGGCTGTCTGCAGGGGAATTTGGCGAAGGATTCCTCCTAGGTAAGTCACAGTGTGCGACCCCATCAACACCTTTTGCAGTAAGAATTGCAAGTATGCATGTGAGTAATGTATTCCCATTTCCCTTTTAGGAGACAGTGCATATGCCCTCCGTTCATTCATCCTCACTCCCTACCTCACCCCCTCCACACCCAGCCAAAGGAGGTATAACCGGGCCCACAAAAGTACACGGAATGTGGTAGAATGGACCTTTGGCATCTGGAAGAGCAGATTTAGATGCCTTCACAAGAGTGGAGGTGCAAGGCAGTATACCCACATCACCTGCTGCAAGATAATTGCTGCCTGTGCCATGTTGCACAACTTGGCTGTGAGGAAGGGTACTGAGGTGGAGTTGTCTGACTACGAGGATCATGACGACGACTATGCTGTGCCTGAAAGACAACCTGCTGGAGTGACAACACCAAGTGATGGAAGATACAGACGTGAGGAAATAACAAGCAACTATTTCTGAGTAAGTAATGAGACACAGACAGGTAGTGTATGGGACCAACGTATGTTTATGTTGTCACAACGTTAATCCACATAAGTGCAACAGATCAAAGTAAAGAAAGGTGGGTTACATCACCCAGACCGGCAAAGTCATTTGCGCCTGCGCTTCCAGACCCACTGGGGTGTTGCTCACTGCTTCCCTCATGGCCTGCAGGCTCAGCGGGCGCCTGCTGCTCCTACGTGGGTGAACCACAGCGCTTGACATGCTGCTGCAGCTACTGCTATCGTCACCCTCAGCCACATCCAGGGCTGGATCCTGTGCAGTGTTTGATATGATCATTGCCTCGAGGGCAGTGGTGATCCTTGCCATGCCCCTGGTGACCTCAGCCGTGTTCTGAGTTAGGCTTCCCTGCATGTTAATGCCTCTACGGCATAGCTGTGATGTGGCAGTGGCTAGGCGATTCATGGCCCTATTGGTTACACGGGTGTCCCTGCGCCTTGTGTGCTCCAGGCTGTCCAGTTTTGAGCACAGCTGGTTGAATGAAGTGCCCATTTGCTGCATTCCTGCAGCTAGGTCAGCATTGGTTTTTGATATCTCCCTGTTGCTTTCCACCATGTCTCTGATGCCCATCCCCATTTCTCCAATTTTTTTGTTTAGGACACAAAATTGGCGGTGGCAGGCCTGTATTGCTTTCCCCTGCATGCGTTGGATTCGCACCATACTCCCCTCCAGACCACGGAACACAGTGCCTTCTCCAGGAACACCTGCACTGCTGGGCCTGCCTTGCCGTCTGCGCAAGGTGAAAGACTCTGTGGTGGGCTGCAGTGCAGCAGGACTCTCAGGTGCAGTGGCTTGGGTCTCTCCCTCAGCTGCCTCCATCACTGGCAGTGTGGCCACGACTCGCCTCCTGGCTGGTGAGGTTGCAGGTGCAGGCTGTGACAGTGTTGGGGAGGTCTCAGGAGAGAAAAGCAATGAAGGCGATTGTGAGAGGTGTGTGGAGTGGGGATACTCGGGTGTGTGGACTGTGTCCTCTTCCTGGGAGGTGACAGTTGTGTGTTCTTCCTCCAGCGCGGCATGGACTTGGCTTGGCCCTGGCACGTCACTCTGCTCCCTCGCTGGTGCAGTCCCTGCTGTAGCTGTGGCTTGACTGGCTGATGTTGCCCCTAGGTATAAATAAGCATATGTCAACTGAGTGCTGCTGTGTCACAGTCACTAAAATAAAAGCATTACACATTTAACTGTCATTATTATGCATTACTTTTACTGCCTTGCTGATGTCTGTGCAGTTACACATGGTCTTATGTTAGCTGACTACATTTCCCATAATGCATTGCTCCTATATGGTGCTAGCAGTACTGGACTGGGGTTGGCCTGTGCACAAAGGGTTGAGGGAGGCAAGTTTGTATGGGGTGTCATGCTGCGCATGCGTCTTACCTTTTTTTTTTTCCAGCTCTGGCTGTGCTGTCCACATCTCCCAGTCCCACCACACTGTCTGGCTCGATGGTTGACGCCACCAACTCCTCCAGGTCAGTCAGGGGGGGCGCTGGGTTCCTGCCTCACCGGTGACACCAGCCTGCTTATGTAGCTCTGCCATCTTTCGCTTGGTGAGACTCCTGATGTCATAGAAGCGTTTTTAGAGGTCATCTATGCTCCTGCTTGTCACTCCCACAGCATTCACCCTTTCACCAATATCAAGCCACAGCTTGCGTTTTGCTGACTCAGTTACAGTGAGGGAGTGCCTGCCAAACAGTTGTTTGTGGTTTCTCACCACCTCCTCCACTAGTACTTGCAGCTCCATGCTGCTGAACTTTGATTTCCTTTTCCTTTCTGCCTTCTGGCTCTCACTGCTGCTAGCCATTTTCACTGAGGTAAAGTACAAGTAATCACTCCCTGCAGCTCTGTGTCTGTGCTGTGCTCTGACTGCCTCTCCAGAACCTTCTAATTAGTTGCAGCTGCCCGGGTAGCCTCTTCCTGGTTGGGAGGGGGAGGGTGGTGGCACCTGATTGGCTGTTTTCATTAGTTTCACTTTTGCTTGCTTCCCTTTTCGGAATTTACCGATTCGGTATTTATCGATTCGGTATTTCCCGATTCGGTATTTCCAATGCATTCCTAAGGGCCTTTCGGCCCATAGGGATGAATGAGAAATACAGATTCGGAAAATACCGAATCGGTAATTACCGATTCAGTAAATTCCGAAAGTCAGATACCAACTTTTACCGAATCGGTAAAAAATACCGATTTTTTTACCTACATCTCATTTACCGATTTTTGAATACCGAATTCGTAAAATTCGGTATTTAAAAATCGGTAAATGACTTTTACCTACATCTGGCCCAAAATGAATAACCAATAACACATGTTGTACCCACTCTTAGGTCATGACACCTCAACATTACCATTAATAAATCTCTCTTTGATCCGATCCTTATCCCTTCCATTTAACCTTTCAGTACTTTTCCATTGCATAATTCATTATTAATCACATAGCACCTACACACAAGACAGCATTTGATTAACCCTGTAGATTTTGAAAGAACATCCTGCATATAAAAGCAATAGCAGCACCAAGAAGATCATCGCTAATAAGGTTTTGTGCATAACTCTCCGTTTTGAAGATTTTCCTCTGATTTAGGGGCAAATTCCTTCTTTACTGAGTTCATAGATGTCCATTCAAACTTACAACCAATACCATAAATAGTAAATACTATTACTTCATTAACCATGTATTTAACCATTCATGGATTCAGTACAGAGCAGTTATACATTAAATATAAAGAGCATGTGCATTGTACTTTCTTCATTACAAACTACTCTAAAAACGGAATTATAGACCGCGCTTTATTCATTCCCCTTAAACTATTATGTAAGTTATAATTTAATTCCTAGCCTCAGTTGAGAGGTAAAATACACATCAATCATGGCAAATTGCAATGGAATTAAAGTGCATATCAATTGCTGTAAAATACATCTATCAAGGATAACCTGCTCCTGGTTGTAATTCCAAACTTGGCTAATAAGGTGCATAAAAGCAAATTGCATGCCAATAATTACATGGTAGAGATACCTATAGAGCAGATGCAAACCAATCACTGTAAAATGTGTTCTAATAAAGTGCATATCCATTATCATAATGAGCATTGGCAGTAAGCATGGGCGGAAAATCCGTTCCGCTCGCGGATTTTGCGGATTTTCGGTAAATTCGCAATCCGCGAACGCTCGCGAATTTACCGAAAATCCGCAAATTCGCACGCAGCGGATTTTTTTTTCTTGGTGATACAATTTTGCGGCACGCGGCGTTGACTTACCGTCATTCAGCGTTTGCCGAGTTGTTTTTCTCGATATTTTGCGAGTGCTGCGCCATTTTGGATCTTGCTGCGGGATCCCGGGGGAGTTTGGCGAGTGCGATTACGTCATTGCGGCTTGCCAACTTGCACAGCGAGAGTTTGTCAACGCGAGTACGCCGTGATCACGTATCGCGGGAGTTCGCAATTGCGAACTTGTAGATGCGGCGGGCAGCAACAATCTCGCACTCGCAAAAATACAAAATTCTGCACAAAAAATCCACCAGCAAGCAGCATAAACCTTCTGGAAATGATGATTTTTATCAGAATAACTTCTCAGATTGACATTTGCCTGCACTTTTTTTTGCAAGGAGTCCATTTTGGGAGGGGGGGAGGAAGGAGTGCCCCACAGTCTCCAACTTCCTGTTCCTGTCCAGCAGGCTCCTCCCAGTGCTTTCTTCATGTGCTGGTCACTTTCATTCGGATTCTTCACCTGGAAGGATTACTTTTTGTGGATGCTGCTGGATATTTGGATTTGAGGCCTTTTTGACTTTCTTTGGATCACTTTTGGATTAGAAATTTCACAAGTAAGTTTGTTTGGGGCACTACAGTTGCTGCAACTACAATTTTGGAATTTTTGATTTTTAGGCTGTTTTGGTGCCTTTTGCCCAGGAGTACTCAGTGGTGGGTGGACTGAGTCTTTCTGTGGGGTGTCTTGAATTTAAACATCATGGAGGGCCTGGATGGCTTGGGATTGTGCTGATTTTTCTGTGATTTTCGTTTTTTTGGGCTGTTGTTGTGGCCTTTTCACCAGGGGTAGTGAGTGTTGCATGGGCCTAGTCTTTTTGTGGGGTGTCTTGAATTTAAACATCGTGGAGGGCCTGGGATTGTGCTGATTTTTCTGTGATTTTTGATATTTTGGGGTGTATAACTGAACGGATGTTCCTCTGTCTTCCATTGCTTTTAGGTGCACAAGACTCAAGAGAACCACCAGTGCCAGGAAGAAGTCCTGCAGCGGTGTGTGTGTGCAGCATAACGTTACGCGACGTCACGTCTGGCCACAGACAACTCAGCAACTCGTGCAACTGCGGCCTGCTGTTCTGACCTGCTCTGAAGAAGATGGCCCCAAAAAAAGTTCCCCGTAGCTCCTCTAGCAAGAAAGTTGCCAGTAAGGAGCAGAATAAGCAAGTTACCAAGGAGACTGGTGTGCCGCCCGCCACATTTTTTGGGAGTAAAAAAAAAAAGTACGCCTGCAGCAGCAGTGGGATCTGCTGGGGACCAAGCTGGGAGCAGCACCCCCGCTCCATTGGGCTCAGTGCCACCACCACCACCACGCCAAGTTCGCCAACTTAAGTCCAAGCCCTTGAGTGCTGCAGAGGCAGCCAGTGTACTTGTTCAATCACCATACCAGTGATGTTGGCTCATCGCAAGAAAATAGCAGCAATGTCCCTCAATCAACACAGGTTGTTGTAACTCATCTGACGAGTGTTGAACAATCACAGCCGCAACAACAACCACATGTGCAAGTACAAGCCCAAGTACTTGTGGAAGGAGAGGCAGCGCAAGGAGATGCGCAAGCAGAGGTGCATGGAGGGTCACAAGTGCCCACAATAGTTGTTCCTCCAGAGGTAGGGGCACATCAGGAAATCGACAATCAAGCCGAGGTATCATTTGAGGAAGCCACTCCTCCTGATCATTCATTGTCTTCCTCATCCCTAGCAAGGAAAAGATCAAGGGTGGCGTCTACATCTTCTTCAAGCCCCCTTCCTTCTGATGATATGGATCAAAATTCGGAACCACCACAGCCGTCTGAAAGTGAGGCACACCATGATCTGACAAAGGTAGTTATGCGTAAAAGGAAGCTCGTCCAACGTCTCATAGTTATGGAGTGTGATGAGGCTCAACAAGAAGTGGCGGATACTGCTGCTGCTGAAGACTGTCACGACGACGACCCAGTCATCATAAAGGTCACTGCAGCCCCAGCGGGCATGCAGCAAACAGACATTTTGACCCTAGCCGGAGAAGCTGCTGAGCGTGATTATGTTGTCGACGAGGAGGCAATGGAAGAAACACCACAATCATTGGAGTTAACTAGTACACCAACACGTACCGCTTCCATATTTCTTCCTCGCCAGAAGGGAACTCCATCCACCTCGACCTCAATTAGTGGTGGTGAAAGTGCAAAACGTATTAAAGTTCGGCAATCCACATCCTCCACTTCATCTGGCATTAGCAGCAGGACCACCACCGCCAGTATCACCGCCTCCTCTGGCCCCCAAAGACATTTCAAGTACGCAGTTTGGGACTTCTTTAGTGTTTGCCCAAAAAAGGAAAACCTCGCCATTTGTAGTATTTGTAAGCATGCAGTTAGTCGTGGTAAGTTTGGTACCAACTATGGTACTGGAGGCCAGAGAGGTCATCTTGAGAGACAGCACGCTGTCCAATGGTTTGCACACCTAAAGGAGATCAAGGAAGCCGGAATTGCAAGCCAAGAAAACGTTGATGTTTCATCTGATGATGACGAGGAGGAAGAAGACGTGTCAAACACTTCACTTACACCCAGTACCCCTGTCAGCAGCACACCCCATGTGAGCCACACTAAGAGTGTCGGAGAGAGTGAGACACCAATGCGAAAAAGTTCATCAGCGAGCGTAACTGGGTCAAAGAAGTCATCATCATCATCCCGTAAATGCTTGGTCCATGGTAACATTAGAAACATGTTGTTTACAGAAGGGCCATACGAACGCAACCACCCACTGATGCGTCTGTATGAACACTAAGCTGGCTAAAATGCTAGCTCTGGACCTTCTCCCTTTTTCTTTTGTAGAAGGGGTTGGTTTTCTAGAATTAGTGGCAGCGCTCTGCCCTAAATGGATGGTTCCTAGCCGGTTCTATTTTGCCAGAGTTGCGGTTCCAGCACTACATGAAGATGTGCTGGAGGTGATTGGGGCAGCTTTGCAGAAGAGTGCTGTTCACACTATACATCTGACAACAGACATGTGCACCAGTGGCGCAGGCGCTAATTACATGTGCATCACTGCACACTGGGTCTCTTTTTCAGGGGTTAAAGCAAAGCTAAACGCAGGTGTTGACCCGGACCAAGTTTTTAAAGCTGCTCGGAAACATGCAACACTAGTCATGTTTGGCTTGGAGAAACGTCACACAGCACAAAACATTTTGGATGAGTTTAGCACAAAGGTCTTTCACTGGCTGTCCCCCAAAAAACGCCAGATTGGTTATGTTTCCACGGATATTGGCGCCAATGTAGTTAAGGCCATGGAGCTGGGTGACTATTTCAGAGTGCCGTGTTTGGCGCACTGTATAAACCTGGTTGTTAAAAAATTCTTGAGTGATGAAGCCAGTCCAGCGTGCGAGATAGTGGCCACCTGCCGAAAAATGTGCAACCATTTCAGCCATTCTTTTAAGGCCCGGAAGCATCTGAGGAGCCTGCTACATGAACGTCGAATGCCAGTGAAAGCACTCATCCAGGAGGGGCCAACACGTTGGAACTCAACCTTCTACATGCTTGAGCGTCTGTATGAGCAGTATACGGTACTCGATCACTATTTCTTAAAACAGGGTACAGCTCAGAAGGACCTGAGGATGGATGCGGCGCAATGGGACCTAGTTAAAAGCCTGACAGACATGCTTCGTCCTTTTGAGTTCTTCACCCAGCAGTCAGCAAGGAGGACTGTAATTTGGGAAAAGCTATCCCATTGTTGTACATGCTGGAGCACCAACTGAAGGCGGTGTGTTCTGTGTTTTAAAAAGATCAAAAAATCCAAGACCCTTTTGTTTTGGCGGAGAAATTATTAGAGCGCCTACAAGGTGATGAACGTCTTAAAATTATCCACTCAGAACAGCATTACATTTGTGCTACTATTCTGGATCCACGCTACAAAAAGGCGCTGGCAGGCCGAGCATTCTTTCCTTTTGCTGATGAAGATGTTACAAAGTACAAATGTTGGCTAGCCTTGTCAGCCAAGAGGTTTGAAAGAGAACGGCAGCTCATTGAAGGAAAAGGCAAAGGCAGTACATCAGCATCAGCATCAGCAGGCCATCCCCAGTCAAAACAATGCACTTCTGCACCTGTGGCTGTGGCACAAGTGACCTCTCAGCGGTTAAAGACACCGGCAACTGGATCATCTGCACCAGACACAACAGTAACATTGGATGCTGAAGAGGATTGGCTAACTCGGCTTGGGTTTGGTTCTCAAAAGGTCACAGCAAAAGCTAAGCAAAGTGGAGGAACCTTGGAGGACCTTGAGTCGATGGTGCAGGACTATCTGAATGACTCAACAGAGGTCTATGTTAATGCTGACCCATTGGCGTATTGGCATGGGAAAAAAGAATTGTGGCCACAGCTCTCCAACCTGGCTTTAAACTACTTGTCTTGCCCAGTCGCAAGCGTGTCTTCTGAACGTGTTTTCAGTGCAGCCGGTGGCATTGTAACTCCCAAACGGAGCCGCCTCTCGCCCAAAAATATGGAGAGGTTAACAATGATCAAGATGAATCAGCACCTCATACCACCAGATTACAAAGTACGAGAAAGCACGCCGGATGAAGACGAGGTGGACAGCAACGTAGATGAGGGAATTTCTTCTCTGTTAGGTGACACTGAGCTCACCCTGCCTGAATTCGCAGAGTATGATAACGAAGCCTTATTCTTATTCACTGACACCGCGCCCTGAAAATGAGACAATGAATCAATAACTTTCTTTTTCGTCCTTATTCACTTTTTTCCTGTGTGTCTGTCTTTCTTTGTTGTGCACAGTTAATATAATTCAAACTTTAATCACCTAATCACAAAAACAAGCCCATCAGCAGAACTGTCTTCACTTGTTTGCTTATTGATTTGAAGGTGCCGCAGTCTGCATTCCTCAGGTTCACAAGTTTAGAAGAACATGCTCCTCTATCCTCCTCCTCCTGACTCCTATTTCCCTCAAAGCAGAGGGCTGGATTACGCCCAATAAAGAAAGACTCAGCACTTGTGGGGGTGTTCTACTTCTTTGCGGGTGAGTTGACGGCTCTGGGGCCATTGCTGGGAAGCTCTAATACCGGATAAAAGTGTGTTGGACCAAATCAGAGGCGGAAATTTGTTTGCGTTTTTGCTGACTTGCTTGCCTTTGAGGTGCTCTTTGGGGGGGTTCCGGGTGTTTGTGGGTGAGTTTTGGGGTCTGGGAGCACTGCTGGGACAGTCTAATCTTGATTGCATTTGCTTTTCAGGAAATCCGTGGTGGAAAACGGGAGTTATGACCTAGCTGCACAGCGCGTTTGGATCGAAGGCCGAGAAATATTGTGAGTATGAGATTTTCCTTTTTGGCTGTTTGGGGGTGTTGTGCTTTTTTGCGGGTGGGTTGGCAGGTCTTGGGGCATTCCTGGGAAGGTCTAATACCGGATAGAAGTGGTTTGGACAAAATCCATGCAGAATTTTCTTTTGCTATTTCTGACATTTTGGTCAATGTAGCGTTTTCAGGGGCCTGTTTGGGGGGCTTTCTGGTGTTTGTGGGTGGGTTTCGGGGTCTGGGAGCACTGCTGGCTATGGATACTTTAGTTTGCAAGAGGTTTGAACCAAATCCATGGTGGCAGAGGGTAGTTAGGGCCTAGCTGTAGAGCGCGCGCGGAGTGATTTTAGAAATTGGCAAGAAAATGACTAAGTCCCCATTTTTGTACTTTTGCTTTTTGGCTGTTTGGGGGTCTTCTACTAGTTTTCTCCTGGGTTGACGGCTCTGGGGCCATTGCTGGGAAGCTCTAATACCGGATAAAAGTGGTTTGGACCAAATCGGAGGCGGAATTTTTTTTGCGATTTTTGCTGACTTGCTTGCCTTTGAGGTGCTCTTTGGGGGGGTTCCGGCTGTTTGTGGGTGAGTTTTGGGGTCTGGGAGCACTGCTGGGACAGTCTAATCTTGATTGCATTTGCTTTTCAGGAAATCCGTGGTGGAAAACGGGAGTTATGACCTAGCTGCACAGCGCGTTTGGACCGAAGGCCGAGAAATATTAGAGAATATGAGATTTTCCTTTTTGGCTGTTTGGGGGTGTTGTGCTTTTTTGCGGCTGGGTTGGCGGGTCTTGGGGCATTCCTGGGAAGGTCTAATACCGGATAGAAGTGGTTTGGACAAAATCCATAAAGAAAAGCCTTTTGGCACTTTTTGTAACTTAGGGTTCGTTAGGGTTAGCCCTAGCAGCAGGATTGCATGTGTTTTGGGGTGTTCTAGATTTTTGCAACTGCGTTCTGGGGTCTTACAGCACTCGTGAGAATGTGTAATTTTGGTTGCAAGTCATTTGAAGAAAATCCATGGTGGGAAAGGGGGGATTTGGCATAGTTAAAGAAAGCCTTTGCCACTATTCTTAACTTAGGGCTCGTTAGGGTTAGCAGTATTTCTATTGCATGTGTTTGGGTGGGGGGGGGGGTTTAATCTTGGAGCGCTGCTGGCTATGGATACTTTTGCTTGCTTGCAAGTGGTTTGAATACAATCCACGGTGGGTAAGGGGGTATTTGGGCCTACTTTTACTTTCAAAGTACATTTTGTCACCAGTTTTCTGCTAGGCCTCGTTTTTTGAGATCTGATTGGGGGTCTTCTACATTTTTGCGACTGCCTTTAGCAAGGGTCTGGGTGGGAGCACTGCTGGGAAGGTCTAATTTTGTTCTAAAACACAGTTTATAGTACACCTAGCTTGAGGGGAAAGATCCGCTAAATTAATTTGCCCATACTTATTTATCCTTCAAAAGGTGACTCAGACAGAGTACGCACTTTCAAAAATATTGTACTGTCTATTAGGAAAATCAAAGTGTGACTTTTTGCACTATACAGCGTACATACCTTATATTTATTTATTAGTGGTGTTGTAATATATCACTTCCTGTTTTTCGTTCAATAATTACAGGCCGGGTTTCAGTCTGTGCAATGGGGAAAAAAGGATGGAGTCAGGCTTCACATTAGCGAGCCGCAATTCAGCACCCGCCAGGCAGGCAGTGGACAGGGTGTCTTCTGGTCACCAACATTGATGGACGAAGCGTCAGCTGGAATGGAGGAGTGCCGCTAATAAGAGGAATTGTTTGGTGCATGCAAGTTACTTACCAAATTCAACAGGACAACTACAACAACATACAGATACAGTGTCCATTGTTTTCTTCTATGAGTGTGACTGCATTTCTTGGATCTCTCTCTGCTTCTAAATTGATCCCTACAGCCATTCTATAGGTTTTACTTCGGCTATTTTTTAAACCTAATTTAATGTAAGAAGTGTTTCTCTGAGTGCAGAGATAGGCAAGTGTCACTTAAAAGATTTATGGTTAGCTTTGTACCCAAAGATTTCTTTATCTTCAATTTTTGTTTGTCCATGCTGTGCTTTTTTTTTCTTCTCTCAACAAAACCTACCCAAAAAGAAACCCCCATTCCCATCCATTTTCCAAACCCTAACCCTCTTCCCCCGGGCTGTGTGGTTTTGCTTGATGTGTGACTAAATGACATCAATAATTACACACACTTGCTGGGGAGGATAAGGTCATAACAACAGGCTGGTGAAGGAATCCGAGGATATATTCTAGACTTACTCAGCTTCAGTACTATTTCTTGTAGTAGTAGCCAATGTCAAAGAAATCCAACAGAAGTACAAGTTATACTTTCAATACTTTACCATTTGTTAGGCTACATTGTGGCACTGTTCTAGTGTACTGTCACCTGCTATATTCTCTATCGTACCGTTGTAATGCTACAGTAAGGACAAACCAGGTTTCATTTTCTTTTTTTCCATAGGCATGCAACTGCCACTGTGTCACACCACTAGTACCACCGCAATGAGGAGGACATTTCATCCACCCAGGATTGCCAACCTTAATCGCCATTTCCCGTGGAGCCAGCCCTGGTCCTAGCCCTACTTTCAAACACAAATTACAGGTAAGATAAGCGTTTGGTCGGAGGTAGTATAATGGATATTAGGAGAGACGTGAGATTGACGGTAGTACAACTAAAGTCCTAGGACTATTCAAGAAAACAAATTTACTGTTAAACCTCCACCCACCAGACTCAAAAGCAGTAAAAAACAGGTATGGTCAGATAAAGTTTCAAAAAGTATATTTTTGTAGCCCTAACAAAATAATCTCCCACAAGACCCTCCCTAACCCCAACGATTGTCCTTCAAAAGTCCCAAAAACAACCCAACTCCCAATTCCCACCCCTCTAAAAAAGGGGCAAGGGACACTACGGCAGGGTGCTGTTGACCTTAGCGGCCAGGGCATCATACTCCTTTCGGAGGGTGGCATGGTCGAAGCGGAGCCCCTCCACCAAGTTCTTATAGGTTAGGACCTCCTGCTCCAGGTAGGACACTCTGAGGCATAAGCGACGCTGGTGTGCCTTGCAAATCCTGTGGGGGGCAGCTGCTGTCTTTGCTGCTCGGCGGTGGCGGTTGGCTTTGGTAGCCTGGCTCCGTACCGCTGGAGCACTGCGCTGGCTAGCAGCACGTGGGGGCACGGAGGAGGATGCAGCTGTGCCAGTGGATGTTGTTGTTGTACCGGTAGACTGAGTGTCCTCCTCCTCCAGGGCCACCAGCCGCCGATATTCGGCGACAGTGGCAACCAGCCTCCGTTGCCGGGCCATTCGAGCCAGCTCCCTCCTTGATGGTCTGTTTGATTTGGAAGGAGCAACTATATGAAGAAAGAAAGACATAGTCTGTAACCAATGCTCCTTAAGATTAACACAAAATGATTGAGCAGAAAGTTGTGTCACAGTACAAGTAGCAAATTGAAAGCACAGTACATAACTATTGAGGACAGTATCTATGTAACCTCCGACTTCTTCATCCTTGCTCTAACATTAGTGGGAGTTTAAGGAACAAATTCTACGAGCACTATGGACTTCCATTACAGTCGACTATGTCAGTACACCAGTCTTATTCTTCTTCTTCTCTCTTGTTTAGGAAAATTGGTACGGTATCTTATGCAAGCCGGCATAATGCCAGCACAGTGAACTTGCACCCGAGAAAAACAGACGCACACCATGATGAGTGAGACAGACTTGCGTTACTGTACCGGTCCAGTACATGCAGGTGGTGAAGCTCTTACTTTTCTATTACGGGTGGCACTGAGAATACTCTGATAAAAGGGCTACTGCTTAATTAATTTAGCTTTCACCCTACAGTGCAAATGAGTACTAGAAAAGGAAAATGAAGAAGCTAAATAATCTGATTATCTATCACTTCACATGGGATGTATTTGATGACATATGGGATGACTTTAGGTGCTTTGCTTATTATTGAGTGAACAGTGATACACCCACACATGAATGACGTACTACTACTAAACTAAAGTTATTAAGAGAGGTAGGGAGTGTCCACCGTAATAACCAGATATATGCTGTGCTTGCAGTTGCAATACAAACTACTGCTACTATTCATGGTAGTATTTGGACAAAATAACAACTTCTTTTCCTTGCCTTTCCTACACTGGAACGGACGTGCGGGTGCGGTGTTACATGCTCTTCTAAGTAACACTTAGTTCATCCAGTGACCGTCTACTCTCTTTAGATACACATATGCTATCTAAGAGTCAGATAGTACCATGATCCAGGCATCCATCCATTCAAAGTATATGCACACATATAGTTTCTGTTTCACCCACCCAGGCTGTTCTCCTTCCACCCATCCTTGCTTCATCATTCACCCAGCCATGCACCATACCATATTCTTTCCTTCCCAGCCACCTCGGGAACCAAGCAAACACATATCATTCTTCTTTGCCAGTCATCATTAAATTTCTCGTCCTTCCACACTTACTTACACCCTTCTTTCACTTTTCGTTCATCCCATCCATCAAGTTCATCTCAGATCTGAATGGGATTCTTCTCGCCAAAAACTTCACAGCTAAGTCGGAGTACATTTAGAGGAGGCTACTACCTGGTTGATTTATAATACACCCGTGCAGAAAGCACACTCTGCAGTCTTCAATCTCAATAAGTAAGGAATGTATAGCTTACCTCTGCCCACCACCACAGTGTTAACCCTCACAGGCATGTCCGGCACTTGCACCGCCTCCTCCCCAGAGTTGTTCCCCTCGTCCAATACCACCACCTCCGTGCTGGCCCCGCCTCCAGATGTTCCACCTACAAAGTACATTTAAGAATATTAGAATACACCATTCACTACTATATAATATTTGGTCTAGGAGGAATAAAGAAATGTGAAAAAAACAGAATACAATGTAATAATTTGTGACTGTCTACTCTAAAGTAAAAATGTCCCTTTTTCCAGGGAAGGCTGTTGTCTTGCTGCACTTTTTGGCACAACTGATGAATGCTTGCTTTTTATTTTTAACACACACCACTTTTTCTCCTAACAGACAGAAGCTTGACTTCTAAGAACACGAGCAGGATCAAGTGCAAACCAGGTGAGAGCTTGGCTCGACCAGCAGAAATGTGTCCAATTAATCGTCAGTACTAAGCACTTTTCCATTTTCGGTTAAACGTTTAGTTTTATGACAAACTTGATTTTAATAAATATGTTTACTTTTAATAAAGCTTTTAAACTTAAATAGACTCTGTGGTTTTTGGTCCTCCAGACTAGAGTGGATGAGCTGAAGGTTTTGGAATTTTTGCAAGCATGAGTCCGTACCTCTGACACTTCTTGACTCTGACTCCGTACTCTTGTCCTGCGTTGGATACTCTAATCTTCATTGGGGATCAATCATCGGTGACTTTGGGAGCTAAATGACTCTGCCACACTATCTAGTCAGTAAGGAGATTGGGGGTTCAACTACAAAGTCTGTTATCACTGAGGTATGTGGAAAGTCTAACAGCACCTATTATAATTGATAAGCTAAGCAATGCATTATTTAGTGGCCATAGTTCTGTTTGTGCAGATTTGTCCCTGCAACAGTAGTAGATTGGATTGTCCTACTATCCAAACCAAAAGTAAAGTAGTATCTTATTCTTTCTTGGTGGTCATTCACCTTTTTATTGTTGGCAATTGTCAAAGCATAAACATTTAGAAGACTTGAAAAGACATTATGGACAATCCCAGAGGACTGCACTCAGTGCATAGAGCTATTGCTGACTAGAATGGGAGTCCAATGGAATTGCCAAATGTGCAATCTTAGTTAGCTACACAGACAGACTAATAAGAATAATCTAGTAATACCACAGGGAGTCATAGTCGAGGAAGGATAAGAATTTAGATCCAGTCTACAAGAAGATCAAAGACGATTTAGAAAAAATCGAATGAGGAACGCTAGGAAAAAATAGGTACTCTATATTAAAATTAAAACTTACTGGGGCCAGCAAAGGAGCCCTCGCCTGCCCGATCCTGGCCTGCATCCTGTTCAACAGCACCCTCCTCCTCCTCCTGTGTCCTCTTGCCCCTGGGGGGAGCTGATGTACAACATGAAAGAAAGAAAGACCAGAAAACATGGATGATATTTGTCAACCAAATCAAACATTTCAAAAGAACAATAACAAAAAATGTTGGTGAAATAGCAAATAGACAACTATTCCACGGGATATATTGACCGATCTCATGTGGTCTACTACATTATTAGTATTGCTTGATTTGCAGACCGTCGACTTGGAAAGTTCTTATGTAACTCACTAAATAAAGTACTAAAAAGGTTTGCCTAGGATTGGCAGGCAGCAGTCCGCAGCACGCAAAGTGACAGACAAAGTCCATCGTGATTGCAGATTAGCGACAACACTAATGTTTCCTACTACATTAACCAGTCATTAAAAAAAATACTCAAACTATCAATCCACCACCACTATTTCTTCTAATCGCCATGTGTACACAGGAAGGACTGGACTTGAGTCTGTAGGGGCTGATTTAGAAGCCCCTTGCAGCTCTTTTGCTCCATTGTTGCGTGACTTTTGTGACGCAGCGGCAGAACAAAAGAGGCGCAATGGTGCGGCGTATATTAACAACGTGACGCATATGGGAGATACATCACGTTGTAAAGCCCTGCGCCATCAGGGGGCGTTCCGGCGCAAGGGAGGGCGTTCCTGCGCAGGAACGCATCCTAAAAGTGGCTGAGGGAAATCTACAAGATTTCAATCAGTCACTTTAAGGACAATGATGCGTGACTCAAACCCTGCGCCTGCATGAAGCCGACGTACGGCTTGACGCAGCATTGGGGAGATAGGGCACCCCAGAGCATTGATGGAGCTGCGCCATCGTTGCGACGCAACTCCAGCAATGCGACGCCTTTACCGCACAGATGCGTAACGCTTTGGTGACGTTTTGGGCACATGGTGCGCCGCATTGTAAGTACGGCGCACCATGGGTGGTGGTGGCGTGGCGCACAATTACTGGCGCATCCCTGCTACTTTGCAGGGATGCGCCGGTAATTAAAAATCTGAACCTTAGTGTCTAGCATTACGCAGTTCTTTAAACTACACTCATACATAATTTCACAGGCCAATGAAATTAACACAAAATCGAAAACAAATAGGCATAGTAGCAACACTACTGAGAAGGAGAGCAGTGCACCTGAAATGCACAGAAGATTTTGAAATATAATTTACCTACAATGTAATCAGCAGCATTATTGCTCTTGGTAAAAAACACAAATTTGCAATATATTAACACATAGAGCAGGAGAAAACAGAGTAGTAAAGAAATAGCTACTACTACTCACCAAGCCCGGGGATCTCAAGGCCAAGCAGATTGAGCAGATCGCGTTCACGGTCCAGGACATCCGTCCAGCGGTGGGTGGCCTGGTTGTAGGTGCGCCGGACCCGAGAGTGGCGGTACATGGCCCGGCACACCTTCTCCCACCGCTTCCGGCGCTCCCGGATCCCATACCCGCTACCGATCTTGCCGCCTGCCATGATGGTCCTGGGGAGGCGGCGCTGAACATAAAAAATTAGTGTGGCCACCTCCTCCGGGCTGAAGATCTCCCGGGGTGCGACTGTCTCCCCCCTCAAACGCCCGCACGGGAGCCGGGCACGGGGTGCGGGACTCTTCCCCTTCTCGGGCTGCTTCCCGGCTCCCTTTACCATGGTCTGGGCAGAAAGGAAGCTAAATAATAAAGAAAATAGAATAGGGAAGAGAAGAAAAGAAAAGAGTTTAAAAAAAGTAGTTTAAAATTAACCAAAAGTAGCAGAAAAGACAAAAATATAGAGCTAGAAAAATAGAGGGATAGATAATAAGTGTAATAGATAAAAAAAACTTCAAACAAGCAAAGGATGGCAGAGATTCAGAGAGGAACAAGAAGCATGCCCAGAACCATAGCAATGAATGAGAAACAAGATGGCCGCGCCCGTTCACGACCGCGTGGGTAAGTTCGCGCGAGATTTTCCTCGCGATCACACGCGAAATTGTACTAGCGAGCCGCACACTTTGCGAGATTACACATCACGCCCGGAAACGGAAATACGTCATGCAAACAAGATGGCCACGCCCGTGAACGACCGCGAGGGTAACTTCGCGCCGTTGCACTACAAGCGGCTCGCTAAAACGCACAAAACCTTGCGAACTAACACGCCGCAAAGAAACAAATCGAAATCTGAACCTTAGTGTCTAGCATTACGCAGTTCTTTAAACTACACTCATACATAATTTCACAGGCCAATGAAATTAACACAAAATCGAAAACAAATAAGCATAGTAGCAACACTACTGAGAAGGAGAGCAGTGCACCTGAAATGCACAGAAGATTTTGAAATATAATTTACCTACAATGTAATCAGCAGCATTATTGCTCTTGGTAAAAAACACAAATTTGCAATATATTAACACAGAGAGCAGGAGAAAACAGAGTAGTAAAGAAATAGCTACTACTACTCACCAAGCCCGGGGATCTCAAGGCCAAGCAGGTTGAGCAGATCGCGTTCACGGTCCAGGACATCCGTCCAGCGGTGGGTGGCCTGGTTGTAGGTGCGCCGGACCCGAGAGTGGTGGTACATGGCCCGGCACACCTTCTCCCACCGCTTCCGGCGCTCCCGGAAACGGAAATACGTCATGCAAACAAGATGGCCGCGCCCGTGAACGACCGCGAGGGTAACTTCGCGCCGTTGCACTACAAGCGGCTCGCTAAAACGCACAAAACCTTGCGAACTAACACGCCGCAAAGAAACAAATCGCATATTCGCACGAATTTGCGGCTTCCGAATTCAATCTCGCGCAAGTTTGCGCCCTGCGAATCCCGTGAAATTGCAGAAAAACGAGTTTTGCAAAAGTGAAAGCACTCAGCAGGTGCAAAAGTTCAAACTCATCATTAGTAACCATTCCCTTTAGTGCTTCCTGACTGGGGCCCCTCCAGAGTTCAGTTGCTAGTTGCAACAATTGTATGACCCTGCCCTGACCTGACCCTCACAGCAGGCTGATAGAATAGCTACAAGTAGGCCACAAAGGTCCTGGAGAAAAAAAAAAATGCACTGCAACAGAAAGCAAATTACTAAGGAAGCAGGTGCCAGACTGGAATTTTAAAACAGTGACACATTAATAAACCAACCCCAAATTAATTCATGTCAGCTGAAGCAGGGCAGGTGTGCTTGCTTTCCCCCCCCCCATAATCTACAGTGATGATGAACCAGAGGGTGGCATTGATGTACCAGAGGGTGTCATGGGTGAAACAGATGGTGGCAGTGTTGAAACAGAGGGTGCTGTGAACCTGTGATGATGAACCAGACGTAGAAACAACATAGTCGCGACCGTTGCGTGCCGACAAGTAAGTTTGCAATTGCGAACTGGTACAAAACCCTCGCAAACTGGCAGAAACCCTTGCGAACACAAAAAAACAAAAAAAATCTGCAAATCCGCGAGAAATCGCGGATTTTGCGGATTGCGAGTTCGCAAATACGCAAATTCGCGAACGCCAAATTCGTAAAATTCGCCCATGCTTAATTGGCAGTAATAAGGGCGTTTGTCAGGGGGAGTTTATGTTTCATACTGCAACATGTACATTTTCCACATGCTAGCATATCAATACACTGGCCTCACAAAGTATAAAGAGATTTTCCAAGAAAGACTGCTTTAAAGGTGGACACAGATGGCCTGATTATGACCATGGTGGTCACACCACCAGCCCGGGTTGCGGCTTTCAGGAACACGTTTCTATGCTGATGGTATCCTGACGGCTGCATTACAAGATCACTATAGCACTGGCAGTGTGTCAGCAGCGTAGCAATCTCTGGCGGGATGCTTCGGCGGCGGGATACTTCAGCTCTATGAGAGAGCCTGAAGCTGATGCCGGACACATCGCTGTGCCTCCTGCAAGTCGGACGCACTATTTCCAAGCACCACGACATGCATGGCAAACCGAATATCCATCAACCGTGATGGCATAAGGGGGCACAACATTGGCCTGGATACAGTCCACCTGGGCTTATTCACCCTGGGGTCCTTTTTATAGGCTGTTACCTACCTTTCTGCCAACCTTTTCTTGGCGGAGTCTCTGTCAAGAAAAGGTCGTAGGAAAGAAGGTGATAATTTCCACAGCGGTTCCCATACTGACACTGCCAACATTGACCGCTGATGTCTCCACTACCACCACCATGGAAGCTCAGGTCTTGGCAGTGGCAGCAGTCAGGAGGTGGTCTCACTGTCAACATCATAATCCGGCAATCAGACCGCCATGAATGTGGTCAGTCAGACCACCAAAAAGCAACGGCAGTTCCTAGACTGCTAGGTCCTAATGAGACCCAGAGTTCTGCATCTGTGTTCAATCCCCTTGGAATTTCTTCCCTCATCAGAATAATCTATTTTGTTTCTGATCTTCTGAGCAGTAATTCCAGATCCCTATTTCTAGGTTCCCTAATGACATGTTGAATCCCATAGATTCTCAAATTTGCATTGTTCCATCATGCACTTCCCAGATATGCTTGGCCACTGTATAGGGGAAGTCCTTATTCGTGATAGCTCATAGGTGTTGTAGAATTACCTGTTTCAATTTATTTCCAGTGCTACCCACATATTGTTTTCCACACCCACATTCAATTATATATACCACATATGTGGTTTCACAGGTGATCCATTCCCTGATGTCTTTCCTTTCGCCATACTTGAGTTCAAATGATGTCTTACTGGAACTATGTAGGCATGCCTTACATTTTGAACACATCCAAAAGCCATTCCTTTTCATTTTCAACCACTTGGATGCATCTCATTTGTGACTTATCATAATGCACCTTGTTATTAAGTCTACAAGTGTAAAAACTTTCTTATAGGTAATTGTAGGAAATTGGGTCTCTAGTTGGCAGAGGTACGCACCTTGTCAAAGTAGGGACCACAATTCTAGTCAGGGTAAGTCAGATAACCACGCTAAATTAACCTGTGCTCACCATCTGGTAGCTTGGCACATAGCTGTCAGGCTTTACTTAAGAGGCAAAGTGTAAAGTATTTGTGCAAACACCACACAAAAATATACCACACCTAGATAAGAAAATAGATCTTAATGTATTGAACAGAAACAAGATCAAACAACAAAAATCCAATGAGTAGAAGTTGAGAGATTCATTTTTCAAGGATCATTGCTAACTATTGCTTAGAAGCAATTAGCGCCTATTGGGAAACCTGGTTGTGCCGAACCGGGACAAAGTCAAAGGTTCAGACAGACCACGATGGAGCACACGCCGGATACAGGGAGCACACATAGGGCCAGATGTAGGCTGCCAATTACCGGTCGGTAACGGCCGAAATCGGCCGTTAACAACTAGTAATTGGTGATTGAGATGTAGGGGCCATTATTTTGCAGAATCGGTAAATTTATTGATTCAATAAATTTACAGATTCTGTAAAATTCCGAATCAGTAATTTTACCGATTCGGTAAATCAAGATGTAGGTGGCACTCCACAGAGTGCCACAGGCCCTTAAGAGTCGGTATTTTACCACCCAATCCTATTGGGTGGAAAATACCAAATTCAGGTGTGCATGCACATCTGTGCATGCACACCTGTGCAATGTAACACAGAGACATGCCCTTAGGGCATGTATGTGTACCACATGGCGCACAAGCCTGCACTTGGGGTTCTAGAGGGTGTCAAAGTGATACCCCCTGCACCCTTGCTGGATTCGGTATTCACCGATTCGGTAAATACCGAATCGGTATTCCCCATTGATTCCTATGGGCTCAAAAGCCCATAGGAATCAAAATAAAAAATTACCTACATCTCCCTCCTTCTAATTTACCAATTCATAAATACCGAATCGGTAAAATTCGGTATTTATGAGTCGGTAAATTAGATTTACCTACATCTGGCCCCAGGTCTGTTGAACAAGATTACCTTGATTCTTGTCACAACATGAATCTGTGGGGTGCAGTCGAGTGATGTGTCGATTTTCTCTATGCAATGATGGTGATGCGCCGGTTCTGAAGAGGAAGCGCCGGTTCCAAGACGCGACGGTTGTGAAACCGATGCACTGGGTTTCTCAACACAGTCAAGGGGATGCATTGAGTGTCGCTCTGCAGTCACTTTGATGCAGTGGATCCGATGGTGATTTCATGGTTCTGGTGCACTTTATTGTTGTCGGAGGTAAACCGTCGCTATTATAAAAGATCACAATACAAGGTAGTTGAAGGGGTTTGAAGGGTTTGGAATGCGGCTCAAAAATTGTTAAATATTCCAAAAACAAATTCCCACCGCCACTTTTGGAACTCTAGTCTCCTTCCTCAACTGGGTATAGATAAGAATACCCTGATGTGGAAAGAGAGGGGAGTAAAAACGTTGGGCGATATTATGATAGGGGATACGATCCTGGCGTTCGAAAGTATACAGCAGAAGTTTGATATTCCCTCTAATTAGTGGTTTCTGTATGCCCAGATAGTTAGAACTTTGGCGGCTGTTAGAACCCGGATCTCTTTGGGGAACAGTAATGCATTGATCGAATATCTAACAAAGGGCAGTAAAAAGATTAAAATAGTATATAACTTCCTGCTATCAGAAATAATGGATGATATTAAAAAAACTGGGACATCTTTAGCGGAGAAATTGGGGGAGCCAGATGTCGATCTCGATAAGTCCCTACTCTTAAACAAGAAGGTATTCCGTTCCTCAAACTTGAGGGCGCAGCATTACAAAACTTTATTTAGTCTTCATTATACCGCAGCAAAGCTCCATATCTGGGGGGTAAGGGGAGATGATAATTTCCCAAGATGTAATTATGGCCCTACGGATTTGGCACACATGTTCTACCTATGTGATAAGTTAATTCCAATTCATGGTGAAATTATGAAATTTCGGGAGGGGGTGTTAGCCTATAAAATTAATTTAACTCTTACTCTGATGATATTGGGCACGGATAACAGCTTGGAACTGACGAAAGATGTAGAAGCCTTGGTTTTTATTTCAGTGGCGATACTCAGGATCCTTATTTTGGCTGGATGGAAGGATATCGTAGCTCCATCGTTTCAAATGTGGCTAGCCAGATTGCTGGGAATGCATAATATTGAATCATGTTTATATGAGTATAAGGAAAATAAAACCAGAGATTTGGGTAGGAACATGTGGGGACCGATTAAAAGGTGGCGAGATTCAAGAAAATGATATTGGTGTGCTTTTAATCCTTTATAATAATGATCATGTTGATTTGGGATAATATATAGAGACAATGTAAATGAATTTATGAAATGCTGCAACATAGGTTTTATCTTTTATAAAGGTATTTGGATTTTTGTATATTGTATGTATATTTATGAAGCAGACTAATAATGATGGTATGATTATGAATAATGAAGTTTGTATATATTTTGTTTGTACCAGAGACTCTCAAAAAAATATATTAAAAATTTTTTAAAAAAAGAGGGACTCTAGCAGAAAAATCTCTAGAAACGTTTCTTAGCCCGAAAGTAACATTTTGACCGAGGCCTATCACGATGGGGTGTCCGAGGAGGGCTCCATGGTGGTTGGCTTGAAAGTTTGACTTTGTTCCTGTCAAGTGTGACCAGCTGTCCCAGAGTGGTGTTATAGGGTTTTAAGCACTATAAGGTGATAATTATTTAAAAAAAACATATCTCTGGTTCCTTACATTGGATTTTTGTCATTTTAGTATCATGCTATAGATAAAAACATGTCCTATTGTTACAAAATGGTGTGGGATTTTTATTATGTATTGTGTCTTAATTATTTACGGCAAGAGTGAGATAGGGATCTAAATAGCCTGATCAACTCAACGTTCTAGGGTACTCAAAAAGTATCAAAGGAAAAAAATCAAAACCCTGAAAGCAGTTAAAACTCAACAGTATGCACGCCAGTTAACAAATAGACTAAGAAAAAACACAATAGGCAAACTGTAGTGTAGTTCCTATATTCCCAATAGGCTTTGCGCATTGGAATAATATATTCTATAGATTCGACGTAGGACTTAGGTCGAATAGGTCTCTAACGAATATACTAGACTTAATTATGAGTGCCAGCTAGCTCAGAGGTCACTAGAAACTTTCTCGAATTCACAAGAAGGGATTCATTTCTGACAACCACATAAACATGACAATTTTGTTTCCCCAAGATAAAACTGATCATCAGAGTTGTGGAAACAATAGATAGACATTTCACTCAGTCAGTCATAAATTCTTCGTTTCACTAGAGGTGCAGAGAAAGTAGAAAGACGGGTGTTTCAAATAAAAGGATTTATTGGACAGTCTTCTTTCTCAAGCATAAGAAATGAACTGCTACAATAGTAAAACTGATTGTAAAATATAATACGTACAGTATAAATAGTAGAATAAAATAATACTGTAAGAGAATTGTATGGTTCCTAAACCATATAGAAATACATACATAAATAAAATAGGCTAAAAGTACTCAACTGGTGCTTCTAAAATACGCCTACCCTGGTGTACCTAACCTAAGCTTAGTACGAGGGAGGAAGTAAGTGAGGTGTAGCATAAATGTAGTATTCTTTTGCCAAGAATCTGCTCAAGATTTCTCTAAAGGTCTAATCAGCTCCGTACTTTAGTTTAGAATGGAGAAGGTCAGTCTCGGGACTCAATTTCCCAACAACCCAAAAAGGTAGCTTGGAAACACTGGAGCTGGATTTCTCGGCAGGAGAAAAGACAGCGTCTCTCTCAGTGCGTCTGCTGGAGGGTCGGCTTCCTTCTGCACTTCCTGTAGCAGGGCGCGTCGGGCAAGTAGATAGTCGAACTGCTCCAAACAACTGTGTGTTTGCTTTGGCGAGTGTGGGCATGTTTAAACCTAGAAGTTGCCAACTTTGACATGCAGTTGGACATAATAACGTCATCAAAGAGTCTCAGTTCTTTGAAAACTCCAGGAGTTCTTGGACAAATCTATATTCAAGCAAGGGGAAGTCCCCGGCTGCTGAAGCTGAGTTTTCCAAGAAATCGTTGTGGATTTTCGGAACTAGTGGAAGTTGCCCTGCCGTTTTTGGACTGCATGCGCTATGCCTAAATATGGTTATGATTTCAATGCCTATATATGGATATGGTGATTTATACCTATATAAGGGATGAATCGGGGAAACTTACAATAGGGTCCTAAAATGATACATAGCAAAACAAGAGAGATTAAACTTCCTACCAAACATCAGGATGATAAATTATAGGTATTGGCCCAGAACCCGATGACAACATGGGCTAACGGTGTGCACACCGCTTCCGTTAAAGCCCCCGAAGAGAAGCATATGGAGCTTTGAAACGCGTTGGGCAGATCCATTATGGAGCGGCATCTACAAGCGGATCCCCATCCTCACCTACACATAAATCAAGCTGCTGCTCGTGTGCTACTCAAAACTGTGGACAACCTTGGAGCAACAATTTACACGCGGCCGTCCAGCCGTGGAGTATGCACCACCCCATCATCCTTGGGGGTCACGGAAGTGAAACAGCAGCCGTACACGGGATCGAGGACGGGCCCACTTGCAGGGTCCATACAGGACTTGATTGTGTGCTTTCCACACCACACTTCCCACAATACACAGTCTCATGTGAGCCTCCCATTGGTGGGTGTGTCATATGGAAAATGGAGAAGTGGGCGGCTGCGCACATCGCTTCCGTTAAAGCCCCTGAAGAGAAGCATATGGAGCTTCGAAACGTGTCGGGCAGATCCATTACGGAGCGGCATCTACAAGCGGATCCCCGTCCTCACCTACACATAAATCAAGCTGCTGCTCCTGTGCTACTCATAACTGCGGACAACCTTGGAGCTACAATATATATATAAATGTTTTTTATTAAATACAAAATTGGAGCTGCGTACCAGACACGGTTCTTTGTGTTTTGTACGGAGACCCATTAATATATTTAAAAGTGAAAAATATAGTGAAATTAACTTTTTATGTATATGTTGGGGTAGTAGTTTACTTGTAGAGTAATATAATGAATATGTAGTCAAGCTAACGCAAATTAAAATTTAATTTATGTATTTCGCGGGTTTGCTAAACCATCGCGCACACTACCAGGCCTTACTTCTGGATCTGATTAATCCTTTAAAATTTTGGTTTAAAATATATTGTATCTCCTTCCTACTTTCAAAGATGTATATGCAGAATCTCGTCCCAGACGCAACTCTTTGTTTTTTATTTGTAATATTAATACATAAATAAAGACTATAAGAATTTTAGGATTAAGGTTACAGTTTTGCTAAGATAGTAAATAAACTTCTATATTAATAAAAGGCATTTTTTTAATAATAATTTCAGAAAGCGCGGTCGTCCGCGTAGATCGGGAACTTCCAGATTCACGTACGGGACGCACCTTGATTTTTTTTTAACAATAATATTATATATCAATATAGATTAATTTACTTTATTTTAAATGAAGAGGTAAAGTTATTTGTAAATTAAATATTATAAGATACAACCAAATATCGTTGAAATGTTAATTTTTTTAAAAGTTGTGGAATCGCGTCCGGTACATGGTGGCACCCTGTAGTAGGTACGCACCCCATGTGACAAAAAAAAGAGATTTGAGTGGTTAAACATCCTGTCATCCTTAACTTTACTAGATCCCAACCTCTTTCTTCTAATTTTGTAGGTGTTTTGGTATTTTTTGGATTGCGACTTTGAAAATTTAAAATGGCACCATCAGAAGACCTGCTTGAGGAGGAGAAGCAGAACCTTCTAGAGGAGGAAGAGGAGCAACCATGCAAGAAAAAGGATAATGTGGTGTGGGAATGTTTTTACTGTTCCAGAGGACAATAAAAAAGAAAATGCGCAGAAGGTGACCTGCAACATATACAAGAAGGTGCTATCCGGGATATCAGAGAACAAATAATCTAGTGGGACATCTTCAATATACAAGTACCTGAAGACGATACATGAAAACCGTCTTGCAAGAGCCGAACTTGCAAGACTAAACACAAATGAAGGTGGCCAAGTTGTGCAGGCTTCTACATCAAGACCTGGCGACGGGCTGCAGACCATTGCACTAACTCTGCCTGATTTTGCAAAAGCTGGACTTTTCTGCCCAAAATGTATTAGCATTTTGAGTGTTGGGTAACAGGTTGTCTAAACCATGTTGGATACCATTAACAACCATTGTTGCTAAATAATTTTTTTCACCAAATAAGGCACGCGGTTTTGTGCTTGTTTTTTTGTTTACATTTTCATTCCAAATTTCAAAAAACACCCAAAAAAACTACAAAATAGTTAGAAAAAAATAAAAAATATATAAAATAGTTTGTTTTAAAAAAAGAAAAAAAAGGTCTTACGCAACCACCTATTCTGGTTTAAAAAAGAAAGGTATACGTTCTGTGAATAGATGAGTCATTGGGTAGTGTCTGTGTAATTGGATGAGTGCATATATAGTGTCTGAGTGATAGGATCAGTTAACTGGTGCCTGAGAGAATGGATGAGTGTAAGGATAGTGTCTGAGTCATTGAAAGACTGCATGGGTAGTGCCTGGGTGATTGAATGAGTGCATGGGTGGTGCCGAGAGAATAGTTGACTGTATGTGTAGTGCCTGACTAGTGCCTGTATGAATGCATTAGTACATGTGTAGTGCCAGGTTGATTGGATGAGTGCATTAGTAGTACCTGGGTCTGGGTGAATGCATGAGTGCATGAGTAGTATCTGGGTGATTGGATGAGCGCATGTGTACTGCTAGAGTAGTACATAAGTAAATACTTGAGTGCAAGAATAGTACCTAAGTGATTGGATGAGTGTATGGGTAGTGCCTGAGTGAATGGATGAGTGAAAGGATAGTGAGTGAGTGAGTGATGGGCTGAGTACATGGGTAATGCCTGAGTGATTGGATAACTGCATGGTAGTGTCTGACTGAATGGATGAGTGCAATGGTAGTGCCTGGGTCATTGAATTACTGCATGGGTAGTGCTTGAGAGAATGCAGGAGTTCATGGCTAGTACATGCGTGATTGCATGAGTGCATGAGTAGTATTTTAGTGATTGTATGACTTCATGGCTAGTGCCTGAGTGAATGGAGTTTAGTGATTGGAGGTGTACATGGGTAGTGTCTGAGTGAATGTATGACTGTATGCATGCCTTGGTCAGTGCATCAGTAGGGGCTCAGTGAATAGATGAGTGCAGGGTAGTGCCTGAGTGAATTGTTACTACATTGTTACCCTCCCTAGTAGAGTAAAGTTACTGAATATACCGAATTTACAGATTTTTTAAAATTTTCTTTTTAAGAGTAAGCGACTTCTCACTATTAATACTGTTTGTTTAGAAGTTAGCGACATCGGAAATTATTTTGTTCGCAACTTTAAAGGCAGGAGAATACTGAGTGTGGGGGGACATTATTGCCTATTAGAATGCTACTAAAGTTTTATTTTCTTCAATTGTTGCTTCTGTGAGCTGGCAATAAAGGAGATTTGCATAATCTTAGCCTCTGTGTCATTCCATAAAATCCAGAATTTCTGCCCACCAGACTGTGAAAAATCCAAATTGCTTCGAGGGATTTCTATTGGATTCATTTCATTTCATTTTTTGGGGCTATTTGAGCGATATTTTTGCAGTTTTTGGTGGATTTTTCTTTTTTATTACGTGGATGCAGAGAAAGATGTGCAGCTACAAAACAGTACATTTTATTTAATTCTTTTCTTTTGGGTGGAAAATGTGATATAATATTGTTTGGTAAACATTATGTGATTGTTATGCAGAATTGTTTGGTTTATGTGTTGTAATTATTTCATTTTGTTGGCCTGAGTTTGTTTTTATCTTTCTTGGTACCGACAGTTACATGTAAAATAATATTTATATATACATTTTTATATATCAGTCTTCATTAATATTTTCATTTAAAATTATGTTTTGACTGATCGCACAAAATATTGTATTTAAATTGCTCATGCCCAGAATTCAAACATACAATCACATGGTTTAGTCGATGTTCTAGCATATAACATGACCCCCCCCACCTGCCTCCTATCATCTGCCCTCTATATGTCTCTGTATGCCCTCCATTTCAACCATATTCTCTTCCATCTCACCGGGCACCCTCTCCTCAAATAAATTGCATGTTCCACCTGTTGGCACCAATTCAAGTCTTTGGCCCAGTCTGTTTCCCCCCGGCTGGGGCACTGGCACCCCAGTGTGTAGGTATGTTGCATTTGGCAACCACCGCTGCTATCCTGAGACACTTTGTTGTGTGTTTAGACAGCACAAAGACACCCTAGGGTATTCGTGCGCTTAACAAATCTATTGACATTTAGGCCAGGCCTGCTCGGTCGAGATCAGTAGGAGAAACCATTTGGGATCTATTGGGATTTCCATTCCCACTACCTCTGCCATTATGTTCCGAATAGTGTTTCAATATGCCTGTATATTTGGACATTCCCAAATCAGGTGGAAGAATGTCCCTTCCAACCAGCAACTATTATGGCACTACCCTGTTTCACCCTGTCCCATTCTGTATAGTGAGGTCTTGTGGTAGTAAATCCTATGGAGGATGTTTAACTGGACCAATCGGAATCTCGCATGGATAGCTACCTCTCACTGGCCATGCATTGCCTCCACCCATTCCTCCTCCTCAAGTGCGCCCAGGTCTGGGTCACATTGTGCTCTTAGGACCACTAAGGGGTCTGGCGAGCTATTGGTAATCTTTTTGTATATCATTGAGATAGCCTTGGAATGCAATGGCTCTGTCAATAGCCTATCCTCTAGGGGGGATGCATAGGTGAACTAGGCCTGGTTCCGCCATATATCTCATAATGTTTCTAGACCTAGCAATTCCCACTTGTTTAGGCTATGCAGTAAGCCCACCTTTTGCAAATATTACTGTCCCACAACGGAGTCATTCTTTTCCCACCCCAGCCTGTTTATTTGGTGGTGGCATGCCAGGTTCTCACCACCTCTTGCGCGTGTGCTGGAAGATGCTTAACCCTGTCTCTGTCATATAGAATAGTTGGGAATCTTCTTGGCTTCATTGCCTCTCTATCTACCATGTAGACCGGTTCCTCCCTATTGCCAAAGACCCAATCGTTCACGCACACCAGCTGTGCAGCCCAAAAGTATGCTTTAACACTGGGAACAGTCAAGTCCACTTCATAAACTCGTTTTTATTATTTTAAATAAAAAAGATATGGTGCATTCATTTAGAATTTGTCATAGTTTTTGAGGAATTTGATAGGTTACTATTTATTTTCTAATTTGCTTTCAGCTATGATTTTGAAGTAATCTACTCCTTTGTTATTTATGAAGAGTTTGATTTCAAGATTTGAACATCTCATAATTCTTTTAGTTTGTTTGATAAATTTAGGGCCAATTAGCTTAATTCCATTAATAGCACTTGGTAACTTTGCTCTTTTCATAATGCTCCTTTAAATGTGCAGAGTGTATGCTGGGTTCTGCCTAGTGTGGATCGGAAAGCATTGTATCATCCTCCACGGAATTGTTTGTTTTGGCTTCAAGAGCCAAGGTGTTGGAATCTGGGTTGGCGCATGTGTCCAGAGTGATGCAGTCTGCCAACCCAAGGGTCTTCGAAATAGTCCACAGGGGGACTCAGTTTGTCTTCATTTTGTTAGTGGGAAAGACTTTCTATTGGTAAATTGTAGTGGTTGGCTACCTCTCTGATGAGGTGATAGTCTAGTGCTTTCATTTGTTTCAATTTTGAAAGCAAATTGACTGATTGTGGAATATTCTACACAGTGCATATTGTTGGAGGGGTCTCCATAAACTTTGATTGAAATGGTAATAACAGACTTGTGTGGGTGTTTGGGGGTAATTTGTTAGAATGGTTTGAATCATGGTTTGCTCAAAGTCTATGAGTGGATGTATGTCGGTACAACACATACTTTTACAACGCATACCTTTACAACACATTTTTTACACCGCAACATCCATTACAACGCATTCCATTACAACGCATGCCATTACAACTAATTCTTTGAAACTATCTTTACAACGCATTCCACTACAACGCATACTACATTTACAACGCATACCATTACAACGCATACCATTACATTGCATGTATGGTAAGTATTGGATAGTGTAGGGGTAAAAATTACTATTCTAACTCCAGGGGGTGCAACAGTAGGGTAAGTGTTGGATAGTGTAGGGGTAAAAATTACTATTCTAACTCCAGGGGGTGCAACAGTAGGGTCAGTATTGGATAGTGTAGGGGTAAAAATTACTATTCTAACTCCAGGGGGTGCAACAGTAGGGTAAGTGTTGGATAGTGTAGGTATGCGTTGTAATGGTATGCGTTGTAATGACTGTGTTGTAATGACATGCATTGTAGTGGTATGCGTTGTAGTGACATGCGTTGTAATGGTTGCGTTGTAATGGCATGAGTTGTAATGGATGTTGCGTTGTAAAAGTTTTGTTGTAAAGGTAGTGCGTTGTAAAAGTTGCGTTGTAAGTGTTGTTTCCCTCTATGAGTATTTGATAGGGGTAGCAGTTTTTGTTTTATGTTTCATATGGTTTAGGAGATTGTAGTAAGAGTTCCTTAGTTTATTTGGTAGTAGGGCATATATAAAAAAGGGAAATTTGTGTTTTGATATTCACCATATATGGTGTATATCTTAGTGAATGGTTCGGGATGCGTGTTGAAGGCCCCATCCATCATCCATGTTTGACACTGGCTAATTTTTACTAGGATATCTCTTGTAGAGAATATTAGAATGTGTTTCTCATTATTTAGGTTGTCATGTAAAAAGAAAGATTCCTGATTATGTGTAATTGTTAAATGTTCAGGTATGTGAATATCTTGGTATCTTCTAGAGACAGGTGGGAGATTGTCAGTGCCTTTTTGAGTTTGTGCATTTAAACATTTTAAAGTAGGGATAGGTGGTAGTTGTCCTCTTATGGTTTTGGGGACTTTAGGCAGTATATTTTAAAGAACTTTGGTTGTGCGTTCCTGTGAGCCAGTGCTTGCCTCTCTCACATCCTGCAATATCTCCCTTACATCTATTTCTGTCACATCTGGGGATGGATGTGCTCGCTTATATAAATTACATCTTCTTTTGTAGTTGTCCTCCCATAGCATGCATTAGTATAATATTTTGTTCATTTTCAGTTGATATATTTTTTTAAATGTGCTTTCTTGGCTGTAGGTGTAATTCGCAGTCAATGCAATCCTTTTATAAAGTCCATTATTATGCTTACATTGCACTAGTATAGATTTTTCAGGGGAATGTTGATACCACAGGTGTCACATGGGCGAAACATTTTGTTTGCATGAATTGGTATTTATTAGATATCACCTTTATGATGCATGAAGACATATGAGAGTCGCATACTCTTTAAAAACTGAAATCATATGCATCCCGTCTCAGGCTTCCCGATTGGTGAACTTGTGTTCTTGCATCTTGTGACATCGTTCTCCCCAACAGCCAATGCATACAGAGTGATTGCAACAACACTAGGTGAATCCATTCCTGTGTTCTTTTGATGAACGATGTTACTTATTCAGCATATTTAGGCGTTGCTGATTAAGCAACCCCACAGTGATACTTCATACCTGACTCTCTCATGCCCACCGCAACCACGGCATGATATGTTGTTGGAAAGTTCTCAAACAGACTTCTTAAGAGAAGAGAGAAGCTCTAGTCCTACAGAAGTTATAAAGCATGAACTAAAATGATTCTAAGGGGGCAGCAGCTTGGTTCATTGTGAAACACAAAGACAAATAATACATCAAACAACAAAGAGAGTAGAATTTCAGGTATTCAAAATTACACGAAAATTTAGCTCAAGAAAACAGCCAGATTTGCATATGGGCAAGTACAGACTATCACAAACATGGATCTGTTGGCCAGAGGTACAAGAGAGATGACAGGGGGCAGCAGCACAGTTAATGTGGACTGTATTTTTGTACTATTTCTGTACTGTATAGTTTAAAGGGGTGAAGATGTAATGTTCCACTAGTTGGTCCATGGAGCTGTATGGTTTTGATCCTTAGTAGAGGGTCCTGGTGTGAAGTGCAGGATTGTTACCACACCTCACTGCAGCCTGGCAGTACACTGCTGCTGTGGGTTTTCCTTGGCTCTCTCATCTTCCTCTAAAAAGGGACTCGGGTTTGGGATTAGAGAACCCCCAATAACAACGTGGTGCTCAACACCCACACTAATTTAAAGAAGAATCTTCCTAAAGCATAAATAATTGACTCTCATGTTTAACCCATTACTTCACAGCTGAAATGAACACATCATTAACCGTTTCGATTGTAATGGGAGTGTTCTTAATGATATAATTGAGAATCTGATTCGCAGTCTCAAAAACCTCCTATCATTCTGATTCTGATTAGTCTAGTCCTGCTATTAATTAAAACGGGTCACTTTAACATTCTAATACAGTCGAAGCACTTTTTTACTGAACCCCATCAATCTGACCCAGTTCCCAAAGACCTCAAGACTACAGAAAAATTCCTCCTAAATTTCATTCAAATTAGTTGATATACTTCCTTCCAAATTCGCTGTTTGATCATCCTGGAGACAGTGGGGATGGTATCAAATTTCAACACAGTAGAATTTGCTAACTGAATAGAGGTATGATTAGTGGAGTGGCTCTTTTCAGAGGTTTGTGCCAAATCATTGTATTATATCGGGCCAGTGGAGTCTTTGTATAGTTCTAAGGCACACAGTTTCTACTGGTTAGCATATCTAGATGGCATGCAAGCATTTCAATGACTGGTAGTTTAGTAAACAGTACATTTAAAGATGAAGTGGCAGTCAAGATGCCATTATCAGGAAGGATTGGATTGTCTTCCAATGTTCATATAGCTTCCACATGACAGATAACATTAATTGTCTAAGAGCACATTGCAGGAAGTAGAACTATAATGCTAGCATATTTCTGAGGCATTAGATCGCTGGCGTTAAATTACCATTAACAATGCTTTGGAAGGAGGTACCTTCAAAGTGGTAAAATTGGCCCATGGACCCCTCCCACCAGACATTCACCTGCAGACAGGTGCAGTGAGTCAGTCAATCACATTTATTTGACTATAAATTAGCATAAAAGTTCCCAAATACAGATTAAAACAGTTAAAAATAAAATAAAAATAAGCACAATCAATTTAGTGATATGTCTAAAAGTTATTCGGGCATCAAACACAGATCATAAAAAGGTCTCCTATGGCACATACAATTTATCTGCCTCAATATCAGTATATCATCTCTAAATCAATGTTTTAATCTAGATAAAAGATAAAACTGTAAAAACTTCATACAAGAGATCCGAAAGCACTATGAGACATGCAGCTCATTTCCCTCAAAATCTCTTCCTTGTAGCTAAAGAGCATTTTATATAATTATTTACAACATGACAGATTTATGGCCTGCCCACTCCATTATCGCACCCCATCTCCGTGACGTCATCAACTGCTCCTTCAACTCCGCTACCTTTCCGGAAAGCTGGAAACATGCCGAACTCAGCGCCCTTCTGAAGAAACCCACAGCAGACCCCACTGAACTTAAGAACTACCGCCCCATCTCGCTTCTCCCATTCCCTGCCAAAGTCATTGAGAAAGCCGTCAACAGTCAGCTCGCCGCCTTCCTTGAATCCAACAAATCCCTCAACCCCTCACAGTCCGGCTTCCGAGCCAAACATAGCACCGAAACTGCCCTCATCGCAGCAACAGACGACATTCGAACTCTACTGGACAACGGAGAAACAGCTGCCCTCATCCTACTTGACCTCTCCGTAGCCTTCAACACAATCTGTCACAGCACCCTCATGCAACGCCTCAGCAACTTCGGAATACAAGGAAAAGCAATGGACTGGATCATCTTGTTCCTCGCCGGAAGAACCCAGAGAGTCCACCTCCCCCCTTTTAGATCAGAGGCCACCAAAGTCATCTGCGGCGTTCCACAAGGATCATCACTCAGTCCCACCCTCTTCAACATATAAATGAGTCCCCTTGCATCCATCACACACCAACACAACCTCAACATCATCTCCTACGCAGACGACACCCAACTGATCCTCTCCCTCACCAAAGACCCAAACACCGCCAAAACCAACAACCAACTTACACGAAGGAATGAAATAAGTAGCCGAGTGGATGAAGAACAGTCGTGTAAAACTGAACTCGGACAAAACGGAAGTCCTCATCTTAGGTTCATCCCCCTCCGCCTGGGATGACTCATGGTGGCCACCGGCCCTGGGAACTGCACCCATACCTACAGACCACGCACGTAACCTGGGATTCATCCTGGACTCCTCCCTCTTGATGACCAGACAAGTCAACGCCGTCTCATCATCATGCTTCAACATCCTACACATGCTCAAAAAAATCTTCCGTTGGATCCCCACCGAAACAAGAAAGACGGTCACCCACGCACTGGTCACAAGCCGACTGGATTACGGAAACACCCTTTATGCCGGAACCACAGCCAAACTACAGAAAAAACTCCAACGCATCCAAAACGCCTCAGCCAGACTCATACTGGACATCCCCCGTCAAGCTCACATTTCCGGTCACCTGAAAGACCTCCACTGGCTCCCCATCAACAAGAGAATAACGTTCCGTCTCCTCACCCACACACACAAAGCCCTCTACAACCTAGGGCCCGAATGCCTCAACACGCGACTGTCCTTCTACACCCCCACCCGCCAACTACGATCGTCCAATCAGGCCCTTGCCGCAATTCCACGCATCCATAGATCCACCATGGGGGGAAGATCCTTCTCCTACTTAGCGGCCAAAACCTGGAATTCCCTTCCATCCCACCTCCGCCTTACACCGAACCACCTCTTCTTCAGAAAGCAACTAAAAACTTGGATATTCGATAAGTAAAGTACCCCCCTCCCTCAAACGCCTTGAGACCCTCTGGGTGAGTAGTGCGCTATCCAAATTTTTGAACTTGAACTTGAACTGTAAGAATAAAAATATTTATCATGTCTAATATTAGCTTAGGGTGGGTGATGTATTCTTCTCCGCCGGTGGAATTTTGGCCGCTCAGTGTTATGCTTGTAACATGGAGTTCCGTGCAAAATCTGTCATTTGCAGTATGGAAGTGTCTTTTCTCGTGCATGGCTCCCCAATGGTAAGTTGGCGAGAGCAAGCAGGATTTGACATCCCCTAGCATGATTTTTGGTCACTAGGAGGGAACCCAGCGGGATTTCTTCAACATAGGTTGTTGCTGGCAGTCTCGGGCGGTCGCAACTGCTCGCGGTCAGAAAGTTGCAGCTCAAATATAAAATCTACTTGAGCGGCATCAAAATCAACTTGAGAAGTTGAGCCTTCGGACATGCGGTATGGTGCTGCTCGCACTGATTTTTCAGTGCTAAATGAGTTCCGGTTCTATTTCTGCCCATTTGCGAAATTCTGCAGAATCTTGCTGAGGTTTTTTGTAACTCTACAGAGTTCCACAAAAGCTTGATATTAGCATCATGTGAAGAGTGAAACTAAAAGACTTTTCTGATCAGAATGATAAAGGATATCAAATAGCATGAAATGAATAGTGCTTTGCCTGGAAACACACTCACAACGGCACGGTGGAAGATTTGAAAACAACATACCCTGACTAGGAAACGTCAAGAGGAAGTGGACCAGATTAAAATACAACATGCCAAAGAGGAATCTTGACCAGGTATCAGATGTATGTATTAAATAGGCCTCTGGTACAAATGTGTAATTTAGTGGCAGATAGGGAACACCAAGTTGAAATGTTTGCCTAGCCTCAAATTGTGCATTATAACACACATAATAAAAACTGTCTTTTACCTTGGCAATAGATTGTGCAGAAATGCTATCCGGCATTATGCAAAAAACTTGAATTCCTAAGGCAATGCAAATTCTTTTTATGTACGCGAGCCATGGACTATCTAAGTCACGATATAAGGCTAGGCAATCAGAGAAAATGTGCTTAGTGAGTTTGGCTTCTGGGTTGCTTCATACTTGCAGCCATAAAAGTAAAGGTTTGAGTTGATGACATCTTCCACAAAATCGAGGCCAACTTCAACATGGCACAATAAAGTGGGTGTGGTTTGGGGTAGAACCAACAGTCTATTTAAAAATCTGGTTTCCACTTTTTAGTGCTGTTCTACATTGGCATACCCCCAGATTCCTCTGATGTGGCCCTGTCTATTCAGAATTCCCCGAAGGGCAGTACCCTTAAAGTCTATTACTGTCACTGGCGGAATTTCTCTGCTTGGTGTTCTTAGCGGGGTTTTCTTCCTGTTACCTGTGAGGGGGGTTCTGTGCTTGAGTTCCTCCGGGATGGGTTTTTGCTTTGGATTTCAGTCTCTACTCTCCGCAGCCAGTGATCGACCATTAAGGCTATCCGGAGGTCCTCTCTCATACCCTTTGTGTCATTGGCTTCTTGCCTTCTGCGCAGTGTTTTTCTTTGATGGCCTGTTGTTGCTTCTCCAGTTCCCCCCTGGGATCTTCCCTTGGTCCTTCATGCCTTGCAGCTTATCCCATTTGAGCCTCTGCCTTCTGACTCTCTGGAGTTTCTCACCCTGAAGGTTTGTTTTCTAGTGGCCATTACTTTTGGGCAACATTTGGGGGAGCTTGGCACTTTGCTTTGTCTTACTCCTTTCTTGCGTTTTTTTCCCTAACAAAGTGGTCCTTGGTCCCGACCCTACTTTTCTTCCGAAGATTTCCTCTGCTTTTCATTTGTCCCAGGATAATGTCCTTCCTGCCTTTTGTCCTGCCCCCTCTTCGGAGGAGGAGGTCTGCCTCCATTCCCTTGATTTGACCAGGGCTCTGGTGATCTACCTGGAGCGTATGGCCTCCATTCACCAGGTGGATTTTTTGTTTGTCACTTTTGGGGTTGCCAGGCAGGGTCAACGCCCTACCACGGCCACTCTTTCCTGTTGGGTGTGGTCCGCTGTCTCCTTGGCCTACCGGCATTCAGGGGTCTCTCTTCCCCAGTCATTCAGTGTCGTTCCACCCGAGGTATGCCTTCCTCCTGGGCTTCTTTTAAAGGGGCCTCCTTGAAGATCGTTGTGCTGCGGCGACTTGGTCCTCCCCTCACACCTGCATCTCCCATCATAAGTTGCGGATAGGGGAGGTTTTTCTGGGGATTTTGGTTCCGCTGTCCTTGCGGCTATCCACTGATTGTGTGTACTTATCTGCATTAAATTTTTCTTTGGCATCCTTGGTGTTTGTTTCTTTGTTCGTCTTGCGCTTGCGTATATGCTCCTTGGTGACTGTGACGAGGAAGATGGAGGATTGTAATGACTCAGTTTCTTACGGTTATCTTTCATTACTCCGAGTCATAGTCTTCCTTGTCACAGTCATGTTCCCTCCCGCCCGCCCTTGGTGGTGGGTGGACGAAGAAACTGTATTCTTTCCTTTAATATTCTGCTTTCTGCTTGTGTATTCAGGATGTTCCCTGTGTTGGTCCCACCCTTATAGGTCAGGTGGCAGGTACTTCTTTGCCAGGCCACAATAATGGGTGAGGACCTTTTTGTTTATGGGTGAATGCTGTGCCTGGAAAACGGGGTGCTCCTTGGTGACTATGACGAGGAAGATCATGACTCGGAGTAATGAAGATTACTGGTAAGAAACCGAGTCATTATTGAGCCAACAACTGCGTGTGCCAGGAGCATGCGATAAAGGCAGTAAGTGCAACTAATCTCCGAGTAAGAACTAATACACATGATTGCATACAATAATCAAGTAATGCTTAAAAATCAATGTAACAGAATAGACCAGAATGTAAAAATCAATCGCAGCCTGCACGGTTCAGGTACCCTGTATTACGGGTCAGATGCCACGGTGCAGCTCGATATTCAAACCCTTCAGTTCATGCTTGATGTTACAGAAATCCAGGACCAGCTCTGCTGCCCGCTGCACACGAGCTGTGCAAATCAAATATCAGGCTCTAAGCCAATTTATTTTAGTGGAAAAAATAGAATGAACTTGCTGAGAATTGCAAGTGAAGTAAAGAAAATATTTTAATTGTGCAGCTCAACAGCTCAACCAAACAGTAAGTTTTACAAAGAGGCAAAGAGTGGCAAAGTGGTTTATTCCGGAAGGTCAGGCACGGAGATAAACTGGATGCCATCAAGAAGTTTATTGGTCGAGTAGAGCAGTTCCAGACATCCTGACTCCAGCGGCTCCAGTTCAGAACGAAACATTCTCTATCAGAAGAAATTCAACTAACATCACCTAACCACGGTCCAAGCATTTGTATGCCATTGCTGTAACCCAGTTACTACAGAAGAATATTAGGCAGGGATAGTAACAAGAAGCGAAATAAATCAGTGAATATTTTAGTTACTGTTAAGCGTTGAAAAGAGTTACACAGAGTACACAATCTACATAGGTAACAATAGTTTTCTATTCCATATATTTCAATAAAATAGAAGAATGAAGAACTAAACCATGCACAAATCGAGATAGTCTTTATGACAACGTAGCGCTCACACCTTAATCCCCTGGGGCCTCATTTATGAGGCTGTGCGTCACTTTTACGCAGCCGGTACGTCACTTTTTGTGACGCACCAGTGGCGTAAAAAATGTGCCTTGTTGCACCATATTTCCAAAGTGACGCATCTAGGTAGATGCGTCACTTTGTAAACCCCTGCGCCACATTATACCTGCACCAGCTATAATGTATGCAAGGGGGGGCGTTTTGACGCAAGAATGGGTCATGGAAGTGACGCAGTGAAATCTATAAGATTTCACTGCGCCACTTCTAGGACACAAATGCATCAATTTCTTTTGCCTGCCTCACAGCAGGCGTAAGACTGATGCAGGCCCTTTCAAATGGGGCTTGCCCCATGTGAAAGGACACATTGCTGGAGTTGAGTCACTTTTGTGACACACTCCAGCAATGCGTCACTTTTGCGCCATACAGATACGTCAGAAATACTGACGTATCTGTAACTCCTTGAGCCATGATGCGTTATACTGTAAATATGACGCATCATTGGTTTTGCAAGGAGGGCGCAGTGAAAAGTGGCGCATCGCTGTTTTCACGCAGCGATGCGTCACTTTTCATAAATGAAGCCCCTGATGACTATTGTATCTCCCCTATCATGCCATATTTACCAAAGACATAGGACGGGCACCATGCAACCAGATACAAAAACCTGGCTGAAAAGAGTCTTTACGGTTGGTCCAATGTTTCTTTATTTATGACTGGCATAAATAAATCCAGGAAATGTGAGTCTGCTACTGTCCTCCAGGTAAAGGTGCTCTGCCAATTAAAACATGGTATTGAAACATTGTAAAAGTAGTGAATTCTAATTGGCATGACCCGATCTTTTGTAAGTCTACAGTAATGTGAAACACGTAATATTAAATCTGGATGGAAAAAGGGGCCTGCTTAGTGCTAAGTGGAAGGGGCTAAGGAAGGTTCGGGAGGGAGGTCATCCACCCCCTAAAGAGTAAGCCCATTGTTAGTCTCAAACTGCACTTTCAAAGTTACTACTGCCATGAAAAACTGTAGTAAGTCCTGCACAACACGTGGGCAAACCCTCATCCTGCAACATCCTCCCATAGAAAATAATGGAGGAAGGGAATTAAAATAAAACACCATAGGGTGTAATTGTATTTGTTAAAATATTTTAAGATGTAATGACTTGTAATTTAATGTATTAAATATTTTATTTCACTAATACATATTTTAAGAATTTAATTGTAATATTAACTCTTATAGAATCACCGATAGCCCTCTGAAGTGATGGTAGCAGACCATAAATGATGTGGAATATAGTATATTTATTTAAGATAAATAATAACAGGTGAGAGCCAGGGAAGCGACGTCCTTCTCCAACCAGCTCGGTAACATCAATGTTCCACATGGAACTTATAATTACAACACTCCATATTCTATGCACGTGCATTAAAGGAATAAGAACACAACACATCCCCCCCCCATACATTAAAGGCAAACCGGGGAAGGTAGAACAAAAAGAAGAAGGGAAGATAAGGAAAAAAAAGAGATGGATATAAACAGGAAAAACAATATTACAAAGCATAGTCTTTCAGCCATCTGGGCACAACTCTTGTTCTTTTATCAAGTAACACATTGGTCTTATTCTGTGTAACACTTGCGTCCAAACTTGTAGAAGCATTGACATCAGTTTGAACTTCATGATCATGACTACAACCTTCACCCACTCCCCCCTCAATACACAAAGGAGGGTAGGATTGCCTGGGTTCACCAGAAATAGCCGTCAAATCCTTACCAAGTTGAGACTGAATTTGGCTATTCTGAAAATGATCTTCTACCCAATCAAAATTGTTGATACATGAATCAGGAAGTACTTCTACACAATTTTGATCAGGGTTAAAGGCAATATTTTTAAGATTCCATACTCTACCATCATCCAGTCTTACAGAATTCCTTAAAACTTCAGCAATTTTACAAGGTGGTTCGAAACGGCTCATACCCTTAGGAACCTTAAAAGGCTTCTTCACCCTCACCCAGTCTCCAACCTTGATAGAAACATCTTTAGTATTATGGTGAGAGTCATAGAATTCTCTGCCCTTCTCGTGACTGGACATTAATCTGTCCTTGACATCTACAGGAGACCAACATGCAACTTTTCCGTCAAACAGCCATCCAGGATTAAACTTACATCTAGCTGTTCTGCCCCTCATCATGGTGAACGGGGACATGCCAGTGCTGTTCTGTACAGTAACTCTATATAACCAAACCGCCTTCTGTACCTGTACCTTCATTCAGGCCTCTGTGCACCACTGTGCACAGAGGCCTGAATGATACCCTTGATCACTCTGTTAAACCTTTCAACAGTGCCGTTGCCACTAGGGTTATATAATGCAGTAGTCTTGTGTTTGACACCACATCTGTCGAAATACTCTTTAGCTAGTCTAGACGTAAATTGGACACCATTGTCCGATAGCACACAAGCCGGTAAACCCTCCACCATGAATATTTTATCCAAAAACTTTAGTACTGTCTGAGTGTCAACCCTTTCCACAATTTTGACAATAGGCCACTTGGAAAAAAGGTCAATCGCCACCAAACCATATTCTCTAGAGTCTCCTACAGGTCCGAAAATATCTACCGCGATGGTGTCCCAAGGAAAGTTGGGAATTAAACCATCACTCATCTTGGGCTTAAAGGTCCTAAGAGTTTTGTCAGCAGACATGCAAACTGTACACTTTTTGACAAACTCCTCAACCTCCCCGTCAACTCCAGGCCACCAGAACATACTTTTGACAATAGACTTGGTTCTCATAATCCCAAAATGCCCCTCATGGCACAATTGCAGAATTTTCTTTCTTAAAGACATAGGTGGGACGATCCTATCACCTCTAAACAACATATCGTTTTCAGAGGACAACTCCATACGGATTTGCCAAAAGGCATCCAAACCAGGAATATTCTTCACTTTGGGCCAGCCCTTACAAATATACTCTAAAACACTTTTCAATACAGAATCTTTCCCCTGTTCAGTCAACCACTCCGTTTTACTTATCGCAGGCTCACCACAATCATGTACCAAAGCCACACAGTATTCGCTCCAGGGATCATCTTCACACTCCTCCAAAGGAGGTGGAAGTCTCGACAAACAATCAGCAATGCGGTTGTCCCTACCCGGCAGATAAACCTTCATCCGCATAGATAATCTAGCTAACCTTGCGGATGCACCTGAGATGCCATCACATGATAAAATGCGGATCAATGGTTTATGGTCTGTACGAATGGTCACAGGTTTGCCCCAAACAAATGCTCGGAAATGCTCCAGCGCCCACGCACACGCTAGGGCCTCCCTCTCGATGATAGGGTACCTACTTTCAGCAGGGGAAAGGGCCCTAGAGGCAAAAAGAATCACCTTTTCTTTACCAAGCCCATCATACTGTGACAACACAGCGCCCAAACCCTTGTCACTTGCGTCAGTTGTGAGCAAACAGTCAGCATTAGGGTCAAAACTGGCAAGAGCATTTACTTTTTGTAACTCCTTCTTGATTAAATTAAACTCTTCCTCACATAATTCACTCCAAATGAAATTAGAGTTCTTCTTCAATAGTGCACGCATATTGTAAACTTTTGCTGCGAAATTCTTTATGAACTTGGCACAGTATTCAGCCATGCCGAGGAACGCTCTCACTTCATCTTTCGAAACAGGTGCCGAGAACTTAACAATGTTCTCCACTAAGGTAGGCTTGGGTTGGACACCTTCTTCACTTATGACATGCCCCAAATATGAAACACTTCTTTGGCTGAATTTGCACTTGGACAACTCTACAGTCAGACCAGCTGACTGCAAGGTTTCCAAAACTTGTTTCAATTTGGAATCATGACTTTCCTTGTCTTTAGCTGCAACAAGAATATCATCTTGAAAAAATGAGACATTCTCCATATCTCCAAACAGTCTATGCATCAGCCGCTGAAAAACAGCAGCGGCTGAGGCCAACCCAAAGGGCATACGCCTGAACTGATAACAACCAAACGGTGTTATAAACGCCGTGAGGTTCTTAGAGTTCGGATCCAACATCACCTGGTGGTAGGCGGCAGAAAGATCCACCGTGGAAAACCATGTAGCACCTTTAAGGGAAGAAACCATTTCGTTTATTCTAGGAAGGGGAAACTTTTCCACCACGATGTTATTGTTCAAGTGGCGCAAATCGATGCATAGACGGATTTTTCCGTTGGGTTTCCGGGCAACCACAATCGGAGAAATCCACTCTGATGTTTCCACTTCTTCTATAATGCCTTTGGCAAGCAGACCCTGTATTTCCTTTTTCACTTCCTCCCTTATAAGAATAGGTATTGATCTCACTTTATGAACCTTGGGTTGTGCATCAGCCTTTAAAATTATCTTATGTTCAAACCCCTTCAGAACACCCAACTCCTTATTGAATACTTTGGGAAAACTTTCAGATAACGTTTCCTCCATTCTACTACAGTCATCCAAAATCAAAACTTTGTCCTTAGAATTAGGATCTAGGATAATGTGTAATTTCTTCTGATCGAACCATCCTAATACAGATGGCCCAACCTTTGCCACATACAACTTTGCTCTTGTGGACCTGCCTTTAAATTCAAAGGTAAGCCACCTAAAACCAATCATACCTATCCTGTTACCTGTAAAACTGATTGGGCAGACATCTGATGGGTATAATTGCTCACCAATCTTATTTACAAACTTCTTTTGCCAAACCTCCTCATTTATGATCGTGTATGGGGAACCAGAGTCCGCATACACACTTATGGTTACCCCACCCAGGGATATATCACAAATTGGTTTTCCTTTTAGTGAGTCTTCTGAAATGTTGATCACGTAGTTCCCTCTAATACTTTTTATGCAACATTCTTCTTCAGTTTCTAACTCATCCACACTCTCACTTTCATCTTCATACACATATTTTACGTTTGTGCGTCTACGACACATCTTGCTAAAGTGACCTAACAGTCCACAAATACCACACTTCTTTTTTAACGCAGGACATAGTCTACTAAATGCCAGATGTTCTTTACTGTCACATCTATAGCATCTCCTATCCTCCATGTTCTTGTTCTGGACCTTTGCAGGTTGACCAGCCCATCTCCCTTGTTGTTGCTGTTGACGAAAATTTCTATTTAAAGCTTGAATCTTACACACAGTTCCCGAGGTTTTGGAAACATCTTTCTCTGTCTCTTTTACCACCGTTGCACACCTCCCTGACATTTCTGACTTTCTCATGATGGCAACAACGTCATCAAGAGGTGCGTCACCGTTAACCCAAAAACAATCTTGTAAGGCAGAGTTGTTATTGTGCATTACCAACTGATCACGTATGAGATCGTCATGTAAATTGTCAATTTACAATCTATGGCTAGTTTTTTGAGGTCATCCATCCATTCATCTACGGTTTCCTCTTTGGTTTGTTTTCTCTGGAAGAACTTGTGTCTTATGACCCCAATGCACACCTTAGGAGCAAAGTATTTGTCCATATTTGTTATCGCATTTTCGAATTCATCTAGATTGGAGTCATCGGACTTACTCATCCTTGAAAATGTCTTTAATCCTATGGGACCAAGAGAATGTAATAAAAGTCTCTTCTTTTGCTCAGCTTTCATTTTCTTGGTTTCATCAACAGCTTCCAAATAATTAATGAAGTATTCCTTCCATTCTATCCACTTTATATTGGGTTGGGTACCTTTAACCCAAAATGGTTCAGGAGGACTAATGGAAAAATTCTGTTGTGCCATGTCTCTGTCTCTAACTACAGTACTTACACTGGAATCTCCTTCTTCCATGCACTGTGAAGTACAATTTAATTTAGTAACAACCTTCTCCCGACTTTCTCACCTGTTACCAAATGTTCCACACCACAAAAAAAAAATAATTAAACTCTTTTTCCTTTTTTAAATTTCCATTTCACCTACTGTGCTGTTCGGAATGCGTACCTTAGAGATGTAGATATCGCCATGCGCCACACGACCTTTGATGCTTAAACTCGATCTTTGTAATTTATTTCCGATCGATGTGAACTCCTTCGGATCGGTGTAAACAAAGAATACAAGATGGCCGCCACGTTGGGGTCACGCTGCGTGACCTGCGTCTGATGTCAGTAGATGAGGGGATTGTGGAAGACGCGCTGACAGTGACGCGCGCAGTCCCCTCGACAGTCAGCGCAGGCAGTGGAATGGCGAGCGCTCTTGAAAAAAAAATGCAGGTAGGCGATAACGGTTGCTCCGTTAATGTCGCTGAGCATTGAGCATGTTGCCGATAGTTAATTAAATAAAGCGCAGCCGTAGGCGGCGATCCCCATGCGAAGGGAGAAGAGAAAAATATAGTAACTCACAAAGTTTTCGTTTTGGTACGCTTTCCTTCTTTTCTTCTTTCTTCTAAAAGATGGAAGTTCTTCTCATATACTTCCCAGCGATAGTCAGTAAAGATAAACGCCAGTTTCCCTCGTCGCCAATTGAAGTGATGGTAGCAGACCATAAATGATGTGGAATATAGTATATTTATTTAAGATAAATAATAAAGGGTGAGAGCCAGGGAAGCGACGTCCTTCTCCAACCAGCTCGGTAACATCAATGTTCCACATGGAACTTATAATTACAACACTCCATATTCTATGCACGTGCATTAAAGGAATAAGAACACAACACCCTCTACAGTGAAAATAGCCTCTGTAACTAGTCATTGGTATGAACACACGAACACTAAATTCTGTCATGTACAACGTTTAAAGCGACTCTACATTGTGGGTTACAAAGCCTACTTAGGAGCGACTTATTTAATATTTATAAGTAGCGTTCTTTTCTGTCAAAGAGGGTCATGTTGACAGGTTGCTTTGCAGGTTTAAAAGCTACAGCAGTAACACTACACAGAGTGGTGAAAGGAATGGTTTCTTCGCCAGCCTAGTAAATAGCAAAACCTGTGCTGCAGTCCCAGGTGGTAAAAAAGGGGGTGGTGATGAACAGAGCATCTGAACCAATCAAACACTCACACCCAGTCAAAAGATCTGGGTTTGATCCATCACCGTTCTTTAGCCCACTCTGCCACCCCAGTTCAGACATGGCTATATGCAAATCAGTCTGACCCTGTGCCTCATGGGAACAGTCCAGCCCGAACTGTAAAGCCATGCCTTCCCTGGACCGGAAACAAGTTTCCGAGGACCGGTTTCTGGCATTCCAGCCGTCTTCAGCCCGGCTTGCTTGAATCCATTGGCAAAGTGAGCAAGGGACTCACGTCTAAGCATACCCTGCCACACTTATGGCAGCCAAAAGCGGTACAAAAGGGGGTTGATTCAGATGCTCCGTCCATCACCACCCCCTTTTGTACCGCAGTCCCCAGGTGGCAATTATCTTTTCATGTCATTGGTATACTTTCCTATGAAAGTAAACCAATGGCATTCTTTGAACACAGCTTCAGTTTTCCTATGCACAAAACTAAAGTTCAGAATAAAATACTGTTTCTGTTAATCAGGTTTGGCATAAGCTGTTGGAACAGTAGCATCTGATACTGTTTGCATTCCTGTTGGTGGCTTCTGCTGGACTTAGTCCTGGCCCCTAAGTGCTGTCCCTTAGATCTTGGAGGCCAAGGGGAACTGGTCCTGAAAGTAAGAAATTGTTTTGATTTTCAAGATCGCTGGAGTTTCTGCGGGACCTCTTGCCGAAGGTGTATAATGAGAGGACTTAGTTGGATACAGATTCAGATTGAGCTCCAAGAAAGAAACTAAGTATCAAAGTAGAAATCTTGACCACACAAAGGTGCAAAAAGTATACTCCCAACAAGAGAACTTAGTTTATCGCAAAATTTAAATTTTCATGTTCTAAATATTTCCAAAGCTCTCCGGAACCATCAGCTTCAGCTGGACCTCATCCAGCGGCTATTATTCTTTGAGAGGTCTTCATCAGATTCTGCTGGATGCTTTGACTGGCAGGAGGTTTTCAACTCTCAGTTTAGATACTAAGTTAGAAGGTAAAATCTTTGACCTACACAACCAGCTTGGTGTAAATGATGTTCCATCATCGTCAGCCTGAATTCCTGCCACTGTTCCAGTCCGCCGCAGTGATTCCTGATAGGCACTTTACTTTCTCTTGGCGTGTTTTGCCCTAAAGTTTAAGAAAAATGAAATCTCTAGTTCCCCCTGTTGGATGTTAGTTGTTTGGGTATCATTTGTCCAATTAAAGTTCTCCTCTTTTGCAGATATTGGTTGAGAAATTTTTATATGTTGTGTTTTGACATTCTAATCATTTTAGTACCACAAATTACCTTGCACACTTTTCCTTAAGTTAGGCACATGGGGTTGAGCCCAGGTTTATTTATTGAGCTTGTGGGTTGGACCTAAAAAGATTGTGGACTTGCCACTTGAGAAGGATTTGCATCCCACTCAACTAATGACTCATTTTCTTACAGTTGTTTTTTTGTAAATTTTATTATGATGAAAGAAAACGATCTATTCTCACTATTATGCACAAAACGAACTTTAATCAATGTTGTGTAGCCCTTTTTTTCTGCAGTTACTACCTGATCCTTTTATCTGCTTTTCTCTGGCGTCAGGAGTCAGTTTGCACCAGCTCGTTATTTTTGTAACGCTGCCTAAAACAAGCCAACTACTAACCAGGAAGTTGGGAAAGGATGTGGCTAATGGCCTTGAGCTGCAGATTTGGAGCTGGGGAACCAGGTTTAAGTCTCGACATCAGCTCAACATTGTGATTCAGGACAATTCACTTAATCTCCCCATCCCTACCAAAAATGAATATGTGCTCATCAAACTATTGTGCCAGTGTTGATGAGTAAGTATTGGTGCTGAGCATCGGAAACCACTGGCTCAAATTAACCACTGGTTCAACCCCATTATTTTGATGCTGAATGAACTGGTGGTAGCTGAATTTGACTGTTGTCTGGGCTCTGATAATCTGGCCCAGGGACAGTGCTATGCTAGCCCATAACACATACACTGAGGTACATTTATAATTAGCATGACCTACCCTGTAGGTCCCAAGTAGGTAATAGGGCCAGGTGGTGAAAATGACCTATAAGTCCCTCGTATATAATCGGGCATGGCAATTTAGAGGCCAGCAGCCTTTGTTACCCTTACATGTGTGCACTTTTGAGAGCCTGAAGTCATTTTAAAAGTGGACCTGTGTCGCAGCACTGCTTTTAAAAATAAAATTCACTGCAAACTCGGCATTGGTGGCATGGGCACTTTACAAGTGATAATCTATCTTATCTTTACATTGTAGGCACCCCCAAGTTCTCTCCTAGGTGTTGTTCCTATAAAAGAGGTTTCATAAAACCTAGTGAGGGAAAACTGACCATTTTATTTTTCCCAGTGTAGGAAATTCACTACAAATTCGACTTTGATGCTGTGCCTACTGTGAAATAAAAACAAAAATAATTTAAGCATATTATGAACCCCCGATCCCCCCTAGGTATTCTGGGGGAGGGATCCTGTAATTATGAGCAGGGGCTGTGTAAAAGAGGATTTATAAACCATGGTGAGGAAGAAATTACATATTTAATTTTCTCTCCTTGAAGATAGAAGTCCTCACAGGTAGGGCTAACATGGCAAAATATTATGAGCGTATAACTATTGCTAGGGAAGTGTGGAAATGTCATTCAAAGACTGAACTGAATGGTATTTTATTTATTTTTTCATTTTTTTGTATTCCTCATATACCAATTTTTTTGGGTGCTCTAGACGGGGATCCTCTCCCCCCCCCTGGCACCTCGATGTTACGACCACAGAATTCGATGCCAGTGAAGGCAGGAAAAGATACCCCCCTCTAGTGTTTACTGTTTGCTTTATCCACCTCAGCCTCTGTGACTTGGCGACCCCCGGATTGGTTGAGGACTAAGCACCGACAGTACCCAGGTGAAATCATCGGAATACTCTCATCTGTTCCGCCATGCCACAAGGAGCTCCCAGATCTTGGACTCTGAGGAATTATCACATGCTATATCAGACTCACTAATATATATAATATACCTTAAACATTCAGAAAAAGTGGGAGCATCTTCAGATTTCCATACTTTACATATTTCTCGTCTTGCCAATAACATCACATAGAAAATAAATTTAATCTGCTGATTATCGAGGTGGTAGTCCATCTCCAGACCGAACAGAATCATTGCCGGTGACACCACAATCCGTGTTCCTAGCACATCCATCAAAAAACCCTCAATTTTTTTCCAAAACAGGTTAAGGCTAGGACATTCTACAAACATATGTAAGTCATCTGCCTCTAAAGATTTGCACCTTGGGCAGCTATGTTGTAGGTTTGTGATCCTTGTCAATCTTTTTGGGGAGAAATACACCCTGTACAGTGTGAACAGATGGTTTCGTTTAAGAGGAGCTGATTTTACTATTCCGTTCACCAGGCTAAAAGAATCCCCCCACAAGTCTACCAGTTTGTTACTATCCAGTCCCTCAACATTTCCCCAGAGATTCTGAAGTTCCAAATCAGTAACTCCCTCTTTTTCCATCAATGCCTCATACCAAAAAGCGAGCTCTTTATCCCAACGCCCCTTTCTATTTACAAAATCAAATTTCGGGTTGGATGTACAATCCAATATTTCTGTAGACCACCAGCTTGACAGCTGGTAATATTTAAATCTTGTAAGGGTTCCTCCCGTCAACATGAAAAGGGAATCCCACCCCAATAACTGTTGGTCATTTTGTAAATCTCTCCACTGCATTAGCCCTGCTAATTTGAGAGGGGTTGACAGTTGGTCTCTAAGACATTCTGGGGTCCCTGGAGAGTCCCATATTGGGGCCTGAGAAGCATAGTATGGAATTTGTAATTTTTTCCTAAAGAAAACCCAATTCTTCAGAGCCGTGACTAAAACTTTTAGTCTGACCTTTTTATAAAATCTGGGGTCTCCAAACTTAAATAAGAAGTATTCGTGGCCTTGGGGAATACCATGCAATATTGCCTGAAACAAACGTCCCAAAAAAGATGTATCTGCCTTACCTGCCATAACTCTGAAATTTTTAAAGTGGAAGGAATGGGCATAATGCAAGATGTCAGGTAGCGCCAGTCCTCCCATTTTTAATTGTCTTCTTAACTTTTTAGCAGAAATTCTGGGCATTTTGGAGTTCCAGATGAATGAACCTATTTTTCCTTGTAGTTTACCCACCGCCTTTGTATCGAAAGATAAGGGTATTGAGTTAAACAGGAAAGTTACCTTTGGTAGTATAATCATCTTTATAAGATTAATCCTCCCGAAGATGTTTAATGGGAGCCCGGACCAACGCTGTAATTGTCCACAAATGTCCTTATACACCTTGTCCAAATTAACTTTCGATATCTGAGTAATGTCCTGGACTAACTGGATCCAAAGGTACCTCATCATTAATTTTGCTTCAGGCAGCACTACCTCCTGATTCCATTGCATGATTTCCGTTTTATCCTTATTTATTCTATATCCAGAGGTCTCTCCAAAAGCTTCTGCATGTTCAAAAAGTCTAGGTATTGCTACCTCAGGATTGGAAGTGAACATTAAAAGGTCATCTGCATATAGGGCGAATTTTAGATCCAGATCGGTTATGGAAAAGGGTTTTATTAGATGATCTGCCCTTAATTTATTCACTAATGGCTCAATATATAAATTAAACAATAAGGGGGAAAGGGGGCACACCTGCCTAGTACCCCTTGCTATTTGAACCCAGTCTGTGAGCGACCCATTTACAAAAATCCTTGCCTTTGGGTTCAGGTACAGTGCTTATATAGTGGTGATGAAGTTAGTTGGTAAGCCGAATCCGGACAGTACATCCCAGAGATAATCCCAATTTACTTGATCGAATGCCTTTGCGGCGTCTATTGCTATAATGGTCAACGGAAGTTTCTTATCAGTAGCATAGTCTATTGCTGTGATGGCCTGAAAAGTCAACTCGTTAATCTGCCTACCTGGCATGAAACCCCTCTGATCCTCATGTACAATAGTTTTAATCACTTTGGCCAGCCTCGCCGCCAAGACTCCTGCAAATATTTTGTAGTCAGTGTTCAGCAGGGAGATTGGCCTATATGATTCAATAATCAGGGGGTCCTTATTCTGCTTCAGGATCAAAGCAACTGAGGCCTCCAACCAGGTCTTTGGAATAGGTTCACCAGCCAGATATATTTTGTTAAACAAAGAAGTGAGAACTGGGACAATTATCTCCGCACCAATTTGATATACCTCCACAGGGAGTCCATCCGGGCCCACAGCTTTTCCTTTTGCCATCTTCTTCATCTGATTATGTACTTCCCCCTCTTTTATCTCAGATCTTACAAAGTCAAAGTCGTCCTCCTGACACTGCGGAAGTCTGACCCCCTCCAACCATCCATCTACATCCAGATTGGATTTATCCTTGGTTTCGGAATATAGGGTCTGCATATATCTTCTTGCCTCTTCCGATATTACCTCATTAGCATAGGAGACATCACCAGAGCTTTGCACTCTAAGGCCATTGATTTGATTTCTTGCTCTATCAGACCTAGCCTTCCATGCAAGAAGGCGGCCACATTTTTCCCCATATGAGAAGTTGCTAAGTTTACTTGAATCCCATTTTTCTTTGATGATCTTATCAAGATTCGCCTGATATTTCGCTTTCAAATTTTCTAACTCTTGTTGTAAGATGTGTATGTTAGCATGTTGTTCAAGTGAGGCCTTCTGCAGCTGTTGCTCCTTTTGCTTAATCTCCTGTAATGAATTCCTCTCTGTTTCCTTTCTAATCTTACTTCTCTTAATCATTATAGTGGTAAATAGACCCCTTAAGTAGGTCTTGAAAGCTTCCCACACTATTTGTTCTGGAGCGGTGGCCTTGTTAAACATAAAATATTCCTTCATTTGTCTCCTCAGATCTCCCCTGATTTCCTCCTGTTGTAGTATCGATCTGTCTAATGTCCACCTTCTGGCCTGCCCTCCCTGTGGAATCTTTATTGACAGGGTTACTACTGAGTGGTCCGATAAGATTGCTGGAACATAGGAAGTGGTCGTGACTTTAGATAAGAGCTCTTGATCGATTAAGAAAAAATCTATACGCGAATGATGTTTATGCCTGTGGCTGTAAAATGAGTAATCTCTATTTTTCTGGTTTTTGACTCTCCATACGTCTAAAAGACTGAATTCTTTCATGATAATTTTAAGCTCTCTCTTCGATTTAGGTAGAGAGAGAGAGACAGCCCTAGAAGTACGATCAAGTTTCGAATCAAAAACTAAATTAAAATCACCTCCTAAGATAATAGGTGTATCTTGCTCCAATAGACTAGATTTTAAGCTAATTAATGCATCTGGACAATCCTGGTTTGGCCCATAGTACACTCCACATGTCAACCTTATGTTATTAATAGTTAGGAAGGCAGTCAGCCATCTTCCCATGTCATCAGTATCGTACTTTTCCACCCTTATCCCACTATTTACTCTAACAATGATAGCCACACCCCTAATTTTGCTGCTTTGATTGGAGCAGAGGAGATCTTGTACCCATCTTTGATTTTTGAAGGCTATTTTACATTCTTTCTGGTCTAGATGTGTTTCTTCTAGCATAATAATATGAGCTTCTGATTTTCTCAAAAACTCACAGATTCTTTTAAGCTTTTTATTCTCTCTAAGCCCGTTCACATTCCAGCTTATAAACTTTAAATTATCCCCGCCATTAATCATAGAGAAGAAACAGGAAAAAGATGACCATCCCTGCGTTTATTCCAACCCTTCTGTCGTCATTATTTGCTATTACTATAATTTCCATAGCCATTTCAGATAACATTGATATATGAGGAAAATTTTCTTTTATATTTTTTAACCCCTCCCCCCCTCCCCTCCTTTGAGGAACCCCCCCTCTTGAACCTTGGCGATCTTATCGCCGTTGAGAGCCTTATCCCTGGCCTGGTCCCTGCCGCAGCTTCGTGTATTTAAATATAATTTGTCAATGCCTCTATCTCCACCTCATATCTGTGTATTTAAGTGCAAAAAAAAAAAGAAAATAAAGATAAATAAAGTTTTTTTTTTTTAATTAAATTTTTTTTTTCTTTCTCTTCTCCCTTCTCTTCTTTCCTATCCCCTTTCTTCCTTTCTTCCTTTTTCCCTCTTTTCCCTTCCTTTTTTTTTTTTTATTTTTTTTTTATTTTTACTCCCTCTTTTTTTTTTTTTCCCCTTTCCTTTCTTTTTCTCTTTTCCGACCCTTCCCTTCTTCCTATTTTTTTTTTTTGTTGTATTATTTACAATGTTTTTTTTTACATTTTTCTTACATTTATTTAGTTTCGTTTCGTTTCGTTTCGTTTAGTTTCGGGCCTCTCTTTGCGCTTGCTGAACTTCTTGGTGATCCTTCATAGCTTCAAGAAAACGGTCTACTTCCTGTGGGGAAATGAAGTTATAAGTCTTGTTGTTCCAAACAACTCGTAATGATGCTGGGAATTTCATCATGACTTGAGCACCAAAACTTCTCAGTTCCTGCATACGTGATCCTAACTCCCACTGTCGCTGAGCTGTTACCTTGCCTACATCCGAACGAATTGAATATTTAACTGAGTTGATCTGCAATGATGTATCTGTAAGCGCCCTGCTCAGAATCAGCTCCTTCACCGAGAATGTTAGGAAATTTACTAAGATTTTCGTTGGTGCATTCCGCCCAGGATGTTGCCGAAATGGATCCCTGTGCGCTCTTTGGATCTCCTTTTCCAACTCAATGTCTGGTCTATCTTTCAATACACCTTCTCGCAGTAGTTTGCATACTAGAGTCTTTACATCCCCATTCTCTATTCCTTACGGAACTTTTAGAAACTTCAAATTATTTCTCCTGGAATGGATTTCCAATCGCCTCAAATCTAGTTGCAAAGACCTGTTCTGCTCTTTCAATTCAGTTATGGCCTTTGAGTGTGCCTCATAGACTTTTGTGAGGGTAGCAACCTCTCCCCCTAAGGCCTCCGTTCTAGTACCTATCTCATCCATTTTATTCTCCAAACTTGTGCATTTTCGAGTGATCTCACTCTGGTTGGCTTCTGATGTTGCAAATTTAGGGAGCAAACTCGCCAGGAGATCTTCCCTCAGAGTAAGTAAAAGGGTCTCTAAGCTTTGATTCTCTTTCCGCGGTTCATCTGATGGTGATGCTGACGCTGACATGGACATGGATGCAGATATGGGTATAGAAGAAGATATAGATATGGGTGCTGTCTCAAGCTCAAGTTCTCCTGGGGTCCCCCCTAAATCTCCCAGGTCAGGTCCCAGGTCAGTCTCAGGGTCCAACAGCAGAGGGGCATATTTGTTCTGGAGCGTAACATTTAATTGTGAAGAATTTCCCAATGCATTAGCCAGGGGGGCCTGTCCTGTACCTGCACCAGTACTTGCTTGCCCCACTTGCTCCATTTGCCCACCACTCCCTTTTGGGCCTGATCCGATGGTTAATATAGGGCTGGAGACTGTCTTCTCCATTATTTTAAAGTAAGATACCAAAGAGGGAGGAGGTTTTGTTGATTTGGCAATAATACAGCCTCTCTTCTGCTTTTTACAATCCCCTAGTTTACTTTTTTCTTTTTTCTTCTGTTTCGGGATTAAGGGGGTTAATGTGGCTGGGCAGCCTGGTCCATTACTTCCGGAGAGTAGCAGCTCTTTATCATGTAAGGAGCGTAGGAGGTATCTATTCCTAGCTACTGGGGGGGCAATAACTCCTGGAGTCTGTTTCAATGTTATGCCTGCCCCTCCGTTTTTCTGGCTCTCCTGGCCCCTTTGACCCTGACTCACCTGCAATGGACACGACCTCTCCTCAATACTAGTTATGGTTGATGCTGTCACAGTGTCCATTCCTTCGGGGCTCCTATACTCTGCTGGAGCCTGACCCTTTAACTCCACCACTGACGCTGCACTAAACTGCTCCCAGTGCTCCACACTTTCCTTAGACACCCATATATCGTTCAGCAGCCCCCCTCTTTGCTTTTCATGAGGGGAACTGATCACGCTCACCGTGTTCACCGCTAACCTGCCTCTACCACTGCCATGTAGGTAGATCCTCGCCGCTGCCGCTCGCGTCCTGTACCAGACTCTTGCCAAACTCCAGGCGCCGCTCTGCTCTGCAGCTGCTCGTAGCGTCCCGTCTTTCGCGTAGCTCTCCCGAGGTCGTCCCATGCGTGCGCAAGGTCCTAGCGCCCCTGGGTTCCCACTCGGCGGCGGCAGAGTCTCGAAGGAAAATCAAACAGAACTGTCAAAATCCCGAGCCATTATTTTCTTAACAAAAGCCCCGCATAATCTCACCGTTTAGATCACTGAATCTCGCTCCTGCACGCACTGACACCGCAGTCTCACTCGGCAGTCTCTCCCAGGTCAAGGACGTGCTCTCGCAGCCGGCGTAAGCCTGCCGCCATCTTCCTCCTGAACTGAATGGTATTGATAAATCCAGCAACTTGGCATGGGGAACATCGCTTACAATGCGGTTTTTACACCGCACTACCTTAACAACGGTGCCATTACAACGCAAGTCTTACTACGACTTGCGCTGGATGGCGCTGTTGGTTAAGGAATATTGTAATGTTATATTCCAACACCTTCCCTACTGTTATGTGGACTGGTGTTGGAATATAAAATTATAATATTCAACAATCTGCGCCCTCCAACGCAAGTCGTTGTAACAACTTGCATTGTAATGGCCGCGTTGTCAAGTACCGCGATCTAAATTATCACGTTGTACTGACATACATCCACTTGGCATTGTTGAATTTATCATAACTTGAACAGAAAAAAAGTTATAATGCTTTTTTTACTGTAAGCCAAAATTCAGCCTCTGGAAATCTTTCCTGATTAGTCACCCCTGAGGGGATTAGCAAGGCAGCCTTGATTATGTGATAAGTGGCCTGGCTGGGCAGAGGCTGATTGAGAGAGCTCTTTAATGCACAGGAATGTCAGAGCTGGGGTTGGGTCATAACAAATGAGCTTCAAAGGGAGAACAGATCATGCAAGCCTGCTAGCTAAGGCCACCTCCTCTCCCTCCCAGATGGGAGGCTTCATAAAGAAATTCACAGGTGAAATGTTGGGCGAGTGTATAAGCCATACTCTGAGTTTGGTTGTAGTTAGCTTTTGCTACTCTGCTGAAATTTCTGCCATGATAGATTTTGAGAGACTAGTGCTTACTTGGACAAGACTATGCCACACTTTGGAGGAAGTTGTCATGCTTTAGGGTGTTACTCTGCACCCCATTGGACAGGGATGTTCCCCTGCCTGTCACCAGAGAACACTAGATATATATGTGAAAGGTTCAGAGCCTCTCAGATATGCTGCCTGAAACTACAAGAAGAAGGAGGATTGTCCTCCTGGAATCCTGATCCGCACATAAGGTCCTGCCTGATGACAACTGTGCATGCTTCACTATCTGGGACTACAGCTCTGAGGACTTTGCCTTGCTTCAAGAAGGACTAAGGAGTGGACTCCCTGCAGCTGCAGGTTAGCAGAGCTTAACAGACCCTCCTCCAGCCAGATTCCCCCTCCTTCAGTACGCCAAGTAGAGGTTTAAGGAGTTGACCAAGAGCATTGTGGGAAGTGAAGTCCAGGCCTGCCAAGGGCCATCTAGCAGATTCAAGACCCTTGGATTTGTGTTTTGGACACTTGAAACCCACCAGGAGACCTTCTGGAAGGACCTCCAGAAGTTTGGGAAACTTTTTTGAAAAATCTCCAGTAGGGGACCAGCCCTACCGCAAGAGCCAACCCAGCTACGTTCAACAGTGACCTAGCCCGGTTCCAAGGTTTGTCCCTCTGAAAAGATCGAAGGTCCGACTTCCACTGTTGAACCGGCAGCTATCTGAAAGTCAAGCCGGTGAATACTATCCAAACCCGGGCTGATGGAGAGCAGCGAGAACCCTCGGCGGAACAGGCTCCAGAAACGTTTCTCAGTCAGTAAGTAACATTTTGACTAAGGCCTACTGCGTGGGGCGTCCGAGCAGGGCTCCATTGCTTTTGGCCTCAAACTTTGACTTTGTCCTGTCAAAGCACGACCAGATGTCCAGAAGTGGCGCTATTGGTTTCTAAACACTATAACGTGTTCATTCTTTAAAAATGTATATCTCCATTTCACAGCAATAAAAAATGACAGATCACATAAACACCACAACCAAATTCTGCACAACAAATATGTACAAATACTTGTGTCACACATTACTTCTTCCAGAAACCTGATTTTAAAACACTGGGGTAGAAGTTGTTTGCACTAAGCCCAGCTTAACTTACAGTCAGTGACATGAGGTAGCGCCAGTCAAAAATCTTTGGTGCCCTGGACCCAAATTCCTAACATGCTACATCTTGGAGGATGGATCTTTGATGCACAGTGGACATTTAGCTTTAGAAGACATGCCCAGACGTGGGTCCCAGGCACTCCACACCACTTGGAGTCAAGCTAGCCGGGCTGATGAGAGGTTTACCTCGAAACCGGTCCGGTCCTCGGATGCTTGATTCCGTTCTGGGAAGGACATGGCTTTTGTAGTTCGGACTGGACTGTTCCCATGGGGCAACAGGGTCAGAGCTGATTTGCATATCGCCATTGTCTAACCCAGGGTGGTGTGGAGTGCAAAAAAATGATGGATTTGGGCCCAGATCTTTTGACTGGGGGAATGTGTGACATTGATCCACATTCGGTCCATCACTTGTTGTTTTTGCAATTGCCGCCCCAAGTGCGCTGGGGATGCCCAGACGTGGGTCCCAGGCACTCCACACCACTTGGAGTCAAGCTAGCCGGGCTGATGAGAGGTGTTACCTCGAAACCGGTCCGGTCCTCGGATGCTTGATTCCGTTCTGGGAAGGACATGGCTTTTGTAGTTCGGACTGGACTGTTCCCATGGGGCAACAATGTCAGAGCTGATTTGCATATCGCCATTGTCTAACCCAGGGTGGTGTGGAGTGCAAAAAAATGATGGATTTGGGCCCAAATCTTTTGACTGGGGGAATGTGTGACATTGATCCACATTCGGTCCATCACTTGTTGTTTTTGCAATTGCCGCCCTAAGTGCGCTGGGGATGCCCAGACATGGGTCCCAGGCACTCCACACCACTTGGAGTCAAGCTAGCCGGGCTGATGAGAGGTGTTACCTCGAAACCGGTCCGGTCCTCGGATGCTTGATTCCGTTCTGGGAAGGACATGGCTTTTGTAGTTCGGACTGGACTGTTCCCATGGGGCAACAGGGTCAGAGCTGATTTGCATATCGCCATTGTCTAACCCAGGGTGGTGTGGAGTGCAAAAAAATGATGGATTTGGGCCCAGATCTTTTGACTGGGGGAAAGTGTGACATTGATCCACATTCGGTCCATCACTTGTTGTTTTTGCAATTGCCGCCCTAAGTGCGCTGGGGATGCCCAGACGTGGGTCCCAGGCACTCCACACCACTTGGAGTCAAGCTAGCCGGGCTGATGAGAGGTGTTACCTCAAAACCGGTCCGGTCCTCGGATGCTTGATTCCGTTCTGGGAAGGACATGGCTTTTGTAGTTCGGACTGGACTGTTCCCATGGGGCAACAGGGTCAGAGCTGATTTGCATATTGCCATTGTCTAACCCAGGGTGGTGTGGAGTGCAAAAAAATGATGGATTTGGGACCAGATCTTTTGACTGGGGGAATGTGTGACATTGATCCACATTCGGTCCATCACTTGTTGTTTTTGCAATTGCCGCCCTAAGTGCGCTGGGGATGCCCAGACGTGGGTCCCAGGCACTCCACACCACTTGGAGTCAAGCTAGCCGGGCTGATGAGAGGTCTTACCTCAAAACCGGTCCGGTCCTCGGATGCTTGAGTCCGTTCCGGGAAGGACATGGCTTTTGTAGTTCGGACTGGACTGTTCCCATGGGGCAACAGGGTCAGAGCTGATTTGCATATCGCCATTGTCTAACCCAGGGTGGTGTGGAGTGCAAAAAAATGATGGATTTGGGCCCAGATCTTTTGACTGGGGGAATGTGTGACATTGATCCACATTCGGTCCAACACTTGTTGTTTTTGCAATTGCCGCCCTAAGTGCGCTGGGGATGCCCAGACGTGGGTCCCAGGCACTCCACACCACTTGGAGTCAAGCTAGCCGGGCTGATGAGAGGTGTTACCTCGAAACCGGTCCGGTCCTCGGATGCTTAATTTCGTTCTGGGAAGGACATGGCTTTTGTAGTTCGGACTGGACTGTTCCCATGGGGCAACAGGGTCAGAGCTGATTTGCATATCGCCATTGTCTAACCCAGGGTGGTGTGGAGTGCAAAAAAATGATGGATTTGGGCCCAGATCTTTTGACTGGGGGAATGTGTGACATTGATCCACATTCGGTCCATCACTTGTTGTTTTTGCAATTGCCGCCCTAATTGCGCTGGGGATGCCCAGACGTGGGTCCCAGGCACTCCACACCACTTGGAGTCAAGCTAGCCGGGCTGATGAGAGGTGTTACCTCGAAACCGGTCCGGTCCTCGGATGCTTGATTCCGTTCTGGGAAGGACATGGCTTTTGTAGTTCGGACTGGACTGTTCCCATGGGGCAACAGGGTCAGAGCTGATTTGCATATCGCCATTGTCTAACCCAGGGTGGTGTGGAGTGCAAAAAAATGATGGATTTGGGCCCAGATCTTTTGACTGGGGGAATGTGTGACATTGATCCACATTCGGTCCATCACTTGTTGTTTTTGCAATTGCCACCCTAAGGGCGCTGGGGATGCCCAGACTTGGGTCCCAGGCACTCCACACCACTTGGAGTCAAGCTAGCCGGGCTGATGAGAGGTGTTACCTCGAAACCGGTCCGGTCCTCGGATGCTTAATTCCGTTCTGGGAAGGACATGGCTTTTGTAGTTCGGACTGGACTGTTCCCATGGGGCAACAGGGTCAGAGCTGATTTGCATATCGCCATTGTCTAACCCAGGGTGGTGTGGAGTGCAAAAAAATGATGGATTTGGGCCCAGATCTTTTGACTGGGGGAATGTGTGACATTGATCCACATTCGGTCCATCACTTGTTGTTTTTGCAACTAACACATTAACAGCATGTTTAATGGATATTTAAACGCTCCTACTTTATCCTTGTTTATCAACCAAAATGAGTCCAGGGCATGTGGAGAGTTTCACCGCTCCCTGCTGAGGCATGCTCAGAACATTTAATGATAGCAAGGTGCTCTCCATTCTGCTCCTTCGGAATGAAAAAACTCATAGCATAGAGAAGTGCATGAAAAAACAAAAATCTCATTTAAACAAAAAACATAATAAACGTGTGCGACGTGTTAAACTCACCGTGATTAAACATTTACATTCATTGGCGATATTTTCCGATATTTTCCTATTTCTTACAGAGTGCCAAGCATTTTACTAAACTCTTTTATTGTAGCAGGAGCATAAGGGACTATTATTTGACTTGTGTTGTTTGGGTGGACCGCTTGGTGTCGACTGCAGCACCCAGGGAGGGCAGGCCAGTGCAGTGAAGCTATAAGGACGTGTCAGTATGACAGTGGCCATACAGTATATTGTTGTCTTTCTGTTTTTTACCTGCTTACAATATGAGCAACAGGGTAATAAAAATAAAAAGTACCCCAATTTTGTTTAAGTAGAAAAGGTGCAATTCGAACCTTGAGTACCATCCATCGAGACAAGGGCGCTGACTCTAGACCTCGTCTTCACACAAAAGATATGTGTCCACTACAGCACACCATGGTCGAGACTTACTAACGCTTTGCACCGGGATTGCATTACTTTTTTAAAGCAAACCCGATGCAAAGTGTTATATTGGGATTTACTATCCAACACAAATCCGGGATTGCGTTTGATACTTTCACAAAGTAACACAAAGTTGTGCGTTCCATGGGTGGTTCATGGGCATTTCATGCAATCCTCATTATTTTAATGCAAGTTCCTATCTACAATCAAAGACAGGGCTTGCGCCAAAATACTACACCTCCTCAAGGAAATGTTTTAATTTCTCCTTATTTTTCCTACTTTGCATACGTGCTGCATTGTACAGCTCACATACAAAGCTGATATGGTGTGAAAGTATAGTTTTGTACTGGAAGGGACACCTTACAGTACAAAAAATTTTCCCTACAGTATCAACACATCCTTGCACTATGGCGCAAGGGTGTGTGCATTGGCCCAGTGGCAGCCAATCGTGCATCAGCACGGGAAGTGAGGAAAACAGCACCACGTTTTAGAAGATAGGGTCCAGTCCTGCTCTCTACCTTTCATGCAAGTTAGCGTAGCAACTTTAGTTGCTGCACTGTGTTGACTCTCTTTTAAAATACCTGGGCTCTGGTATATACTGTATTCGAACACTCTCACCAGTACCTGTTTCTCCCTTGCAATATATTTGTATGACAGGTATACCTGTCACCCAGTTTATTTTTAGCTAATGTTTCGTTTTTCAAAATATGAACAACAAACTCCTTGTTCATATATTCAGAAATTTGAGGTACAGTGTTTTGATGATGGCCTTTAGCAACATCAAGTACAATCTATGGCGTCTGGCATGGTTCGAGGGTGGCAGGGCTTGTGTGGGCACGCAGGGGGATGGTGGGCAGGTAAAAAAAAATTATAATATCCAAGTTAAAACGCACACTCAGAAATCAAGTGGTACACAGTGCTTTATTGCTGTTACGCGTTTCGGAAGCCTCTGCTCCCTTGCTCCCTTGCTCGGAAGCAGAGGCTTCCGAAACGCGTAACAGCAATAAAGCACTGTGTACCACTTGATTTCTGAGCGTGCGTTTTAACTTGGATACTTTTGGAAAATTGACTGACTGGCGGGGCTCTGCCAGTGAAAAACGCGCCACCAGACTACGGGAGGTTCCACCGCAAATGAGCCGTGGAGAGTAAGCATATATATATATATATATATATATATATATATATATATATATATATATATATATATATATATATATATATATATATATATATATATATATATATATATATCCTGATTTCGCCTCTAGCACACAGGATTCGTACCCCAAGAGACGAAGCAGACCCAAAATCGTGATGAATGTTTTTTATTGTAGTTACTCTCCCAACACCACCGCCATAATATACATATATATATATAAAATAAAAACATTTATCTTGCCGTGCCGGGTCCCACGTCTCCTCTCCTCGCCAGACATGGACAAGAATTCAGCCAGGCTCCCATGACCAATCACAACGCTGCAATGCAGAGTTGCATTTAGTAAGCACCCATTGATTCACAAAGGGACTCCGTACTTGTGGCGGTGACCCCCGAGTCTTCACACTCAGGGAGATATCTCCGCAATGAGATAATGAGCATTGCTTCTGCTAGGCAGATTTGCATGTGTCCCAAAAGAGGCCTTTAGCTCAGACCTATAGAGACAACAGAGGTGATTGCTCCAGTAATTAACCTGTGCTTACACTGAAAGCACAATGCAGCCCTCAAATTCCTACGTCTGCTCTTCCTTTATGTCAATACATTTTTAGCAGCTCCAAAAATAAGGCATTTGCCTAAACAAATTGTTTGATAAATAGCAACGTTTGCGGGTTCACAAACATTAAAATCTAAATACATGAAAATCATTTGTCAGGTGATTTACTTTATTATTTCCTAACACAGTATTATTGCTTCATTTTGACCACACTTTAGAGCTGTGTTTTGAAAATATATAACTACAACTCTGAAGGTTAAACACATTACAAAAAAGAAGAAATAGAGTGTATGATAGAAATAGAAGATAAGGAGAAAACTGAAAGACAACAAAAATTGAAGAGAGAAAACACAATGCATAAAAGGTAAGAATCTTAGTATTTTAAACCAGACTCTAAAGTGCATATCCTCGGTATCAATGAAATGATAAAGAATGTAAGCTTCCCTATTTTTTCTCCACATCTACTCCCACGAAAATAAAAGGTCAGGACAGTTTATTTTACAAAAAAGTTTAACAATTGACCCTTCTGAGTATACCTATTTCTTTTCAGGTGATAATGACAGTAATCCACATTCTCCCTTAATGCACCGCCCTATCCATCCTTTTAGAATGACGCAAACAATATTAATAGCACAGCTCGGTCTGTTAGCTTCTCTCCTGTGTGGATATGCCCATTCAGCCTTAAAACCCCTTTCATATATAATATGCTATGTTGTTAATTCACCCGGCTTCCTCTGACATTTGATACTCCCTGATGTGATTGCTGAATTAACCCATCATTGTTAATTTCCCAACTCCCACCTTTAACCATTGACACGATTTAGAGTTTGTTGGCAAAGGAAAAGCCTCTTATGTTTTGAGGCACTGCTAAACAAACTGATGTTGTTTCTATCCAATGTGGGGATAGCATGTTGGGGAAATGTCTTATCAGAGCCTGAAGTGTTTGGAAACTGGATACGTCTTGAACATGCTGGTATTGGCCAGTTTTAAGTATTTATAGGAAACTAGTTCATGTGCAATTTTAAAGTTGAAATATTGTAAATAATAAAATAAAAGTTCCTATCGTGTATTATTTAATTTCCTTTTCTCCATTCTTGTCTATGAAAGGGTGCTGAAGTTCCTTTAGGTGACAATGTGGGGCTTTTGACTTACTCCAAGAGTGGACCGCAGTACATCTATACCTGTTGTGACACCTTTATAGCTGTCATCACTTTAGAAGTTTACTTTTTTGAATAGCAACAATCTTACTCTTTTGACGATGTGTGTTTCTCTTAGCATGTCCCACCCCACATCCCTCCTTAAATTTCTCTTAAACCCTCCAATTTACTAGTAAGTCTTTCCCATTTTTTAATCACTCCCCCTGGTCCCTCCCACATTAACTACTGACACCTTGGCAGAGACCTCCACACAGAAAATGTAGTAAAGTGAAGGACCTTTGCCACCAGGTGTGTAAACAGCATTTTGTAGTACATGAGTAGTACTAGTGTATGTAATACAAAATGTAGTTTGTAAAGAAGGTGCTTAGTTGAATATTTAAATGAATTATCAGTGAGACTAGCAGCATTTTATCAAATGTCACCATCCATTACATATCCTGGGTGTCAGGTCTGGTATGACTAACCAGTGAGTCTGGCCATGCATTAGCAATGGATAAAGACAATCCATCCACTCCCCCTGATGCTCAACTGAAAGAGTGCTAGAGCCACTTGGCCAGGTAGGTCACCAAGGGGAATCTGATTAAAAAAATAAAACACGTCAACCCGTTTCCTGTGTGGTTGACAATCATCTAGGGTCTCACGACCAAAGTTCTTTCTTCAATATCTCTTAAATACAGTTTTTTTGAATTTGCATTCATATAGTTGTATAATTATCAATCTCCGCATTGCCAACTTGTGATGTAGGTTGGCGCAAAAACGTGAGTCACCCTATCGGTCCTTAATCTCTTAAATAACACTTCATCAGTGTTTTTCGTTACTGGTTTGGGAAATGTATTCTTTTTCAGAAATGCTTACTTCAACTCAAAACTTACGACAGCTTTTGTCTTACTTGGAGTCTTGGGGTTGTCTTAGATGCTGTTCATTTGCTTTCCCAAGCACACACCTGTGAGGCTTGATTCTAAAGTACTTAACTTTATCTTGGTTTTCTTTCTTCCTAGGTTGCTTTTGTCGAATAGATGTGCTGCTGAAGAAGAGTCAAGCAGCAGCTACTGCTAATGCTAGTCATGAGGGACTGGATGGATGAACCACAACACTCTGCAGTTCCTCAGGTAAACTCACAGAGAGAAGGACTATCTTCTCCAGGTAGCAAGATTGCCTACAGGGGCATGGTCCAAAGGGAGCAGAATGTTTACCTCCCAGGACCTAAAATGGCCACCAATGTTCCAGAAGGTTTCAGAGAGTTTCGGAAAGTTCTAGAGAGTTCAAAAAAGTTCCAAAGAGTTCAAGAAAGTTGCAGAGGTCCATGTTCAATTTAATATGAGCAAAGCCTCTGGTAACTGGTGTGGCCCATTGTAAATATACATTGCATTGTCAACTTGGGGCTGGCCACATTAATATCAAAATTGGACCATTAACCTAATTCATAACATCATATATACTCTTTGGAACCAGCTCCTAGGATCTTGAGCTGGCAGTTGCATTCCCAGGAAGTCCATCTTATGTTCCTAATGGGAGATGGGGGTTTGAAGGGTTCAGGAGGATTTAGGATGGCCATGTCAGTTCTTCCCCTTAAAGACTGCTGTCTCATGGGGGACCAGGGTCAGAGGGATATTGGTCATGAAACCTGTGCAAGTGTCTGGGTGCTTAAAGGTTAGCGGTTGGTTCCCAAGACCTTTGTTCTGGTCCAAACCCTTTCTGATCTATGAGGTAATGCATTTTTTTGTCACTGTAGTAGTTCTTTATTTATTTAAAAATCATGACAGCATAAAACCCAAACCAGTAGCACACTTAATTACAATAGCATTAGACAAATGAATTATCGATAATATCCATGCGCTGCATGACACTTTGTGGTGATTACATAATGTACTACAAAGCGCAAAAAAAGGATGAACAACCATCACTAACAATTAACTCCTATTCCAACTGAGTTCAGTTAGTCTAAATCCAGTATTGTATTTTGTCACATGAGTGTTGCAATTCTGTGGTTTATCATTGGTCCAATATTTAATCTAAATCATGTTTAGTAGAGGGAGATATTTGTGTAGTGGGAGAGTAGGCCTGGCCATTCTCCAGTTCTGTCACCAATGGGTACACCCATATACCAGTGGGGTGGCAGACACTTTCTGCAAAGGGCCATCTCAATTTCAAATCGCATTGGCGTGAAAATATTCCTATCTGGGTCCCTTCAAGGGGGTGAGGTATCTGACTTAGACTAAGTTTTTCTAGAATATGGCCCAATGTGTATATCTAATGACAACGTTTCCCACTATCTTAAGGTGTAGATCGCACATCTATTTCTGCCAGGCACCATTTAGGTAACTCTTGCGTTCATTAGCCTATGCTTGCTGCTGCGGGTGTCTCCCATGCCATTGTATGCAACTATATGCAGCTTTACGAGAATGGTGAAGAAGGCAAATAGTTCAATCATTGTGCTTTAGCAGAGTATATATGCTTACAGAAAAATAGTAATATATTTTGTGCTCCTACCTAGTGCTACCTAGCCTAGTGTGCTCAGTGTAGGTGAAACTCTCAAATCCCTGTAGGGTGATCTTACTCCCCCATTACCTGTGGATGCATGTCATCAGGGAGCTCCACTTGTGGTGGAGAACTGGGCATCATACCTTGCAGGAGGTAAAGACGAGTAAGCCAAACTGGAGTTCTGGCATGGTGTGACTTCTCTTTGCCACGGAAATGCTCCTTTCTCTAAACAACAAGGAAATGATGTTGTTTATATAATAAACATCATCCATACTGCAATGCCAAAGTCCCAGTCAGGCTGCTATTGTTGATTCTTTGGTGTTAGATCTGTCGCTGAGCGGACAATAACAAACAACATTTTGTGCAGTGAACTTAGCCCTTGTACAGAATGTTCAAGGTATTGTGATAATATGCTGATGAAGTGGAAAGTTACCCAAAGCCATTCCCGGAGAAGATTGTCCTGCACAGGCACGCAGGCAAATGTGTGTCCAATGTCAACGTGTTTAAGAAAAGAAGAAAACATAAAAATGTGAGCATGTAAAATAGTGGTGTTCCTACCCGGGCCTAATGTGACCACATGACAGGTTAAAACGACTGAGGTATCTCTAACAACCTATCTCGAACAAAGGACCTCAGTCTTACCCGAGGTATTCAGTTATCCAAATCCATTCTATAGTCATAACCAGTTGGCACTATCACCTGACTAGGTATATACATGTAAATATAAATAAAAACATGTTGTGTGCAAAAATGATATTTTATATTTGTTTTATAACTTAACATTTCATGTTGGATAAATCCAACCTGCGCCTGTTACATGTAATCCTTTCTATACAAAGATATATAGATATACTAGCAGCCCGCCCCGGCGTTGCCCGGGGGCAGAAGGGGGCTGGGGGCAGCATTTTGTGCTTTTGTTTAGTCCGTCCGCCCCGACATTGCCTATACGGCCCCCCGCCCGCCTGCCCACCCGCCTGCCTCCCGCCCGCCCCGCTGCCCGCCCGCCCGCCTCCCGCCTCCCGCCTCTGCCTTACCGCAGCCATGCTCCGGACTTCACCGCCACTCCTGGGCCCTCGCCCGCCCCGACATTGCCCGGACCGCCTCGCGCCTCCCGCCTCGCCTTACCTGAGCCGCCACGCCACTCCTCGCCGCACGTCGCCGCTCGTCACCGCTCCTCCCCGCCTGTCGTCATCACGCAGGTGTAGGTCGCGGTCAGTGCTACGTCACGGCCGGCGCTTGTTTTAGGGGACTACTTTGTTCTTAAACTTTAATTTTTTAATTTACGTTTTTTTTTTAATTTTATGCAGCCTATGTCCATCGACACACCCTGAGGATTACAACAATGTATTGGGTGTGTGGATTGGCACTGTGGTTCCCGAGTTTACCTTGCCAAAAGGTTTCTGTTCTCTCTTTATAACAGTAGTATAGATAACATACACTGGAAATCTCCACACTTCCGCAGTTAGTACTTGGGGTTCTATTTTCAGTGAGTATATTCCTAGTACTGGAGTTTTTTTATAAAATGACCGCCCTTCCCACAATGAACGCACAATTGTAATTGCCTTCTCTTATCTATTTCTTCTGGGGTGAAGAGGTCCCAGATTCCATTGACTTGCATGAGTTCTGCTCCATTTGTGTTTCAAGCTCCCTCTTCTGAGATATTTTCACTTGAACAAACCACTGTTAGTTTTCTCTGTTAGGGTATTGTCACCTTTTCGTTCTTGCAACCTGTGATCTAGTTTACTAGTTCTATTAACTCCTCACAGTTATAAGGGCATTGACAACTAAGATGTCTTTGACCTCACTCCTGAATAGGAAAGGGTGGAATTTTGCATTCTTCCCACTGAATAGGCAGAATTTGGTGACTTCGTGTTACTCTTATAATGCAGTGTTCTGCCCAAATTACACCAATTGCTGCATGACAGAAAATGTTCTTGTGAGGCTCCAGAGAATGCAAGAGCATTCGAGATCTAGTATCCCCTAGAGTAATTTCCTAACATGGACGGACGCGAGCAGCCACAGTCAGAGTGCTGCTTCATGTGTAGATTTGCTGTCTCTTGAGTAGATTTTCTACTCAAATAGCAGCAAAATCAACTTGAATGGTCACTCGCTCTTTCACATTGCATGTGCTGTTTGGGCCAATTTCAGTGCTGCTTTCACTACTGGTGCTATATTGCAGCACAAGCAGTGAGATGTGCATGTTTTCCACCTGTTGGCCAAAATCAGTGGAATCTTGCAGAGTTTTTATGTAACTCTGCAGTGTTTCTCCCATACCTACTCATGAGACCCTGATAAAATAGGAAGCTCATTTGGCTACTAGTCATTCTGTCTCAACAACTAGTCTAGTAAGAGTAATTATGTATGATAATAATCTTGATACCACTACCTTAATGAATGAATGAACAGATGATAGATTTATAAAGCTCTCAGCTACTCTGAAGAGTGTCAGGGCACTAGCAGGAGACCTCAGGTGCCCAGCCCCATACCGGAAGAACTACTTCTCACCAGAGAAAAAAACAAGTCTTACGTATTTTTTTATAGAAGACGGGCTCAGAAGCAGTCCATTGAAGCTCACAGCTAACTCCAGGCTTTGGCAGCCAAAAAAGAAGGGCACTCAAAACCGTGTCTATGTAAAGTTGATGAGATTTTCCATTGAATAATTTCCTCAATTCACACCAAAAGGTGACAAAATTATATAGTATGGGTCATCCCTTTCTATCAGTGGAATTGACCATTGGCAGTATTTTCCCCAAGGTAAGAAAATACTTAGGCAGTTTTGGCCCGCTTATCAGGGAACGTCACTGGTCTACACTGGTGATGCAATTTTCACTGATTAATGAAAAACCCAAAGTTTTTGGGTCTCCATAAAAGCTTTCAGGGGGAACCAATGGAATCTGCGGTGGTTGCATGGCATGAATAGGGTGCGTAGACGTAGGAGAAAATTGGGCTATGCATGTCTGTATTGGCAGTTGAAAAGGCGCCCCTTCATGATGGAAAAGTCTCGTAGTGTGGTTAGATGAGGTGCCTGAAGTGGACAGGGGTGGTGGTATTGTCCATGGCTTCAGAATTTAGGATGCCCATGACACACAGGTCTGATGCCCAGCTCTAGATGGTTTGTGTTCCCAACTCATGGGAGCAGGGACATTTCTCACTGCACCACCGCTGAACAGGTAGGTCCAGATTATTGTAGCCCTACACATTTCACTGAGCATTCCGGCTGGTGTGGTGTCTGTACTTTCTGGGTTACTAATATTCCCAATCAGTGTTCAGGGATGCAGTAGTAATTCAAACTCAATTTCATTTGTACACTCAAGCATTGTACTAAGAAAAGACACTATGGGGCAAAGTTACTAAGAAACTGTTGGAGTGCTATGTTAAGCCAAGAAGGCTAACGCAGCGCTCTGACAGTTTCCAAATTCAGGGATGCGCTGTATTCACAAGAATACGGTATACCCTTGCCTTTCCCTTAGTGCTGGTGCAAAATGTAGCTGACTAGCAACAATGTAGGCACTCTTGCACCATTGTGCAAGGGTGCTTGTGTTACAGGGAAACATTATTTATGTGCAGGAAGGTGTCTCTTCCTGCATATAAACAATCAGTAATGGTGTTTTATAACTTTTATGTGTGCTGCACTATGCAGCACACATAAAAGTTGCAACTCGTCATTTTTTTAAATGTGCAAGAAGGGACACCTTCCTGCACATAAACAATACATGACATTTTCCTGTTTCACAGAGAATCAGCACAAACAATAGTTTCGCCCTGTTGCTTAGCACATGATTAAGACCAAACAGAGACAAAATAAAACAGTACTTATGCATGGAACTAGCAATGAAAATAAAATGAACAATTCTAACATATTTAGAATGTTTCTAGCAGCTTCCACCCTAAAACAACTTCTATGACCTACACTTTGGGAACATGGAAAAGCTAGATTACTTCTAGAGTTTCTTGGGGCATGGTGCACTGCATACCTGTTCACAGAGGATTTGCTGTGGTTCGGACTTCAACCTGTAGTGAGTGTTCTCATTGAAGGAAAACACTTGCTCAGCTTGGCTCAGTTCCCTTTCATCACTACTTTGAATCTTAGCATACGTGTGGATTATCCAGCAATCTGACAGGCAGGACCGCTCATGATAACCTGGAGGAAAAGACCTCTCAAACTTAGAGCCTCATTAGGATGGCGGACGGACCTACGTCCGTACCCCACCCCGACGTGGAGGGACCGTCCGCAGGGGCTGCGGCGGTCCCTTCATTCAAATTAGGATGTGACCGCCACCCTGGCGGTCACATCCCGTATCTGTAACCTTGCGGCGGGTGCTGCTTGAAGCAGCGCCCGCCGCAAGGTTAAAATTGCATGCTTTGCATATGCATGCATAAAGCGGCAGGCACCGTGCGGTGCCTGCCGTTTTGTGCATGGATATGCAGGGGGGTACCATAGGTACCCCCCATGTGCACCCCCACCCCACAACACCCTGGGGTCCCGCAACGGGCCCCCAGAAGCATTGGTCCACATGCTTTTCCACAGCGGAAAATCCGCCGCGGAAAAGCATGTTTCCTCAGCCTTGGTAATTTGGCTGGCGGTGTCTCCAAAACACCGCCACCAAATTGCAGACAACATCCCGCGGATCAGCGGCGGACGGACTTGCCGTCCGCCGCTGATCCCGCCGCCATCCTTATGTGGCTGGTGGTGTTTTGGAGGTTTTGGTGAATCCGCATCCTCCGGGCCGGCGGTGGCTTCCGCCGGCCCGGAGGATGCGGATTCCCCGCCATCCTAATCGACCCCTTAGTGTTCAATTCAAGGGGTTTATATATGATAGACCACTGACTTTTAGCCACCATTACAAAATCCATAGGGGACTTTCCTATACTCTAAGATGTAGCTCGCCAAAACCAGCAGGATAAAAACACATCAACTCAGACTACATGTTTTTTACATGTCTACTGCCAAACCTTGAAACATAGATCTCGAGTAACTTGAGGAAGTTTGTGTTTTCCGTGCATGAGCACCCTCATTTAGGGGTCACATGCTAGCCAGCATGACTGAATATCTGAACCGGTTATCCCCATTACAAAGGAGTAAATGAGACTGGAGCTGAAGCAAACCCTTCAGTGATCTCGAATGGGAAAACAACGACCTGTGTTTAGCACTTCACGACTGGGAAACAACCATTTTGGTTCAATTTTTCAAAGTCATTTGTATGGACAATGGCAAAACATTAGCTTACACAAATATGTTCAGTTAGCGCGATCATTATTTTTGCAATAGTTAGTGGAAGTTTAGGTGCAAAATTCCCATATGTCCATCCGAATCCTCCCTCCTCAAATACCTCCCTTCAACTGCAGTTCTTAGCTTGGGACATTTGCTCTAGCACTGCAGCTCCATCAGAATGCCCCAAGGTTACTTCTCAGGCTTACATTGCTCTTTCATATTTATTTTCTAAGGTTATCGCTCTGCTTTTCAATAGGATGTTAATACAATCCTAACAAGGTAAATTCACGAAGTAATGAAAAATCACGGATGTTTGTATCTCTAAGTTTAAGATTTATAGGAAATAATTACTTACAGAACACAAACGTTAATTAAAATACCCACTTTTTGAATCTGTAAGCCATGCTTGTTCCCAGGAAATAAATATTTCTGAGACTTAGTCTTTCAACTCTCTGGATACCATAGGATGCAGCTACAAATTGGAAACATGTTAGTAAGCAATACATCTTTAGAGCACTGGCAACCTAATGTTCTCCTCTGCTAATACATCATCTGAGTAACAGTGATTACAGATGACACCCTGAAGATGCATTAATGTGATACCAGCACAGTTCCATTACATTTTTTTACACAAAAGGTACAGTACATCATGAAAATGGTGCCACTCTAATGATATACTACTTACAATATGGGAACTTGGTAGCGGAGAACATATAAACCCAGAAACAATGCTGATGCACACCAAAAGTTACATTTGGACCATGAAATTTGATAGCATTAATTTATGATGATGAAGTTTCCTTACTTTTTTAATGAAACATATGTTCATCATCTTTTTTAATGGCTGCAGTGCAAGGTGTTCAAGTTGGTTTTATATTTAAAATGAACTAACTGTGATTCGACAATTCATGCTCATTAGCTCTAAGCTACAATACCCTTTGTAAAGGCGGTATTTCGCTCTAAATAGAATTTAGACACTGACGGGAAAAATAATAGCTGTCTATTTATGTTTTCCTGATTTTTTTTTCCCTGGAATAGGGTTTCACACAGAATTTATTTTCTTCGTGGAAACCGTTCATAAATTGCGATGTGAAAATATATTAGACGTGCGTTCATAATGTTTTATGAACTGCCTAAATAAATAAAAACTCAGTTACCAAGGGCATTCTTATATATTTTTTTATAAAATGATGGTAAAAAAAATATTTAAAATCTGAAATAACAACCCAGTTCATAAAACAGGCGCTTTCCATGATGTGCATGGTTGAGCATTAATGCATGCTTATGGTATTCATTAATTTCGAATCCTAAATAACGGTGGGCGGCCAGCTACGCGCCGTCTGCGGAGTGTGCGTAGTGCCGCCCACTCCGCATTTTGCGGAGCTGGCGGAGCCAGGCGGCACTACGCACGCTCCGCAGACGGAGCGTAGCTGGCCGCCACCCGCCTCCCTCCCGCCCTCCCTAAATACTTTAAAATAAAGGAACGCAATAATTTTAAAAGCACTTACCTTGCCGCCGCTGGCCGCCGCGTTCCCCGGGGCTCGTTATCTTCCGTCTTCGGTATTTTGCAGTAATGCGCATGCGCGGGCGGCCGCGCATGCGCATTTTCTCGTGAAAATGCGCATGCGCGGCCGCCCGCGCATGCGCATTACTGCAAAATACCGAAGACGGAAGATAACGAGCCCCGGGGAACGCGGCGGCAAGGTAAGTGCTTTTAAAATTATTGCGTTCCTTTATTTTAAAGTATTTAGGGAGGGCGGGAGGGAGGCGGGTGGCGGGGCTGGCGGCCAGTGGTTTTGCGGAGTGGGGCTACGCGGAGTGCGGAGGTGGGCGTAGTTTCTCGCCCACTTCGCGTAGCTCCGCGAAGCCCCACTCCGCGAACTCCGCCCAGGGTTAATCCTAAACAGATGCAGTTTAAGCCGGGCTTAAGAAATGGTCATGTGAATTTGAAATCAAATAAAAACTAGACACCACTGTTTTCACTGAACTACCTACCGCTGTTTTCATCGACCTAGATGTGCATTTTTCGTAAATGTGTCATTTGAAACTATGCAAGTTTCCGATTAGTTCATTTTGCATATTAAACACATTTAATAAATCATTGCTTCTCTCACTTAAAAACAATAGGGCAGATTATCGAAGGAGAAATCCAGATTTACAAAGATGAACAGCCCATACCTCTGGCTCCAAATATTTGTCATTTACAAAGGGTTGTACAAATGTTTGAAATGTCTCTCGAATGATCTTACGAAAATGCATATCTTAGTCATTTTGGTATAAGTGACACCATTGTAAGTCCATAGACCATAAAATAATACAGTTAAAAAAAATCGATATCACCTGTGACTTTGGTGTGCCTGACCAGATATTTTATAGCCAGTGCCACCATTCAAAATCACACTCAAGCCAATAGTAAGTGAGCCACCCGGCCATCACAGGACAATGTTGCACATTGTATCTCTCCTCCAGGCGGTCTCACTCAGAGGAGATAAATAAAGGGGCGGAGGAGCTCACGGGGTCTTCGCCCATACCCGCTAGCATTATGTATGTCTCTTTGTGTAGGGAACCGAGTAGGACTCACCACATATGCGACCCAGCATCACCTTTCTGACCTGTTGTGCCACGTTGCCGATGCGGCGGTACTGACCCGCACCTCCCAGGGCTCCAGTCACTAACCTGGTCCAGCAGGCATGAAGAACTGCCCCAGCAGGAGGCTGCGGTTGTATGATGATACAACGCATACCGTTGCAACGCATGCCTTTTCCACGCATGCGTCAGAACTGAATGTCATTACCACGCATATGGTTTACCTCGAAAATGCCTTTACCACGCACACCTTTACAACGATTTTCGTTGTTTAACTATGCATGATATTGGCATTTTCATGGTAAACCGACTGCATGGCTGATTATTTAGTTCAAATCTATATATATATATTTTTTTAATTAAGCCTAACCTAATAAATTATTATAATTTAAAAATATAGTTACATTTTCTCTGGACGGAATTCTCCTTCTTCTAACTCTGTTTTAAGTGGTCCTTTCTCTATTTTAGATGCAACGCACGTATGTAATCACGTTGTTAGGGAAGCTCTTTCCATGAATGACAAGAAGTACAGATGAGTGTTTTTTAGGTAAGTTTTTTTTTTAAAACCTGCTTGTTTTTTTGGGAGGGGGGGTGAACCCCCAAGCCCCCTTTTTTTATTCAACCTTACACTCACATTCCATTTACTACGTATTTCGTAGTAAATGAATGCGTGGTAAAGGTTATAGTGGTAACCACACATGCTTTTTAAAGCATGCGTGGTTAGTGCATTCGTGGAAACGGCCGCATTGCAGTTTCCCCTCCTCCACACAGTGGACAGAATAACCCCGCCCTCCCGCTGAGCACAAGCCAGAAGCCAGGGCCCCAGCCACTCCATCTGGCAGCATATACCTGGGACATCACAAGGACGCCACTGCCCCCAGTGAGTGTGGCCCTGTGCTACTCTGCTCGGTGTGTTTCTCCCCCGGGGACGCATGCACACACGATAGTCTACAAGAGACGTGCACACGCAGAACCAGTGGCACCATGTGCTGCCATGCCTTATGGAGGCTCACTAAAGTGAGTAAATGGCAGAATTAGGGAGTTCTTTTTTTTTCAAGGGCAAAGAGAGCAAACAAATACTAGTAATAAATACCCAAAATATGGACAAACGGAGAAGGGTCGGTTCCCCCTCAATAGGACATAGTCAAGGCCCAGGACCACCCAACCCACACTCGGAAGAACAGGAGCGGAAAATAGCATTGGGGCAGAACTGAACACATCCCCTCAGGCTCAGATGACACAAGCACACACAAACTGGTACAACAGTCACCAAATTAAACAATGAGCACGCCAGTCCAAGCTGGTGCTGCCGGACCACTGCCACCACCATCACCGCAAAACCATAGCCAAACATCCGTGGCACCCCCTACCACTCAGTGATTTCACTGACCCAGTGACGGTAGCCTCCTGCCGAGAGTCGTGTATTGGACATTTTGACCACTATTTCAGAGGCTTGAGGGAAACGGATGGAACAGTCAAGAGGTCACTACATATGTTTTATGGTGTTGTGAGCTATATGATCTGTTTGAGACACTGGGGACAACAATGACTACGATGCAGCAGTGGCAGCGCAGAATCGATTTCAACCCTCAAATCAATCTAGATTTTGAGTGTGTCAAGCTACGCCAGACCAAACAAGCAGAAACAGCGTCATCTGACATCTTCTATGCCCGCCTAAGAAAGCTTGCAAGCACATGCATGTTTCATGACCAGCAGGAAGTAATTTGTGCCCAGCTCATCCAGCTGTGCAGATCCTTGCTGCTCCACTGGCTGATCCTCAAACAGCCAGGGATGTGGCTCAACGACATACTCATACTTGCGAAAAAGCACAAGCCAAGGAGATGGAAACGGCCCTCAACAGGGTAGATGTCCTCCAGAAGCGGCAGAGTTAAGCCTGTGCCACCCCAAAGAGGCCCATGGGGGGCCTTGTGGATACTATGGCACATGCTCACGTTGTGGCAAACAGAATCATTCCGCAAAAGTCTGCAGGAGTGGGAGATCTAGAGTCACCTTCCACAGGCTGTGTGGAAGGCCAGCCAACATCAAGCAGCTGTAACTTGATGACCCTCTGCGGCAGGAGTTCATCACTCCACCAGGCCTAGAGTTTGACATGGAAGGTGAGGCCGATGATGTGTTAATTGTGTCTTTCTTCAGCCCTCCTCCCATGTGTTCAATCCGAGTGGCAGGCTCCGCAGTGAGGGCACTCATCGACAAAGGAGCATCCATGAATGTAAAGGACTCTGAACAGTATGAGCTTTTCCGGCCCTTCCCGCCCCACCAAGGCAAAGATCTATACTTATGGTGGGCCAGAGCCATGCCCTGTACAAGGACTGATTGAGGTAGAAGTGGCTAGGGAGAAATACACTATTCAAGCAAAGTTCCTTGTGACCGACGGGAAGAAAGGCACACTCCTCACATACTAAATGACAGAGGACCTGGAGCTAGTCTTCTTTGCCAACCAAATTCATGACTCCCATGCATACGCCATCCTGTGTGAATTTCTGAGGCTGTTCGAGGGTCTTGGGAAGCTCAAAGACAGACAAGTCAAGTTGCACATCGATTCCTCGATCTGGCCGACAGTGCTGAGACACAGCCGGGTGCACTTCCACTTGCATCCTCAGGTGGAGGAGGAGTTAAGGAAACTGAAAGAGTTGGGTGTCATCGAGATGGTCATGGGCCAGACCCCATGTGTATCACCCATGGTCATCGCCCCAAAGCAGCCAGGAACCATCAGGCTGTACATTGACATACACCTCCCCAGTCAGGCGGTGAAAAAGGAGCGCAATCTGATGCCCACCATGAACGACATCATAGGAGATGGCAACATTTTCCAGATGGCACCCGCTCGCTGAACATGGAAGACCAAGACATGAGGCAACAATTATGAAGAGTTTTCATTGAGCTAAGTGAAGGCATAACACAGATTTAGTGTGCTAATAATTCTCCCCTGAGGCGGATAGCCGGGGGTTAGGCTGACAATCTTTTTAAATTGTTTATATTTCACTGTGTGTTTCTAGGAAGAGTTAATTTCCTTCTAAACTTACACTCACCCTTGCCCTCGCAGCACCTAGAACCCTCGTCCACGCGCAGACGATTAGGAGCTGACGCGATTGGACACAGGGATTGCCGCCATCCTGGGGGTGAAAGTAGGGTAGCGCTCCAGTCTCGGGATGCCTCTCGCCCTCCCAGGTATAAAATCTGCCTCCCACTACGCGCACACAGATTTAGTGTGCTAATAATTCTCCCCTGAGGCAGATAGCTGGGGGTTAGGCTGACAATATTTTTAAATTGTTTATATTTCACTGTGTGTTTCTTGGAAGAGTTACTTTCCTTTTAAACTTACACTCACCCTTGCACTCGCAGCACCTAGAACCCTGGTCCACACGGAGATGATTAGGAGCTGACGCGATCGGACACAGGGATTGCTGCCATCTTGGGAGTGAAAGTAGGGTAGCGCTCCAGTCTTGGGACACCTCCCGCCCTACTCCACCAGTATATGAGGAACACCAGTTCCCGTCCGCGCAGCGGGCGGGCGCACGGCGCGCCAAAGGAAAGCCTGTCTGCGCCCGTCCGCGCCAAGTACGCGACAGGCGCAGTAAAAACTGGACAATTACATCCTACTCCAATGTATCAGTCAAGCGACCTTCGAAATCTTAACACTGCAAACAGTTGTCCTTGTAGTATTGATATGGATAAGATAAGGGGGCCGTTTTCATGTAGGCTTTGTAGCTGGACCTCTCCCTGGTCCCCAGTCGAGACAAAAGTTCCTCTAACCAACACTGTCGCTGATATTTTAAATTTTAAAGGCGGGTTGATTAACGCACGTTCCATGTGTGCCCATAGCCAAGACATAAAAGACTTGGGGCCCGATGTAGGTGGCCATTTACCGGCCAGTAAATGGTTTTTTTGGATGTAGGGGGCCAATTTTACAGATTCGTTATTTTACCACCCAATCCAATTGGGTGGTAAAATACCGAATCCAGGTGTGCATGCACATGTGTGCATGCACACCTATGCCATGTGACAGACAGACATGCCCTTAGGGCATGTCTGTGTGCCACATGGCACACATGCGTATTTGAGGTGCTAGAGGGTGTCAAAGTGACACCCCCTGCACCCTTGCTGGAATCGGTATTTACCGAATCGGTAAATACCGATTTGGTAATGCCCATTGATTCCTAATGGGCATTACCGAATCGGTATTTACAGAATCGGTAAATACCGAATCTTAACGATTTGGTATTTACAGATTCTGTAATACCTACATCCCCCTCCTCTATTTTACCACTTCTTAAATACTGAATTGGTAAAATTCGGTATTTAAGAAGTGGTAAAATCAAATTACCTGCATCTAGCCCCTAATCCTCGATTTAGACCTGGATTGCCTCCTCATAACTGAAACATGGTTAACTGACAGCAGTAACCCAGATCTAGCAATAGCCTTCCAACTGGCTACACCATCTTCAGGCAGGATAGATTGAAGGGGAGAGGAGGAGGAGTGGCTGTGGTGCTGAGAAACCACATGAAATGCCACACTTTCAATCTAGGTCCCCTCAAAGCAGTAGAAGGACTTGGTTTTTCTATTAAGTTAAATGAGACCTCCTCCTTCTCAGGAGGCTTAATTTACCGCCCCCCAGGCAATGCAACCATGTTCTTAGAATCGCTAAGTGACTCTTTAGGGCAGCTCTTTCTTTGTTACCCCCACTTTACATTACTGGGAGATTTTAATTTGCAGCTTTAATCCAAATCGGATATGCAGGCACTCAATTTTCATCAGACATTAGAGATCTTTAATTTACAGCAAAGGGTAATACAGCCTACACATCAAGCAGGACACACCCTGGACGGGGTATGCTTTAATTTTCCCCTTCTGGAGATCCAGATACCCATCCCACAAATTTGGGTAGACCATAGTCTGATTCCTTTTTGCATCCATGTATCGCGCCCTCAGAACTTAGCAAAGTCCAGTCAACATTCAGTGAACTATGTCAACTGGACAATGGTAGAGGATAGCTTCAAGCTCAAACCAATTACTCAGACACAGATCCCCAGCTTGTCCGGAGATGTTGAACAGGACTCTAAATGCTTTCACATTTGGAAACAGCAAGAGATTAAAGAACGTGCCCTATCTAAACGCCCCCCGGGAAGGGAGAAAAGAGGGAAGATAAATGCACCCTGGTTCACTCTAGAACTAGCCAAATCACACCTACTATGTAAGAAAAGCTAACACAAATGGAGCAAAACTTATGATCATGCAGATAGAAGCCTTTATATCCAGCAGAGGAAATTATATCTACGCAGTATTAACATCGCCAAGAAGGAATATTACATTAATGCAATCAAAGAAGCAAAGCAAAAACAAAAAATGTTGTTCTCCATTGTTAAGACCTTTACACATCCAAGAGCCTTACAGCCGGAAATCCCACCATCCCCAGAATTCTGCAACCAAATTGCGGATTTCTTTGAGAAAAAAATTGATTTAATACAAAAGGATTTTTCGGCCCCTCGAGTCTCCCAGTTATCTGGCTCCCCGGACTGTGGAGAAAACATGATTGGTAGTTTTAGAGTCTTTACACCGGTTACACTATCCCAAACTCGTGAAGTGATTTTGGAGTGCAAATCGGGCACACCTTCTGATTCCTGCCCCCCACGAATTTTCCATCAGTTAATTGATGTGGTCAATCCCATTATAAATGGGATTGTAAACGCTTCTCTCAACACAGGCGTAGTTCCAGGAGAATGGAAACAAGCGATCGCTAAACCTCTCATGAAAAAACTCAATAAATCCACCACAGACCTCGCCAACTTACGTCCGATCTCACTCTTCCCATTTCTGGGTAAGATTACCAAACAGATGTTTCTACAAAGAGCTAAAAAGCCATGTCAAAACCCATAATATCCTTCATCCCCAGCAATCGGGTTTCCATTCACATCATTCTACGGAAACGGCCCTGATTGAACTCACCGATTCCATAAAATTACTGCAAGATGAAGGGAAGAACGCCGTACTGATTTTATTAGACCTCACAGCGGCGTTCGACACCATGTCCCATGTCTTCCTTTGGATGGAAAATAACCATCTTAAATGCAATGCTAACAAGACAGAGATTCTTCCTATGGGAAAAAATCCCCAATTCTGTCCTAGCAAATGGTGGCCGGAGGATTCCCCTGCTCCCCCACAGGCTGTGAGAAATCTGGGTGTCCTATTTGACGCCGAGCTATCATTTGATCAGCATGCGAGGAATGTGGCAGGAAGTTGTTTTAGCATTATTAAATCCCTAAAGAAGTTTTTTGACTTCCTGCCCACAGACTCAAGAAAGGCGGTGACAGTGGCTTTAATCCTTGCCCGCCTTGATTATTGTAATGGCATGATGGCAGGTGTTAAAAAGAGAACGCCGAAAAAACTCCAAAGCTTGCAACATGCAGCAGCCAGACTCATATTAAAATTACCGAGGAAATCTTCAGCTTTGGCCACTTTAAAGACCCTTCTCTGGCTACCTCTGCATTAAAGGATACTGTTTAAAATCTTGATTATCGCCTTTCATGCATTTAACAGCACAGGCCCGAAGTATCTCATCAGGCGATTCCCCCACTATAACCCTCCTAGGACGTTACGATCTTCAGGTGACAACCTGATAAAGCTGTCTAAATTTAACTATAAAACCAAGGGTGGTAAGACCTTAGCCGTCCTGTCCTCCAAAGCCTGGAATGCAATGCCCAATAACCTCAGATTCCTGAATCAGGAAAGCCAGTTTAGGAAGCAACTCAAAACGTGCATCTTCAACCTTCCAGATGACTATGTAATGGCTGCTATCTAGTTTTGTACTTGTAATTGTTTACACACTGTTTCGTCAGCACCAGGATTCTCCTTTCGGAGCGATAGTTGCGCTTTTCAAATACACAATACAAATACATCCATGGGGTGGTACTGCGAGGTCAATCAATTGTGATCCTAAGCAAGTTACCGCATCAGGTTGTTAGCCTCGCCCTTGTCCAGCACCAGGGAGTAGCCAAGATGAAATCCCGCCTCCGCAGCAAAAAATGGTTCTCCGGGATGGACACCATGGTAGAGTTGGTGATTCGCCAAGTGCCAGCCCTGCGCAATCACTGGGAGCAACCCTGCACCAGCACCTGTCCTAACAGAAGAGCCCATTAACGATCTCTGGTCAAAGGACACCATTGACTTTGGGTGTTTCCCCGATGGCCGCAGCACCCTGGTCAGGATGGACACACACTCCAAGTTTCCAATTGTGGAGGTTGTCTCATCCACAACATTATCTCATTCAAGGCTGTCCTCGACAGGAACTTTGCAATGATGGGCCTCCCCGATGAAGTCAAGTTGGATTAGAGATCCTCAAGTCAGGGTCGAGAATTTCAGGAAAATCTGGCGGCACATGCCATTCGACACTGGAAGATCACTCTGCAATAGCATCAGGCAAATGGTGAATTGGAACGCTTCATGTGGACCCGTCCCTCAACCAGGCGTTGAGGATTTGGGTGGAGAAGGGAGAAGACGCTGAGGCGTGCCTCCACCAGTTTTTAAATGCATACTGCCTGATCCCACACAGCACTACTTGCTGTACCCAGTCTCAACCATTGTTCCGACATGCCCATAGGACAATATACCTGCAGATAACACTTGGCGCCCAGCTGAAATGGATGGTGTAGCAGTCACGCATAAAGAAAGTAGAGGTGGGTGGACCTAGCAGAGTTTCACTCCATGGAATTCCGCAGAGCTAAAACTCTGTGATTCCGTTGAGTTCCACCAAGGGACAGAAAACATGCAAATTGAGCTGTTTGTGCTGCAATTTAGCTCCAGTAGCACAAGCAGTGCAAACAGCACCATGCAGTGAGCAAGAGCGCACAACCATTTGAATAATTTTACAGCCTCTGTCATAGAAAATCTACTTGAGCAGAGGCAAATCTGCTCTCAAAGCAGCCCTCTGACCTTGAGCACTCACGGCTATCTGCGTAAGAAAATCACACTAGCGGATGGCGTATCCCCCTTGCCTTTCTGGAGCCTCATGGGAAAAAACTACTGTCAGGCAACATTTGGCGAAATTTGTTGGGAACTTCATGTTACAAAAGTAACATACAGTCACCATATCCTCCAATTCCACAGGCAGAATGAAACATTCGGCCCACACGTAAAAGAACGAACAGGCCGAAAAATATGTGGCAACATATAGATTCCATAGAAAATTACATGAACAAGTTGTTCTGTCTAATAAATGCATCCAGTCAGAATGCCACAGCATGAATGATCTGACAATGGCATGTGTGCATACAATACACATGAATGCACACAGAAGAACACTGTTTGTATTTTCTCTGCCTGAATGCATAAGATATGCAGTTAATCATCATTGAAAATGTTTTATCTGTTACAAATAAAGCATAACAATCTTTCATGATGAAGTTCATCAACTTTACACCACCACTTATCATGACAGGTAGTGAGTGGGATAACAGTGAAGCGATGGTAGGGAATAGCTGTTGTTTGAATACTTGTACACGAATACAGATTTTATGTTTCAAGAACCTCACAAATGTTTTCCAACACATATCAGGCAACATTAGCTAGTCCTAAATTTAAAGTGCAAATTGGTTGAGAAGGAGTGGGCGACAATGTGTCAAGAATTGTTATCAACCCTGTTTTCTCAACATGGGTGGTAAAAGAGAAGGTTTGTTGTGGACACATATTTTGTGGTAAAATAATATGCTTGTGTGTATGGCAGAAACGTAAGAAAGCTTGTGAGCTGAACTTGGGAATACCAAGAGTTAAGCCACTGTTGTAAATCAGTCCCACATTCCCTAGCATATTTTGCTTCCTCAATATGCCCCTCTGAAAATGTGATGATTTGTGCTCCTTTCCACACTTTCAGCTGCAATTACATCTGAAATTTCCAATTATAATGAAATGGCAATTACAAGTTTCATGAAAATAAAAGAAAAAAAACAAGTAGGAGTCTACCACATTTTTATAGTGTAAGAAAGTGGATTTAATGGGATGGATGTGAGACCACTACAAGGAATAAAACCATAAACTGAAGGTAGAGCATAGTTTCAATCATTAAAAGTTGGCTTAACCCTAGGTATCTAAAGCACAGAGCAGAAAGGCCCAACTTAGGAAAATGTGTAAAGTATTTACAGGTATCAAAACTGTTAAAATGCCAAAACACAACACAATAAAAATCACACAGCCACAAAAAAATAGAAAAAAATGTAATGAAGAAAATGACAGTAAAACAACAGAGAACCAATAAAGGGAACAGGAAATATGATTGAAGGCAAAAAGTGCCTAGAAAAAGAAAAATGCTAGTTAGTAGTCACTGTTCACTGTTGACTGGGGCCTAGTAGTGACTTTGGGTGCCCACTATGGAGCGTGGGTCAGATCAGATACATCAAGCAGATGTGTCCAGGTCAAACAGCTACAGCCAGTGCAGGTAAGAGCGGTGCGGCGGGGTGGGGGAGAGTAGACAGACAACTACGGGGGAAAATAAAATATAAAAATGAAAAACACTTACCATGCGATCACCACATTGCCGACTCGGCCTGACTGCTCTGTGCCAAGCTACAAGAGGGTGAGTGCAGAATAATTTAGGGTGTGTTGTGACTTACCCTAACTAGGATTGTGGTTCCTGCTTATAAAGGCTTATACAGCTGCTCCTGCCTCCCACTACCCCTTAATTGAAGGCCGCGCGGTGCTGTAGGGAGCGACCTTTGACCCTGCCAGCAGGTAGGTCGCCCCCCCAGCCGCCGCACAGTCCTCCTGTGCAGCTGCCCACCTGTGCCCTCGCTGCTGCCGGGTAAGCTCTCCTGGGCCTGCCGCTCCTGTGCCCGTGTGCCCCCGTGATTGTAGCTGTTTCTCTCCTGTGCCTGTATGCCCCCGTGATTGTTGCCGTTTCTTCTTCTGTGCCCGTGTGCCCCCGTGATTGCTGCAGTTTTTCTCTTCTGTTCCCGTGTGACCCCGTGATTGCTGCCGTTTTTCTCTTCTGTGCCCGTGTGATCCCGTGATTGCTGCCGTTTTTCTCTTCTTTGCCCGTGTGCCCCCGTGATTGTTGCCGGTTCTCTCCTGTGCCTGTGTGCCCCCGTGATTGTTGCTGTTTCTCTTCTGTGCCCCATGTGGCCCATGATCGTGTCCGCCCTTCTCGGACCCCCCCGCTGCCCCCCGGCCCTCCTTCCCGCCGCTGCGTCCCTGTGGCTCTGCCCCCCGCTGCCCTATTCACCACCCCGCGGAGCCCATGCGTACGCACCGATTGTGCGTTGATGGGTGCGCCAAAGGCAGGCCCATCTACGCCCGTCCGCGCCTTGACCGCGCCCAGCACCAGGACCCCTGGCCCTTGACGACGCCAGCCCACACGATGGACTTACGATGCCGCCACCCTCCACGCACTCAACGCCGGCCGGAACCCCGCCTGCTACCGAACCACCCTAAAACGCACCCACAGACCCTTCACCTGCCAAAGCCTGAAAACTCACCTGCCTCCGAACCTGCACCGCACCCGCCAAGCCAAGCACCAGCAACAATCACCTCAAGTGCATCCTGCTTAACATGCTTAACACCCGCTCCGTCCACAGGCACGCCATCAAACTCTGGAACCTCCTCGACACAACATCACCAGACGCCTCCTTCCTCACAGAAACCTGGATGAGCGCCTCCTCAGCCCCCGACATCGCCATAGCCATCCCGGATGGCTACAAGATCACCCGAAGGGACCACGTCAACCAAACTGGAGGAGGCGTCGCCATCGTCCACAGGAACACCATCTGAATCACGACCAACTCCGACGACACCCTCACCGCCGCCGAGCACCTTCACTTCCAGATACACACCGACCCCAAGACCACCCTCAGAGGCACCCTCATCTGCAGACGCCCGGGACCGCGCACACAATTTAGCGAGCCATCGCAGACTTCGTCAGCCCACACGCCCTTACCTCCTCAGACTACATCCTCCTAGGAGACCTCAATTTCCAGCTGGAGAACAACAATGACAGCATCACCGCCGCCCTGCTGGACACCCTCGCCAACCTCGGACTCAAGCAACGGGTGAACACCCCCCCCCCACCTACACTGGCCACACACTTGACCTCATCTTCTTCTCCAGCAAGCACATCTCCGTCGGCCACTCCACCAGACTACACTGGACAGATCACAGCTGCGTCCACTTCAACTTCAGGAGAACCACGACCCACCACCACCCGCAACAGGTTCCCCGCAGAAGCTGGAGCAAGATCACCGCCGACCAGCTCACCACCTCCCTCAGCCAGAACCCTCCCACCAATACGACGGACCCCAAGGAAGCAGCCCGCAACCTCACACAGTGGCTCACCAACTGCGCCGATGACCTCGCACCACTGAAGAACCCTCCCAGCATACCCGGCAGCAAGAAAGCCTTGTGGTTCACCAACGACCCCAAAAACTCCAAGAAAACCTGCCGCACCCACGAGAAAGCCTGGCGCCGCGACCAGACAACAGAAAACATGACAGCCCTCAAGAACGCCACCCGCAAACACCACCAGCTGATCGGCACCACCAAAAGGACAACATTCAAAGAACGACTGGACAACAACACCCACAACAGAAAGGAACTCTTCAGCATTGTTAAAAAGCTCTCCAACCCCGGCGCCTGCAACAACGACATCACACCCTCGCAAGAGCTCTGTGACTCACTCGCCTCGTTCTTTCACCGCAAGATCGCCGACATACACAACAGCTTTGGCGCACAGACCACGCACTTAACCACCGAACCAGAGCCCCCCACCACCACTCTCTGCACCTGGACCTCGGTCAGCACCGAAGACACCGCCCGCACGATGAACACCATCCACTCCTGCTCCCCAACCGACCCCTGTCCGCACCACATCTTTAACAAAGCTGACTCCATCATCGCACCCCAACTCCGAGACATCATTAACAGCTCTTTCGCATCCGCCACCTTCCCGGAGAGCTGGAAACATGCCGAGCTCAGCGCCCTCCTGAAGAAACCGACCGCGGACCCCACGGACCTCAAGAACTTCCGCCCCATCTCGCTCCTCCTTTTTCCTGCCAAAGTCATCGAGAAGACCGTCAACAAACAACTTTCCGCCTTCCTCGAGACAAACCGATCCCTCGACCCCTCACAGTCCGGCTTCCGAGCAAACCACAGCACCGAGACCGCCCTCATCGCAGCTACCGACGACATCAGGTTCCTGCTCCACAATGGGGAAACAGCGGCCCTCATCCTCCTGGACCTCTCAGCAGCCTTCAACACCGTATGCCACCGCACCCTGATACAGCGCCTCAGCAACACTGGAATCCAAGGAACGGCCTTGGAGTGGATCATCTCGTTCCTCGCCGGAAGAACCCAGAGAGTCCGCCTCCCCTCGTTCCGATCCGCAGGCACCGAAGTCATCTGCGGCATCCCGCAGGGATCCTCGTTCAGCCCCACCCTCTTCAACGTCTACACGAGCCCCCTCGCAGCCATCGCATGCCAACACAACCTAAACATCACCTCCTACGCTGACGACACCCAGCTGATCCGCTCCCTCACCAACGACCCCCCCACCGCAAGAGCCAGCCTCCAGGAAGGAATGAAAGACGTCGCGGAATGGATGAAGCTCAGCTGCCTGAAACTGAACTCAGACAAGACGGAAGTCCTCATACTGGGACCATCCCCCTCTGCCTGGGACGACTCCTGGTGGCCCCCTTCCTTGGGCACCGCCCCCAAGCCAACGGACCACGCTCGCAACTTGGGCTTAATCCTGGACTCCTCCCTCACGATGACCAAGCAAGTCAACGCCGTCTCGTCAACCTGTTTCAGCACCCTACGCATGCTCCGAAAAATCTTCCGGTGGATCCCCACCGAAACCAGGAAGACGGTCACCCAGGCCCTCGTCACCAGCCGACTGGATTACGGGAACACCCTCTACGCTGGAACCACAGCCAAACTCCAGAAAAGACTCCAGCGCATACAGAACGTTTCGGCACGACTCATCCTGGACATCCCCATCACAACCACATCTCTGCCCATTTGAAAGACCTGCACTGGCTCCCTGTCAGCAAGAGTATCACGTCCAGACTCCTCACCCATGCACACAAGGCTCTGTACCACATGGGCCCCAAATACCTCAATAGCCGCCTCACTTTCTACACACCCATCCGCCAGCTCCGATCCGACAGCCTCGCCCTCGCCACCGTCCCACGAATCTGCAGAGCCACCGCCGGAGGAAAATCATTCTCCTACCTGGCGGCCAAGACATGGAACTCCCTCCCCACCCACCTACAGCTGACCCAGGACCATCTCTCCTTCAGGAAACAACTCAAGACCTGGCTGTTCGAGCAGTAGCGACTCCCCCTCCTCCCAGCGCCTTGAGACCCTAACGGGTGAGTAGCGCGCTATACAAATTTGATTGATTGATTGATTGATTGATACTTCTTCCAACCAAAAACGCCATTTCTAAAATTGGCAATAAGGATAGGACTTGTGTTTGCTCAGTGCCATACAGTAACTAGGTGTACACTACCCATCCGCATTCAAATTTTGGATTTTTCCAATGTTACCCTGTTTTGCATATTCAAAATTTTCCTCTACATCACGTCTCTTCCTGCGAGTTCCACAAATGCAGACATAGAATTTGAGCTGGACAAATATGCACAGTGGCCCAGCTTGAATACTTTTTTTTTTTTAAAAGATTGGAGTTCCTGCCAAGAGTGCCACCAAGAAGGTGGAATGTCAAAAGGCACCTAAAGACTGGAGAGAAGCCCGCTCCAAGGAGAATAATGGAGGGGGATAGCCTGAGAATGGCTCCTCTGAGGAACCACCTGCAGCAGTTGAAGGGGACAACACTGAATTTAAGCTCCCTATGAGAGCAGGAAGCAGTGTCTTCTCCTATGGTCTATCACCAAAGGGGCTGAGGGAGAGGAGGGAAGAGAGAAAATTCAAGCTACAGATGGTCAAATTAAAATGGAGGCCAAAGACAAAAAGGCTAAAAGGGAGGCCATGAGAGCTGAGGGTGGGAGAGCCTTAGCAGAGGCTGGCTCATAAACTGAGTCTAAAAGAGCTGGACATCACGACCAGGAAGTATGATTCCAGTAATGATGGTGGCAGCATACATGCTGCACCTGATGGAACCTAGAGGGTTTGTATACCAAAGGATTTGGTGCCCAGGTATGTAGTGAGAGATGACTTTGATCAGTGGTTTTATGCTTTTGAGGTTGCTTGGAAAGGTTCACAGGTTTTCTGAGAAGCACTGGTTGGTAGCCTGTGGACACATTTGCCAACACTTGTGAGGGACACATATCTAACATTAGAGGTTGTGGACCAAACAAAGTATACCCCCATGATGTCCATTTTGATTGCCATATTTGGACTGACTCCCGAAAAGTATCGCCAAAGATCCAGGGAGATCCAGAAGCTCCTCAACAAATCCTAGGCAGATTTTGTTGATTAATAAAGTAAGGCACTAAATGGCTGGGTGAGGGGTAGCAATGTTAGTGATTTTAATGGGTTGTACCATTTGATCATGAGAGAGCACATGATCAGTATCTGTTTTGCAGAGTTGTGCCAGCACCTAGTGAACAGTACATTGACTGACCTCAGGAAGCTTGCTGAGGAAGCGGACATCTGGGCTAGCAACTGGGTGTATAAAAGTCTATCTGGGGGAGACTCCCACATAGGTTGTCATGGTTTTCAACAGAAGAAAGAGGGGGAAACTTAAAGCAAAGAGTTCTCAAAAAGTCCTCAAAATAATTCCCAAAAGGAGTAGTGATAACCAGACCAAGTCTGATCCTAAGACAAAGTTTTTTTGTTTTAATCATAGTACAGGGGATACTGTACCCCAGTGTACAGAATGCCACAAGTATGTGCAGAATAAATGTGACTCCAAATGTCCCAAAAGGTCACAGTTCCCCACTGGTGGGTGGATGCCAGAGTTGGTGAGTGTAGTGTTCCTGGAGGAGGAAGTCCCAGTTATTTTTAGGGGACAGCTAGAAGTAAACCTAGTTTCCCTGGGGGATACAAAATGATGCTAAAAGCCCACATACCATCAAATACTTCAAAAGTATAGGCAGTAGGTCTCAATTAATGGGCAAAGGGTGGCAGTTCTATGAGACACTGGAGCTAGCATGACAACAGTCAAGTGTCAACTGGTGTCTGCCGAACAGATCCTACAGAACACATTCTACCACTTGCTCTGGTTCTCTTTGAGTTGGGATGAGTCTCAAGTTCTCTAAAAGATGCTGTGAGCCCTGCCATTCCTGTTGATCATTTGTTAGGCAAAGACCTGGAGCACACTACTTGGAGGGTGGTAGAGCTCAGGTGTCATTTGGAGATGGTGGGATTGCCTGAGTGTGTCTATATTGCCACACAAACCATATCTGCCTGGAAAGGGGGTCAAGGATATTGGGAGACTGGAACAAAGGCCCAGACAGCTGCCAATGAGAGGGGCAAGGGGTGCAAGAAACTGGTACCTGAAGTTCCTGCAGTGGACGTTGATGGGGTCCCTGAGGAGGAAGCCACTGAGCCAACTGGAGAAGGCATTGCCCACCTAGGTGACCCACCTGAGCTTTCCAGCTGGCAGGCTGTGGGTGGGGCCACCGGGTAGGAACTCTTCCAAGCACAGAAAGAGTGACCCACTCTTGAGAGCTTGAGGCACCAGGCCTCCACCCATACAGCAGGTGAAACCTCTGGGGATCACCTAATCTACTGGGAAATAACATCTCCTTTATAGAGAGCCTAAGATTCCTTCCGCTAGGGAGGCCTGTTTGCTGGTGACCCCTCAGTGTTGCCAGACCTTCATACTGGGTTTGGCTAATTATGAATCCCTGTCAGGACATTTGAGGGAAGGCAAGACCATTGCCAAGTTTATATCCCACTTCTATTACCCCTGAATATAGACAGTTTCAGATGCGTTCTGTAGGTCCTGTCTCACCTGCCTGGTCAATGAGAAATCAAGGAAAAAGCACAAAGCCCCTCTGAGCCAGTTACCAGTAATTGGCAACCCCTCTGAAAGGGTGGGCATCTACATCATTGACCCTTGAACCCCAAGACAGCCCTCTGCAACAGTTTCATTCTGGTCTTGTTGGACCTTGCCATCTGCTACCCAGAGGCCATCCCTCTGTTGCTCAGTTATATATATTTACCATAAATAAATGAAAAGACAAGAGGTATTTGGCAAAACAGGAACAAGTTGGTTTAATTAGGCGCTGCTGCCGGGAGCGCCTGGACAGAGTGCTTCGGCTTAATATCTCTCGATGTACAAGGTTTTCACCATCAATTAATACAGTTTTTGAGATACAGTAAAACTATCCCTACATTCCTAAGGGAGCATTTTAGTCAGAAATCAATCACACATGCACATCTGATAAGGACACAGATGGCTCTTGACCTCAGGGAGAGCCAGTGTGCATGTGTCCAGATGTTCGACAAGTGGTGTGACCCATGCAGGACCTGCTGTTTCGCAAGCATCGACGTGGAAGATTTGAGACATCGGCTCCAATTTCCACAGATGGGTCAATGCATTGGAGTCAATCCTCACAATCGGTTTCCAAACCATCATCAAACTCATTGCGATGCCGCACTGCATCGTCGTCGATCCTTCCAGTGGTGCCTTCGGATCAGTACTGCGTCGTCATCGAGCATCACTGTTTTCTGTACTTTTCTGGGGTTAAACCAAACTTCCTGATTAGGCCCTCCTTCATGCCTTATAGAAGCCAGTATCCAAGAGAAGGTTCTTGACTGGACCACCTCCTTCCTCTCCGGCAGAACCCAGAGCGTCTGCCTCCCACCCTTCCGATCCGAAGCCACCGACATCATCTGTGGCATCACCCAGGGCTCACCCCTCAGCACAACGCTGTTCAACGTCTACATGGCCCCCCTCGCACAAGTGGCCCGTCATCACGACCTCAACATCATCTCCTACGCTGATGACACCCAGCTCAGCCTCTCCCTCACCAAGGACCCGCACACCGCCAAAACCAACCTCCACGAGGGAATGAAGGCCATCGCCGATTGGATGAGGAGCAGCTGTCTGAAGTTGAACTCGGACAAAATGGAGGTCCTCATCCTCGGACCCACCCCCTCAGCCTGGGACGACTCCTGGTGGCCGACCACACTTGGAAAAGCACCAACACCCACTGACCATACACGCAATCTAGGATTCATCCTCGCATCCTCCCTCTCCATGTCTAAGCAGGTCAACGCTGTCTCCTCCTCCTGCTACAACACCCTCCGCATGCTCCTCAGGATCTACAAGTGGAACCCGACCTAAACAAGAAGAATGGTGACACAGGACCTCGTCAGCAGCAGACTAAACTACTGCAACGCACTCTACGCAGGAATCCCAGCCGAACACCTACGACAACTACAACGCATCCTAAACACCTCCGCCCGACTGATCGTCAATGTCCCCCGCCGCAGACACATCACCCCCCCACCTGAGAGACCTACACTGGCTCCCCATTGACAAGTGGATCACCTTCAAGCTCCTCACCCACGCACACAAAGCACTGAACAACGCCGGACCAGCCTACCTGAACAGCAGATTCAGCTTCCACACCCCCACCCGCCAGCTCTGCTCCGCCAGCCCGCCCTTGCTGCTGACCCCCACACAAACGAACGACCTCCGGCGGCAGATCCTTCTCCTACCTCGCCGCCAAGACCTGGAACACCCTCCCTACCCACATACCGCAGACCCAAGACCTACTCGCCTTCAGAAGACTCCTCAAGACCTGGCTCTTCGAGCAATAGCAGCACCCCCTCCCCTCAGCGCCTAGGGACCGCCACGGGTAAGTAGCACGCTTTACAAGTACTCTGATTGATTGATTTATTGATTGATTGATGAGGATACTTTATCCTGTCACTCTCCTTTAGTGTCAATAGAGTGTCCCTCCCCTCAATGGGAATATGCCTCCAAAGACTATCCCCCAATTTACCTCAGTGGCCTTGTGCATTTTTAGTCCAATTTCATAGGCCTCAAATCAACTGTCTATGACATTTCCTACCAGAATATCAGACACCATATCCTTGAAATGCTGCCACCACCACTGCTGAACTCTACCTGTCTGGCCGTAATGGCCAGCTCTATCTCGCTCAACGCGTAAGCCAACATCATCTTCTTCTCCTCCATAGCCAATCTATTTGCCTCCATCTCATTCTCCAATCTGAGCATAGCCAGCTCCAATGTTAATTAGCTCTCCTCCCTTCTGTCCTTTAGTTCATCTGGGGACAGGCCTTTAGAGGATACACTGCTCTTTGTCCTGGAAGGAATCACTTCTCGAGAAAGTAAGTTGTCCTTCTCCACCACAGACAGCAGCCCAAGCCCTCCTCTTAGGTCATGGTTCAAATCATCCTCCTCATCCAGCTCCTCCTCAGTCTCATACTCCTCTAGGGTCTCATTTAATACAGCATAGGCTTCAGACCAGCCTAAAATTGCCTTTTGTAGCTTCATCCTCCTGGTGATGCTCTTTACAGGAAACCCAAAGTCCTTGGAGAAATACATGAACTTTAGCCTCACGTTTGGCTAGTTCAAACTTCATTCTTGCAGGTGCAGAACGTCCAATCAGAAACATGTTTTCTGTGAAAAGCAAAAAGGCCAATCAGGGGTAATAGAAAAACAAAAAATGCCAAGAGAGAGTAGGGAAATAAATGCAGATGTGGTCAGAGACAATTGATTCAAATAGTTTAAGATGTGGCTAGTATTGTACACCAAATTACTGTAAGGTAGTGTACAAACACAAGTCCTATCCTCACTGCTGATCACCAGTGTTAGAAATTGGGTCTCTAGTTGGCAGAGGTTTGCACCCTGTCCAAGTAGGGACCACAATCCTATTGCGGGTAAGCCAGATACCCAACCTAATTTAACCTGCGCCCACCCTCCGGTAGCTTGGCACAGAGCTGTCAGACTTAACTTAAGAGGCAATGTGTAAAGTATTTGTGCAACACTCCAATTGCAGTAACATCCATGAAAACACAACAAAAAGACTCCAAACCAGAATAGGAAAATAGAGAATATTTATCTGAGCAAACCAAGACTATGACAACAAAAATCTAATACGTTGAACTCAAGATGTGAATTTGTAAAGGTTAAATTAAAAAACTCTGCTTAGAAGTTAATAGCGCTAAAATGTTACTTCAGGTCGTACTATACAGGAGTAAATCCAAAGTTTCAGGCCTACTGCAATGGAGGGTTGGTGGATACATGAGCCATGCAGGGTCCACTAAAAAGTACTTTGCATGGAGGCAGCATTGGCGTCAAAGTCGCTATGAGTCAGTTCTGATTGACGCAGTCGAAGAAAATGTATGTCGAAGTGAAGTATCAGCATCGAAGACTCAATGCATCGGTTCTGATTTACGTAGGTTTTGAAGTCGGGCCTGGCAATCTAGTCCAGAGACATTGTCGAACCACTTATGAGGCAGGTGCTCCGTCGTCAAATCATGCAGTGGAGCCATATTGGTTGTCGTCGAGCCTCAGAGTTGGGACCTCATGTCGGCGCTGCATCATTTTTTAACCCTGCAGCTGGGTCCAATGTTGGTGTCAAAGGGCACTGTGTTGGTTCCAATTGGCACATAGGTGATGATGCATCGATTTTAGAGCAACACAGCTGCAGAACCCACTTCTGAGGACCAGGACTGGAGTAACACCTCAGTCAAGGTAGGACTCACTTATGTTGAAGCAGAGTTTAAAGAAGGCTCTGATGGCCTTGAAACTTCAAGAATAGGGGGCAAGCAAGCAAGCCCTTGGAGAAACTTGGGTTCAAGGATTTTGATTGCAGTTCAGGTCTGTCTCAGTCCCAGGCAAGAAGCAGAAAGTCAAAACATCAAAGCAGGTAGCAAAGTGGCATTCCCTCCTACAGCACATCAATTAGCAGACAGCAGGTCAACACAGCAAAGCAGTTAGTAAAGTGACAGTACCTCCTGCAGCATAGTAGCCCTTCTTCAAGGCAAAATGTCTTTGGTTCCAGCAAAGTTCTGTTCTGGTGGTGTAAGGGGTCCAGTACTTATACACTAATGTCCTTTCAATGTGTAGGAGACTTCAAAGAGGCATTTGAAGATCACAAGGTCTCTGCCTTTCCTGATTTAGCTCCATACTCACTATAGAGAGTATGTAGCTCTTTGTGTGGGGATAGGCACAGCCTTTTTCAGGTGCAATTGTCAGCTCCTCCTTCCCAATCTACCTCACGAAGGCCCATCAGCCTGGCGATGGTCCATCAAAATACAAATGTCACAACTAGCTCCTTCTGTGTGACTGTCTAAGGATACACAAAGCCCATCTGCCCCCAACCCAGACATGCGTTCAGAGAAAGGCAAAGGAACAGAATGGTTAAAGTAAGAAAATGCCAACTTTCTAAAAGTGGCATTTTCTGATTTACAATTTAAAATTGAACTTCACCATAAGCTGTGATTTTAAATTCTGAGATCAGGGACGCCAAACTCCAAATCTCTATCTTCTCTCAGTCAGAAATTACACTTAAAAGATGTTTTTAAGGCAAACCAAATGTTCACCCGTGGTAGAGATAGGCCTTGCAGTAGTGCAAAAATACATTTAGAAGTGTTTCACTACCAGGATTTGTCAAAGTTCATTTCCGATCTATTAAATACACTGCAACCTCCCATAGGGCTGCCTGGAGCCTACCTTAGTGGTGACTGATATGTAATAATAGGAAAGGTTTGGGCCTGGCAAGCAGTTTAACTTACCAGGTGGAAATGGGAGTTTAAACTTCACACATACGCTCTGCAGTGGTAGACCTGAGACATGTTTAAAGGGCCACTAGAGTGGGTGGCACAATCGGTGCTACAGGCCCGATAGTAGCAATTCATCTACAGGTCCTGGGCACATAAAGTGCACTTTACTGGGGACTTATGAGTAAATGTAATTTGCCAATTGTGCATAAGCCAATGGTACCGTGTTTTGAGCACAGAGTTTTTTCTCTTTTAGCACTGGTTAGCAGTGGTAAAGTGGCCACAATTTTAGATCAAAAATGAAGTCATAAAAACAGGAGATAAGAAGGTAAAAAGTCAGGGGAAACCACACCAAGGATGCCAAGTCTAACAAGCACTTTTCCTAAATATTTGCTAAAATCTTCACCAATTTCTTAAAATAATAATTCAGCTATCTTTGGTTTGGGATAAGCTATGGAGATAATTCAACCATTTTTTGAATGTTAATTAAAATCTGTTTTACTTGTGAAGTTGGAATTGTAATATATATTACAAGTACTTTTAATAGTTAGACTGTGTCTTCTTGAACATCTAGTAAACAAATTTGCATCAGCCTGCGAGTAGCCGGGCCTTGTCTGTGCTTCCTTTGAATGAGGTGTGTAAACTGCTCCCAGGGCAGAAACAATGATTGGACCTATTTGCGGGAAAACTGGTGTAAAGTATGTGCTACCTCTTCACTAAGGAAAGGCAGCTGGGGAGGCTTAAGAATCTACATCAACATGAAACAGGACTGAAGGAGGTCTGCTCATTCATAGTTAAGTGTGAAGAGAGACTTCGGATAGAGAAGCATTTGTTACGTGGCCCTCTGTAGCATATTTGGCACCAACCAAGTAGGAAGGGTAACTCATCCTATAACCAGTTTGGGAATGTTGCTGAGAAGGGGACATATCATTTCCCAAATTTCACACCTTGGCTACACACCAGACGCCTCCAAGGGGCAGAAGGGTGCTGCCATATCTGGTTTACCTCACAATAGTGCACTATGGAATATTTTGTAATAAGAAAAACAGAATGTGCTAAAAGAGTCAGTAGGATTGCCCCTGAGAACTTTTTCTCATTGATTATGTAGTATCCAGGAGTCACACCCACCCATTGGCCATGGAATTCTACAAAATTGGCATCACACCCACAGCTCATGAGAACACACCTGGACCTGATGAAAGATAGAAGAGGTCTGGACCTCCTGTCCATTACCTGTGTGGAGACTGGAGGGGTTAGACCTGCTCACACTTATACCCCGGATGGAGAAGTGGCCTGCAAAGGTCATTTGACTGAGTCGTGCAATGTGGCTACAAGGACAAAACAAACTGGAGGTGAACTTTTTTCTAGACTTCCCAGCTGGCCAAAAGCAACTGGACGTGGATTGGCCCCTGCTGTTGGCCTCTGCTGGACTGAATCCTGGCCCCTAAGTGCTGTCCTTGAGGTGCTGGGGATCTTAGAAGAGACTACACTTAAGCTGTTCCATAACGTCTGAAAAGCCAGGACGTTCATGACCTCTGTAGTGTCAGCCTCATGGCAAAGGCATCTGAATTCAAGTGGATGTCATCACAAGTGGCATCAGCCTATCCCATCAGATGTTTTTAAGATCTATTAGGAAGACCATGATCAAAGATTTTAAATCTTGCCCAGGCATATGCACACAATGTACCCACCCAATGAGAGGACTTCAGAAGGCAAGAAATATGAATTTTCCCTCTCAGAGCTTTCCCCAATGATTTCAACAGGACCTCGTCTAGCAGCTATCCAACTACAAGATGAAGTTTTCAGGAACAGGCTGTAGCCTTCCCAACTATAGGATTTTGCCGTCCATTTCAGAGACATAAGTCAAAAGGTAAAAACTTTCACTCCATCACAGTCCACCTGAAACCACTCCTAGATCCTGTAGAGCCAAGGACAGTAGCATTTGTTTGGCACTTTACTTTTTCTTGGAGCTTTGTGCCTTACATTTAAAAAAAAATTATGTTGCTGGTTTCCCATATTAGTTTTTTGTTGTTTTGTTGTCTTTTATATTAATATTTTTTTTAGAAATTGGTTATAGAGTTTTTACTTTGTTGTGCTTTGACTGTTTATCATTTTTGGTACTGCTAAACACTCTGCACACATTTCCTCAAGTTAAGCCTGTCTGATTTGTACCATAGTTTGATAATTTATACTGCTGGTGGGACGTTGACCTCTGTTCAAGCATAGCCTCAATCTTTGTCAGAGTGAACTGAAAAATGCACTAAGTTAACCTGTGCTTAACCTTCCGGTAGCTTGGCACAAACAGCAGTTTAGAAAATAAATACATGTTAATAAATAATTTGACACCAAAAAGACAGAAAACCAATCTGTGAATCAAGAGTTATGAATTTGTAAAGATTTTAGTAAAAAGTTGCAGCTAAAAGATCAAAGTGCTAACTGCGGACATATAGTTACGCAAGAACGTCAAAAAGTAAAAAAAATATGGATGACTGTGATGGAGCGCTCAAAAAATACAAGAAGTGGATTATTCCTGGTCGGCGTTTACCATTGGACTTTGAAAAAATTCAAGAAAAATGTTCTGAAAAGGTAAATTTCAGTGGGGCAGTGCCCGAGGCGCAGAATTCATTGCCGAGGAGCTGGTGGACAAACTTGCAGTGAAGATTTTTATGTTCTGACATAGGGCCTGATTTAGATATTGGTGGATCATGTTCCACCATGGCTTTTTCAGCGTTTTTCTCGCCTTCCAGTTTGGAGAGCTGCCTGCCCTATTTAAATGTTGGCTACGGCATAGACGAAATACCGCCAAGGTCTCGCCATCACCGGCACAAAATTCCCACCATGTAGTTTGACGGGGTAGGCAAAATCAGCTGTTGTAGGTTGTACAGCCACTTTATCCACTGGGCCAATCACAATGTGCCTTCCTGCTGACGCAACTCTGCCAGAGAAACCTCCTCATATGATTTGGCAGAATGGAACACAAGTAAGGTACAAACTTTCCTTTAATCACCTTTACAAACCTTCCCACTTCCTGCACTGCCATGGACTGATCCTACACAGCCTGCCTCCACTGCTGCTGGCTGATAATGCTGCAAATCAACAACGTCATCGCTGGAACCGACAAGCTGTATTTTAAATGCCATGTCAACTCGCTGGTCTCCTTATGCTTTTATGCTCTTAAAATGGCGATGAAACTGTTCCCTATCATCCTTGCTGGTGCCACAAGAAAGATAATATCCTCTTTGGAGACGTCCAAAGTTGGTTATTGCAACCGTTTATTGATTAACACACAGGAAATGGTTTTAAATAAGTTACAGCTGGTACAGAATGCAGCTGTCAGGATGCCTTCTGGCACACCAACATTTAAGTCCGTTTCCAAGGTGGTTAGACAACTTCTTGGGTTGCCTATCAGAAGCATACCAACACTCAAAGCATTGTGTACTGCCTATAAAATGATTAACAATACAGGGCCAGAATTCTGGAGAACTTACTGCAGATATATACTCCCAGCAGACCCTTGTGTTCATCAGGTGCTAACCGGCTTGTTGTCCCAAGAACTTACAGAACTAACTGGGGTGACAGAAGATTTTTGGTTTTAACTGCTAAGCTATTTAACTCTCTTCCCCTTCAGATCAGAGCCAGTCCTACTTTATTGTCATTAGGAAGCAATTAAAAACGTGTCTCTTCAGTAAGTAGGCTTTTTGCATCTAGGCCATTGCTCTGCCTTCTGGAGCAGTCAGCAGAGAGACACCTATTGTTATTTATGTGCTTTATAAGTTGTTTTAACATGACATAAATTAACATTGCCTGTTACCTTTTCACTCACAGAAGCAATGGCATACCAATGTACAATGCATATGTTTGGTATTGATGTTGAAGAAAGTATAAGAAACACACTTGTATAACCACTTTCTGCTCATAAATTCGGAACCAGTTGCCTTCCAAGAAAAGGACACTTGCACAAAAAAGAATGTAAATAAGAAATCAAAAACTCACCATACTAGTGTGTTGAAATACAGTGCAAAAATGATCACTTTAAAACCATAGCATTACATATCATTGGGATAAATGCAATGTAACATCATGAAGAAATTGCAGTAGGCAAGCTGTAATCTTCACCTCTTAGATACCTGTAAAACCAATGGCAGATCCAAATTTGAAGCACTCTACATAATCATCCATGTAACATCTCCCCTTGTAGTCCAAGTCCTGTATTGTATACAAGTTCAATTTGCACATTATATTACAAGGTGCAATGCATATGTGTATATACTTATCAGTCATCAAGTTGAAACAAACACACCTGCAGTAAAACATCCTTAAATATTGTGTCAACATCTATTTGTTGGTGCACGTGTCCACTACAATTTTTTTTTCAAAAATCTTTATTGAGGTACTTTGGAATCAAAATAGACAATAACATGTATAAGGCCAGTCAACAGAGAAGAAATTAAGTGATATCAAGAATTCTAAATAACAAATACAAGGAGAAATCATAATATACTTTTTAGACACCAAACATAAAAGTACAATTAATCAAAAACTGATTTCCAGATTTTGTCGAACTTTCTAATCCCTCCAAATCGTTGTGCATATAACAACTCAGTCTTTCTGACTCTTTTCATTTTATCTAACCATTCCTGGAACGAGGGAACTTGTATTGACTGCCAGTTCTGTAGTATCAAACAACCTGATTCATCAAAGACCCGTTTTGCGAGTCTATAATAGCGATTCATAAGGAATCGCTATTACAGGCTTGCAAACTGGGATTCATGTAGGAATCACAAAAAAAATGTGATTCCTACATATTCCTTATTTGCGATGAGCAAATTGCTAATCGCAAATAAGGAATAACTCCCCATTCATTCCTATGGGCCAAAAGGCCCATAGGAATGAATGAGGAGTATTCCTTATTTGCGATTAGCAATTTGCTAATCGCAAATAGGATAGCGATTTAAAGGGTGCCAGGGGTGTCCAAAGGACACCCTGTAGCACCCCTCAAATGCAATGTGCAACTTAGAAAAATGCTTTTAAAAGCATTTTTCTAAGTTTTCGCTATTTACCACGAGGTTTGACCTCGCTGTAAATAGCGGGCCGAAATTGCAAATTCGCTATTTAAAAATGGATGATGAATTGCATTTAAGGAATCTCAAATAGAGATTCCTTAAATGTAATTCCTCGCAAAATAGCGAAATCGCTATTACCGATTTTTGCATTTGGGATGATGAATCCCAAATGCAAAAATCGCACTCGCAAAGGGCCAGATTCTCAGAATCTGGCCCTTTGCGAGTGCAATTCAGCTTGATGAATCAGGCTGAAAGATCTTGCTACAACTGAGACTATATACAACAGTTTAACCAAATGATCTACCAAGCCAAAATCAGGGTCATAGCCATAACGTGTTAATTGAAGGGTGTGAGCAATCCTAATATTGTAATTGGAACCAAGGAAATCAAAAATTTTGTTCCAGAATGTCAGGATTTTTGGACACAGTGCGATTATATGGGACCAATTGACAGGAGCAAAATGCCTACATCTAAATCAGGTAGCAGACGTATTTGCATACATTTTAGCGATGAGAGCAGGAGTGCGATATAGTAAACATTTATTAAAAAAAAAGAATTCTGCGCCAGTTGGACCCTCTCAATACACCAAAGTTTAATTTATTTAAGGTTTTCCAAGTATTAAGAGATATATTATGATTCTCATGTTCCTGCCATTTTTTGATTGCTTTTATACTAAGGTCTTTCTCAATGCTCTGAGCAAGACAGCGTTTCCATTCCCCCGGCTTTCTAACCAGTGATGTTACAAAGAGGTCATTCCCTATCTGATTAGGGGTGCTAATATGTTCAAAATCTAGTAGATTCAGCGTTTTGTAAAACTTAATATAAAAGCCACTTAACAGGAAGTTTCCTTAAATCAGTCGTGACATCTGTACCGGGGTTAACCACCTACCATCTCTGCAAAAGTCTGCTAATCTATGGAACCCTGCACCGTGCCAGTTACCTACAATTTCTGAGCTGATTTGTATCTCAGTATGTACAAAAACGTGTCTTAAAGGAGTCATAAGGTTACACTGTGGAAGAGAGTATCTTTTAAGCATGCCATCTCTTCTTTTAAGGAACCAGTTCATAGTCTTATATCTAACGAGTTTCGGAGATCTAGGCACTAATAACGGGTAGGGAATTTGAGCTTCAAGACAAATTAAATCCACAAAGAAATTGATAAATAAATCTGGGCCTTGTGTTTCGGATTTAAATCTACTTAAGTATTGGGCCAAATAGGCATTATAATAATCTTTAATGTTTGGTAACGCAAGACCTCCTTTCTCCGTATCCGCATATAGTGTCCCTATTGCTATACGAGGAGTCTTCTTGCCCCATATAAAACCAGAAAACAAAAGACTCTATTTTTCAGAAAAAAGAGCCTGGAAGAAAACAAGTAATTGATGAATATCAAAAAGTTGAAAAGTTGGAGAATAGACATTTTAATCAGGGCGACTCGGCCCAAAATGGATAATGGTAGCGGGTTCCATCTAATAAACATGGAGCGAACCCTCTGAAAAAGTGGGTCAAAGTTAAGCACATACAGATCCGAAACAAACACGGAAAACAGAACTCCTAAATACCTTTTAGGCCTAGGATTGATACAGTAAACTAGATCTGGGTGTAACTCTGGATCTGCACCCCTGCAGACCAGAATTTCGTTTTTTTTCTTATTAATTCGATAACCTCCTAGGGATTCAAATTCTTTGAAAATCTGTAAAACCTGGGTCTGGGATTGCAGGTCGGGTTGGATTAATAACATATTGTCATTCGCATACAATTTAATTTTTGGAGGTAATCGGAGGCGTAATGGTCAAGGAATTCCTAATTGTAGTGGCCAGTGGTTCAATAAAGAAAGCAAAAAGAATAGGTGACAAGGGACACCCTTGTCTGGTCCCAAGTTGCACCACAACTGATCCCACCATATCAGAATTAATAATGATGTTAGCTTTGGCACCAGTGTATACATTTTTAATTAAAGTAATAATCTGTAAACGAATTCTAAAGTGCGTTAAGATAGAAAAAAGAGTGTCCCAAACCACCAAGTCAAAAGCCTTTTCTGCATCTAAAAACAGAATCAGTGCAGGAATACTCCTTACCTGAAAAAAATCTAATGCCTCAATTAAAAAGTGTGTGTTAGTAATTAATTGACGACCTGCTATAGAACCGTTTTGATCAGAGTGTATTAAATCAGCAGCAATGGTGTTAAAACAAATAGATAATAGTTTGGTGGTAATTTTGTAATCGGAGTTTAATAAAGTAATCGGTCTATATGAACTGGGATCTTTAGAATCTTTCCCCTTCTTCAGGAAACTCACTACCATACCTTCATGAAAAGAATCTGGAACTTGGCCTCCATTTAACATAGAATTTAATAATTTTAATAACAAGTCGGAGAAAGAATTAAAGAAAACTTTAAAGAATTCTGAAGTCAGCCCATCCGTGCCGCAAGCCTCACAGAGCGGTAATTCCTTAATCACCAATTCTAGTTCAATTTTAGTGAATGGACTAAACATTTTCTCCTGCTCAATATTTGAAAAGAAGGGAATTGGGTATCTACCAAGAAAATTAGAGAGCTTTTGATGGTCAATGGTTTGATGTTTGCTGTAAATCTGTTGGTAATCTGAAAGCATTATGGAACCGATTGCCATCGGCTGTGATATCTCACTGTTTTGGACGGGACATTTTAAACAACGTATCTGATTTGCGGCAGTTTGCCAAGCTTGAAGCTTTCCTGTGAAATTGCTTTCCTCATAAGTTCACGTTTGGCTTCATTCAATTGGTTCTGAACCTGACTAGAAAAATCAACTTGTCGTTTTAGGGTTAGAATCTGAATTTTTTCTTGTAGTAAGTTTCTATCTTTCTTAAAATTCGACCATTCAGCTGCGTCCCTACTTATAGCAATACCACGGATAAACGCTTTCAGGGAGTCCCAAATGATATGAAAAGGGGAGGTGTCAATATTACGAGCTATGAAGTCTGAGATTTCTAATTTAAGGAAATTAACCCAATCGTCATCTTGTAGGTATAGTTTATTAAATATCCATCGCTTCGGAGTTCTAGAATCTTCTACCATGACAAACTCGGCTATCAGCATTGCATGGTCTGAAAAACCATTATGAAGAATTCTTTGATGAGAAAATTGTAATTGCCGAGAAGCCAAGAAGAAACCAATGCGTGAGGAAGATTTTAACCTGCCTGACCAGCAGGTAAATTCTTTTTTTGTGGGTTGTGTAGTCGCCAAGGATCACATAAGTCAAGAATAGACATATTATTATTAATTGATCGACGTGACTTAGGTTTAAGCTGTTTCTTAGAGGATGTGGTAGAATCCAGCTTTGTGTCCATCAGAATATTAAAATCTCCTCCAATAACAATATCCCCCCCTACCATAAGCAGAGATTGAAACAAATCTTAATAGTCTTGGGAGTTATCATCCACCGGGGCATAAAAAGTAACAAAGGTAATGGGCCTTCGTCTGTTCATAACTGAACATGTAGCCCAACACCATCTGCCTCCACTACCCTCCTCTGAGTGCATAATTTCTGCATTCAGATTCCTATTCAAGAAAAGGGCAACACCTCGTTGAGATACTGTAGTGGACGAAAATCCAAGAAATGTGGCCCATGTCTTAAACATAGTAAAAACATTTTTTGCGGCGGAGATATGAGTCTCTTGTAGCAAAATGACCACAGGATTTTCTGTTTTAATCCATAATTCGATGGCTCTCATTTGTTTTTTATTATTTAGGCCATTGACAATAAAAGAGATTATTTTAAGCCCTCTATTGATAGACATTTTGGTTCTGATTTATACAAGCTTCCATTAACCATTCCAACAAAATATATTTTTTCAGTTCAATTAATTCACTCCCTATAAATAATATATAGCAGAAAAAGTCTTCGACCAAAAATACAATAAAAGTCCAAAGTACGTCAAATTTTTTTCTTTTTTCACCCCCAGCACCAGTGGTCCCCCCCATACTACCCCCACCCCTATGGCCCTGTCTCCACACTGGCCATACAGGGAAACCCCTTTTCATTGAGGGGCCTTGTTATTGCGCCCCTTAACCTCTCTAGGAGTCCTATCCTGGTCCCCCACCCCCTCCCCCGAGAAAACAAAAGAAAATAGAAGTACTCTGCGACATTATTTTGAAAATCATTAAATCAAAGTAGAAATCCCCTGGCAAAACATAAGACTGAGTCAGGAAAGTTAATCAGAACACATCAGAGACCACATCGCGTTTCACTAGTACCGCTAGTCTTGTGAGTTCTTACGAAGCAATGCTTGTGCTTCATCTATATCAGTCAACATGTAGAATTTGCCTTTAACAAGAACTTTTAGCTTTGATTGCTGGGCAATCATGGCTTGAGAACCCTTATCTTTAACCACATCGCTGCTGTGCATTTTCCCGCTGTATGCTGAAAAATTGAAAATGCCTCTGTTCATGACGAGCTCAGCTCGTCATAAGCACAGCTCCACTGTGCCTCATGACGAGCTGAGCTCGTCATGAGCAGCGAAGGGGTTAAATAGTTGAATTTTTTTTACAAATTCCTTTCTCTTCCTGGCCGCAGTGGCGGACATGTCTGAAAAAATCCTACATTTCGTGGTAGCATTTGCTGCAAATTGCCTTTGTTTAAAGGCCTTGGAGAGAATTATCTCTTTGACACGAACATCTGCGAAATTCACCAGAATAGTTTGTGGAAGTGTAGAGTTTGTAAGGGGCTGCGCTGGAACTCGATGGGCACGAGTAATTGTTAGATCTCCTTTATATTCCGGTATAACCTTGTGAAGGAAGAAAGAAGTAATCCACTGTTTCATATCTGATACCTCGATTTTCTCAGGGACTCCAACAATTCTGAGATTTGATCTCCTATTATAATTTTCCAATTCATCAAGCTTAGATTCAAGTGATTTTGAGTTTATAGAAAAGCTTTTAACCTCCTTTCTCACTTCAGTCATGTGGTCTTCCAGGCCTGATATCCTGGTTTCGGCTTCTTATAATCGGACGGGGAGGGAAGACATAGATTCTTCAATTTTGTCTAAATGTTGATTAATCACAGCGAGTTCCGTCCTTTGAAATTGCTTCATTTCTCTCACCTCACCAAGTATCATGTTTAACATGTCTTTGACCGAAATCTGAAGCTCTCCTGTGGTCTCAGTTCCCATCTCTAAAATTGGGCTGTGAGAGTCAGTAAAAGGAATGGGTACAAGATCAATATGGGACATTGTAGTGACTTGACTTCCTTTGCTCTTTTCCATTTCCACTAAATCAACAGCATTGGGTATCAAACCCGAATTTTTAGAAGCAGGTGTAGGAGCTCCAGTGGCTCCAGTGGCACCTGCAGCAGGAAATTCCGATAAGGAAACAGGTGATACAGGAGTAAAAGATGTCGGAACAATGGATTTTCTCTCAAATAAGGGAAATTGTTTAGGAGTTTTAGAATTTTTAGGGACTACCGGAGTCATCCCTTCTTTGGAAACCTGTGCGCCAGTTTGAGGAGAAGGTGGTGGTTCAATTAACTCTTATGATGTAGTTCCAAGGTTGTTAATAGCCACCACAGATAGCCCTGGCGCCGAATTGTTCCCTGAATCAGGTTGAGTCAAAAGGATAGAAACAGTTTCTGGAGACTCCTCCACCTCTTCCCCAGAGTTTTCAGAGATATCGGCTCCTGCATCTGCATTTTTTGCGACATCAGCGTCGTCTTTCATTTGCTGGTGGCGGATTCGCGCCTTTGCACGTGTTGTTAGTTGTTTCCCCATCTTCAAACTGTTTCCGCTAGGTGAGGAAAAAAAAAACTTTATAATCTCTAGCTGCTACCCTCTTCGGGCCTGTTAGAATTAGAATTAGAAATAGATTTCTAGAGCGCGGTTGCTGCCCAAGGGCGTCCAAGCGTCCAAGGGTGTCTGCTACTAATGTTGAAAGGTATGCTGGAACTTGAAGTTGTCCCAAACTGCTGGCGCAGCCTAATTATATGCAGCTTCAGCGACAGAGGGAACTCTCAGCCCGGCATTATAGTGGGCCCCAGGGGTAGTATGCAGACAGTATGAGGAGTAGAGGAGTAGAGGAGTAGAGGGAGAAGCAAGTAAGAGGCACAGTGCCAGCGCTATTGGCATTATCAGCAATAGAAATAGCAATGACAATTTCTTCAATTCTATGCTGATACAGTGTAACACAGGTCCGTTTGTCAGTTTGGAATGCAGCACACGACCGTTGAGATACAGAGCCACACAACTGATTATTAATCTCCGACAGCTGCTCTCAGAGTTCTCCTAAAGGTACAATATTGGGTTATAGTGCTTATCTGCTGTACGTCGCAAGGAAAAGCCGGGAAAGCCAAAAAGAATACAGGAACTTAAAGTTCACCCAGTCTGCGGAATTGCCTGATATTGTCCAGTTGTAGCAACAGGGGAAATTCTCAATGCGTCAATATTGCAAGTTCAGGCGCCAATATGTAGAAAGTATGCAGATAGTGTGCAGCTGGCAGCTGGCAAACGAACACACGAAGAGTCAGCTAAGAACGGGAGCAGGAGATACATTTGTTCTCAACGTTGTTGCCAGAAATAAAATGTTTTTCCTCGATCCTGCCTTGATACAGTGTATCCAAGTCCGTCTCGATAATGCAGAGCCGCTCACCTCACATCCCACGTGGAACAGGCTCAGGCTCGGTAGCAGTTAATCTCCTTGCTAGCACGGCCGCCGCCGGTAGCGAAGTTGACAGGGATTCAACACCGATTCTGAAAGCGCAACACCCAGCAGCAAGCAGCTCGCCAAACTACGGCAGTCGCCATCAGACTCATGGTCAGGGGGAGGAGCCAGGACCAGGAAACCCTGGGCTACGTGGAGGCGTGGAACTTCACCGTAGCGGCCCCACTACTATGTTGAATTACTGCACCTACATTCAAATGGCCATCATATACCAAGTGAACCACTGTGCCCTTAACATAGTAGACATTTAAAAAAAAGTATGTTGTAGTTCCTGACATCATGCTAAAGAAAAATATTTACTACAAATTTTACAAGGAAACATTGCTAGGAATCAAAGTTACAAAGAAAATTAATCCCATGACAAACTTGGTGAAAAGAAAAATTGTGACTTATTCACAATAAGATAAATCTCTCAACTTGTTCTAAACAAGCCAAATGCAATCCAAATGGTGTCCACAAAGACCTGTGCATAAGCATGCTGTGGCACTCAGTTTGCCTCCAATTGTGCATCCAGGGGACTTCGCCGGAAGGAGCCTCTAGTGGTCAGGGCAGGCAATTCAAAGATGCTACTTGGGAGAGGGGGTCTGTAAGGTGTGCGCTTGAGTTTAGGAGGGGGTGTTGGTTTTGGGTTTGTTAGGGGGTGGTAGTTTTGGGAGAGGTGGCCTTGGGTTTGAAAGGGGGGTTGGAGGGGTTATCATGTTTTTGGGCTGAGGCCTTTGCTAATTTTAGGGGTATCTTGGGGGATAGTAGGGGTGGTTCCTGTCTCTTGAGGGGTGGGTTGGAATGTGGAAGGGATGGGTTGGGGTGGAAAGGGTAGGTGTGTTTTAGGTAGGATAGGTTTGGTGTGGCAAGGGTCAGGGCAAGGACAAACATAAGATTCTCATGGGGAAAAAGAGTAGCATGGTTGGGAGGAGTTGGGTGTGAGAGGTAGAGGGAGTGGAAGTTTCTGTTATGCATGCATTAGTTGAGGGTGCAGGTGTCTGTGGGTCTGGTGTAGGTGGCCACATTTAGGTGTGTGTTGCTTTGTTGGTGTGTGCTGTGTAGATGAGTGTGAGTTTCTGTTTTGTGAGTGCATGCACTGTGGAGGTCCTGGGTGTGGTTGGGGTGTATGTTTGTGTGGTGGTGGGTGCTGTGTGTGGCGGTGTGCTTATGGTAGTGCATGTGATTGTGGTGGAGGGTATGGTGTCTGGGGCTGTACTTGCATTGGTGGATGCGGCTGCGGTAGTGACTGAGGTTCTGGGGTATGCTGGTTGCGGTATTGCATGTGAGTGTGTTGGTGGCTGCAGTGTCTGAGAGTGTGCTTGTGGTGGATGTGGCTGTCTATGGTGGTGGATGCTGGGTCTGGATGTGTACTTGTGATGGCGGTAGTGTATTTGAGTGTGGTGGTAGCTGATGTTTCTGTGGTTGTGCTGGTGGTGGGGGTGGTATCTGTCTTTTTGGATGCATGTCTGTGTTTATTGTGTTGTTTGGGTTTCTGTGTGGGTGCCCTGCTTGTGTCTGTGTGAGTGGGTGAGTACAAAGGGGTTAGCATGCTTAATACAGGTCTGGGAAAAGGGAATTTGGGTGGGGATGGGGCAGGAGGTGGGGCACAAAGTTCGGATGGTTGGAGGCTGATAGTTTAATTGAATCTGTGTAAACAGAACTGATCATGAAATTTCACCTGAAGCTTGTGGTGCTGTGGTTTCAATATTTCCCAAGACTGGGGGGCACATGATTGGTGTCACAGTGGTAGGAACACAGAAAGTGAAGTCTTCGGGTACCTGAGGTGTTACAGATGGGGTGGGAGGTGTCGGTGGGGGCACAGTGAGTCTCACTCGAGCTGTCTGCCCATGCTGTCCAGATGGACCAGGCTCATCATCATCATTCAAATTACCAGGAGTTTTGTCCAGACTAACTGCTTAGTCTTGGGCTGGAGTGGAAGTATCTTCAGTGGCAGATTCCTAGCCACGTACTCTGCCAGTTGAACCTATTGAGAACATTTTATCGGTAAAAGTGTGTATTATATATTCAAATATTTTGAGACAAACAATGTAGATACCTAAAAGAAGAAAGGAAGAGATTTTTTTATAGCTTTTAGTGGAAATGCACATATTACCATAACTGTTTAGCTATTTCAAACAGTACTACTTCAAATAAGCAGGTGATAGGATGTCCTGAAAGGTTCATGAAGTGATTAGGAAGTATACCTAACATTACCCAACCATTCAGTCCAACAGGTGAAATGTGTAATTGTTAATTCTTTGGGCTAGCTGACATCAAAACAGGCATGTTCACAACTTGGATGGGTGTTTGGCATTAGCCATCACATGAACAGTGCAAGTCATTTTTTGCAAGTAGCATAGTGATTTACGTACCTTACAATTGTTCGTGTCAACACAGTTTGATTTGTGAAAGTCTTGACATCAATGCAATTGGTTGAGAGTAACAGGACTACATTCAGAAAACAACACAAACCATCTTCAGAAGAGAAATAAAGTAATAATGGTTCTGTCGGACAGAAATACACACTGTTTTAGTATTTCAATGTTTCCTTTCTTCAGTCTCGTACCTAACCAGGATATCAAGACAGGTGTACTAATACATTCACAAACAAAACTCACTGACCATAAAGAAAAATGAAAGCAAATTTTACTCAAATACTTTCACATGTGAACACAAAATACTTCAATCACTGTCCCTAACGAACATTTAAAACATATAAGGCACAAAAACTTTGTGCTAGAGTAATACTAAAAACAACAAGTAAAATGTGTTACTTCATATACTTTGGGTTAAACAACTATACATATACAATCATCCTGTAGACACATCAATTAGATCTAGGATCCTACAGGATTTTGAATAGTTTGTTCACGCCAAAGGAGAGGATTGCGTCGACGTTTCGACCCTAGGGGGGGCGATGCGGTGTTTTCACGCATCAGGTGCGGGTCTTCATCAGGACTGTATATATATATGGGACAGCCTGTTAATCATAATGGACATGTTTTAGATATTGGTCAGTGGTTTCATTTCCGCAATTATGAGCATGAAAACATTGCTCACCTCTTGCAGACCTAGCTCCGCATGGAGTCCTGGTCTCTTCCTCTTGAATCGTATTGTCGGTCCGTGTTAATCAGGCCGGCTAAATGTTCATTACACCTATAATTAAGGAGTAGGGGTTACTTACTTCCTACTTATATTATCCTTTAACATGTACAATGCACAGTCAAAGGTTTCCCATACATACCTCTGTATTGATATAGTCTATACAGATGGTTGTAAACTTGCTCCTTTGTATCTGTAATAAAGGAGTGATGTATAACATTACCCTCTATATGTCATTTCAACAAAACAGGTATTGTGATTGTGACTCAAGTGCACATGCAGGTGCTACCCATTTCTGATGTGAGATTAGCCAGGAGTTCCTAACACCCACCCACTCTCACATAGAAGCCTCGTTATTTAATAATGGGGTTGAGGTACAAGGTGACTACTCTGGACTATGCGTCCAACCCTCCCTACTTGTGGTGCGTTATTATCATTTCTTAAATGTTACTTACACATGTACGCCCCCCAATATCTTTTAACACCGACTAGAGATGATGTTACCATACTATCCTAACCTGCATTTTTTGCGAGGTGCCCTTCTAAGTCTCTTTTAAAAAACCGACCGGGGCGTGAAGCTATCATGCAGCCTAATTCCGTCGTGTCCCTCTTAGTTAAATTTTACTAAACAACCAAATCTCTCTTCTCTGGCCCAGCCTCGGGCGTGATCACTGTGTGTTATAACTCTGCCAGGGCCCGGTTATGTTACCATGCGTGCATCGATCATGATTATAAATTGGTGTACTAAGTGCAAGCCGTGCTATTGAAGTGACTAAGGGTGGAGTGACTGATCAGCTAAAGTCTATTTTGGCCTAAACGTCCTTTAACTTACTTCTAACACGCGCGGGTCGCCTCCTTCACTTTCCGTTCGTGCTGACATCTCCTATCAACTCGTTTCCCTACGCTTATAACGTGAACGTTATCTCACATTCTGAATTCTACTGGTGGTACTGACGGGTGCCTATTGCCCTCTTGTGGCCGATTGTCATAAGCAATACCATGTAATATGTAAACGTATATATGGAAATGTATAAAATTGTTAATTTGTCCCACTATGGTAAATTATACATGATCAAGTGTTTATAACAATGGCCATAGAATTAAGACAGGGGGAATAGTCAGAATGAAGACTACAAGGATATAATCCGTATGTTTAGAGAATTGCCATTGCTTACCATGTAGGATGTAAACGTAGAAAGGGAAATGTATTAAATGGTTAACTTGTGCCACTATGGTAAATTATACAGGATCAAATGTTCATAACAATGTAATGCTGTGAGTGATTAACTATGTTGATACTCTCTGTTAATGTTGTCAGAGGTTATAGAAATTGTGATATAATTCCCTAGAATAACAAAGTGATTGTGCCCCAATTATTATGGAATGCACGAACAAAAACCGATATGAATGCTCAGGGAATATCATATTCGAGAAAGGAACGTGCCTAGAGCAACTGGTTTTCACAAACACTATGACAATCGGCCACAAGAGGGCAATAGGCACCCGTCAGTACCACCAGTAGAATTCAGAATGTGAGATAACGTTCACGTTATAAGCGTAGGGAAACGAGTTGATAGGAGATGTCAGCACGAACGGAAAGTGAAGGAGGCGACCCGCGCGTGTTAGAAGTAAGTGAAAGGACGTTTAGGCCAAAATAGACTTTAGCTGATCAGTCACTCCACCCTTAGTCACTTCAATAGCACGGCTCGCACTTAGTACACCAATTTATAATCACGATCGATCACGCATGGTAACATAACCGGGCCCTGGCAGAGTTATAACACACAGTGATCACGCCCGAGGCTGGGCCAGAGAAGAGAGATTTGGTTGTTTAGTAAAATTAAACTAAGAGGGACACGACGGAATTAGGCTGCATGATAGCTTCACGCCCCGGTCGGTTTTTTAAAAGAGACTTAGAAGGGCACCTCGCAAAAAATGCAGGTTAGGATAGTATGGTAACATCATCTCTAGTCGGTGTTAAAAGATATTGGGGGGCGTACATGTGTAAGTAACATTTAAGAAATGATAATAACGCACCACAAGTAGGGAGGGTTGGACGCATAGTCCAGAGTAGTCACCTTGTACCTCAACCCCATTATTAAATAACGAGGCTTCTATGTGAGAGTGGGTGGGTGTTAGGAACTCCTGGCTAATCTCACATCAGAAATGGGTAGCACCTGCATGTGCACTTGAGTCACAATCACAATACCTGTTTTGTTGAAATGACATATAGAGGGTAATGTTATACATCACTCCTTTATTACAGATACAAAGGAGCAAGTTTACAACCATCTGTATAGACTATATCAATACAGAGGTATGTATGGGAAACCTTTGACTGTGCATTGTACATGTTAAAGGATAATATAAGTAGGAAGTAAGTAACCCCTACTCCTTAATTATAGGTGTAATGAACATTTAGCCGGCCTGATTAACACGGACCGACAATACGATTCAAGAGGAAGAGACCAGGACTCCATGCGGAGCTAGGTCTGCAAGAGGTGAGCAATGTTTTCATGCTCATAATTGCGGAAATGAAACCACTGACCAATATCTAAAACATGTCCTTTATGATTAACAGGCTGTCCCATATATATATACAGTCCTGATGAAGACCCGCACCTGATGCGTGAAAACACCGCATCGCCCCCCCTAGGGTCGAAACGTCGACGCAATCCTCTCCTTTGGCGTGAACAAACTATTCAAAATCCTGTAGGATCCAAGATCTAATTGATGTGTCTACAGGATGATTGTATATGTATAGTTGTTTAACCCAAAAGTATATGAAGTAACACATTTTACTTGTTGTTTTTAGTATTACTCTAGCACAAAGTTTTTGTGCCTTATATGTTTTAAATGTTCGTTAGGGACAGTGATTGAAGTATTTTGTGTTCACATGTGAAAGTATCTGAGTAAAATTTGCTTTCATTTTTCTTTATGGTCAGTGAGTTTTGTTTGTGAATGTATTAGTACACCTGTCTTGATATCCTGGTTAGGTACGAGACTGAAGAAAGGAAACATTGAAATACTAAAACAGTGTGTATTTCTGTCCGACAGAACCATTATTACTTTATTTATTACCCACCCAGGTTCTGAGGGTTACAGGGTCACCCCATTACATGTATTCATCTTCAGAAGAGAGCATTGAGTAGGTATTGATCACTACATTACTCTTTACCTTAGTTCGAAATCAGTTTGACAAGAGATAATGGGCAAATTGACATATCAATATTTTTTGAAAAACAGAAACAGGGAATCATGGTAGTTGTAGTAATTTCAAAGACAACTTCCTAACACTTGCACAATGATTAGTGAATCATACCTGTGAAAATATGCAGTGGAAATGGGACAGACACAATATGACATGCAAATGGGTAATGGATTATTTGGTGCTGTAACACTTAGAGGTACCATACCATCATGTGACATGTAATGGAGATTTATACTGGTAACACAATACATTCACACACACAATCTAAATGATCTAAAACAGATGTTTTGAGGTTTCTATATAATGAAATTATGTGCTGAACACAGCTAACTTCAAATCAAACAGAACATTTGAACACAATTGAGAGGCAACAAAACAGAGTACACATAATGTGTTAGTACATAGAACACCAAAAGGAAATAAATAAATAAAATATTTTGGTTGATTCTGTGCCTCTTTAATCAATTTCCTCTTCATAAGATATAGATAAATACAGCCAAACCATTTCACCTGGCTACAGGCTTCCTCAGGGCAAGATCCTATGTCAGGTCGAACACACTATTTAAAGCAGACACATTGTAGCAATTGACTTCCCAGTATTCCATGAAAGCTCTTATAGCAGCCGTAAGTTTGGAATTCCATCAGCTGTTGGTAGGCCAAAGAACAGGGTATTATGCCATTGTTGTAGAAAATTACATCCATCCATACTGGTCTGTGCTCGGCAACGAGTAATCTAACCACCAGCATAAAACATTCACATTCTTTGATCCTGGTGGGTGTACGCTGCAAAAACAACCCAAAAACCTTTTAAAAATGATTTTCATAAAGACATCGTACCAACCACTTGTGCCTGGCACGCTTAAAAAATGTTTTTCCTAGAACCACCATTGAGTGTGTCTGTGTTTTTATCATGTTTATCTACTTAATTGTGTATGTACAGAAGTGTGTTTGGGTGTGTTACTGTATGTATTAGTAATTCAAGGTTGCATGATTGTATGTATAAGTTAGTATATATCTGTGTTAGTGAAAGGATCAGAGTGTATATAGGTGTGTTGCTTAGTGCATCAGCGTATGCATGTGTGTGCCTGGCTGTGCCATTGTATGTGTCAATGTGTGTATAGGTGAGTAAACATATGTATTAGTGTCCACTTGGGTTTTTCACTGTATGAATCAGTATTTACCTGGCTCAATCAATCAATCAATCAATCAATCAAAGACATTTATAGAGCGCACTACTTACCCGTAGGGTCTCAAGGCGCTTGGGGGGGGGGGGCGTTACTGCTCGAACAGCCAGGTCTTGAGCTTCTTCCTGAAGGAGAGGTGGTCTTGGGTCAGGCGCAGGTCGGTCGGGAGGGAGTTCCAGGTCTTGGCGGCCAGGTAGGAGAAGGACCTTCCTCCTGTTGTCGCTCTTCGGATGCGGGGGACGGTGGCGAGGGCGTGGCTGGCTGATCGGAGGTGGCGTTTGGGAGCGTAGAAGTTGATTCGGTTGTTGAGGTAGCTCGGGCCTTGATCGTGTAGGGCTTTGTGTGCGTGGGTGAGGAGACGGAAGGTGATTCTTTTGTTGACGGGGAGCCAATGCAGGTCTCTCAGATGTCCGGAGATGTGGCTGTTTCGTGGGATGTCGAGGATGAGTCTGGCTGAGGCGTTCTGGATCCGCTGGAGTCTCTTCTGGAGCTTGGTGGAGGTTCCGGCGTAGAGGGCGTTGCCGTAGTCCAGTCGGCTGGTGACGAGGGCCTGGGTGACAATCTTCCTGGTCTCGGTGGGGATCCACCAGAAGATCTTCCGTAGCATGCGCAGGATGTTGAAGCACGACGAGGAGACGGCGTTGACTTGTCTGGTCATGGAGAGGGTGGAGTCCAGGATGAAGCCCAGGTTGCGTGCGTGGTCCGTCGGTTTGGGTGCGGTGCCCAGGGCGGGGGGCCACCAGGAGTCGTCCCAGGCGGAGGACGAGGAGCCCAGGATGAGGACCTCCGTCTTGTCGGAGTTCAGTTTCAGGCGGCTGGTCGTCATCCACTCGGCTACATCTTTCATCCCTTCGTGCAGGTTGGCTCTGGCGGCGGCGGGGTCGTTGGTCAGGGAGAGGATCAGCTGGGTGTCGTCGGCGTAGGAGATTATGTTGAGGTTGTGTTGGCGTGCGATGGCCGCGAGGGGGCTCATGTAGACGTTGAAGAGGGTGGGGCTCAGCGAGGATCCTTGAGGGACGCCGCAGATGACTTCGGTGGCCTCTGACTTGTACGGTGGTAGGCGGACTCTCTGTGTTCTTCCGTCGAGGAAGGAGATGATCCACTCCAGTGCCTTCTCCTGGATTCCGACGTTGCTGAGGCGCTGCACTAGGGTGCGGTGGCAGACAGTGTTGAATGCCGCGGAGAGGTCTAGGAGGATGAGGGCCGCTGTTTCTCCGTTGTCCATCAGGGCTGGATGTCGTCGGTGGCAGCGATGAGGGCGGTCTCGGTGCTGTGGTTGGCTCGGAAGCCAGACTGTGAGGGGTCGAGGGATCCATTCATCTCGAGGAAGGCGGCCAGCTGTTTGTTGACGGTCTTCTCGATGACTTTGGCTGGAAACGGGAGGAGCGAGATGGGGCGGTAATTCGGTGGGGTCCGCTGTAGGTTTCTTGAGTAGAACGCTGAGTTCGGCGTGCTTCCAGCTCTCAGGGAAGGTGGTGTTGTCGAAGAAGGTGTTGATAATGTCCCGCAGGTGGGGTGCGATGACAGCGTCGGCCTTGTTGAAGACGTGGTGAGGGCAGGGGTCGGTCGGAGATCCGGAGTGGATGGAGTTCATCATGTGGACGGTGTCTTCGGTGCTGGTCGGAGTCCAGGCGCGGAGGGTGGTGGTGGGCGGCGTTGCTGCGGTCGTGGCGTGCGTCGGTTGAATGCTGAAGCTGTTGTGTATGTCCGCAATCTTGTTGTGGAAGTAGGAGGCGAGGGAGTTGCAGAGGTCTTGCGATGGGGTGATGTCGTTGTTTACGGCGTCAGGGTTGGGGAGCTCTTTCATGATGTTGAAGAGTTCCTTGCAGTTGTGTGCGTTGTTGTCCAGCCGGTCCTTGAATGCAGTTTTCTTGGCGGCGCGGATCAGTTGGTGGTGCTTCCGGGTGGCAAGCTTGAGGGTGGTCATGTTGCCCGGTGTTGGTTCCCTTCTCCAGACTTTCTCGAGGGCTCGGCAGTTCTTCTTGGAGCTCTTGAGTTCGTCGGTGAACCATGGGGCTTTCTTGCTGCCGGGTCTGCTGGGTGGGGTCCTCAGGGGGGCGAGTTCGTCCGCGCAGTTGCTGATCCACTTCGTGAGGTTGTCGGCGGCCTGGCTGGGGTTCGCTGAGCTGGCAGGTGGGTGCTGGCTCAGGGAAGCGGCGAGCTGGTCGGCTGTGATCTTGTTCCAGCTTCTTCGGGCAACCTGTTGCTGGTGGTGGTGGATCGTCGTTCTTTTGAAGGTGAAGTGGACGCAGCTGTGGTCCGTCCAGTGGAGTCCTGTGGCATGGCTGAAGGCGATGTCTTTGCTGGATGAGAAGACGGCGTTGAGTGTGTGTTCGGCGAGGTGGGTGGGGGTGGACACCAGCTGCTTGAGTCCGAGGTTGGCGAGGTTGTCGAGCAGGGTGATGGTGTTGCGGTCGCTGTTGTTCTCCAGGTGGAAGTTGAGGTCCCCCAGGAGGATGTAGTCAGCGGAGGGGAAGGCATGCGGGCTGACGAAGTCGGCGATGTCCTCGCTGAATTGTGTGCGTGGTCCCGGGGGTCGGTAGATCAGGGTGCCTCTGAGGGTGGTCTTCGGGTCAGTGTGGATCTGGAAGTGCAGGTGTTCGGCGGTGGTTAGGGTGTCGCCGGTGTTGGTCGTGATGCGGATGGTGTCCCTGTGGATGACGGCGATGCCTCCTCCCATCTGGTTGGCGGTGCGGTCCCTCCGGGTGATCTTGTAGCCCTCTGGGATGGCGATGGCGATGTCCGGCGCTGAAGAGGCGTTCATCCAGGTCTCCGTGAGGAAGGCAACGTCAGAGGCTGTGGTGTCGAGGAGGTTCCAGAGTTCGATGGCGTGTCTGTGGACGGAGCGGGTGTTGAGCAGGATGCACTTGAGGTGGTTGCTGCTGGTGTTCGGCTTGGCGGGTGCTGGTGCAGGGCAGGTCCGGATGCAGGTGAACTTGCAGGCGTGGCAGCTGAAGGGTCCGTGGGTGCGTCGCGGGGTGGCTCGGTAGCATCCTGGGATTCGGCCGGTGTTGAGTGCGTTGAGGGTGGCGGCGGTGTACGTCAGGCGGGTGGGCAGGGGTCCTCGAGGGCCAGGGGTCCTAGCACTGGGCGCGGTCCAGGCGCGGACGGGCGCAGACGGGCTTACCTTTGGCGCGCCTTCGGCGCACAATCGGCGCGCCCGCTGCACGTGACCGCTGCGCGTTCGCACGGTCGCCATATATGGCGATGTGCGAGGGAGGGCGGAGCAGCTGTGTAAGTGTATGCATCACTGTGTGACTCAGTGTGTTAGCGCATGAATCAGTGTGTGCCGGGGTTTTACATTATAAATTTCTGATTAAAGGATAGTAATCTACAATAAAAAGCTAGTGTTAATAGTAGAACTCAAGACATTTATATCAATTATACATATTATTTAATGCCTTCTTTTATTGTTTGCCGCTTCCATACTTTTAAATGAAGTATGTATAGATGCTCATCACTGTAGAAGAAAAAACAGGCATATGGACTGCTAACGAAACCCCTTAAGTAAAATAGCACATTATTTCAAATTAGAATTACTGTGCTTCACACTCACTAAAACATTTACCTCACTTTTTTACCTATTTCTCAATAACATAATGTTTGTTCGTGTTTTATAATAAAATTACTGTGTATGAATAAAAGTGGCATATAAAAAGGCATAAAAAGATAACACCGTCCACAGGCAGCATGACCAGGCATAATAAAATCTGGCAATCCATTCATCAGAAGTAGAGCATATCAGTACTGTAATTTTTGTAATAGTTTTCCAGCTGATCTTCAAACATATGTTCTAATTATAATATTTTGTGGATCCACTTTAAGTTGTTATAAATACACAGAATATCCAAAAATATTTTAAGATGAATATGGTTAGCAGTATTCCATTTTCTCGTCAGTACATGTTTGTCCTGGATTGTACTTTTTAATCTGTGTTTCCAATTTAGTGTTAACGCTGTCATTTTCTTGCAAGAGTAACTAGATTACAATATTTGGAATGTGTTATAAAGATATTACCCTTATTAGGCCGAATGATATCTTAATTGGTTTTATTAAAAGTTCCAGAAGAATAGTATTCTATTGTTTTAGTTGTAATCCTTCTTAGTACTTTGGTTCAAGAAAGAAGAGGTAAGAATTTGGTAGTTTATTCGGTAATCTGTGCTTGAATGTAATGTTTCTATGGTTACACTCCGGCCACCCAGTTGTATTTTTTAAGAAGATGGTGTAGTGTTCCCATGTAACATTTACTCCTTCATGAAAAATAGGAGCTATGCAGGTATATGTTTTACAAGAAACTGAGATTTGCGCAGCTTTAAAATGTGTAAATTGTGTTTATAATTAGGTTCCAACTGCATTGCAGCACTGTAGCATTAGGATGATATATTTGCCAGTTTTTTTTATATTCAAAGTTGATAGAAGATATGAGTTACATTTTGTGCAGCTGTAATTCCATGATGCAGTTTTGAATTTGTTTTCAAAACTGACCGTTTTATAGTCTGGCAGAGCTAAGTAGATAAATTGTTCTGAACCTATTTGTGATGTTCAAGAAAAATACGTTTTTTTCTAAATTAGGCTCCCACGAGTAACTTAGTCCAAATAGCTCATCAATAGGTACCATCTTTTGTTCTAAGATATCAAGTAGGACCATCATAACTCCTTGTGCATCTTCTTGAGTGTTTATTGTGAAGTGTACATATCCAGTACACAAATCTACAAGATCTCTAATAGAAGATACAGAATATGTTTTTGATCTATCACTGCAGATGTGTTCTAATACGTTAAAGAGTGCAGAGAACAATCTTTTCTTTTTAAAGGAGGTAAAGAGAATAGTGCATTGAGAACTACATTGGAATATCAGGCGACTCTAGAGATGTTTGAGAACTAGTAACTAAAAATGTCACCACCATAATTAGGTTTCTTTTCATCCAATGCTTCTTTCTTCTGTTTTTTACTTGTTTTATGAGGAATCTCGCAATCATCCTTTGAAATCTTTCATTTTTGGTAATACTCTTGGCTTTTCACAAACCACGTACTGTCTTAAATGAGGAGCATAGAGGTTTCTCAATGGTTATACTCTATCACACAAAGTTCTAACCTGTGACAATGCTACACATGACATGCTGTCCTTAACTACATCCACTAAGACTTCCTCAACATTTAAATTATACTGCAAAATGATCCCACAACTCTTAGAAACATGTAAACACGTTTATAATCCCACAGGTTTGAAAACACACTTTTCCAAATAATTCAGTTTTTATTGTCGTTTTTAAGTCAACAGTATTGTCACTCCTTGATGTTCCATTTTGTCAACTGCTGTCAGATCCAATATTTGTTCTTTTTCTTGTTGTAACAATTGTTCATTGAAAGAGGTACATTCTTGAAGAGTAGGCATTTAACAGAGAATAGATTTTTGTTGTTCAATACATTCAAGCATTTGCTCTGCTGCAGAACTTTTAGAAGGAAATAAGTTCTTTTGAAACCGAGTTTGCAAACGTCTTCCTTCTTTTGACAGTATTACTACTCTGACATCTTATAGAATATTCCCATATTGTATGTTCCGCCATCGTCATGAGATTTACCCCTGCCAAATTATGATGGCGGTGGGTATCGCAGTGGATGGAAAGTCCGCCCACCGATTTTCCGCTGATAGCAATCGTCACAAATATGATGCCGGCGGAAACCAGCATTTCCGTGGCAATTGAACCGCCATTGAAGGGCTGCCGTGGAATGTCTTCAGGGGCCAGTTGTGGGCCCCCCTTGTATTGGGGGAGGTGTGGGTGCACTGGGGTGGTACCCATGGATCCCCCCTACATTTCACTGCACCAAGTGGCAGGCACAGTGTAGTGCCTGCCACGTAGTGAAGTAAAATGCACAACAAGCTCTTTTTAACATCGCAGTGGTGCTGCTGTCACCGCAATGTTAAAGGTGCGGAATCCGACCGCAGTGCTGGCGGTCCCATCATAATTGTATATGCGGGACCTCCAAACGCATGGCGGTCGGACCCAATCATCGCTTCGGTGGTCCGCCCGCCATTGTAACGAGCCCCTAAGTTTGAGAGCATGCTCACCTCATTGATTAATTGATTTCTTCAAAATTCTTGAAACCTTGTGGAAAGCTTCACCAGACAACTTTTGGTATATCGGTTTATTATTGTGGGCAACAGGTAGCATAAGTAGACATTATAATGCAATTCCATTTATGAGCATGCACCTAATCCAGTGGGTGCTGAACCTACACACAACAAAATGGACTCTGTAATTCTTTAAAGCTAAGTGGTTAGAGCTTGAAATAATAAGTCTTTCCCAGTCCCATCATGTCCCCTAACATATAAAAGAATTGGCTTAAAACTTCAACATTTACATTAATAGTTTTCATAGACTAATCCATGCTCTATTTTTGATTTCACTTTTATATATATCTTTTTATGCTCATTATTGAGTTGCTGCGCTAACTGTTCCAAGCCAACATTTTCTTCTCTTCCTTGTTCCAATGATGTCTGCACCTCATTCATTGCTATGGCAGCTTAATTTTCAATTATTGCTCTCCAAGAGGATCTTGCATGAGAGGTTCGGAATTCTGGCTGCTTTGGAAACTATCCTTTGCTATCTCTGTAGCAATTGTTTCCTCTTGTTCAATTTCATAATTTAATATTTTGATGCAGTTTGGAAATATTGGGCATTGAATGCTATCTTTTATATGATGAAAAGAATCTTCGTAGCAGTGACCTTGTCCAAGTAACTCTGTTTCACAACATCAATGTTTGAATAGCTGGAGAAGTGCTAAGTTAAAAAATACATTTTTCACATCAGTTTGTGGTTGAGATGGTTGTTTGGTTCGGTAAGCAAAAGGTAACTTAATAAACCATAGAAAAAGTTCTTGTCAAACTGACAAGAACTTTTTCTATGGTTTATTAAGTTACCTTTTGCTTACCGAACCAAACAACCATCTCAACCAACTACAGCATATTTTCTTTCATCAATGTTTTCTGTTTCATGGTTCCTGTACCTATAGTGTTGCAAAATTTCATATAGACACATTTTTTCTAGGTGGGCACTTCTTCTTGGATACTGGGGCCTCATTTATGAGGCCCTGCGTCACTTTTACGCCGCCGGCACGTCACGTTTTGTGACGCATCAGCAGCGTAAAAAATGTGCCTTGTTGCACCATATTTACAAAGTGACGCATCTAGGTAGATGCGTCACTTTGTAAACCCCTGCGCTACATTATACCTACGCCAGGTATAATGTACGCAGGGGGGTCGTTCTGACGCAAGAAAGGGTCATAGAAGTGATGCAGTGTAATCTGGAAGATTTCACTGGGCCACTTCTAGGACACAAATGCATCAAATTCTTACGCCTGCCTCACAGCAGGCATAAGACTGGTGCAGGCCCTTTCACATGGGGCTTGCCCCATGTGAAAGGACACATTGCTGGAGTTGCATCACTTTTGTGACACACTCCAGAAATGCGTCACTTTTGCGCCATTCAGATACGTCAGAAATACTGACAAATCTGTAACTCCTTGCGCCATGATGCGCTATACTGTAAATATGACGCATCATTGGTGTCGCAAGGAGGGTACAGTGAAAGGTGACGCATCACTGTTTTCACACAGCGATGCGTCACTTTTCATAAATGAGGCCCCGGGTATCCAACATATCTGTTTTTTGTTAGATATATACTCTCTGGATCACACTCAGCTAGGTACTTAATTTCTGGGAAAGACTTCAAGACTCTGTTTCACGTATCGGCAAGGCTTAGACTAACCCATACAATTCCTGTAGACTTTGAGAATATGCAAGATGAACTCAATCTGTCACAGCACGCAAAACAACCTATCTCCATATGTGAAAGCATTTTCAAAGAGAAACTGTTCAATTTCATACAAAGGGATTTTTCGGCAGAAATTTCCTTCCATGTTTCCTTCTTCTCTTTTTTCTCTAATGTTGTGATGTATGAAGTAGCATAGCGTGTAACAACAATGGAATTGTCTGCAACAAACTGTATGTCCATACTTTCATTCCATATTTTTAGAATAACAGAATTGTAATTGGTAATGTATTTGGAGGCCTCTGATCTTCTCAGATGTTTTGGTGATTTTCTTGTGAGGGTGTGTCTCACTGCTGATAAAAAGCTATTCACTCTTCCTTTAAAGATGAGAGGCCTTGGATATCCAAAACCACATCTGGTATAAAATGTACCTTTACATCTTTATCTTAGGATGCAATATTTCACACATCTATGTGTTTCGGACTGTAGAACTTGTTGTCTTAGGGTTATTGTTATTACTCTCATCTGGGATGGTGCAGGTAGCATGCTGTTCTATGAAACGCAGTACACAGTCAACAATAGCAGTTCCAAATTTAGGTGCATCTTTTTTCCATAAGAGAATGTGTATATGAGCAGCACCTTTGGCCTGGTATTCTTTTCGCCAAAAGAAATCTGTACTTTCTTTAAGAGGTCAAATTGTTTTATTGCATGTGAAAGCCACTATTGCTTGAAACTTGTGATTTAAATCCCTACATACATTAGCAGGATCCAAAGTTTTCCTGCTGTTTTCAAACGAATATCCTTAATGTTAGACTTTATTTCTATTAGCAGGCCGGGCTTTAGCGCTGGTGGCGTTCATTGCGTCAATCACTTTTGATGCTGCCACGTTCTGTGACCTCCTCCTTAGATTCTCTCGCTACCACCTGCAAAAGTGTACCTCATCTCTCCTATCATAAGATATTGCTAAGCACAGCACTTCCCTGAGGTCACAGCACCTCACACCACAGGTCAGCGCCCTGTGCAACCGCACCAATCGCACTGCCCTAAAGCCAGCCCTGCCTATTAGAAATTGTAGTAAATCATCCCATGCATACTCCGCACAACTAAGAGGCCGATTAGGATGGCGGACGGACTTGCGTCCGTCCGCCACCCCCGAGGTGGAGGGATCGTCTGCAGGGGCTGCGGCGTTCCCTCCATCCCAATTAGGATGTGACCGCCACCCTGGAGGTCACATCCCCTATCTTTAACATTGCGGCGGATGCTGCTTCAAGCAGCACCCGCGGCAAGGTTAAAAGTGCATGTTTCCCTTTGCATGCACGAAGCAGCAGGCACGGCGTGGTGCCTGCTGCTTCGTGCACGAAAAGGCAGGGGGGTACCATAGGTACCCCCCATATGCACCCCTACCCCCCTTTACCCTGGGGGCCCGCAACGGGCCCCCAAAGAAAAGTCCGTATGCCTTTCCATGGCGGAAATGCCGCCGTGGAAAGGAATAGGACCGCTGACATCCCAATATGGCTGCCATGTTAGAGCTTTTCCGCCGCGGTCGGAAGGCGACCGCGGCGGAAAAGCGGAGAATGGAAAAAAGATCCCCCAGCCATCCTAATCTGGCAGGGGATCTTTTTTCAATCTGCAGCGGTTAATCCGCTTCCACCGGCCCAGAAGATGCGGATTATCCGCAATCCTAATGAGCCCCTAAGTGTCACAAACCAAGTAGGTGTACCAAAATTTCGAAGCATACATTTAAGTTCTCCATCATGACGATACCAGCATTCATTCATTCCACGTACACATTCCATCAAATTGATTGTTATACTCCAGATTTTAATCCTTACCTTGCTTTTTTTCAACAAACTCCCTTGCATAAACATTTGCAGCTTACCACCTGCCTTTAAAATATGGTTCACAGCATAAGACAATCCTGACAAGTCACTCTCAAATAACAGGTAGAATATATTAAGACTGGGTGGAGTTGGCGGAGTGCCACTTCGTGGAATTCCACGGAGTTGGATAAAAACTAAGTGGAATTCCGCTCCACTCCGCTCCGCCCCCTGCTTGCATGCAGCATGATGCAGACAACCACTTGCATGGCTTACCTGGTGCTTTTCTGCCATGCGGTGCCCTTCTCAGGCTGTCCTCCTCCTCCTCCTGGCTATCTCCTCTAGTCCCCAGGCTCATCCATGGCAAAATGAAACTCCTAATCTCTACATCTTGGGAGGACTGTGCACGCGCATACCGGCTCAGTCCTCCCAAGAGTGACGTAGAGAGTAGGGGTTTTGTTTTGCCATGGACGAGCCTGGAGTGGAAAGGAGACAGCCAGGAGGAAGAGTACAGCCCAGACAGGGAAGAGCACAGCACTGCAGAGACGCACCATGACCAGGTATGCCTGCGGCAGAGTCGTCATGGGTGGCAGGGCAAACTCTGCTCCGCCGCAGAATCAGAGTTTTTGCCGAACTCCGCATTGCCAGTGGAGCACAGAGTTGGTAATACTCCGTAAACTCTGCTGGCGGAGTGGAGTTTGCCACCCACCCTTAGAATATATAGGAAATACACTGTTGAAAATTAGAGTCCTATAAATATGTTCTTGTTGACCTGTATTCAGCTGCTGTTATTTGTATAGGCCGATCATTGTTTCCTGTGGGAAATTGCTGTGGAAAGCAGCGGGCCTCTAAACATTTCACACACACTTTTGAGCTTCTCTAGCTTATTTAATTTGAAACAAATCAATGTAACCCCCAACAACTACTTTTGAATTGAATTGGAGGTATACAGTAGTGCTCAAATCTTTCTTTTGACTTTTCCTTATTCTCTTTTTCTATTTGCCAACTTAATTGTAGAGATTCATCATCAGTACAACTTACATCTTCAATAATGTCCATATTTCTGTAAAAACATTTTCTTTCAAGTATTATGGGGTTTTATAAACTTTATTCACATCCAATAACTCTAGCCAGATTTGTTTACTTTTTGTGGGTACTCAATTTATCAGTGGCTCATATATGCCACTATCAAGTGGCAATTTATTATTTATTTTATTTATTTATATTTATTTTATATATAAACTATATATATATATATATATATATATATATATATATATATATATATATATATATATATATATATATATATATATATATATATATATATATATATATGTACCAAATTTCTGCCACTCATCTCTGTTATCTTGCTCAGTTTTTAAAAAAAACAACTATATTATGAGTTTGGTCATGTAGTGAGTGAGGCGACAACAAATACAAACATATTCAGGTTTTTCGGAACATAGTGCATTAAAATTTCCTGTCTCTTTTCCAAATTTTTTAATACTAATCTCTGTGTACTGTTGGGCTACACTGCCACTCACTAGCTCCTCATTTTTCTTATACTTCTTGGACCAAAGAAATGGAGTTGAATTTCTTCACATACATTCTCAACCTCTGCCACAGCGCCATGTAATAGAGCTCTATTCATATCTTCTAAACATAAGGCTGGAGTTTTTACATAATAAAGTATCCTTAATACATTTTGCATTTTCGAATGATGCACAGCTAACATTCTAAAGTGATGATAAGTTCTTTTACATGCTTTCTTTGAAAGACATGCCAGTAAATTATTGTGTAGGTTAGTGTATTTCCTAACTTTGCATGGATCTGATCCTTGGAGCATTTACATTTTTTGTTTCAGACTTCTTCATGAAAATGCTCCCAATCGCTTTAACATAAAGGCCGAACTCCATCCCTTTTTTCGCAAAGTACGATTGAGACACTTCTATAGACATAATATCACGTCACGATCTACCTCAACCACTGGATTGAGATCACCATCTACGTTCATGCCACCAAGCCATATGATGTTGCATAAGATCTTAACATTTAAAAGTTTTGTTAGCCTAGATATTCTCAAAACATGCGCCAACAGGTCATATGTAAGACACAATGTTACCAAAGGAGAACGCGAAGCCCTACACACACTGAAAGACAACAAATCCCTAGTCTTCAAACCCGCAGATAAAGGCGGTGCGATTGTGATGCAAGACATCAATGATTACAAGGATGAAATCTACTCGCAAATATGAGATGGGATTAGTTACAGACGCACACCCAGTGACCCTACAAAAGAAGTGAGAAAACACATCCAACAAGTAACTACTGAGGGGAGGATATCTGGATGTCTGGCTTTTTATCAGAACAGGAATTCAACTATCTCAACAATACTGAACCATGCCTTCCCACTATATACACATTACCGAAGGTACATAAGAACCTACAAAAACCTTCTGATAGACCCATCATATCCGGTTGTGGCTCACTCCTGGAGCCTTTGTGCAAATACGTGGATTTCTTTCTGAAACCTTTGGCTGAAACTACAGTAACATATCTTCGTGACACCATGCAGGTCATAAGCATAGTAGATGGTTTGGATTTTGACCCAAGGACACAACTGTTGGCCACCCTTGACATTGTGTCACTTTGCACTAGTATACCCCAACAGCAAGGTCTTGATGTGATAATACAAGCCATGGATAATAGACCACAACCATCGAAAGTACCAACGGATTTCGTACTTAACCTTTTGGAAATCGCCATGATGCACAATTTCTTTGTCTTACAGAACAATTTTTTTATACAGACGAAAGGAGTGGCGATGGGGGCAGCCTTCGCCCCAGACCTGGCCATCCTCTATATGGATAGTTTTGAAAATTAACTTTTTCTTCTAACACCAACCCCTACAAGGCTAATGTGACACAATGGCACAGGTATATTGATGATAGACAACTGATTTGGTTAGGTGATGAAGAGGATCTCATCAAATTCTTTGAGCGGCTGAACACATGCTCGGGAGACATCAAATTTACGATTCACTACGATGGGCAGAACATAGACTTCCTTGATGTCACGATCAAAGTGCTAGAGGACCAACTATAAACCACCCTCTACAGGAAACCAGCTGAAAGGAACTCTCTTCTACAATATACCAGTCACCACAACTGTAGGCTGAGAGACAATCTACCATTCAGACAGTTCCTCAGAATCCGGATGAACTGCACCCTAAAGGACGACTTCTTCCATGAGTCAGACGACCTCATTACCAGACTAATTGAGAGAGGATATCCCAGACGACTGGTGAAAAGAGCCAGGAAAAGGGCGTGATACCAGAATAGAGAAACCCTTTTGACACCTAAAGAGAATAAACAGGACAATAACAGAATGATCTGTGTCACAACATACTGCACATGCAGTAATGAGTTTAAGAGAATTATAAACAAGCATTGGAAACTCATATCCAATGAACTAGACACACTGGAACCCCCCATGCATGCTTTCAAAAAAGCTAAGAATGTACAAGACTATGTTGTCAGCTCACTACTTGACACGCCATCACAACCAACTATCCAGACTGTGTGGAACCTACCACAAATTGTGGGACATTTCAAATGTATGCATTGTAAGGGTTGCCATATGCCGATGGAAACCAAGTCTTTCAACTTCAAACATCACACCATCCAACTCAAGACTCACACTAACTGCAACTCATGTGATGTTAGTTATGCCATCCTGTGGCCATGTAATCTCTTATATGTGGGTCAAACCAGACAGAAAGTCAAGAATCGGATATTACAACACTGTAGTAGGATTCGCTGTGACACACCAGGTGCCCCACTGGTTAAGCATTTCAAAACACATGCCCACTCACCAGACTCGATCAGATGGTTAGTCCTGGAGTAGGTAACATTGGGCCCTAGGGGTGGAGATATCGCACCTATCCTGAATATCAGAGAATGTAAGATGATGAATCTTTTGGACACTGTGAACAATGGGCTGAATGAGTTGGATGCCACCAACGCCCAACTGGCTGGCCTAACTACAGAATAGGAAGGTTATGTAATGTAATGTGTCCTTTTGGCCCTAGTTTATGCATGTTACCTGTAATCTGTACAAACCTTATGTGACCATGTCAGGACCACGGCAATATAACGTATTGATAAGACATGTTTGACAACACAAGGTACATGCAATCAAGAACCTTATAACTTCCAGTCCTTTTAACATGCGCAATATTGGGTTTACTACAATGTATTGTGCTACTTCACGTATGGGTGAACTGTAATACCGCTAAATCATGTGTGGGCCTTTCAGGTATGACACATCAAGGAAGTATGACTAGACCGAGGGTTCTGTATTCCTCATGGAACGCCATTGTTGTAATATAATTACTTTGCAAATATGAATGCTACATTACGTGGTAGCTACATGTTTGGAACGCAATCAACATATCTGGGCATGCTTTGCACTATGCAGCACGAGCAAGTCAATAGTCTGTGATAGATATACAATGCCACCTAGCTATATACATAACAACACAACTGAAATCACATGCGCACACGTAAGGTAGCGCCATTAGCTTCAACCCGGACAAACTTATGACAGTTCAACTAGCGTCCAACAATGGTAATAAGCCCTTACTACGCAGTTTATACTTTGTATGAAGTCCCTTGAGCACTCCCTGACTTGTTCTGGTGCTTCCGCATACTAACGACGGAAGCAGGACGGCACGTCCTCGTGCACTTCTCTGACATCCTATAAATCACAGCACTTTACCTATGCCGGTTTGGACGTCAGAGCTTCCTGTTATTCCAGCCAAGTAAGTGACCGCAAGCGCTCTGCTTAGATGCTCGCGGGACCCACGCACGCCCTCTCGCATCTGTGCCTATTCCAGAAAGACACTTGCCACCTTCTAGCTAGAACCCATTGCACAGATGCCTTTGACATCCTTACGACTTTGCATTTCTTGGGGCATATCCCTTATCTCGTTGTCTGCCGTAATTCTCTCCTGAGAATGCACTTTTTCAACCATTTATATGGGATTACAGGGACGGCCTTTTAATTCTTCCACAACCGACGTCTATGTTGCACGTAAGCTTCCAGCGCCGAGTCATTCGTGGCCCCCACTCTACACTGTGGGCCTACTATTCTGTCCGCATTTTATTCCTTAATAAAGCCACTTTCACCCGCATCAATTACGGGTTTGACTAACATTTAGTCCTCTCCCCACTAGCCTGGTGGGTTTGTTTTCACCCCGCGAACAGCTTCTTTTCACACATGTTCCAACCCTCAACCAGGATACCGGTTCTGACGAACCTTTTCCTTTCTCTCCCCAGACCCTTTGGATTCACTCCAACCGTGCTGCAAGGCCACTGTGCCAGCAAACGCACCATTCTGTTTTGGATTTATTCCCACTACGATTGTAAGCCACTGTACTACAATGACTCAATTCGACTAAGTAAGTACTTCTGGGCACACTACACAGTCAGCCCTACCTAGCATTAATAGCTATTACCAACACACTTGTGACTGTTTCTTTCTCCCCCTTAGGAGCCTTCTCAGACCCATTTCCCAGATTGCCCGGCGGATTCTTCCCGTCGCTGTTTTGCAATAGTAGGTAGTTCACCACTGTTATATCCTAGTAGCATACATGGTCACTCCTTCGCACCCTTACACTCACTTTTTAATCACTCCTCAGGTGCTCTTCCTAGTCCTGATGAAGACCCCACCTCAAGGAACCCATCCAGTCCTAACCCAGGGGGTCAAAACGTCGACAACACCAGCACTGCACAGACTCTAGTGACATTGCCTGAAAGAATCACTTGTCCATCTGAGTCATGTGTTATATTGTGAACCTTTGACCTATTCAGGCGGGAAAGCTTGTATAATGATAAATTGACGTGTTTATGTCACGACTACCTTTTCCCTGTCCCTGTTCCTACACATCAACACTTACCCCGATCCTACCCTTCTCTCACACCCAGAGCACTGTATTATATTGCACCAAGAACTGCATTGAGCAACATGATTGCCTTTATCTTCCTAATGCTTTGAAATACATCGCATTTGAGATTTTTTTATACTTTCAATAATTTTAATAATTTGCATTTCATGCCGTTATGACTTTGTTTTTTGTATCGCTACTAGAATTTAGATTTATTCATTCAAATTGATTAGCTACCAAGACCATCCCCCTTTTATATACTGTACATATTGACCCAGGTCAGGTAGTATAGTTGGGCTGCCCCCTTTATACTTAATACCCCTTAGCTTGGCTGGTGGATTGTGGGTGGACTGGTGCACTATTTTCATATGTGATTGTAATGTTTTTTTTCTCCTTTTTATTCTGGTGTGAAGATTTTCATTCCTGTTTGCGGTTTCGGCAGTGGTTGTTCTGTAGTTTTACGTAGTTGAGTTTTTTGGTAAGAAATTTTTTTTTGTTGTATTTACTCCAAATGAATATTATTGTAATGTATGAATGAATTTCTTTGTAAGTGGTGTCATAATGGCAGCATATTTAGTTAGTGTTTTGAGCATGACATTTTTTGCGATGTGTTTTGCATTGTCTTATGTGTAATTTTCTTTTTCTTTTTCAGTGGGATATTGTTGATCCATACTGTGTCTGTGCAGAGTAGGTGGTGGTGAGTTTAGCTGCTTCTGGCAATGAGTAGTACCGTTTTGGAGTATATAGGTATTTCTGATAAAGGTGCATTTCTTTATTACTTATTTTACAAAGTATTTGTTGTTGACTTGTTTGACAATTTACCTTTATTAGTAAGCATTATGGCTAGCCGTAAAATGACAGCTCAGCAGGTGGTTGATATGCTTCTTGAATCTTCCTCTGAGGAGGATTATGAGACTGACAGTGTGTCTGAGGGAGAGTAGGGAGGGGAAGATTTAGGCAGTGAGTTTTTTCCCAACATGGAATCATCGGATGATGAAGGTCCTCACTGTGCAGATGAAGGCACTCTTGGTGTGGATGAAGCTACTCTAAGTGCAAATGAAATGCCTGTTTTAGAGGAGGATACTGCTGTGCCGATGGTGCAAGAGGCATCTGGATTGCAGCTTGAGGCTGCTAGGCCTCCTACTGGAAGTGCTGGACTCTGGGTTGACCCAAATATGGTGCAGCCAGTGCTGCCTGCTTTAGCGGTGATGCAGGGTGTAAAGTGCATTGTGAAAATATTTTGCCTATACAGTTTTTTTCAGTTGTTTATGGATGAGGTATTTTTGGGTGAGATTGTTGAGCAGACTAAGTTTTATGCTGAACAGTTTTTGAGGGACAACAGTGACAAACTTAGGCCCCACTCTATAGCTACCCGGTGGACTCCCACAAATCTGGAAGAGATTAAGAAGTTTTTGGGTTTTACTTTATTGATGGGTTTGATAAGGAAGCCGTCCCTGGCTTCTTATTGGTCTACCAGACCCTTGATGGCAACAGCCATATTTCCTGCCATTATGACTCGTGATTGGTATTTACTTTTGCTACGGATGCTACATTTTGTTGATAATTCTTTGGCGTTGCCCCGAGATCACCCTGACTGTGACAGTCTTTTTAAGATTCGGTCTGTTCTTGATCACTTTGTAGATTGATTTTCAGAGATCTATACTCTATGGAAAGAAATATCTATTGATGAGTCTTTGGTCTTGTTCAAGGGCCATTTGGTTTTTAGGCAGTACATCTCTAGCAGGAGGGCACGCTATGGAATTAAGCTGTATATGTTGTTTGAGAGTAGGACATGATATTGATTAAGAATTGATTTGATTGAGCACCTCCTGAGGCGGAAGCCGGGAGGCTGTTGCATGATATTGTACATTTTGCGCTGTATTACTTCTTAATCCCGTTTTTAAAATTGTATTTGCAGCCAAAATCGGCGTTTTACTTATTGCACTGAAATGTTAGCTAAATAGCTTGATTTTAATAAGTGTTAGCTGACTACCTTGCTCCCCCTCTTTACAGCAGCCTAGGACCACTCCCAGCCGAGCATTGACACTGTGGAGCCAGTCCCGAGCATAAAAATAGCGGCGGCCATCTTGTGTGTGGGGTAGGATCGAGTGCGCTCTAGTTGCGCATAAAAGGGGTCCCAGAACACCGAGCACTTGATTGCCTGATTGTTGAGCACCTCCTGAGGCGGAAGCCGGGAGGCTGTTGCATGATATTGTACATTTTGCGCTGTATTACTTCTTAATCCCGTTTTTTAAATTGTATTTGCAGCCAAAATCGGCGTTTTACTTATTGCACTGAAATGTTAGCTAAATAGCTTGATTTAATAAATTTTATAAAAGGGGATGGCCATGCCTTCGCGCAGCGTACGCGCACAGCGGACGCGCCTGACTCGCGCCGGAGTCTAGCCAGAGTCAGGCCCGTCTACGCCCGTCCACGTCCGGCCGGGCCCAGGGGCCATAAGCCCTGGCCCATGTCCTTAGTATTCCAGGGAAACCTTACTTGCACTAAATACTAACACCAGTCTCTTATGCCCGCGCATATTGGATACATTGAAGCAGGAAAGATTGCTGAAATATACAGCTAAGCCACCTACTTACAAGACTAATTTGAAGAGGGAAGTTGGTAAAATAACCTCACAGAGCATTGCTCTTCTTAATACACGTTCCCTCCAAAAACACAATCTGGAAGTGTTCTCCCTGCTCCAAGAAGACAACCTAGATGTCTTGGGAGTTACGGAAACCTGGTTAGAAGACTCGTCCATGCCCGACTTGGTAGCAGCACTACCCCCCAATTTCAGTGCCACTATTCATAACAGGAAAGATGGTAGAAGGGGGGGGGGGGAGGGAGTCGCCCTTCTATATAAAAAATCTTTTAAATCCGAGATCATCTGTGCAGATATTCTGGGAGTTAAGCTCTGCTCCACCACCAACTGCTTGGTGATACTCCTCATTTACCGCCCCCCAAGGACTTCCCCAGCTTTCATGGAACCTTTTCTGGGTCTGGTTCATGTCCTACGAACTAGGTATGAGGGTCTCATGATTATGGGAGACTTCAACCTCCATTGGGAGGAATCCCCCAAAGACGCTATGTCAAAACAGCTAGATGAAGCATTGACTTCGTTAGACCTAATCCAGAGGGTGAATGGTCCGACTCATGAGAAAGGTCATACACTGGACCTGATCTGGACATCAGTCCCGATGCTAGGCCCCATTACTATATCTCCCTGCATATGGTCGGATCATCACCTGTTACAGGGTAGAATAGTATTTCCAGGACAAAGCGCACCGCACACCGCTGAGTGGCAGGTCGTGAGAAGGTGGAACACAATCAACACCGACACACTTATCTCCACTCTAGAGAGACTACCACCTCACCTTAATAGACAACCAGAGGATGACACTGAGACAGCCAGTCTCAAACTATCTCAAAAACTGGAAAGCGTCATTGAGGTGGTGGCACCTGCACGAAGGGTTAAAATTGGAGATAAGGAGAAAAGTGCACCATGGTTCAATGAGGCACTAAGGCTATTGAAACGCTCCCTGCGTCGGACAGAGAGAGCCTGGCGCAAGGGGTATGACTCTGGCAGTCGAAACTTATATGCCAAAGAGCTAACCATATACAAACAAGCTATTAGGGCTAGGAAGGCTGAGTTTTATGAAGATAGAATTGCAACCTCTCCTAATCCCCAGAAAGACATTTTTAAAGTTCTGTCTGAATTGAGGAAAAAGAAGGAACAGCCCCCCTCCTTCTCACAAGAAGACTGCCAAAAATGTCAGTCTTTTTTTACCACTAAGATTGTTGATCTTCTGTCCGAAATTAAGATGACCCCCAGACTGGACTGTCCCGATACTCCGACCAAAACGACCCCAACAGTCACTCAGCCCCTTACCTCAATACCCTTACTCACTAAGGAAACTATCAGAACAGTGATGGGCCGAGTTAAATCAGGTTCACCGGCGGACCCGTGTCCCCCAAGGGTCTTTAAATAAACATGGTTAGGGCTAGAGGACGACATACTATCACTCCTGAATAGGTCACTCATAACTGGACAGGTTCCATCCAACTTCAAGGAGGCTCGCCTGATCCCCTCCTGAAAAAGCAGGGGCTGATACTAAGATCCTGAAAAACTACAGGCCCATTTCACAGCTACCGTTCCTAGCAAAAATCTTGGAACAACACGTATTGCCCACTCTCTCTCAACATCTAGAAAATAACTCTCTACTAGAGCCCAACCAGGCTGGTTTCAGGGCCCACCATAGCACGGAATTGGTCATGCTTTCCGTGCTGGACGACCTGAGAGTTAAAGTGGACAGGAAGGACCTATGAGCCCTGGTGCTGTTAGACCTCTCCGCGGCATTCGATTGTTGTCGCGGATGTTGGTTCTCGGTATTCAGGGCACCGCCCATGCCTGGCTGACATCCTTCCTGGAGTCACGGGTCCAGAGAGTGCAATTGGCTAACCTGGTATCAGAGGCAGTAGGTATCACATGCGGAGTCCCTCAGGGCTCGGCATTATCACCTTTATTGTTCAATGCCTACCTGCAACCTCTCATCTCAACATTAAATCAGATGGACTGCAGTATATACAACTATGCCGACGATACGCAGATTATTATTCAAATTGACAACTGTCCAATGGCATACCAGGGAATGCAGAACATCCTAAAATTCACTGTGAACTGGATGACGACCAACTCATTAAAAATAAATCCCGATAAGACCGAGGTGTTGGCGATCACAATGGCATCCAGTTTCTGGAACAATCTCCTCTGGCCTACCGAATTAGGGCCATCCCCAATACCAGCTGAAGCAGTGAAAAGCTTGGACCTGATCATTGATGCAAACCTCACCATGTCTGCCCAAGTCTCAGCCGTAGTGGGTACTTGTGTGGGGCTAATGAGGCAATTGCGCAAACTATTCCCGATCCTGACGGTAGACACGCTTAGAAGAGCAGTATCAGCACTGATCCTGGCACGTCTGGATTATGGCAACGTTCTGTATGACAATATCTCTCAAAAATTGTCGAGTAGACTTCAGATAGTCATGAACGATGCCGCCAGACTGATCTTCAATAAACCTAGGAGGACTCAGGCTACTCCCCTCCTCCATAAACTCCATTGGCTGCCGGTGAAACAACGGGCCAAATTCAAGGGCCTATGCATTACGCATAAAGCACTGTACGGACAAGCCCCAAAATATATCAAGAAACGTCTAGTTCCATACGCCCCAAGCAGGAATTTACGATCAGCAGATGCTGCTTTACTGATTTGTCCGCGCTTCAAACTTTCCTCCTTTGGAGGGCGAACTTTCTCCCATACAATCCCCAGTGCATGGAACAAACTGCCAGAGAGCCTGCGCAAAGAAACAAATCTTTTATCTTTCAGAAAAAATCTAAAAACAGTGTTGTTTCAGGAGGCTTGGGGTACTGCCTAACACTCTTCCCTCTAGCATGGTGCTCACTCTCTGCAAAGCGCTTACAGCCTTATTCATGAAGGCTAAAGCGGCTCGCAAAGGGCCGGATTCTGAGAATCCGGCCCTTTGCGAGTGCGATTTTTGCATTTGGGATTCAGCATCCCAAATGCAAAAATCGGTAATTGCAAAATCGCTAAATTGCGAGGAATTACATTTAAGGAATCTCTATTTGAGATTCCTTAAATGCAATTCATAAAGCATTTGAAAATTGCAAAAATGCAATTTTGGGCCGCTATTTACCGAGAGGTCAGACCTCTCGGTAAATAGCAAAAACTTAGAAAAATGCTTTTAAAAGCATTTTTCTAAGTTGCATGTTGCACACACACATGTCCTTTGGACATGTGTGTGCGCAACACCCGTTTCAATTTGCATTTAAGGGGTGCTACAGGGTGTCCTTTGGACACCCCTGGCACCCTTTAAATCGCTATCTTATTTGCGAGTAGCAAATTGCTAATCGCAAATAAGGAATACTCCCCATGCATTCCTATGGGCCTTTTGGCCCATAGGAATGCATGGGGAGTTATTCCTTATTTGCGATTAGCAATTAGCTAATCGCAAATAAGGAATCAGTGGGAATCGCAATTAATATTGCGATTCCTACATGATTACCGTTTTGTGAGTCTCAAATAGCGATTCCTTATGATTCGCTATTTGAGCCTCGCAAAACGGCCCGATCATGAATCAGGCTGTTAGAGACCCCTGGGTGATAAGGCGCTATAGAAATCTAATATACAAATACAAATGCAAGAAAGAAATCGCTTTTAGTGGGTAGGAAGTATTGGCGCTCTAGCTATATTAGCGTATAATAGATCGTAGGTACAATGTCTAGGAATGGTGCTGTCAGGGAGGGGAGACCCTTCAAACCCCTCAATCCGTATGAAACAAGCCACACAAACACAAATTCACAAAAGTCCTGCGCACTCAAATTATAACCACACACAATGTGTAAGTCAATGTTCTGTAGAAATCATCCAACGTTGTCGTAAATTTCGGAGTGTAAGTTCTCCCTTTTAATTGGTCATCTGATACAGGCTACATACAGCCAGCCGACACGTGTTTTGTTGTGGACCAACAGTGTTCCACAACTCCTCAGGGCTTAATCGCTGTAACCAAAATTAGCTAGGCCCATTTCCAGTGATAATTCCAACCCGGAAGGGTAACCGAAAATATGGTTGGCAAAAATAGATAAGGATAATATGGAGGCCGGAATATCTCTTCAAATCAATCTGTGAAACGCCAGTAATGCAGCGAGTCCTACGTTGAGTATTTAGCAATGGACAATGTAAATGCCCTAAATAAAGCCAAGACAGGGCGATCGTCGTGTGGTGCCGCCTCGTCTTGAAAACAAACACGGATACGTGTCAGCAGTTGTCCATCCACTTTTGGAGTTTCAGAGAAAATTGTGTGGGATCTTGCTAGGGGACTGTTTAACAGAGGCCACCATTTGTACCTTGATAACTTCTACACTGCTGTGCAATTGTTTAAGGAATTGTTTAAAGTGGACACTTTTGCATGTGGCACAATCCGCTCTAACCGTAAAGGTTATCCAAAAGAGCTTGTTTGCCAAAAACTTCAGAGGGGACAGTGCAGTTCCTTGCATAGTGATTAACTATTAGCTGTGAAATTTGTGGACAGGAGAGATGTGTACCTTTTAACTACTATCCATGATGAGAGTACTTCACCTGTGCCTCTTTGGGGTCAGATTGCTGAAGTGCGCAAACCTGTGTGCATTTTAGACTACAATCAGCACATGGGTGGTGTTGACAGAGTAGGTCAGAGGTTGGAACCTTACACTGCTATTCGTAAGGCTTACATTTAGTATAAGAAGTTGGCCATCCATCTCTTCAATTTAGCAAATTTCAATGCTTTTGTTGTGTTCTAGAAGTGTTCTCCTGTGTAATAGTTGACATTTGTTCAGTATCCGCAGTCTGTTATAGGCAGCCTTGTTGTTGTGGAACAGGCAAGTGTTCCTAGAGTTGGAGTGGTGGAGTATGTGGCTCGATTGAAAGATCACCACTTTCCTGATTACATTCTTCCTACATCTTCAAAAGACTTTCCACTAGAAGATGTAGAGTCTGTTGGCAAAGAGGTACGGGGAAGGAGACTTGTCTTTTCTGCCCCAAGTGTCCTTCTAACCCTGGGCTGTGTGTGCCTGTTTGTTTTAGAGCGTACCACACACAAAATAATTTTGGGGAGCATCCATGAGTGGTAAAGTGAACTGCCTGGTCTGTATTGTTTAAAAAATGGTATTCTGTTTCTAGTTTGGCATTAGTGCAATGCCTCAGATTTTGAGTTAGTAGATTTGTATCTATTTGAAATTTGTTTGTGTTTTCTTTTTTGTATAAAAAAATCCTAAATGTGATGGCGGTGTATGTAGGCTGGCACTTGGCTGGCGGTGTGCGTGGACTGGTGCTTGGCTGGCGGTGTGCGTGGACTGGCGCTTGGCTGCTGGTGTGCGTGGATTGGCGATTGGCTGGCGTTGTGCGTGGACTGACTTTTGGCTGGTGGTGTGAGTGGACTGGTGCTTGGCTGGCGGGGTGCGTGGACTGGCACTTGGCTGGCGGTGTTAATGGACTGTAGCTTGGCTGGTGGTCTGCGTGGACTGGCTCTTGGCTGGTGGTGTGCGTGGACTGATTCTTGGCTGGCGGTGTGCGTGGACTGGTGCTTGGCTAGAGGTGTGCGTGGACTGGAGCTCAGCTGGTGGTGTGCGAGTAGTGACTTGCTGCTGGTTACTACACACACTGCTAGCTGAGTGCCACTCCACGCAATCCATCAGCTTTTGGGGGCGTGTGAAAGTGATGGGCCCTTGAACAGCGCTGTCTACTGGTGTGAGTGTTGTAATGTGATCGGCCCCCGGCTGGTGGTGTGAATGGTTTTGTATGGGTCACACGTTTGAAAGGTGTATGAATGGCCTGTAAAGAGGTTGGTGCCTTGTTGTGGCTTTACAGCTCACGAGGTGTGAGTCCATGGTTCCGTTTCTCGTCCTTTCAATTATTAACAGTGCATTTTTATTTTTGTGAAATCACTTGCTAATGCAATTGTATATACTGAACCATCACTCACCCTCGTGCCAAATCCAACCAGTATTTGTGTGTGCTTGAGGATTAGATGGCTGTGCAGTAATATTTGTCTTTTTTATCTTTCTGAAGCAGGGTGTACCTTGTTCCTTTTTGTGAATGTTGTGATATGTTGATTTTGTGCCTGGTAGTGTGAATGGTCTTGTGTGTATCACGTATGAAAGGTGTGTGAATGGCCTGTAAAGCGGTTGGTGCCTTGCCGTGGCTTTACAGCTCACGAGCAGCGAGTCACTGGGTCAGTTATTTGTCCATTTAATTATTGACAGTGCATTTCATTTTTGTGAAATCTCTTGTTAATACAATTTTATAGTATAAACAACAAAAGAGTGTAACTACTGCAATCAGCACAAAAAAGAGTGAAGGGAGCATGGACAAAGATACATAAATCTTGTTTAGATTTTTATAGAAGGCCCTCACTCACCAACCTGGTTGGTGACATGACATGTGGCTCGCGTGGATCCCCCAACGTTTCCTTACCCAGAATCCACTGCAAACCTCAATTTTAGCTGAAAAAATCACTATTTTCACACATTTTTGTTTGGGAAAGTTGTGGAATCACCGGGCTCACACAAATTTCCCACCACCCAGCGTTCCCCCGGGTCTCTCAATGAAAATGGTGCCTCACTTGTGTTGAAGGCCTGTTAGGTGGTGAAGGAGCAGACCAAGACTACAGTGATCATTCTGTGATCGGTGGCTCGATCATCCCATTGCCTAGGAGAAAGCCAAAGTATTTTACTTTACGGAAACCAGCCCTAGACTTCTTTGTATTGAAGTGTAGGCCAGCGGACTGGAGGTCCTTTAAGACCTGGCAACGATGTTTGAGATGCAGCTCCCAGGTGGGGCTAAAGATGACTATATCATCAAGATATGCAGAGGCATACTCTTGATGTATTGACAGTACCTTGTTCATGGGTCTTTGGAATGTGGCAGGTGCACCATGTAAACCAAAAGGTAGGACCGTAAATTCGTACAGGCCTGTGGGAGTAATAAAAGTGGTCTTCTCCTGATCTTCTGGTTTAAGAGGCACCTGCCAATATCCCTTAGTAAGGTCCAGGGTCGTAATGAATTGTGCATCCCCTAGTTTCTCTATTAACTTATCAACCCTCGGAATGGGATATGCATCACATTTGGAAATAGTGTTGACGCCCCTAAAATCTATACAAAAATGGACTGAACCATCCGGTTTCGGGACTAATACTATAGGGGAGAACCAGTCACTCTGAGATGGTTTTATGACTCCAAGGGCAAGCATGTTTTTTACCTCCTGTTTTATGGCTTCCCTGCGGGCAGCGGGAATGCAATTGGGTTTTTGTTTAATGACCATCCCTGGCTGGGTGTGAATGGAATGTTCTGCCAGAGAAGGTCGCCCTGGGAGATCTGAAAATAAGGGCGCAAAGGGATGTAGAGTCTCTTGGAGGGAGTCTGTCTGTTCTTTAGTCAATTCCGGATTGACCACCAACTGTTGTAAGGTGCTGTCTGGAGTAGATATTATGTTTGTCGCATGCACGTCTTTAGGCATGGGACCCAACCATTTAAAAAAAATATTTATATGTTATAACTGTGTTCTTTTGGGTGTGATCTGTATCTGATAAGAGGTTAACCCTACATTTTTCACTATTTTGTAGGGACCCTGCCAACCAGCTTTGGTTTTTATCAAGGCGGATGGTGTGAGCACTAACACCCAGTTTCCCACATCTAGATGTCGCCATTTCTTTCCCTTGTTATAATGCAGCTGCTCTGTCACCTGGGCATTTTCAAGATTGGATCTGCAAACTCCCTTAGTTTATGTAACCTGGTACTGTGAGACTGTTTGTATATTCTAGGAGGGATTTTATCTCCTCTTCTTTTTCGTTTTCCCATACTTCCTTGGTAATTTCAAGTAGACTCCTAGGTTCTCTCCTGTAGAGGAGTTTAAAATGGGAACAGCCTAAACTGGTTTGGTTTTGGCTTCTAACCGCGTATAGGGCAAGGAGGAGTAACATGTCCCATTTTCTGCCTTCATCTGTCAATAATGTTTTTTGGGTTAGTTTTAGGTTGGCGTTATAACGCTCACACAAACCATCTTCCTGTGGGTGGTATACAGAGTTTTTTTTTTTTTTGTAAGACCTTTATTCATATCAACAGATAGTTACACAGCCAGGAGCCTACAACCCTGGGGCCGGCTGCGATTGAATTAAAGTGCGTTTTCAACTTAGGTTATACACAGCCATACAGCCGACAACATCCGTCCGGCGGCGTAAAGCACATAAATGAGGCCTTATTTTTTGGTAATTTTGTTGGTGTATTAAAACATACACATTAAACACTAACAATAAACCCCAACAATGAGACCCTCACATTTCAATCGTCCATATCAAGAAGTACAGTGTAATCGCTCCGTTCCATCTTCCCTGAGCACATCCCTCTCCAACCCCTGTCTGCGTCAGTACCTTTCGTGTAGATCAACAACAGTGTGTCTTATCACTCCGTGTCAGTCTCCAACGTGACCAAATATTCAGTAAAGTATGACCAAAAATCTTTGGGCCTAGATCGTGATGGCAGACTTTCTTTGTATGTCATTAGTTTGTCCCTACAGCTAGACATATCTTGGAACCATTTTTTTGTAGTGGGCACCTGTGTAGAGTGCCAGCACTGGGATACTTGCCTCTTGGCCAACAGTAGGGCGATCGCACAAAATTTACGCTTGGATGATTTAAGCTGCGGCACAATGCCCAGTAAGCAGCAACGGATCGTGCACTCCACCTCAGCCCCCACCATCGTTGTAAGCTTAGTAGCCACATCTGACCAGTACTCCTGTATTTTAGAACAACCCCAGGCTAAGTGAATAAAATCAGCACCTTCAGCACCACATCTTTTGCATCTGGTGTCATCCCTCATGCCGAAACTACCCATTTGCGCCGGGGTGTAGTAGGCCTGGTGCAGATACTTGTAGTGTATGATTTTGAGATTTCCGTTAGGGGTCAGGATCTGTGTAAGTGCACAAGCCTGTTCCCACTCCCTCTCTGTCAATGGGCAGTCTAATACCAAGTCCCACCTAGTCCTGGCCTTGTCCGTGGTCTGTGGGATGTCAGCCTGTGCAGCGGAATATAACCTCGATGTTAGGTGGGACAGATCTTGTGATGTAATGATAAGTTGTAGTGCATCTAATGAAGCCGGTTCCTCCGGAAAGGTAGGGTACAATTCCATCAAGGCTCTCTTTAGTCTGTAAAAAGTGAAAGAGAACATCTGTGTCTTGTTGTGTATGTACAGTAGGTCTTCCACATTTACAAATCTACCCTCTGTAAATAAATCGCCCATCTGTTCAATGTCCACCCTTTGTAATAACGACATTCCCACCTTCTCACATGTGACAGATAGTGCTGAGTGATCATGTAGTGGCATGTTACGAGCATAGAGTGGTAGTTTGTGCGCCAACCTCCCAAGTTCATGCCATGCCTTGATGGTAGCATCCACCGTATTAATGTCGCGAGCGTGTAACGGTGGGCGTTTGTACGACAGGATCGCGGTGAGAGGGACCGGGGCCGCATCACCCTCCTCAACCGCTGTGTGAGTCAGATATGGCACCATATGGAACCAGTAAGCTGCATATTGCGCCTGCGCGCACAGGTAGTACAGTTTAAAATCTGGCACTCCAAAACCCCCCTTGGCGTACAGGAGCGTCAAAGTCTGAAGGTCGATCCGTGCTTGCTTCCCTGCCCAAATGAGTTGCAGTGTCAGCGACTTAAGTCTACAGAATATCTCACCGGGTGGAGTAATGGGGATATTAGAGAACAGATACAGCAGTTTGGGCAATACATTCATTTTAACTATTGCGATACGGTCTGCCAGAGATAGTGGTAGCTGTATCCAGTGCCTGACTTTGTCCTCCAGTTTGGATATAGTAACGCCATAGTTTGCGCGCAGCATCGTGTCCGGGTCTCTGTGGAATTGCACCCCCAGATAGCGCACCAGTTCGATCTGCCACTCCAGGGGGTAGTCAATATCGAAGGGAGTCGTAGTGTCTGTGAGGGGAATGATGGAGGATTTTGACCAGTTTAGATAATCCCGAGTGACCGCCGAATTTGATGTACTCTCTCAATAGCTGATTTAGGTGTACATGTGGATCCCGCACGTAAAGCACCATGTCATCCGCATACAATGAAATGTGTAACGGTCGGGCGGGGAACTGCAGGGCAGATGTTTTATAGTTCTGTCTTATAATACAGGCCAGCGGTTCCAATGCCAGGGCAAATATCAGGGGGGAGAGTGGGCAGCCCTGCCTGGTACCTCGCTCCACAGCAAAACCGTTGGACAAGTGCCCGTTAATTCGGACCTTGGCTCTGGGGTTAGTATATATGAGGGACACCCATAGGACAAACCTTTTCGGGAAGCCCATACGATGTAGCACTGTGATTAGGTATCTCCATTCGATTGAATCGAATGCCTTTGCTGCGTCTAGTAAGACCGCAATCGCCTTCGTCTGGGGTTGGAGATAATGAGCCAGGGCAAACATCGTTCTGGTATTGTGGGACATGGATCGGGTCGGGACAAAACCTGCCTGGTCAGGTAGCACCAGGTTGGTCATCAATGGTGTTAGTCTCATGGCTAGGAGCTTTGCTAGAATCTTGGAGTCAACATTTATCAATGATAGTGGCCTATAGGAGTCACATTGGGTTGGGTCTTTGGAGGGTTTCAGTAGGGCTATAATAACTGCTTCACGGAGGGTTGGGGAAGCTCGCCCCTGTAAAATGCAGCCCCGTACATTTCCGTCAGCCTGGGAGCAATAATATCCACGTAGTGTTTAGAAAATTCATTCGTGTATCCGTCGGGGCCCGGTGCCTTGCCATTCGGAAGCGTTTTTATCACTTCTGTGACTTCCTCCACCGTGATGGGTGCCACCAGGTATTCCCTCTGGTGGTCAGACAGCCATGCAATGGCCACATCCCTAAGGTACTCTTTGATGTCATCCGTTGAGGCTATTGGCTGTGATGCATACAGTGTGCTAAAGGAAGTCACAAAACTTTGTAAAATATCGGATGTTTGTGTTAACATGACATCGTTCTCAGTTTTAATACCCAGAACTGCGGTGTGTTTTTTCCCCTCACAGATTTTTGCTGCCAGGAGCCCGCCCGGTCTACCTCCCTCACTAAAATTTCTAGCCATGTGTTTTTTATCTATATATTTTATCTCGTCGTCTACTAGAGTCTGATGTTCTGGGTGTAATGTGCGTAGTCGCCCCAGAATCGCAGCGTGCTGAGTGGTTTCGTATTCCTTTTCTAAATCCCTCATTTGTGTGCCACATTTTTTAATTTGTTGTCTGATGTCTCGAAGTATTCCAATAGTGGTGCTCATGCAGACCCCCCGAACCGTTGCCTTAAAGGCTTCCCACAATAGGCATGGGTCATCTACCGCCGGTTCGTTCAGCAGGAAATAGTCTTTGATCGCTTTATGGATAGTGTCAGCGTATAGTATGTCAGTTAAAGCCCGTGAGTTAAATCTCCATTGAAGAGGAGGTGGGGTGTGTCCTGGGATAGCCAACGTTAGCAAAATCGGGTTATGGTCCGATAGCGTTCTAGGAAGGACCTGCACGTCACTAGACCAATGGACAATGTCATCCGTGCCTAACCAATAGTCTAACCGTGACCAACTGTTATAGTACGTTGCGACATGAACAGATTCGGCCCATTTAAGGCCTATGGATTGATGTGTGTTAGGAGCTATGTGTGTTTCTTGTAAAAACGCGATGTCTATGTGGTGTCTGTTCAGATATGCAAATACGCGCCTAATTTTCTTGGGCTGCGTTAGTCCTCGCACATTCCACGTTAGTAGGTTGATGTGCGTGTTAGGCGGTTGTGCTGGCCTACGAGTCATCGGTGAGGCGGCGGTGTATGCAATCGTTGCGCCTCATAATAACACCAGGGGATCATCGAGAAGTGTCCAAGGGTAGTGAAGTGTAAAGAAATGTGTACCAGATCGGTCACATGCATATGATAGACAAGACTTGACTGTAAAGGCCTCAGAACAGCAATAAACAACATTTCCCTCCCACCCCCTCCCACTCCAGCAACCCAAACATGCCGAAGCCAGTCTCCCCTCCCAAATGCCCTCGAAACCAAGTCGGGGCTGAACATCATAACCATCCCTTTAGAACTGTTGTGGGGAACTCCCTACCGGAGGTCCGCCGGGGGCACAACTCATCACCCAACCAAATGGATGTGGACGGCATTCTTGATGTTAGCCTCTGCAGCTGAAATACTTCAAGGACCACTAGTTGATGCTTCGCTGTCTCCTACTGCCAGCCCCCACGCTCACAAAGGTGAGTTAATAAAACCGAACCGGGTACATGTCTGTGGTATTTATGGGATTGTAACATGCAGTTTCAATTATTAACCACCTCGAGTCTCTTATCAACAGGCTGATAGTGTATTTACCCAATCCTCCAGCTGTCATTTCAAAACGGATAACAATACGATGCATAGGTAGCTAAGTTCCAAAGTGTGTGCCATGGGCGGAGAGTGAACACCGATCCATGGCATACACGCTTCTGTCTGCTCTCCCAGCCCACCACCATCCTACATAAATGTACATTTCAAAGCCTGCTAAGCAGCTTAGTAAGACGACAATTATGTCCGTTATAGTGCAGTCCGTCTCTGGCGATGGAGCTCGCTTATGCAATCATTTTTAAAGTAGACGCTCCCCCAGAAAGAGCAAGCAGTACCATGCGCCAAGCCTAGTAACCGCCGTTCGGCGCTAAACACACATTTCTACGCTCAGGCAATTCAGCTCGCCATTAAGGCGCCGCCCGTGAGTCCTGCTTCAGCCCTGTTCCATCCCCCGCATTAGTCAATTCGTAGTCAATGCTCAACGTGACAATATACTATTGAACCACAGTTAGTGCCAAACCCATAGTATGCCATTGGGTCCGACAGCAGCCGGGCTTGGCCCGCGCCGCCGGCGAGGATTTGAAGAGACCACGTGGCGGCCAGCCGTTACATAATCACAGACAGTTTTATGCAAACGTCGTTCCCTCCAGCTCAGTCCGAGTCTGCCTGCTGACCATTGCGTGTCTCAGCTTTTTTCTGTGCGATGACCTGTTTCACAAATTCTTGCGCCGCCTTCGGGTTTGCCATTATCACCGGTTTTCCCTCCCATTGCACCCGAAGCCTGGCTGGGTAAAGCATAGAATAAGGGATCTGAAGGTCTTGAAGTTTGGATTTCACCGCCGTGTACTCTCTCCGCCCTTGCTGCACTGCTACTGTGTGGTCCGGAAAGAATTCCAGTTTATTACCCTGATGAGTAATGGGCCCCTTCTCCCTCGCCAATCTCAAGATGGTATCTCTGTCCCGATAGTTCAACACCCTGGCCACAATCGGCCTTGGCAACGCTCCTGGTGGCGGTCGGGGTGCAAGGGACCTATGTGCACGCTCAATGACAAAAATCTGTGAGAAAGAGTCATCTCCAAACACGTCCTTGCACAGTTTTTCAATATATTGCTCCATTTTCCCGGTGTTGGTGGATTCCGGCAGCCCCGCTATGTGTACGTTATTGCGCCTCGAGCGCGCTTCCAAATCCTCCTCCCTTGCCTTTATCACCTCCAATACCTTTTTCATGGCCGTGCATTTGGCAGTGGTAGCATGGGACTCGTCCTCGACCCCCGAGATTCTTGTTTCCGCGGTGTCCAGCCTCTCTCCGTGTTTCTCCAGTTTGGCCGCCATTCCATCCATTCTACATGTCAGATTGTCCAGTTTCCCATTGATGTCCTGTAGGTTGGACTGAATGGCCAAGAGGATCTTCTCCATGTTGCTGCCGGTAGCTGGTCCGCTTGGTGTTTCGTTCATTGCAGGAGACCCTGTATCTGCAGCTTTCGGCATTTTTTTAGCCTCAAAGGATATCTTTTGCTGTTGTTTCTCTGGCCTCACCATGGTAGTTGGAGGCGGCGTGCTCAGAGCCCTGAACCGCGGTGTAGAGCGCGTTCTCCTGTTGCCTGTCGCCGTTTTGATGCCCTTTATCACTCTTACACTTACTTTGGGGGCTCCCTACACCAGGGTGACACCAAACATAAGTCTTGTGTTCACGCGGTGCGTGTGAGGTGAGGCCAGTGTTCCGGGTTCGGTGCCTGCAGTTTCTCCCACGCGCGCAATTATCGCTGCACTCCGGAGGTTCGCGAGTTTGGCTGGGCCCCCGCTTTCACATCAGATCTTTATATGTCTGTGGGTCATGTGCGGCTTTAGATGACTCCCTCCGTAGCGCCAGCAGATAACACCATTCCGGGGGTGTGCTAATCACGGATGGCGAGTGATTGTGGCAGGCGCGCATATTCCCCTCAACAGTCCGCCGCAACAACTTTCCCCTCGGGCGCCACCATGTTGTTCTCGGCAGTCCGAAGGGGGTCGCAGCTACTCCGTCCTTCCGCCACACGTGTCTCTCAGCACATTAGGGCTGCCGTACATGTGTCGCTGTGCGGACATACCTGGGAGCCCTGTCCACCACCTCCAGATCAGCCGTGGTGTTCAGAACGCCGCTATCAATTCGGGCGGTCAGGGGAGAGCGACGGGCGCCATCTTGTCCGCTCCCGAGCCCCGGAGCGGAGATCACCGATTTTTTCGCTGAACGCGCTCGTGTCTGGCCTCAGTCTTCAGCGCATCGCATGCACGCTGTCTTCATACACCCAGTGGTCCGTTTCAGGTGGCGAATGTGGGCATTAGGACAGTCTCAGGGCGCCGCGATTTCAGCCGTCCGGCGGAGCTGTGGTCTCACCCAGCCATTCCGCTGTGCGCCCCCTAGCGCCTCTGGTACACAGAGTTTTTAATGTGTGATATGTCTAAAGAGGTACAGATCTGTTTAATTAATTTAGACACAAAGGTGTTCCCTGATCTGTAAGTATTTCACTGGGAAAACCAAGGCGGGAAGAAAGCTCAGGCAGTTTCTCTGTGATGTTCTGAGTGGTGGGTTTTCATAGGGGAAAGGCCTCCGGATATCGCATGGCGTAGTCCACCACGACCAATGCATAGAGATGACCTTTCTTGGAACGTGTAAAGGGACCAATAATATCCATGCCAATTCTTTCAAACGGAATACCCACCACTGGGAGAGGTTGCAGAGGTATAGGTGGAGGTCTGTAAGGGTTTTTCTTTTGACAAACTTCACATTCTTGGCAGAAACAAGTGACGTGGTAGAAAATCACTGGCCATTAGAAATTTTGTAACAACATTTGCATGGTTTTCTGTACTCCCCTTAGACCAGCCAAGAGATGTGAATGTGCAAAAAAAGGGACCTCATCACGAAAGGCCTGAGGGACTACTAATTGTGAAGTATCCCCGTGCTTTCGCACCCTGTAGAAAAGTTTGTTTTTGATTTGAAAGGAAGGGTAAGAAGGATTGGGTTGAGTGAGTGATTGCTGTGCGTGGTCCCAGGCTGTTTGTAGGGTAGGGTCATTTTTCTGGGCGTACCGAAATCCCCTATCTATGATCCATGGGGCTTAAATCAGAAGGGAAGGACTTATTTTGTCGTGGGGTTTTAGGGATTGTATTTTAACCTGTAACAGGAAGAGGAAAGATTGGTCATCCTGCCCTAGGATCATTTCTTCTGGTAGAGAGGGAACAACACCCAGTTATGCATCTAGAGTTTGCCCAGTTGGTAGTTGTACTGGAAGGGTGACTAAAGGGTATATGTGAATATCCCCATGTACCCATCTAATCGGAACAGTTTCTTTTGCAAGGGTCCTGGTTTAGATGGCTGATTGTAGGACTACCAATTGTTGGCACCCTGAATCAAGGAGGGCCCTCAACTTCCTTCCTAGTACTATAACACATACATGGAAGCTATGTCCGAAGTATGTGGTGTATAGAATGGAGCACGGTACACACCCAATGTCCATAGGCTCTTCTTGGGGTTTTTTCTTGGACAGTTCCGAGCAATATGACCCCACTTTCCGCAGTTGAAACACTGGGGATGTCTTTGGGGGAAAGGGTCAGGGCGGATTGGACAAGGTTTAGATGAGTTTAGAGTAGGTTTTATAGGTTTCTTGTTAAGTTTTGTCAGTGTTCCAGCTGAACGGGTAGGTTTGTCGGTGTCCCAAGATAATGCACGCGCTTGGGCTCTATGAAACGAGGTGGCCATTTCCACTGCTTGTTCGGCTGTGAGGTGGTTATGTTGTTTAAGCCACCTTTGAATGGGAAAGGGTAGTGCTTCAATAATCTGTTCCAGGTATATCATTGTCATGATTTCCTACTTTGTATGTGATTGAGGTTTTAGCCACTTATCCTCAGCTGCTTATAATCTAAAATATAGGGTCTTAGGATTTTCAGTAGGGGAGCCTCTGTCTTTTCTAAAACGTACTCTGTAGGCTTCCACATCCATACCCATATGGTCTAGAATGATTTCCTTAATTTCCTGGTATGGAGTGTGACCATCAGGGTTGGCGACCTGATAGGCTGCCTGAGCTTTCCCAGTTAGAAGAGGGGCTAAGAAAAAGGCCACTTAGCTTCAGGCCAACACAAAGCACGTGCTGCTCTTTCAAAATTCACCAAAAACACGTCAGGATCTTCACCCGATACATATTTTTGCAAAGAAACGATAGGTCCGTTGCTGGCCCGTATCTGTAGCTGTGTCGTAAGTTCTAGATGGTCATCAGCGACTTTCATCATTTGTTCAGCTTGATTTACCATGCTGTCCTTTAATAATTCCCTGTCTGCTTGGGCTGAAGTCATTGCTTCTCCACCGCCCATTCCAATTTTTCTTGTCCCCGTATTAATTGTTGTATTACATTTTCTATGGTTGGACACAGTAAGGGCGTACAAATCCCACTTATGACACCACGTGTTAGGTGGTGAAGAAGCAAACCAAGACTACAGTGATAGTTTTGTGAACCAGTCTTTATTTTGTGATTTAGGTAAATGACTTAAATGGGGGCCTCTGGGAGTTGTAGTCCAACTTCACTATTCTCTTCTCAAAAAAATAAGTAACAGGAACAACCAAGAAGATGGTGGATTTGGCTTCCAGTTTCTTTTTCTTAGGTCCTTAATACTTCAGGTACTCGAGTTTCAGCAGGGCATTAAAAAAAGAAAAGAAGAACAAAAACACTAGGTAAGGGAATTGGCTGATATCTTCTATCGTGTGAGGGAGGGAAGCGGGAAAGTGTCAGGGATGTTCACCCGATTCCGTCATTAGTGTGTGGGCTTTAACCTATGTGATACGCAAAGCCCTTTATGGTACTATATTCAGGTGCTCCCTCCATTGTAAGACTCCTGCCGATAGCCCAAAACCGCCCCAAGGCGTCCCCGTAACCTACTAAGCCACGACCTTCCGGGGTCGTGGCTGGCTTGTTCCTGTTGCCGGAGTTGGTTTGGCGCCCCGCCTGTGGCTCTTCTCTCAGGTTCCCGCTCTTCTGGCTCCTCCATCGACTGCTTCTCACGGTAGGCGCTCCTCCACCTTCCAAGCTGGGGGCTCACGGAGAAGGTCTGTACGTGGTCTTCACTGGATCTTCGGTAGTCGGCGATCCTGACTTCTGGTAAGAAGCCTCCTTCTTTGGTGTCTTCCTTTTTCAGCCGACCAGCTGATTCGGTCACATGACAGACCTCCGGAGCGGGATGAGAGGGACAGTGTTCCGCCGCCGGTACAGTCTGTAAGTAAAGAAGGGGATAGGGGGAAATGTGAGTGGGAAATTGCTCTACACCCATCACAGTTGTATTGGAAGCCAGTGTTTGTACGTCCTCATCCCAAGGCCCAAGTACCCGCGACAGGCAAGGGACCAAACGTAGTGAGGCGACTTCAAAATTGCCTATCAGAAAAACACTTGGTTTTGCAAGGGGGGTCACCTGGGTTTTTTGCCTTTTGCTTGGCGGACATGTAGGGAAACCTACCAAACCCACATATTTCTGAAAAGTAGACATCCGAGGGCTTCCAAGGAGGTATGACTTGCGTGGATCCCCAAACATTTCCTTACCCAGAACGCCTGTGAACCTCAATTTAGCTGCAAATTTTTTTTCTCACACGTTTTTGTGTGAGAAAGTTGTGGCATCACTGGACTGACACAAATTTCCTGCTACCCATCATTCCCCCGGGTCTCCTGATAAAAATGGTGCCTCACTTGTGTGGGAGGCTCAAGTGCCTGCAACAGGCAAGGGCCCAAAACCTTTTGAGGCAACATCAACATTGCCTTTCTAAAAAACATTTTTGGGCCCTTCCCTGTCGCGGGTACTTGGGCCTCCCACACTAGTGAGGAATTATTTTTATCGAGAGACCCAGGGGAACGCTGGCTGGTAGGAAATTCATTTCAGCCCGGTGATGCCACAACTTTCCCACACGAAAATGTGTGAAAAAAGTTTTTTTTCTCAGCTACAATTGAGGTTTGCAGGGGATTCTGGGTAAGGAAATGTTGGGGGATCCACGCAAGCCATACCTCCCTAGAAGCCCCCGGGTGTCTACTTTTCAGAAATGTGTGGGTTTGGTAGGTTTCCCTACATGGCCGCTGAGCACAAGGCCAAAAACCCAGGTCACATCCTTGCAAAACCGGGTGGTTTTCAAATAGGCAATTTAGATGTCGCCTCACTACGTTTTGGGACCTTGCCTGTAGCGGGTACTTGGGCCTCCCACACATGTAAGGCACCATTTTTATCACGAGACCTGGGGGAACGCTGGGTGGGTGGGAAATATGTGTGAACTCGGTGATGCCACAACTTTCCCACACAAAAATGTGTGAAAAAAGTACATTTTTGCAGCTAAAATTTAGATTTGCAGTGGATTCTGGGTAAGGAAACGTTAAGGGATCCACGCAATTCATACCTCCCTGGAAGTCCTTGGGTGTCTACTTTTCATAAATGTATGGGTTTGGTAGGCTTCCCTACATGGCCACCGAGCACAAGGCCAAAAACCCTGGGGACCCCCCTTGCAACACCAGGTGGTTTTGAGATAGGCAATTTTGATGTTGCCTCACTTTTTTTACATGTGTCGCAGGTGTACTCGCTGGTGGTGTGCAGGTCACTGGTCTAGTTGTCAGCATGTCACGGCCACTCCCTGAGGGCAGGTCTGCACACACACCACACCCATCTGGCACAGGCGTCACAGGCCATGTGACCCTGTAAATATAAGAGGCCAACAACATCACATTCCCCTCTGCCGATGGTGACTGGATGACAGACGTTCCACAGTGTTCAATCATAAAGGGCCCATGATTTGCTTCACTCACGGTTAGTGGCACCCGAGACCTTGCAGCCAACTCGGGCTGGATACCACATGGTGCTGACTGGCATTGCACAGGGTTGGTGGCACCCAAGGCCTTGCGGCCGACACGAGCCTACCACCACGTGCCGCTGACTGACGTTGAACAGGGTTAGTGACTCCTGAGGCCTTGCAGCCGACACGGGCCTACCACCACGTGGCTTTGACTTGCGATGCGCAGGGTTAGTGGCACCCGAAGCCTTGAGGCTGACACGGACCCACCACCACGTGGCGCTGCCTGGCGTTGCACAGGGTTAGTGGCACCCGAGGCCTTGTGGCCGACACGGGCTTACCACCATGTGGCGCTGACTGGCGTTGCACAGGGTTAGTGGCACACGTAATTGCTGAACTGGTGTGCAGCCGGCGATGATGATGTGTGCACTGATGTGGTCTCCGCCATTAATGACTCAGGACTCAGCATCATGTGTGGGACCTGCTGGGCCGCAGGGCGGGAACACATGATGTGGACCATGCCATGGTGGCGTAACCGGGGCATGGAGCTCGCACGGGCACGCGGTTTGCCTACTGATGGACACACCGGTGGCAGCAGAAGAATAGTGGGGCCTGTGTGCGCAGGTGTGGCGGTGTCTCTCTCTCCCTTCATTTCCTACTCTCTCTCCCTTTTCTCTCTCTCTCTAACACTCTCTCCTTTCTCTCTCTCACTCTCTCTTCCTTTCCTTCCCTCTCTTTCTCACACTGGCTCACTTTCCTTCTCTGTCTCTCTGTTTCTCGCTCCTTTGATGTGCGCATGACACACGTCCTGATTTTGTGCTTTCTTTTCCAGGCTGTGTCGTCGAGATTGTCCCTGGCGAACCCAACAGAAGTTTTTCGCATTGCTGTTTTGTGTTGTGTTTCAATAAAGTTTTTGGTTGTTAATTCAGTGTTGTGTGACTGTTTCTCGTTCTTCTGGCCACACATGTGTGTATTTATTTTGCCACTGTGTGCCATCATGTGCTTGTTGTGGCTCTTGTGTCGTGCACGGTATGTGTTTGTCTGGGGGGAGGCTGGGGGGGCCTGGTGTGGTTGCGGTGGGTGTTGTGGCCCTCATGGGTTTCCACGTTGAGTGATCATTGTCTCCATGGCATCTGTGGGTCTTCAGATGGGGCTCTTGCCTGGGCTCCCTTCTATGCTGCAGGTAGTTGTCCTGCTTAACACCAGCAAAAGGCAGGTGTTAATTCCCTGCTGCTACCGCAGCATATCGCCTGTTTTTGGTCCGCATCGCAGGTCTGGCAGTTCATTATGAAAGTGGTGTTGTGGTTTTTTCATGTGTTTTTGCATGGGAATGCCCACTCTGCATCTCATTAGGGTTTGTTGGTGGTGTTCACCGTGGAGATAAATTTTGGGGTAGTTATCGTGGGAATACAGGTGATGTCTGCAGTTTGCACCAGCTTGTGAAGGGGTTGTTAAATCTATCTCCACTTTTGATGAGTTACAGTGGGGATCATTTGGAGTTGAGTCCTTGTGAATATCTCCATTAGAGTGTTGCTGGTTTTGAGTGTGCTCTGTACAGGAGCTGCTTTCCTAGGTGTTCCTAGGCCAAGCCCCTTTTTACACCACAATGCAAACGCGGCTTCTGGCACACTTCTGCTCGGACGATGAAGTCCACTTGTGTCCTGAGGTCCACATCGCCCTACCAGAGTGATTTCATGAGTGCTTGGATACTAACTAGGTAATTGCACAATATGCAATCAGTCAATCATTACTCAAGTAGCTTTAAAATCACATTTAAAATCATCTACTCACTACCTTTACACTCCTCTAATCAGTTAGGCACCTCTCAATAGTTCACTAAGCATACATATAACTGTATAAATACAATCTGAACACATAGATCAGTCATTACATATTATCTAGTTAAGTAGATAAGTCAACATGTCTGTAAGGCTAATATGTGACTATTTACTTTTGAGCTACAGCTTGACCATTCTATCTACAAATATGTGACATCATTAAAGCATAATTATAAACAGACTTAAGAAAGAAGGGTAATTAACAACACCTTTAATGAGCATTTTTCAAACCACACTTTTATTCTACATCTTCACCTTTGTATCTAAAATTATAAGGCATCATTCAACTATACCTTTGTTCAGACTACAAAAAGGAGCCTAATTTACAGCTCATTTCACCATTCAATCTTAAAACATGTGGCATCATTTAACTTAACCTTTGTACAAACTAAAAAAAGAAACTTAATTATTAACACCTTATATGATCATCTTTTATAGCATGAGTACATGGGTACTGACTGAATGATTTGAGTACTGCAAGGAGACTGCATGGTGAATCTATAAGTACTTGGGAATTGGCGGGGTGATTGGTTAAGTACCTAATACTGGCTGGGTGATTGGAGGAGTGCATGGGGTGTGACAGGGTGATTGCCTGGGTAATACCTGGGGAATTGAAGGAGCAAATGAGTAGTGTGTAGTTGGTGAGAGGTCTGCATGGGTAGTGTACAGAGGATTGTAGCAGTGCATGTGTTAGTGCCTGTGTCCTTACATGAGTAAATGGGTACTGACTGAATGATTAGAGTACTGCAAGGGGAGTGCTTGGTGAATTTATAAGTGCTTGGGAATTGGCGGAGTGATTGGATGAGTACATAGTACTGGCTATATCAAAAGCAAGAGAAGAAAAAACCTTAAGACAACACTCCACTGAATGTGCATTAAACATTCAAATTCACACAGATGTCTATGATCATTCAAGTGTAGAAGTATGGAATGAATGTAGGGTCAGTGATTCCCCCTTACATCCGTATTGCTCACTCACAGGGTGCAACATTATCGATTGCGCTCCAGATGGTGCTGACACTACAACAGAGACACATCCATTATTTACTTCCTTGTCCAGCCCAGGAGGGGACCACGCCCAGAGCCCCGGGGTCATTGTTCACACCCCTACGCTGGACTGGCATATGCCAAGCCAGCCCACTACGCTGACGCTTACAGGGAGGGAACTACAATGCTACATGTCCCAGGTCTTCCCTGTGGCGATCTCCTGATCGCAGGTGTAGTTGTCAGCATGCCACAGCGACTCCCCCAGGGCTGGTTTACACCCACACCACACCCATCCAGCACAGGCGTGACAGGACGCAATTTCCACTCTCTATCTGGGTGTGTCTGTGTGGGTATTATTTATGCATAAGGTTCGAGGGACCTACCACATCACATTCCCCACGGCTGGAGGTGACATGATGTTGTCCGCACCACAATATTTAACCCCTTCGCTGCGGCCGCGGTTTTACAGCTGTGCGGTAAAGAAAATAATAGGGCGGGGCCGTGACGAACCCCAGCCGTCATCAGTACACGCCCACCGCGGTGCGTGGCGGCTGGGTTTCGTCACCAGCATGGGAGGGGTTAATCATAAAGGGCCCATGAGTTAAGGTGCACAGAGTTGGTGGCAGCCGAGACACTTTGGCCGTCACGGGCCTTCCGCAAATTGGTGATGACTTGAGGTACACAGAGCTGGTGGCAGCCGAGGCACTTTGGCCGACACAGGGCTCCCGCCACGTGGTGATGACTTGAGATACACAGAGTTGGTGGCAGCCGAGACACTTTGGCCAACACGGGTCTCCCACCACGTGGCGATGACTTGAGGTGCACAGATTTAGTGACAGCCGAGGCATTTTGGCCGACATGGGCCACCCGCCACGTAGCGATGACTTGAGATACACATGAGTTGGTGTCAGCCGAGCCACTTTGGCCGACAAGTGCCTCCCACCACGTGGCATTGACTTGAGGGGCACAGAGTTAGTGGCAGGTGAGGCATTTTGGCCGACACAGGCCTCCCACCACATGGCGATGACTTGAGCTGCACTTGATTAGTGCTACCAGAGCTGAGCGGGTGTGCAACCTGCGATGGTGCATAGGCCTCGATAATCTATCCTGGCAATCAAGACCCGATTTGAATTGTGAGCTCAGCTGGACTGAGTGTACACCAAAGGAAGCAGCCTGTACAAACAAGACTCCTCGGCGCAGTGCAGCAGGATGCGCTGGGGGCCTATTGCGTGGAATTCAACGGCAGCTGAGGAGGTTGCTCAGTCACGTGGTGGGCCCTCTTGGAAACATGCTGGGGGCGGCAGATGAGCATTGGGGTCTGTGTGCGCAGGGTCGGCCAGTCATCGCTGGGCGGTGGACCGGTCTGGGGACTAGGGCTGGGATGCTTACGAAAGATGTAGGAATCATGCACACTGCCTGGGAAGTTTGCGACGACATTAGTGTACAGGCCCCGGGGGTCCAGTTTTGCCTGCACATCATTATAACGTGTGTGGTTTCTGTTCCAGTGATTGTGTGCAGTGTCGGCACGGGGCACACAGTAGTACATGTGTGCAATCAATTGCCCCAACATGAGTGGGAAGCCTGCTATGGTGTGGTTACCTTGCTTGGTCTCCAGCTGTGTCTGAGCATCGTGGGTGAAGTGAAGCTGCAGATGTATCAGGTTGAAACGAACCGTGATGCTTACAGGTATGATAAATCCTGCATAATGAGACTGTAACAGAAATTCATGCTGTCATAACCTTCCTCTTTGCTACGAAAGTTACGACCACAAAAACTTCTGTTCCGCTCTTTTTCTGCAGGATTGATCATACCTGTAAGCATTCCAGTTTGTCCAAGTGCAATACATTGGACCAGATTACGTTTGTGACCATTCATCCAACAGGTTTCTGAATACGAACTTTCGGAATTGTATTTGGATTTCAGGATGATCTGCAATTATTTGGATCCACAAGTTGTCGTGATGATGTTCCCCAATGGGAATGTCACTCGTTGTTTGATGTTTTCGTGTTGTTAATTTATGTTTTTGTAATAAAGTACTGTTTTTCCACTACTGTTGACTACTGGACTTCATGACCTGGTGCACAGTCACACCCATTTCAGAAACCACATTCTTGGATCTGGGGAACAGAGGCGCAAGGCAACGGCTGATGTTGGTGCTGCATGAATACTACGAATTGGGACTAGCATGTGGTGCTGATACAGGGGCCCTCTGTTGCGTTTGTGGACGTGCATCTAAGACATGTGTGAGGAAGTTTAATAGGGCTGGCTGTGAGACTCCTCCGACTCTGGGAGCTGTTGGTTGGAAAGTACGACAGGCCAACAGGTGCAGCACAGCCAGCAGCTCTGTCTGCAAATCGGGGATGTTAGATGTCCTCTGTATTGGTACCATCAGCCTGTGGGCAATGTGGAAGTTTGCACCAACTTGAGAATGGGGCAATAATTATTTTGCCACTTTTGCTGCGCTAAAGTGCTGATAATTCCACGATAAGTCCCCACTGTTGGGTCATAGGGTGGCTCTAAAAAGAGCCATTTTGTTTATTATGAGTTTGTTTTAGCCACATGCGAATCACAACAAAAGAGTTTTAAAAAAAGGGTAAAAAAACAGAAAAGAGGGCAGGGTGCAAACACTCTGACCCCCTAGGCCTGCTCAGGGGATTCCACAAGGGCCCAAAAAAGCATTTTCTTTCTAGAAAAAAGATGGCGGCTGAGTACCTGCTCCCCGCTTAGGCCCTTTGCCTGTTTCCTGACTCCATAGCTTTGTTCTGTGCCCCAACACAGCGCCAGTCTACATCGGAGATCCTCCTCTGCCCTGTGCTGGTGGCGATTCCCCATTTGACGAAGGGCAGACGTGCAGCTCGCGCAGCTCAGGCAGACACGCATCCTGCCAGCACCATCGGGCTGAGTCTGAGGCCTCGAGTGAACAGGAGAGCCTGGCGGTGGTGGGGGACGCGCTGGAGCGCTTCTCGTTGCGTTGGCAAAGAGCATTGGGACATTGACCCCCGGCTCCCAGCAGAGGCGTGGTGGGAGTGGTGTGCCTTGCTGTCCCTGCAAGCTATCTGTGTGGAAGGTGACTTTGGTGCTGGCCATATCGACCAATACAGAGGCCTTTTGTGAAGTTGTGAAGCAGACGCCACTAAGGAAGTCTCTCAACCGGCGCAGCACGAGCTTCGGGGGATTTGCTTCGGGAGGGCTTTCTTTCTCCCAGGTCTTTAACCACACACCTTCTGCCCACACATTGAACAACATTAGTATCCAGGCAGTTTCTCAGGGCCTTGAGGGGCAGGACATTGAATCCTTTGTTGAGGAACTTTTCCGCCATATCTTGAAGGCACCTGTGAAGCAGAAGATCAAACTGGATCAGACACATCGGGTGGGGCGTAAGAGATCGGCAACTGCACCCCCCAGACATCCTAACTTGCGTCCATGAGTTCCGGCTCATGGAACAGATCCTCTGGAAGGTGCGAGCCAAGCATTCCCTGTAGTTTTGCTCAGCACGGGCCCTCCTATTTCAGGACCTTGCTGCCTCCACATTACCGAAACGGCAGAACTTCAGGGTGGTCACAGCATTCCTGCGCTCTGAGGACGTCTCCTATTCTTGGGGTCAACCTTTTAGACTCATCTTTAAGTGGGAAGGCCGGCTCCGCCACGTTCGTTCACTGCAGGAGGCCACTTTGCTTCTTAACTTGCCAGAGGAGAAGCAGAGTTCCCCGGAGCGGGGTGGCTCTGAAGGCTGGCAGTCCAGACCAGCACAGTGGAGCCGCATTGGGAGGGATCCGTCTCGCCTGCGCCCAGATCCAGCAACAATGGCAAAGGAGCACAAAGCCGTTCTTGACACTCTTGTGGAGAGCGCAGCTGGCCAGGACTGAGGCATATGGATCGGGTAAACTGGTGACTTTTTGCTACTGGGCAGACTCAGTCCTTGCGGAGCTGGACCTGGGTAGGGCGGGGGCGGCAGTAGATTCCTGCTGATCATCTCCTGTCTCACAATGAGGCTGATACCCCAGGGCTCTGCTGGACATCTTTAATTGTTGTTATTATTAGTTCGTTTTTTGTTAAGGGTAACAGGTCCTCTCCACCTCCTTCCAGGGCATACTTTCATGAGGATTTACAAGTAGCCTTGATTTTTTGCAGGTGTGAGTTTAGGTGCTATTGGGTTAGTATCCACCCTGGGCTTGCCACTTTCTCTATTGCACCTTTCTCCTTTCTTTTTATTATTGACTGACATTAAAATTCTATCCCTTAACGTCAAGGGTCTTAACAATCCAAATAAGAACCACGCTGTCTTCTTTTTTATAAAATTCAGGCGCTCAGATATGCCTCCTTGAGGAGACGCAACTCCTGGCACAAGACACCCACATACTACAGTCCAGAGCGTTCCCTCATCAAATGTATTCCTCTCAGCCCTCTACAATGGCAGGGGTGACAATACTTGTCTCTACAGGGCTTAAGGGACAAATTGGTTCTAAACCGGCCGAGATTAGAGGCAGACTCCTAGCCTACTCTTTCACACTGGGCAGCATACCTTGACAATAGCTACGGCTTATGTCCCCAACAAAGGGCAGGAGGGGTTCATTGGAGACATTATTCAAGAATTGTCCTGTACGCCGTATAAATCTCTGCTCCTGGGGGTGATTTCAATATGGCAAAGAGACTCTCTCTTCTTCTTCCTGGGCTGATCGACCCAGACCAGTCCGGGTTCGTCCACGGCCGCCAGTGCTCTGACAATACGAAACGACTCCTTCATCTTGTTGGCAGGTCAAACCGATTCCCTGCTGAACGAATGATCTTCTCTGCCGACTCTGAGAAGGCATTTGACAGGGTTCATTGACCGTATCTTAAGAAACACTGTCTCATTTCGGCATACTCTCCCATTTTATAGATTAGATATTTAGCGGTTATACCAACCCCAATGCCTCAGTACGCGTGAATGGAACTGTTTCGCAGCCGTTTCCCATACAGCGAGGCATGTGGCAGGGGTGTCCCCTGTCTCCGCTCTTATTCGCCCTCTATATGCAGCCTATGGCTTAAAGGGTTCGGGACAACCCCTCCATAATGGGGGTGCAATTCTGTCTTCATGGGGATGACATGGTAGCTACACTGGCCTAGGGAGGGAGTTTCTTCCTGCCTTGCTGGCGGAATTGGGTCGGTTTGCCTTAGTTTCGGGTTTTTAAATCAATGTGCATAAGTCACAAGCTCTTAATCTCTCTCTTGATCCCGCAACATTAGATCTCCTGCAGCGGTCTTACTGCATTCATTGGGCCCCGGCATCTGTCCCCTACCTGGGAATGCAACTTTCTGATTGTCTTCAGCACTGGAGGCCACACACGTTGTCTTGGCTGGGCCGCTTGCCGCTTTAAAGATGATGATTCTCCCTAAGATTATCTACCTATTCCAAGCACTTCCTTTAGTGCAACCGACGGGCATCATATTTTCTCTACAAAGAGATATAGAATGATTTATTTGGCAAGGTCAGAGAGCTCGGCTACGGAGGGACTTAGTATACAGGAATCTGGTGGAGGGCAAACTGGGGTCCTGAATTTGCATGCCTATTGGTGAGCGACAGAATTGAGAGCCCCGATCGGATGGTCCCGTCCAGAGTCTGAAAATCACTGTTTTTTTATGGAACGGTCCCTGGCCGGAAAGCCGATGTGGGGTGTTCCCTTCCTCTCTCAATATGGGCGACCCCAGAACTTGGACTTGTCTAAGGTCACTCACCCCACTCTTTTAGCTTGGGATAAGGTTGCTACCTCGCATGAGCTTACGACATTCCCATCAGCTCTCTAAAATTGCAGGGGTGGCTATACTGGTCTCTACAGGGTTTAATGGACAAATTGGTTCTAAGCCGGCCGAGATTAGAGGCAGACTCCTAGCCTACTCTTTCACACTGGGCATCATACCTTGACAATAGCTATGGCTTATGTCCCCAACAAAGGGCAGGAGGGGTTCATTGGAGACATTATTCAAGAATTGTCCTGTACGCCATATAAATCTATGCTCCTGGGGGCGATTTCAATTTGGCATTTGATAATGACCTGGATAGATATGCGCAGCGTGTAGGATAGACTGGGACGCTTTCCAGAACAGGGATTCGTCTACTGGCCGAGGCAGGTCTCACCGATGTCTGGAGACTGTGTCACCCGCGGTCCAGAGAATATACCTTTTACTCTCACTCTCACAAAACGTATGCCAGGATTGAATATTTATTGACAATAGACACCTTCACACAGCAGGTACAGGAGGAGGTGATAGATCCATGCCCCCTATCTGACAATTCTGGGGTTTGGGTTTCCCTGTCTTTGATCTGTCAACAACCTTCACATTGTTTCTGGAGACTGCAGAAGAGGATGTTACAACGCCCATCGGTGATAAAGGAAATTACTAAACCCTTACTGACTATCTTGACATAAATGACTCCTCGGACAACTCGGCGGCAATTTCTTGGGATGCAATAAAAGTAATGATAAGGGGGGAGTTTATAGGGATAGCAGCAGCAGACAATAGGCTCAGGAGGGAGAAGAGGGAAAGACACCTGGGAGAGGTTGTTGAACTAGAACGCATACACCAGAGGACAGGCGCCCCTAGAATATGGAAACAGTTTTAAGTGGCCAGAGCCCAACTAGCGCCATAAGATTTTGATAAAGCTGAGTATGCAGCTCTTTGGCTTAAACATGCCTTCTATGTTGGTGGGGATAGATGCAGGAAGCTCTTAGCCAACATACTGCGGGCGCAAAGGCAAGCATCCCATATTCCCCTTCTGGTTGATCAGCAAGGAGAAGAGTGTACTACCGATCAAGGAAGTGCGGATGCGTTTTGGCAATTCTATTCGGCTCTGTACGAAGCCCAAACATTACTGGAGGCAGGCCCAGACCAGTACCTACAGGGCTTATCCACGACCAAACTACTCCCTCGCCAAGCTGAGGAGCTTGCGACCCTATAAGATTGAAGGAGGTTATCTCCGCGATCTCAAAATTAAAGCGCCACAAATCCCCCGGCGCAGATGGATTCACCTCTATTTTCTATAAAATCCTCTACAATATTCTGGTACCATTGCTGGTAAAAGTCTATAATTCAATTGGGCCCTCAGCCACTCTACCCCCCTCAATGCTGATCACAGTTATCCTGAAACTGGGAAAAGATAAATACTTGTGTGCATCCTTTCGCCCCATTTCCCTCTTGAATGTGGATTCCAACTTTTTTTACGGGAAAACTGGCAAAGAGACTCTCTCTTCTTCTTCCCGGGCTGATCAACCCAGACCAGTCCGGGTTCGTCCCCAGCCACCAGTGCTCTGACGATACGAAATGACTCCTTCATCTTGTGGACAGGTCAAACTGATTCCCTGCTGAACGAATGATCTTCTCTGTCGACTCTGAGAAGGCATTTAACAGGGTTCATTGACCGTATCTTAAGAAACACTGTCTCATTTTGGCATACCCTCCCATTTTATAGATTAGATATTTAGCGTTTATACCAACCCCAATGCCTCAGTATGCGTGAATGGGACTGTTTCGCAGCCGTTTCCCATACAGCGAGGCATGTGGCAGGGGTGTCTATGGGGTGCCTATGGCTCAAAGGGTCCATGACAACCCATGCATAATGGGGGTGCAATATGGAGGGTCGTTGCACCAATTCTGTCTTCATGGGGATGATGTGGTAGCTATACTGGCCTAGGGAGGGAGTCTCATCCAGCCTTGCTGGCAGAAATGGATCGGTTTGCCTTAGTTTCGGGTTTTTAAATCATTGTGCATAAGTCACAAGCTCTTAATCTCTCTCTTGATCCCGCAACATTAGATCTCCTGCAGCGGTCTTACTGCATTCATTGGGCCCCGGCATCTGTCCCCTACCTGGGAATGCAACTTTCTGATGACCTATGGGTCACTAACGCTACGAATTATACATTACTACTGCAGCAGGTTTGGGATTGTCTTCAGCACTGGAGGCCACACACGTTGTCATGGCTGGGCCGCTTGCCGCTTTAAAGATGATGATTCTCCCTAAGATTATCTACCTATTCCAAGCGCTTCCTTTAGTGCAACCGACGGGCATCATATTTTCTCTACAAAGAGATATAGAGCGATTTATTTGGCAAGGTCAGAGAGTTCGGCTACGGAGGGACTTAGCATACAGGAATCTGGTGGAGGGCAAACTGGGGTCCTGAATTTGCAGGCCTATTGGTGGGCGACACAATTGAGAGCCCTGATCGGATGGTCCCGCCCAGAGTCTGAAAATCACTGTTTTTTTATGGATCAGTCCCTGGCTGGAAAGCCAATGTGGGGTGTTCCCTTCTTCTCTCAATATGGGCGACACCAGAACTTGGACTTGTCTGAGGTCACTCACCCCACTCTTTTAGCGTGGGATAAGGTTGCTACCTTGCATGAGCTTACAACATTCCCATCACCGATTACGCCTATAGTTAACAACTCAGACTTTGCCCCAGGATTAGACCAAGTGGAGATCAGGTATTGGACTAGGGAGGGGCGTCGCTCCATAGGACATTTGTTTGATATCGCAGGACCCTGAGCCTTCTCCGACTTCCGCGAGGACCATGATCTGCTGGAGACTGAACGCTTTCATTACTTACAGATTTGCCATTGGGTTCTGAAAACTGAAGTGCGGGAGGGCGCTGAGAGGCACCTTACAACATTTGAGAAGTGGTTATTTACACAACACACTGACTCCCACCTGACTTCTGATCTGTACAAATTTATCAATCACTCTTGCAACACTGGGAAGACTCTGGGTCGGATAAGGTAGGAGGGAGGAATTAGGCCGACCCCTAACACAGAAGGAATGGACTGGTGTTTTCTTCAGGGCTCGACATTCAGCCCGCAATGATGCCTCCATCGAAACAGCCTCCAAAATAGTTAAGTATTGGTATCTTACCCCTCTCTGGCTCCACAGATGTAATCCATCTCGAAGTCCCCACTGCTGGAGAGCTTGTGGCTCGTTGGGTACACTCACCTACATATTTTGGGACTGCCCCTCCTTAACGGGTTATTGGACTCAGATTTTAAACAACATTGAGTCTCAGTTTAGCACACAAATCCCTCGATTTCAGTGTATATCCTTCTGGGCCTTCCAAACCCTATCACATTCCCTCTTAAATCCCAGACGGGTAAACAGATGGCCTTAGTCTTAGGGGAGGCCTTGCAAAATATTCTCTCCCATTGGGGGTACTCTGACGATTCCTACCCGGCTGGGATGGCTCCACCGAATCAGAGGTATTTTGGGGAAGGAGAACATTTTGCTATCACTTACTCACCCTGGCACCTCCTTTCGCAAGCTATTGGAACCTATGCTTATTTTGTTATCTACTGATTTCATGGAACTCACATGCCCCAAGTACTTGCCACTTCTGAGACTTGCGGACCCACCTGTACAGTCACCCTCAATGGATCCAGCTACCACATAGATCTTCCTTTCTTAGGCCGCTTCTTTCTGGGTCAGGGCGCCTAGGGTAAACCTACATTATTATGTTTTCCTTTTCTTCTGGGGGAGGAGAGGGGTGAGAGGGGGATTTCTGTTTCACTTTTGTTGTTATGTTTTGTATTCCTTGCCACAGCCATAATTTGGTTTACGGATTGTACCCTGCTGGACATAATGCTTGATGATGTTGTCTGTGGACTTGTTTGCCTGAAATCAATAAAAGAAATCTGAACCAAAAAAAGAGTTAAAAAAAGGTAAAAAACAGAAAAGTGTGCAGGGTGCAACACTCTGACCCCCTAGGCCTGCTCGGGGGATCCCACAAGGACCCCAAGGCCTAAAACAGCATTTTCTTTTTTTTCAAAGTGGCTGGGTGCGCGAATCTGGATGAAAAAATACAAAAAAAACAATGGGGCATATTCTCAAGGAGCTATCGCTGAGTTATCAGCACTTGAGCACAGCAAAAGTGGCGAAAGAATTATCATCCCATTCTCAACCTTGTGCAAACTGCCGATATCGGCAGTTTTCCAGCGATAGCTTCCACAAAAAATATTGCCACGGATGAGAGCGACAACTAACGCTAATGATATGCGCTGTAGGCGTTCCTGTGCAAAAAACCGAAAACATCACTTCCTGATATTGTCAACGATCAGCCAAATCTGCGATGTGATCCAAAAACAGGTGATAAACTGCGTTAGCAGTAAAAATTTAACATCTGCCTTTTACTGGTGTAAAGCAAGACAACTACTTACAGTATGGTAGGGAGTCGAGCCAAGAGCCTCATCTGAAGACTAACACATGTAATAGAGCTACTGATCATGCAGCTACGACACTCAAGAAGGCCACAAAACCCACCACCACCACCCCCAGGACCTCCCTCCTGGACCACCCCGCCTACTACCACAGAGGCAGCGCAGAACAGGACAGCTGACCTTCCGAAAATGGCATGGCCCCTCAGCCACACAATAGCTGAATGTTGGGAGAGGTGGGAACCAAGTATGTGTGAAGGAGGAAAGTCACCAATCAATAACAATACACACAATGCCAAGTGTAGTGGTGATGTGCTGGACAGACCTCACTATGCAGAGCACTGACCTCTCCATATGTACATATACTGTTGGTGCTTGTAGTGTTGTGGACAGTGGACACAACCATGTTACCTAAGGCAGTGGAGAGGATCTCGGTCATGTAGCTGTGTCGTCCCCCGTAAGTGGAAGGGAAGTGGAGTAGGATGGTCCAATGTACGCCACTCCAGCATAGGAGTGTGAATCAATAGGTCGGGGATCTGGGCGTGGTTCATTTCTGAGAATGCCAACTCATCTGCCAGAGCTTCGGCCCTCACCCTGCCACGAGGCCGCCGCCCTGACCACCGGCCTCCTCAACACAGGCCCCCTGCGAACCCAAACGGCACAGCACTGCAAAGTTATGTCTGTACAGACTACTGCCTTCAATGTATACTGTGGAAAGCAGTGCTCACAATTCAGATTGAGTCGTGATTGCAGATGACGCAGTCCAGCAGGCAACATACATTGCTACCAGTGCGCCCCACCCAGAGCATGCATCATCGCAGGCTGCGCACACGCTGAATGATTCTGGTGCGACTAACTGTGCAGCTCAACTCAATGCCACATGGCTATGGGCCCTTGCTGGCCGCTGCCTCAGGCCTACACTGCGGACAGCAGGGCTCACAATTCAAATTCAGTCTTGATTCATTAATTTCAGAGTCCAGTAGGAAACTCACTATAACGTCCCTGGGACCTACATATTTCGACAATGTATTCCATACATATTTCATCTTTTGTTCCATACGTCTACACTGCGGTCAGCAGGACTCACAATTTAAATTCAGTCTTGATTTATTAATTGCAGAATGAATTGTACTTTATGTCCTCGGATTTTGTCAAGAGGAAGTGACAAAAAGCATTCCTCGATGTCTGTGCTGACTCCTGCCTTCCATCTACATTGCAGACAGCAGGGCTCACAATTCAGATCGAGTCGCGATTGCAGATGACACAGTCCAATAAGCAACAGACACTGCTTCCAGTGCGGCCCACCCGCACCACGTATCATCGCTGGCTGCGCACACGCTGAATGTTTCTGATCCCACTAACTCAGTGCACCACAAGTCACCGCCACATGGCCTTATTGAGGCAGAATTCATTAGGCAAAAGACATTGCTCTCAGTGCAGCCCGTCCGGGCCACGTATCACCGCTGGCTGTGCACACGCTGAGTGCCCCTGTTGCCACTAACTCAGTGCACCGCGAGTCAACACCACATGGTTGTGGGCCCATGCTGACCACTGACTCCGGCCCACACTGTGCTCATCAGGTCTCACACATATCCAATCCAATCCTGTCCTGCAAGGACACCCCATCATCGCTGGCTGTGCACACGCTGAGCTCTTCAGGTGCACCAACTCAGTGCATCACAACTCATGGACCCATTATAATTGACTTCCATGCTGTAGACACCGGATGCAACAGTGTCACCTCAGGCAGCAGGAATATCCCGAAGGGACATCAGCAGTTTCTTCACATGAGCACATCCATCTCTGCTGCCCCACCTAAGTGCACCACACATCATGGACCCTTTATGATACAATCTTTTGTGTGTGATATATGATCTGGTGCCCCTACTTTAGTGCACCACAAGTCATAGACCCTTTATGAATGAATCTCTGTGTGTGATCCGATGATCACTGTTTTAGTTGTTGCAAGCACCAACCATTCCCTGCGGGCTGGCTTACACTCACCCCACATGCATCCAGCACAGACATCACTGTATATGTGACCCTGGTAATAGGGGCCGAGCGCACATGCCCGTAGCCAGTTTCACTATCTATCTAACTGTGTCTGTGTGTTCATTATGTATGCATGATGGCCCTGGGCCCTACCAAATTACACTGTGCTGTTGACTGCGCACGCAACCATGTTACCTCTAGCAGTGAGGAAGACCTTGGTTATGTAACTTTGTCTGGGTCATTCTATGAGTACATTGAGACTGGATGATTAGAGTATTGCAAGGAGATTGTATGGTGAATTTATAAGTGCTTGGGGATTGGCGGAGTGATTGGATAAGTCCATATGTTGGCAGAGCCTAACCCCTGAGCACGAGCTAGGCTCTAATTGGCTGCGAACCAGTGGCAACCCCGGCGGAGCATCAGGATTGAAATCCAAGCCTCGGGAGAGCCTACACTATGCACAGAGCATGAGTAGGCACAGCGCCGGTTCTTGAGGCACCCGCCTTTTTTTTCGGGATCCCCACAGCCTTTTCTCTAGTACCCCCGGTACCCGCCCACTAAAATCTGGGTCACTGGCTAGGGGAAATATCATATGGATGCCTGGAAAACTGAGTGCAGGATCTTGGAATTCTCATTGTGGTATACTGCATTCTCATTCAGTGGATACCCTCCCAGGTCGTTGATATCTGGATCAAGGAATTCTGACTGTTGGACCCCCAGAGTCCTTTCCACTGGATCCCCTAAAATGAGCTGTTGGGTCTGTGGAGCACCAGTAATAAAAGACCCATAATTCTGTCTGCAAGATATTCCCAGCTCCACAACTGGATCATTGACATACGGCGGATAGAATCTACGAAATTCTGTAAGCATAAGCGGAGTGGGCAGAGCCAGCGTATGCCAGTCAGCGGCGCAACTAAGTCAAATTTAGGGGAATGCTGACAAAAAATTTGAGGGGGCTAATTCTTCGAGTCATAGGCAGAGTGTAGATGCAGAGGCCTCTAAGAAGGGGTAAAAACACAACACAGCTTCATTTACCGGTAAATGGTCTTTTAAAGACCTGTGAAGTACTCGGGTGCCGCGCTGAGAGCCGCGCACCCAGCGCCTTCACACTAGGGAGCCCTGCTGAGCGCCACATTAGGATCGTACTCCAAACTTTTCTTAAAAAACAGTCCACTTCCATTAATTTATATTCGCCCCTAGGACCCCATCCCCTGGGGCATGCCCAATTCTTAAATGTTTTTATTAATCATTAGGAAGCGGGCCGCGTGGTCCCCTTTCCCTTGTCCACTTCTGGCCCTGGGGACCCCATCCCTGGGACCTTGCCTCTATATTGGGGACCGTGGGGGGGTCTCCAATGCCCCCACAGTCCCGCCGGCTCCTCACCTCATGCGGGAACCAGCATTGCTTTTGGGCAAGGGGAGCTGCTAACATGCACCTCTTCTTGCCCAAAAGCAATCCTGCTTTGCTTAATTGCAGAGAGAGCAGGTTTTCTTGCTCTCGCTTCAATGAAGCAAAGCAGGGTTTGCTATGACAGGGCGGGTGCCATGCTCCCGCCCTACCATAGCAAACAGCAATGTCCAGGGGTGGGTACCCCAGGACATTGCATGAGCCGGCCCTGGAGGGTGGCGGCCCCCAGGGCCCTCAAAGTCTCCAGGAGGGGGACCGCGTGGACCCCCTCCCTCTATTTTCAAAGCCCGGGGGGGGGGGTGGTGGTCCCTGGTGCTTTGGGGGGCCCGTAAGGCCCGACTGCATTTTTAATTAAAGCCCTGGTGGTGGCGGTCCCCGGGGCTTAGGAGGGCCTCGGAGGCCCTCACTAATTACAAAACAAGCCCGGGGAGCTGGCAATCCTCAGGGTTGCGGAAGGGCTGTGTGCCCACCTGCACCTAATTTACATAGCCCTGGGAGGTTGCTGTTCCCGAGGCTGCGGGGTCTGCGGGGGCCCCGCAGGCCCGCAATATAAATATAGGATTGCCCCCTGGACTTGGCCCACCCCATGGCTCATTTAAATGAAGTGGGGGACCCCCTGCTTCATTTTTTTACATTTATTCATCCGGATTCGAGCACCTGGCACTCATTTGGACTTTTTAAAAAAAACGTATATATATTTTTTTGGGGCATGGGGGTCCTTATGGAACCACCTGAGCAGGCCTAGGGTGTCAAGGAGTTTCTACCCTGCCCCCTTTTCCTCTTTTTTAACCTTTTTTCTATTGTTTTCTTGTGACTCGGCAGCCAATTACAGTGAAGCTTGTGGTTGTGGCAGCCAATCACAGTGAAGCTCATTGCACAGTGGTCGGGAGAGTGCGCAAACCCACCACTGCTCCAGATATCAAAACTTTTACTTTTTTAATTTCTCAGCAAATACTGAACGGATTTACACCTTTTTAAAAAAAGGTCGCTTTCTAAACCAAGAGCTACCTTTTTTCCAAATGTGGTGTCATTCCAGTCAGCAGTTCGGGCTGTAGTCTGTAATAAAATTTCCTTTGGGAATTAACATGGAGAAAACACTTTTTGGGACCCCCCCTTCTTTTTTTAGCCCCCTCTTGACAAATCACCCCCAAACGTTTGGGATAGGAGCTAACCTGGATAGACCTTTTTTGGAGAATTTCACGAAGATTCGTCAAACAGCGCCAACGTTATTAGCAAATAAAAAAAACGCTTTTCCTATAGAAACTAGGTTCTAACTATAACTACCTACTGGCTCCTGCGCCTTGGTCACAGGCTCATTGCTATGTCAATAGGTGGAGCAAGACCGGGCAGGGAGTCACTTTGCTTTTAAAGGTCTCTGGTGAGTTACGCCCTCTGGTGGGAATTTCCTTAGCAAAATTCTGGGACTCGTAGTTTGCCTGCTTTTAACATAATGTCCTCTGGGGATTCCGCCTGATTAGACACAAATTGTTGCACTATTATTACTCTCCAGTGAGTTACAGCACAGGATTCTGGTTTGCTTGCTTGAAACCTGCTTGACCTGTAGCCCTCGAACACAGCCCGCCATTTCTTTCAGCCGGAGTGCAGTTCTCTTGGCCAGTACCGGACGAAGTAAATATTCAAAGAAGGTGTCCCCCAGCGAGAATGCACTTGACAAATAGTCAAATCCTGTCATTTCAACAGCATCCCTTATTCTCCATAACCGGACATCATTGTGCTTATGAAATAAAGCAGCCCTACGCGTTTCGGCGTTCCTGCACCTTGTTGATGGGTTCATTGCAATGTCAATAGGCAGAGCAAGAGCAGGCAAAGCGTCACTTTGCATTTAAAGATATATGGTGAGTTATGAGCTCTGGTGGGAATTTTCTTAGCAGAATTCTGGGACTCGTAGTTTGCCTGCAACAAATCCTATCATATTTGGTATCAAATATGTTGCAATCATACCCCCCTCACCGTAAACGGTGTGGGAGTAATGATTCCAAGCACTGGAAGAGACCTCCATTAGGCTCTCAGCGTTCCCAGGACCTTCCTTCTTGACCTGGACAGCCCAAAATGGTTGCTGTCGAAAGAGACATATTTCTGCACTCTTGCTGCTGAGAAAAGCTCGAGCAGGAAAAGGCTGATCAATAGGCATCCTGTCACAGGTGTGACCACCTCCCAGACAGGATTTAGTGTATTTGGGCAGGGTGAGTCTGCTTGCCAGCGCCACTCAGTCTGTATGAGTGGCACATTTGGTGTCCCCATGCATAGTCCAGTTCAAACCAGCTCTGGTAGCCATTGGCTCCTGTTCTGGCACGAAACTAGAAAAAGGACATGGGCGTAAACTCCCCACTGTTCAGACCCTCCCCTGGGAGGTCCCCTGAATTGTCCAAATCCTTTCCTTAGGGTACTTAAGGGCTTACCTGTGAGTGGGTCCCTTGATAAGTTGTGGGATAAAATTCAGGTCAGACACCACTTCTTCTTCTGGGTACTCTGTACTATGCTGGACTTTGTTTGGGCTGGGCTTTTGCTCCCTTCCAGTCTGCTGCATTGTCTGTGCCTGTGCACCATACAGGAGCCTTCTAAGCCCTGTAGGCATCAAATACATCTGGAGGAATCTCCCTTGGAGTGAATGAGTTACTCCCCAGCACTCACAGGCACCACAACTAAGTCGACCGGTCTGCTGATCCTGAGTTCATACGGACTCTGTAAGGTTCTGCAACATAGGTGGTGGTTTTCTACAGCTTTTGAGGCCTGCCCTGCCATCTTACCAAGTTTGAGGCCACTATCCCTCATGGGGGCTGCTAAATCGAACCCCTGTGCACCGTGTCAACTTGCAGTTGCAAAGGCTTGTTGGCTTCCTTCCAAGAAGAACTTCGGGCTCCAAATAGCCCCAACCTCAAGAATCTCCATTGACCAGAATCTTTGGCCGCCCTGCATCATTTTGCATCGTAGCCCGCATCTTTGGTGAGCTGCTCGAGGTCGTCTTGCGACTCAAGTGCCTCCCACCTTTGGATCTATTTGAGGGACACCTTTGTTTCTTTTGGGTTCCCCTGATTGCTCTGGGGCTGCCCTGACTTCCCTGCTTGTGGCGAGTCCCCTGGACCTTGCTGGTCCAGACATTGCACCTTCTTTGATTTCTGCATTGGTTGCATTTGCCAAGGCTTGTTGGTGTACCTGCCGGACACCGACCCCTCAGCACTCAACATGCAATGTGGGACAGTTTGTGCATGGCTCCTGGATGTCCTTATAACACTTTCTTAGTAAGTCTTTAGTGTATCACAGGGTACCGCAGGGCTCTGCGATCAGCCACATTCTTTTTAATATCTACTTACAGCCCCTATTCTACATCATAAAATCCTTTGGTACTGACTTGGTCAATTACCCTGACGACACTCAACTGGTGTTTTCTCTGAAGGGGAAGCAAGCCGTATCCATGGATACGTTCCAGGAGTGTATGTGTCAGACTGCTGGTTGGCTTAGGAGAAACTCTCTACAATTCACCGGAGGGAAAATGGAGGTGTTATACTGCCCCACTGCCAGACTGTCCCAACATCTACCTCTGGAGTTTAGGCTCACTCCAGAGGAGGAGCCTTTGGTCTCAGTTAAAACGGTGTGTAATCTGGGAGTTTTGATGAATGGTAACCTCCAAATGGAGTCTCAGGCCAACAAAACTGCTAGCTTGTGCTTTTCCTAAATGCGCATGCTATGACAAATCCTCCCGCTACTCCCAAAAGACTTGCGTTCCCTGGTAGTGAGGAACATAGTGCTGAGTAGGCTGGACTACTGCAACTCCCTGTATTTAGGAGCACCGCAATATATTTTCCTGGGGTTGCAGAGAGTCCAGACTATGGCGGCAAAGATGGTGTTAAACAGGCAACGTAGGTCCTCCACAACGTTGGCTCTGAGAGACCTTCACTGATTGCCTATTAAGGAGAGGGTCCATTTTAAATAAATTTGCATTGCATACAGAGCAGCACATGACTTGGGTCCTGTTCCATTGCAAGAAAAGTTCACCTGGTACAACCCCAATAGATTTAGGCGCTCCAGGATTGGGGGAGGACTTTCAGCATGGCAGCTGCTCACCTATGGAACGAGCTGCCCCAGAATATCAGACAAGCCAATTCTCTGGCCGAGTTCAGAAAGAGCCTGAAAACCTGGCTCTTTCCTAGGATTAATCCTTAGCCCTGTCCCCGCTGTTATCCCAGTCTGTGTTTGGGGTTGGTCCATTTAAGTCTGAGCGCCAGGATACCCGTAGGGTGGCAGCTGCGCTATATAAGAACTTAATTCAATTCAATTAATTCAATGCATATGGTTTGGTCCCCTCCTGGGTTCCACTGTGTATTCTGTGCTACTTGCTGAATTTCTTTGCAAAGTATTGTAAGCATGGTGCTTATCTCCAGGTAGGAGATGTCTAAACGTGTTAGAGAGTATTATATAATAAATACATAGTTTCATAAATACCTTATGTGGTTCTTTTACACTTAATCTATACTATAAGATTGAATTTTGGTAAAAACAAACTACTTTACATTCCTTCTCGACTAAGCCTGAAGGCTGCTCTCCATGTCTACCACCCAGAGAGCTTTCTTAGAATATCTAAGACCTCTTAAATCACCTTAACGGTTATCTGGACTTGTGCAAGGTGCCCCCTTACATTAGTGGACATCATATACCATGCCAGCTTCTCACAATAGGTATAACAATGCACAAATAAAATTGCTTTAATTACAGCAACACTTGAATGTCTGAGTTTATACAATACAGCTTTTATTTTCAATATATTATCTTCTGTATACATGTATACCCTTTCTATGTAATTATATATCATATATTTATTACTTTAGAAAAATAAATTGAGACTCTACAGTGCACTACTCTGTGTCTCACCCTATACCTCTCCCAATATATCCTCTGCTTTCAATCTCTGACCATCCCAAGCCTCATTCTACTACTATGATGTCCAACAGAACCCTTTCTAGACTCTTCCTTTCTATTTCCCTTCTTGGCTCACCTCAAACTTCATTTGACTACTATGAACAGGGCCACTGGAATTAGGGGAGTGTCAAATTATCAGCAGGGTTGAGTAAGTTATGCAGCAAGAAAAGGCACATGTTGTGGCATTATGTGGAATATTTTGTGATAGTATTACTTAATTATTTTGGCATTTTTACACTTTTTAACATGTCTGGGTACTGGCTGAACCTCATTAGTATTAGTTTAGTACACAAATACAGCAATAAGCTACAGAAAGGTGACCAGTCATTCTTTGCAAAGGACCTTCCACTGGGCTGTGTTACTGCATTTTTACTAACTTTTGAACCATTTCAGCTGGAAACTATTTTTTTTGTTAAAATCTGCAGATTATGTGGCAGATGATGGATTGTGTGACAAATGCAGCAGATCTACAACTATGTGAAAATAGCCTCACAGTTGCATAATACCAGTGGCCCTGACTATGTTCCGCAAAAACAACCCTTTCTAAATTCTTCCCTCAGGTATCCTTCTTTTGTCTCATCCCATAGCTCATGTTACTACTATGGTCTCCCTAATCCATTTCTAGAGACTCTTCGCTCGTCCATCTCTCATCTTCTTTTACTTATTCTAAACCTCATCTTATTACTACCATCTCCCAAATAACACTTCCTAGACTCTTCTCTCTTCTATCTGTCAATCACTCTATTCAATCCAACTTACAGACTTGCATTTCCATCACTCAATTTAACTCATATTTACCTATTATAATTCACCACTAATCCTTTTTGGGTTTCGGTGTGGCCTGCTACTCACTGAAAAGCCATTCGACACCTTGGCAGGGGTAGTAATTTCTATATAAATACAATTACAATTACTCAATCTTGCCAGTCAAGTTCTCAGGTATAATGAATTAACAAAGGTTGACTACCTGACATAGAGTCCCCACTTACAGGGTGCACATTTCTCATCCTAGTCTCTTAGCACTGGCCTTATATATTTTCCAAGTCAAATAAGAAAGTTGTCATATTTTTCCTGAAACTTGAAAGTTAAGTATATATAAGTAAGTATATATAAGTAAGTATATATATTACCTACTGGCGGTCGCCAGTAGGTAGTTATAGTTAGGATTGTTTTCCATAGGAAATCCTCAACATTCTATTTGGAATAACTTTGGCCCTGGTGGATGAGTCTTTGCGAATTTCTCAAAGAAGATGGCTAGGTTCGCTGCACTCCTTCCCTGAAAGTTTGGGGGGGATTGGCCAAGTGGGGGCTGAGATATAAGGGGGGTCCCAAAACGTGTTTTCTCAATGTTATTTTCCATAGGACCTTTAGACTCGGCTACAGTTCGAACGGGTGAATGAATTTATAAGAAATTTGCCAAAACTGTAGTCTTGTTCGCAGATTACGCTTTTTTTGGAATGGTGTAAATTCGTTCAGTAGTTGTTGAGAAAATTAAAGTTAAAGTCAACTATATATCTATAGGCGCGCACACGTGCGCGCACCCAAGCGGCTGCGCGCGCGAGCGGAATTTTGCTGCGTGACGTCTGTTAACGTTCGATTCGAAGGAAATCAGGAAGTTTTGTCTGCCATTTTGTCACTGCGAGTAAATATATTGTTCATTTCAAAGCGTTGAAACATGGAAAGGGGAGAAGGTAGAGATTGTCTTCCTGCATAGGTTTTCTCGGGGTGTGCAGTAAGGCCCTTAAACGCAAAAAGATATCATTTTTCCCCGAAAAAAAAATACGGGGTGCGCGCACCCGGTCGCGCACACCTATTTACAAGAGTGTGGAAAAGGAGGTAAATCAGAAGTTTGAGTGCTTTGATATAAGGTGGCTCTGAAAAGAGCCCTTGTGTTAATTGAGTGTTTTCTACATTTATAAGTAAGTACCGATGCAGAGCCTGATGTTGCAGAGGAAGATTCTGTTTCCCTCATTCGTGAAATGAACACCGTCTCTCCTATAGATGTCTTGCATGTGGTAGCGCAAGTTGTTGTGGTAAATAGAACCCATGCTATAATCTCTGAGGAACGCAGAGACAGATTTATTTACATGTCTCCTTGCTTTCTCAAATTGTGCACAATGGTGATTGGACCAATTCCATTTCTGTCTTTGGCATATATTGGAATATACCAAGGCAGATCGAGGAAAAAGTGTCATCAATTTTCGAAAGCTGTCTTTTAGAAGCATTTCCAGACCTACCCCAGTGATTGTGCCTAGATCGTTCCCACCACAGTGCACAATTATAAGGTCTGGTTCTGGGAGATGCATAAAAGTTTTCACCAATGGAATCAATTGGTGACATTTCAATCCTCTTTTGGAAATCCATGTTATGTGTACATTTGGTAAGCTGAGGTTGCAAATTCGTCTGCTTACTGCATATTTTTCACTCCAGTGAATATAACTGTGTCCTATTAGCCAGACCTTCATTTTCAAGGGATTTGTAGTCGTCCTCCGATCGGTTCTGGAAGTGGAATGGTAGTTCGAAGTTGAAATTTTAAATAAAGAAAAAGGAAGAGGCTGGGTGTGGTTAAAAAAATAAAAATGATTGGTTGATTGTAACAAGTGGAGAGTGAACAGGTCAAGGTTTATGTTAAACGAAAAGTACTATTGGGTGTGAAAAAACAAGACATGTAACAGAGTTGTGTATTGGCAGGTGTTTCTGGAGGGAAAATAGTGTTCTTAGTTTGTTGTAGAACGTTGAGACATAAACTTTTGACCTGTGCCTTCAGGAAGGTGCAGAATGAGGTGTAACCATGGAAACAGCCGGAGATGGCAGTTGGTGATGGGTTCACTCTTTGGTGCCTCTGCATCTGAGTCTGTTCTCTGGTGGCTGGCGGACAACTGTTTGTTATTGTGGAGATGAAAGGGTGATAAGGAGAGAAATACAACATAGCGTCTGGCCTGTAGAAGCGTGGGAGCAGTGATTAACTCTGAGTGAAGCGGAACTATGTCGGTGCTTAGTAACAGTAAAAAAAAAATGTTAACAGTGGTATAACTGTCTTTACGGTGCGCGACCTACTAAGAAAGAGTTCACGGGCCGTAATTGGTTTGCAGGTTCTAGTATCAGTAAGTGAGGTCGAGAAAAGAAAACATTCAGGACTTTATTTATGAAGGCCTTGAGCCACCGGTGCGTTACTTTTTCCCATTTTAAGAAATGAGGCACTGGCGGCGGAAGGTCTTCATAAATAAGGTCCTCAGTGACTACAGTTAAGGTTATGTGGAACCCATGAATAGTTTTTCAATATGAAATCATTTCAGTTGAGATTATGGATTAAAAGAGAAACCGTGAATATTTGAAATGTTTATTTAGAAATGTACTGTTTTAAAGGCAAATCATTATGTAATATGAGTACAGAAATTGCAAAAAACACAGTAATTGGTATTGTCAGTAGTACATGGAATACAAACGCTATAGTTGAAGAAAAATGAATATAGTTGGAAAAAAACATTGTACACTCTTATAAGGAAGTATATTATATTTTAAGAAATGGAAGAAGGTCTCTGGCCTTTCAGTTTGGGAACGATATATGAAAATGCAAGTGGTTATACATCATTACTTTATGAATCAGCTGTCAAACAACACGAAATTATAATGTCCACTGTTAGTAAAGCAAATAGGTCTGTTCTTCAAAAGAAAATATGGAAAAGAACGTGAAGAATATAGAAAACCAAAAGGAAATGAGGACGTCAATGGCTTGTTTGAGAGTTATTGAAGCATTGTTTAGGGAAAATAGGTAGCTTCTGCTTGTAACAGGAAATCAGTTTTATTATTTGAAAACATGTCAGCCATCCAATTGAGAAGATGAAAGGAGCATTCATGATCTGTCATTATTAGAGCGTCTTTTACCATCATAGGGCAGCTCAGTGGGTTTTCGATGTAGCTCTCTGTTAGGAAATCTTGCGCCGCTGCGAATATATTCCAATGACCCAGAACTCCTTGTATCGCTGCAAAGGCCATAAACCCTCCGGAATGTATGTCAGCTATCCAATGGAAAAGAGTAAAGCAGTACTGATGATCTGTTATAATCGGAGCGTCTTTTACCATCAGAGGGAGCTCGGTGGGTTTTCGATGTAGCTCGCTGTTAGGAAAGAGTTAAGTGTCCATTGTGTAGGCAAAGTATGCAGCAAGTGCCTCTAACATGAAATCATTGTTATCATCTGAAAACATGTCAGCCATCCAATTGAGAAGATGAAAGGAGCATTCATGATCTGTCATTATTGGAGTGTCTTTTACCATCATTGGGCAGCTCGGTGGGTTTTCGATGTAGCTCTCTGTTAGGAAATCTTGCGCCGCTGCGAATATATTCCAATGACCCAGTATGGCTGAGATACCCGCCACCCCCTCTCAACACAATCCCCAAAGGAGGGAAACCGGAAACAGTTCTTGAAGTTTTTGGAAGAGGGAGGGAGTAACCCTCCCGGCCGTATTTATTAAAACAAAATTAAAACATTAAATCAACATTTTATATTATGTACAATTTCATTACCACATTGCGATGTTTGGCTAACCTTAACAGATTCTCTAATACAGAGGTTCTCCTAGCCGAACTAACATTCTACACACATTTACTTGAAATTATGAAATTGTACATCCTAACGTTTAAGGGCCAACGGCAAGGTCGTAACCGGTGTCAAGATCCCTAACCAGAAATACCCCCCCCACTTGTGAGGGGCGACAGCACTGAGGCGTACCTCGAGTGCAACTACCAATTTCCCTTTGACTTGACGGGGGCACCAATAAAACTCGACGCCACTTAAAGGTCGTTCGAGGACTCGTGTGAGGTATCTAGAAGGTAGCGTAGACCCCCCCCCAAACCCCGCACAACTTACCACATCTGCCGTCGCAGACGTCACTGGCCCCGGGAAATTCCCCAGGAGGGGGCTGTAACCCCTCCTACACAGGAAGGGGCCTTGACCGCCTTTCCTTTTCTTTCGGCGACCCATCCTTAGAAGGGACCGCCTCCCCGTTGAGGGGCCAATGGCCACCTCTCCCGAGCGCTCCCATCCGTGTTGGGTGACGCCCACTCATAGGGATCTTCCAATTAGTGCTCACCGATCATGACCTTACCGCCACAGGCCGGATAGTTGACCGGCTATCCGGACCCCCCACAAAGCTCCTACCTAAAGGTCATGTTTTAACGTTTTTAACCATGCTAAGAAGTCTCCTATGAGTAACTCATTCCCCACCCGAGACAAATGCACACCATCCCCCAAATACATACTGTCATCATTAATACAGCCATGCGAAATAGAATGCAATGTCCTGGAACGGAACAACCTACTCACTTTGTTATTAAGCTTCCTCACAGAGTGATTCAAAGCAGGAACAGAAATAGCCCCTCGCCACACCTTTCGTGGGATCATATGGGACCACGCAATTGTGCACCCCGGAACTCTCCTCGCCAACCAACTTACAGTGGAAAGCATTGCCTCCAGGAGAAGTCGTCTACCGGTGGTGACCAAATCGTTGCCCCCTAGATGCACTATGATTATAGACGGCGGTGACCTCGTCCGCCCTAACAAACCCTCGAAAAATGCTTGAAACTGGTCAATACAGAGCCCGCCTCTTCCGTAGAAGGACACCCTGTACCCGTATTCCCCAGCTACGTGAATCATGTCACCTGCTTTGAATACGTCCGCGGCACGCCTCACGTATGAGTGGCCCACGACCCACACCTCCTTCTTCACAGCCGGTGATGTCTGACCGCTGGCCCGGTGTTGGGTCGACTGCATAGTCCGCCCCGCCTCGTAGGCTTGCGCAACTGAAAACCAAACAAAGACAAGAAGCGTGAGTACATCATTACAGCTTCACAACATGTGCAACCGCACATACCTCTTATAACACTTGGAGGACCAACGCCCCACTCGTTTCACTTGTTCAACATTAAGACCCCTGGCTGTAGCTTCCGTAGCAGCCCCTATCCGAAAGGAGTGGGTCCCAAACTCGCCCGGGTTCAAGCCCGCAGCGGCAATTGACATCGCAAGCACCCGCTGAAACTGAAATTTCGTCAGTGGGGTGGCGTCCGCGTGTCTCAACAAGGTCCCCCCCCATGATGCCACCCTTCGTGCTAGGTAGTTTTCTAAACACTTTACTGGACACATGGAGGACCCGGGAATCCTGGGTATGATTATGCAGTCACCCATCCCATCTTGATCGGTCTTGGACCTGACAAAGGAGACAGTCATTGTCCCTCCTCTGACCTGAACGTGTTCCCGGCACAAACCCCCTGTCACATCCCGTTTGTTCCTCGCCACCAGTTCGCTTACCCGCATCGCTCCATGAAATGCCAGCGTAAAAGCGGCTCGGAACAACACCGTCTCAAACTGAGATGAACATGTGGCAGGGAGTGTGGCCAACAACTGGGCCAACCTATCCAAACCTATCGGGCGCCTCTCATCTACTCTGCGACCCTCAAGGCGTTGCCACCCACGCAGCGCTTTCTGTACAACGAAAGACGCTGTCGGGTCCTGGATACCATGAGCCCTGGCAACAAAGGAAATGGCAGCACGATGCCTCTGGGCCGTAGCCACCGATTTCCCAGCCCTACGTAAGGACATCATAAAATTCACTACCCATTCCTCGTGGCCCCAAAGCCCCTCTCCATCAGTCCCCAAAAAGGCTAAATAGGACCGAAACGCCCCTTCATATGCCTTCCTTGTCCTTGGTGCTAGGCTCTCTCCCACGAGGTGACGAAGTTCGGGGCACCGAGAGACCAGAGAGCTTCGGGAAAGGGTGCCGGCTCTGGGTCCGCTGTGGGAAGGAAACCCGAGAAAGCCTGCATATGAAAACGAGACAGTGCATCAGCTGCCTGATTCAGTACCCCCGGGACATGTTTAGCTCTGAATAGCACATTCAGTTGCATACACAGTAAAACAATTTCTTTGAGCAGTCTTAAAATCAGTTTACATCGTGCTGCCTGGCTATTGATGCACTCGACCACGGTCATATTGTCAGACCAAAATACCACAGAGTGATCTTTGAACCCTTCGGGCCAGGTTCTTAGGGCCACCAAAATGGGGAAAAGTTCCAAGAAAGCAATATTACTTGTCAGTCCACTGTCGTGCCACCATGCCGGCCATCTTTGTGCCGACCATTTTGTGCCGAAGATGGCACCAAAACCTATGCTACCTGCCGAATCTGTCCATAGCCCCAGCTCTTCAGAGGAGACGGCCGGTTTGTTCCAGACGACTCGACCATTAAAATCCGCCAGGAATGCTAACCAAATGCGCATGTCCTGGCGGACCTCAGCCGATAGTCTCGTGCGATGATGACCCTCCTTTAGGCCGACCATAGCTTGGGCAATTGATCGGGAAAAGGGGAGGGCCATCGGTATAACCCTCAGGGCAAAATTCAACTGTCCCACCAACTGCTGTAACTGATGCAGCGTAACTTTAGATCCATTTATACACATTTGCAGGGCTGCCCTGAACTTCCCCACTTTGTCAGCTGGTAAACGAAAACAACCCTCACTGGAGTCTAACTCGATCCCCAGAAACTCGAGGCAAGTCGCAGGACCCACCGTCTTACCCGGTGCCAATGGCACACCAAACTGCTTCATTAATACACAAAATTCGGCCAAGGCCTGGCCACATTCGAGATCCCCGGCTGCCCCAAGGAACAGAAAGTCATCAAGGTAATGCATTACATGTTGGAAACCCGTCCTCTTTGTGAAGACCCATTGTAGAAAACTACTGAATTTCTCGAAATAGGCACAAGATATAGAGCACCCCATCGGCATACACCTATCCATGTAATAATGACCCTGAAACGTGAAACCTAGGAGACGCTGGTCGTCTGGGTGTACCGGGAGCAACCGGAACGCTGACTCGATATCCGACTTTGCCATCAGCGCCCCGGGCCCCAGGCGATTCAAAATGGCTACGGCCTCATCGAAAGATGCGTACCGCACCGAACACACTTCCGGGTCTATTGCATCGTTTACAGAAAGACCACGTGGAGCTGATAAATTATGAATCAGTCGGAACTCACCCGGGTCCTTCTTGGGGACCACCCCTAAAGGAGAACAAACAAAACCCTGCACCGGGGGGACACTAAACGGGCCGGCAACCCGACCTCGAGTAACCTCTTTCCGGATCTTCTCCTGTACAACGGTCGTATGCTGCAGGACCGAGAGTTGATTTTTACACTTCTCCACACCCTGAAAGTCCCCTACTGGGATGCGGAAACCATACGAAAACCCGTTCCGCAGCACCCCAGCAGAAGTACGATCCGGGTATTCACTGAGCCAGGGAATCATCGCCAAGGTATCAATCGGGGTAGGTAAAGGCGCCCCTCGGACTATGTTAGACCTGTTTGGCGCCTCCCCTACCCCCGTTATCACCCGTTTTGGCTCTGCACGTGGACTCAGGATGGGACGACCCGCACCCACTACATTCATGTCTAAATTTACACGATCCCTGGGGCCTTGTACATTTACCTCTGTTGAAATTCCAGCAGAACCCCCTTTTCCCTGTATTGCTGGCAGGTCTCGAGTGATCATCGCTACCCGTACCTGATCGAAAGGGCGTCCCCGCATATTGGCGGGAGGATTCGCCAACATTACCTCCTACCAATGGCATTTTCAACATACCTGTCTCCTTCATTTTATCCCATGTCAAAGAATCGTAACAATCCCAGGTTAAGGTTTTATTATGCTCTTTAGCCTTTCTAAAAAGATTATCGTAGCAGAACCAATGGTTACCCTGGTGTGATGTCGAGTACCCCATGATTCGCGACTGATAGGTCGGCAACTCGGAAAGTAACTCGGGCCTACGTTCCCCTAAGATCGACGTAAAAATCCCCCATGCTTTGCCCCAATTGCCAATATTCTCATTCACTTTAAAGGCGGCCATTTTTGCGCGCCAAACACTCGGATGCATGAGGTCTTTCTGGCCCTTAACATGCTCCACCTCATAATGATCAACAAGCAACGAGAAGATGTTCACATATTCCCCTGCCCAAATCTTCTCTTTAATTGCCAAAGGCACATGTTGACCCAACCTTTCTCTACGAGAGGGTGCTGACTCATCCCTCGCAATCGGCACTGGCCGCTTACCTGCACCGGACGCTGCCTCTGCGGTCGTAATCGTCCCTTGTGGCTTGTCAACTACTGCAGCCGGCGCGGACACCTTGGCTGCCTCCCGTTTCTCACGCAGTTGCTTCATCAGCGCCTGCGCGTCGACAGCCGTGGCGCCCTCACTACCTTCGCCCAACCACGCTGCAAGTTGTGCTGCCAGCTCGGGCGGCATATCCTCATTGGACACCGGGGTGACCACCACGGGAATCGGATTCCCCTCCACGGGTACTGGGGTTGGCGCTTCAAGCGGGGTACGGGGAACCGGGACGTCTCCCCCAGCTGGTCCCTTCCTTGGCCTCTTGGCTCTCCCTCCTGGGGCTGCTCCAGCCGGAGGACGTTCCGGCCCCCCTTCCCCCTCTTTCTCCGCCACCCGCTTCTTCAGCTCGGTCATCTCCTTCATGAGGACACGAAGCATCTGTTCAGTCGTCATTCTCTTTCCGCCTTTCTTGGGCATTTCTCCGACAGAGTATCTGTAAGACAAAAAGAAGGATTACAACGCTCAAAATTGGCTCTTCGTTCCGTCTCGAGCTCACGTGCAGCGAGGAGGTGCAGCTTCAGAGCACAGGAACAAGAGGATGCCTTCTGGTCTTGGGTCCCCTTTTATCCGTCTTCAGGGCGGGCGTAAACCCGCCCCTGCCTGCCCCGAGGGCGTGGCCAGCCGCGTCAGTGTCTAGGCCAGCCCACTCTAGGGCGGGAAAAAGCGCGCCCCGGCTACGCCGCTTCGGGCATACCAGCCGAGACACGCCTCCCGCCCAAGATGGCTTCCCGGGGGATCGTGGTACTCTGCCATACGTGCGGGGGGACCGAGTGGTCGCCCCTTTCCAAACTCCTTGTATCGCTGCAAAGGCCATAAACCCTCCGTTGTAACAAAGCTGTTCATGATCAAGTAACGGATTCATGAGGTGATTGTAATTCGGTTCAGGAGGTACCAAATTGCAGAGACATAAATCCAGGGCCCACGTGAAATCACAGCTCAGGCAATGAAATACAGGCTGCACACAGGTAAAATGCGAATATCGAAATGATAATCGATATGAAGTATTCAAAGTCGAGAGTGGTAAGATGCCGTAGTAGTCAAGCATCCTCTGGCGAAATAGTTCTAAGTGGCCCGGCTCGTTTGCGAAGGCAGGAGGGACATCCATTTTGAATTTCCCAAGATGGTACAGGAAACGGCGCAGCACCGCTGGTTGTATAGCAACTCCACAGAATTAGGTCGTCGGCTATGCAGTGGAGAGGAGCAGAATGACTTGATACATTTTCTAGGAGTCTAGTCACTTATATATTGCTTAGTGGTTATTAAAAAAGTAGCTTTTTTGAACTGGAGGATGCGTTAAAAAATAAGGGAGTGATTTGAGGGAGTTGTAAAGCAAGGTAAATTTTTTTTTACATCAATGCTGTTTTCTGTGAATGTTAGCTTAGTGAAAGATATGTGTGTGAGCAGATGCAACGTTCAGTTTTAAATGTGACAATGGCGCTCTTGTTCATGTCTTCCGATTCAAGGTCGGTATTCGCTGCCAAATACAAAGATTAAGAAACGCATGCGTGGGGTACATAGTGTGCATTCTTAAAGGAAAGTAAATGAAGGGTTATTTTTACCGCGTTAGCATTGTCGTTTAAAAAGTTATAGTGATTTCTATTGTATGTGAAGAAATTGTCACTGATGAAGACTGAAAATAAATCCTTATAAATGATACGGACTGGTGTATTTTAGAAAAGGTTTGTAACATTACATGAATTGTGGAAAAAAAATAATGTAATTGAAAGTGTATGGTTTGAAAATGAAAAGTAGAGGTTTATAGTTCATGTTTTGAAAGCAGTTCAAGAGGGTCAGAAGAAAGTGTATGGTTTGAAAATGAAAAGTAGAGGTTTATAGTTCACGTTTTGAAAGCAGTTCTAGAGGGTCAGATGCATGATAGATTTATTAAAAATAGAACATGTTTTTAAATAGTATTTTGGAAAAAATATGTGTCTTTATGTACTATTTACACATTCAGTCAGGTGCATCCGCCTGTCTACCTTAACTTGAGCGCTACTGCTTCAATATCTTCTCCTCCCGGTTATGGCCTCCTTACCACTACATTAAGGAACCATCAAACTACGCGAGTAAAGTCCATCCTCCACATTTCGCCTTTTGGGCGTTTGGCCACAACACCATTTCCGGTTCTTTCGTTTAAGAGGCCCTGAAGATTCGCAGTCTGTTTCCCTTCGATGAAACACGTGTTGGCCAGTACAAGAGGAACAATAAACCGGTGTTTTATACCAAGAACTTTACTTCATTGAAATTCCTTTTTCAGCACTTTGCAGTCTATTGACTTTGAAAATTTTCGATGTGCACATTTGACTTATGCTACTGAAACTCAAAGTCACCCAGACATTATTGTTGTTTATCCAGTGCAGGGGTTTTGTTGTTTTTGTGCAATTTGTGTGGATTTTCGTGATCCAACCTTGAGCGGTTACGAGGGATTACCGCCCGCCCTTTTGCCTGGATTTCGATACTCCATAGCAGTATATTACTTTGCGGTTACTTGGTTGCACGCCTGGCCAATTCTGGAATACCTCAAACCCTCCCAGTAGATCAATAATCTATTTACATTATGTGCCTGTTGCGTATTCTTTGAGTTTTAGTAATCCTGTGTCTTATAAGTTTTCTAGGGGCGGTTTGAGGTTCATGGTGGGTTTGGGCAGGGAGGGTAGGTTGGGGGTTTGTAATAGGGGGTTTGGCTGGGGTGTAGTGCGGAGTTTAGTGAAAAGTGAGGGGGGCGGGGAGTTACGGTGTTTGGTAATGGAGCAGAGTCAGAGGACGCCACATTTGTGTTATGGGCTGCCACGGAAATATGTATTTATTCTCAGAGGTTTATTATATTAAGGATATATATTAGCATGGTCTTGTCGTTTTGTTGTTTTGTGTATGTTTATAATGCTGGTTCTGTAGTTTTTGTTTATGGACCTTATTGCGACACACAGGGGATTTACGTTGCACAGTTGGCGATCAGAGACTTAGGAAATAAAACTTTATAATTGTAAGGGCTGTAAGCGATAGAAATCGCCCGTTCTCGGTGTAAAAAATATCACCGCTATTGGTGGTATTTTCTACGGTGTTAGTACTCGAAGGAGACTAGTAACATATATGTGTAATAAAATTATGAAATAGGCTCAGCATTTTACATTATCTTGGAGAGCAAAAGTTGATTTTACATAGCAATAAGTCTCCTATAATTAAGGGACGGAGTGTATATAGTGCTATTTAGTACTCTGCTATGTGATTGATGTCGAATATTTCATAAGAGGAGGCTTTAAAAGATTTACGATAAACTGGTTTTCTAGGGAAGTGGGTGGAGTGTTCCGTGTAAATTGCAGAATAGAAACTAGTAAGAACCAATTGGAAGTGTTGTTTTAAAGTCACATGACTGCACATGCGTGTCTCGACGCCTGTACGCGATAGGTGGGTGCGCGCACCCGGTCGCGCACTATAAGAAAGCGGCGAGAAAATATCAGCTAATATGCTCTTCAAGCTTGTTTTGGTACAATGAGTTAGTTCTGAAAAGAACTTTTTTTTTTTTTTTTTTTGGGAAACAAGTGTTATGATGCTTTTTATTTCTTAAAGTTGCGACGACATTTTTCAGTATGTCATACTATCCAAAAAAAGTGAAGAAATTTAACTTTTCTTGGAGCATTTATGACTCTCAATTATTTGTTTAATTAGAGTAAAGCTTTGCTCTCCGTATACAAGAAGTTCTCCACAGTTCGTGCATTTCATGTGCACGTTCGCCAGATATGGTCTCAAGTCCATCTCAGCACTCGATGGAGATACAGGTCGTCCACCGGAAGATGTGTTGATTACTTCTGATGGTAATAGCGTGGCCTCTGTTTTTCTTGTGAAAAGTGGTCGCTCATTTTCATCAGATTCGGAAGATGAATGCGGAACGGTAGCCATTGTATCGAAGTCTTCGGGAAGATGTTCGACGTTGTTGTCTCTTGAGAGTAGAAAAGAAAGTGATGGTAGTGGGTGGAGTGCTGCGTGTAAATTGCAGAATAGAAACTACCAAGAACCAATTAGAAGTGTTGTTTAGAAGTCACATGACTTCACATGGGAGTGTCAGGTCCTGTACGCGATAGAAGGGTGTGCGCACCCGGTCTCGCACTAAAATAAATAGGCGAAAAAACATCTTATAATATGCTCTTCGAGCATGTTTTGGTGGAAAGAGTTAGTTCTGAAAAGAACTTTTTTTTTTTTTTTTTTTTGGGGGGAAAGAAGTGTTATAATGCTTTCGATTTCTTAAAGTTGCTACTACATTTTTCAGTATGTAATAGTTTGAAAATGAAGTGAAGAAATTTATCTTTTCTTGGGGCATTTGTGACTTTCAATTTTCAGTTTAATAAGAACGAGGCTCTGCTCTCCATACAAAAGAATTTCTCCACACTCGTTGCATTTCATATGCACCTTCGCAAGATATGGTCTCAAGTCCATCTCAGCACTCGATGGAGATACAGGTCGTCCACCAGAAGATGTGCTGGCCACCTCTCATGGTAATAGCGTGGCCAGGGCTCTTGTCGATGCTTTTGCATAATGCTCAGGATGCCTTTGTTTAACATGCCGCTGCATGGTGTGTGCAGAAAAGAATATTTTTTATTTGGATTTCCCCTTGAGAGCTCCGAATTGCATATCGTGCAGGTTACTTTTGGCGCATTCACTTTCTTTTGATCTTCAGGATAAGTGAAAAATTGCCAAATGAAAGATTCCTTTTTTCTTCTTAACGGTGGTCGCTCATTTCCTTCAGATTCGGAAGATGAATCTGGTAGGGAAGCCATTTCAGCAAACACTTCCGGAAGATGCTCGACGTTGTTGTCTCTTGAGAGTAGAAAAGATTGTGAGGAAAGTGAGTGGAGTGCTTCGTGTATATTCCAGCACAGAAACTACTAATAACCAATTGGAAGTTTTGTTTTCAAGTCACGTGACTTTACATGCGCTTCTCAGGACGTGTAGGCGGTGACACTATGTAGTTACGAACGTGATTACATACTTAGGAACTAGCATTCAAAAAAACTATGAAATTCACTGAAAAAACCATAGGTTTTACACACGTTATAGTTAGGAAGTAGCATTTGAAAAACCTATGAAATTCACTGAAAAAACCATAGGTTTGACACCAATTATAGTTAGCTGGAAATTTTACTGACATAAAACCAATGAAATTCCACGTTATAGTTAATTGGACTCACTATAACTTGCGCGTGTAATGCACTGCTGATGACATTACATATTACATCACTCATGACATGGTCAGTGACATCACTTATGACATCACTGATGACAGACCTCCTTTAAGTGTAATGTAACCCTTAAAACACATATTGAAAAATAGAAATTAACATTTTCAAAAAAATGGACATACCTATACCAGTTACAACAACCAATTCAGTAATTCCACCATCTATATACACATTCTCTCATTCACCAACAGTTCTATATAGTTACTCATACATATACTCACTCATCATATGTAGTGATGCACCTATACGTCCTGTTCCACACCGGCAATCATCCAAAAGTTACTCACACACATACTCACACATGCAAATAAACTATTGAACATCCATTTATTTGCCTATAAAACTATACACACTCAACCACCCATACAGTCCTGCACATATGGTGTCTTCTAAACACATACAAAGAGAGAGTTAGTTATTCATGCATCTATGTGATTAGTAATACCCCCATGAAACCATAGAAACACTCATACTGATACTAAAAAAACATCTAAGAACCCAAATACCTACACATGTAGGTACTCATCAACCCATGCAGCCAGTTATTCACAAAGTGAAACACTGATACATATATTTAAATATTTAAACATTACTCGCTAATATATGTATTCACTAAGGTACACTTAATAAGCCAGTTATCCAATCATTTCTTTTTGAAAAAAACATTCATTAAGACAATAATTTAAACATTTATTCTTTCCTCGACCTTTACATATACATATATAAAACATATTTATTTTTTAGAAAGACACACATTCACTGGATGGTGTCATAAGTGATGTCACTGACCATGTCATGAGTGATGTAATATGTAATGTCATCAGCAGTGCATTACACACGCAAGTTATAGTGAGTCCAACTAACTATAACGTGGAATTTCATTGGTTTTATGTCAGTAAAATTTCCAGCTAACTATAACTGGTGTCAAACCTATGGTTTTTTCAGTGAATATATATATATATATATATATATATATTTATATTTATATATATATATATATATATATATATATATATATATATATATATATATATATATATATATTTATATTTATATATATATATTCACTGAAAAAACCATAGGTTTTAGGCCATATATAGTTAGGGATTAGCATTTACAAAACCTTAATTTACTCGCACAAAACCATAGAAATTCGCATATATAGTTAGATGCAATAACTATATATCGCGCACCCGCAATCCACTGCTGATGATGGCACATATTACATCATTCATGACATGGTCAGTGACATCACTGATGACATCACTGATGACAACTCAAATGACATCACTGATGACAACTCAAATGACATCACTGACAACATCACTGATGACATCAATCATGTGATAATACGATCAACCTCTTCAGACTCTAATTTAACCTTAGATACACTCAGAGTAAACAGACACTCACAGACTGTCACTCATCCATGGAGTTACTCACACACCTAGTCAGTCATGCACTGAATCAATCACACCTCCATTTCATCAACTATACAGTTATACACACCTTACTTATTCAAACATATACTAATACATATTTACTCTCTTATACAATTCCTGATACAAGTTTTCAATGATCCATTCAGCCACTCACACATTCACTGGCTCTTATACACAGTAATTTATATATGTGAACTCTCACATGTACTGTGTTTTACATATGTACTTACTATGACATGTAGCACTGAGATATCCATTCACTCACCAATACACTCGTACACAGTCAACCACCCATACAGCTGTTTCAACATGCAGTTTTGAACCCATAGATCTAGTGAATCAACTGTTCACACATGTATACACAGAGTCACACACCTCCCAGCCACCCCCATACACACACTCACTCTCCCATAGAAATACTTAGGCAACCAATCAATAACCCATATAGTTACTCATATAGCTACTGATTAACACATGCAGCACTTCATAGAACAACAGATATAATGATGCACAAATTAAGACAGTTTAGTCACTAACCCATGCACTCAGTGAGACACATTTAATCACTCTCTCATACAGTCAGTCATGCACCTACTAAATCCTTCATCCAGACACTTATACATCCACTCATTCTTCAATATGTAAGACATATTTTAACTTTACAGAAACATACAGTCACTGGATGTTGTCATCAGTGATGTCATCAGTGATGTCACTGACCATGTCATGAATGATGTAATATGTGACATCATCAGCAGTGGATTGCGGGTGCGCGATATATAGTTATTGCATCTAACTATATATGCGAATTTCTATGATTTTGTGCGAGTAAATTAAGGTTTTGTAAATGCTAATCCCTAACTATATATGGCCTAAAACCTATGGTTTTTTCAGTGAATTTCAGTGGTTTTTTAATAGCAAATATCAAAAGCTGTCAAATGTCAAGTACGTGATAGGTAAAAACATTTTCGTGTTTATGCACGCTGATGTACTTTGAACGCTGCCCCCCCCTCCCCCCCGCTTTTCTCTTAGCAGTACTCTCTCTTTGCAGATAGTGAAGGGTAGTTAACGCAGGCCTTTGCCCCCGTTGTAATCCGTCGTGCCTGCTTCTCTCTCCATTTGATTGATTGTTATCCAAGCATTTACTGTTTTAGAATTGGTTCTCTTTGGTTCATTCTCTATTTACAAACAAGCACAGAGTCGCAATACTCTGTTTAGTCTTTGCAGATAGTGAAAAATCGTTTTAAAAAACAAAAGGAATCGAGCAAAATCAGTAGGCCACTAATGGGATCTCTTTTTGACCTAGCTAAAATAGAAACATTAAGAACAACCCCTCATGAGAAATACGAAACTAGTGAGATGAACTGAGCTCCACACGATGATGGCTGCAAGACAGCTCGGCTCCGCCACCCACCCCACCCAAAATAACGACAAACCCTATGCAAATATTATAAATATATACAACACACCAGCAAAGTAACAGGGTAAAACATTTTATTAAATAACTATTTACATAACTATTTTATACTTTTAGTTGCCCGATCCGGCTAGCTCAATCGATCGAGCATGAGACTCTGATCTCCTTGGCCTCAGTCAAGCATCAATAGTAAGATTTTCATACATGAGTGTTCGTTCATGGTTTTGGTCCCTGACTTGCTTCGATGTCACTGCCTTGCACAAATGGCATAAGTCCTGGATGTTGGGTGCCATAGTTCAGAGTTCTGAGCAGCGCTTGTAACACTGTCTAAACCTTATTTGCACCTGCTGCAGCTTCACTATTCTCAAAGTAAGTGGGGGCCGTTTGTGGACCTGACTGCATTTGAAAACAATGTGATACGGTACCTCCCTAAACCGCTTGACGGAGGCCCCCGAGGGGCGGTGTGATGGCGCGGACTCGGAGAAGACGCTTGGCTCCGACCCCCTCCCCAAGTCTTGTTGCCCTGGTGTAGCCTGAGATCGCACCCGACATAGGCGTCCGGCTCCCGGGGTCAAGCGGAACTTTTTGCCTTTTGGTGACTGTTCCATTCTGAACATTGTCCCACAATCCGTTTGACCTGAAAGGATTACACAAATAAAACATTTGTGAGTTTTAAATTTCCGGAGAAGTATAATTCACCAATACCTTTCTCTGTAGATCTTTTTCCATTAACAATCCCAGTTCCATCACCCGCCCAGGATATCACTACTGTTAGTTGTCATTTTTGCTTCTGTTTTAATAAAAAATGTTTTAAGGTGTTTACTGTTTTTGTTGCGATGCATATATTTATAAGTTATTAAAGTGTTATAATCCTACTAATTTTTTATCGATTATTGCTCTTTGAGATATTCCCTGTCACAGGGAATATCTCAAAGAGCAATAATCGGGCCCTGTCTACAAACAGAGAAGAATAGGAATATTCTGTCTCCCTTTGCAGATAGTGAAGGATAGGTAATGCGGACTTTTGTCCCCCGTTGTAATCCGTCATGCCTGTTTTTCTCCCCACTAATTGATTGATTGGCTGGACATTTATTGTTCAAGGAATAGTTCTTTCGAGGTATTCTCTGTTTACAAATAACGTGGAATAGAAATATTCTGTCTAGTCTTTGCAAGTAGTGAAGGGTGGGTAATGCGGACCTTTGTCCCCCGTTGTAATCTGTCATGCCCATCTACTTCCCACTGATTGAGAAACTAGTTCCACCCGGACCATTTATTAGAGGTACATCATCTGGCTCAACCGGAGACTACCCCTAATAAAGAAGACATATGTAAAATACGAAGTAATCACTGTATCCTAATAAACAGAAACTTTAACATGAAACACACTTGAAAAGGAAGGGAAAGAAATCGAACAAAATCAGTAGGCCACTGACAAGTTTTTGACTTCGCTAGAAATAAGAAACATAGAAGTGGTGAAAAAAGCCAAGCTTGACGTTACGGCAGCCACGAGGTAGCTAGGCTCCTCCACCCCCCACTGCTCCAAGCATGTCTGTCCCACCGCCCGCCACGCCCATTAACGGTAACATGAAATAGATACAAATCAGCAGATACCTACCCCCATTCCGGAAACTCCCGAAGTGCAACAGGGCCACGGTTACGCCCATCCGGAAGATGAGGCCTCGACACGTGCAGGGCGGGGCCCGGCTAACCGCCATCAGCCGTGGGGTGGATGGCCCAAAATGTACTGGTCTCCCGATTCCCTTCTTCTGCCGCCTTACAGGCCACGGGGGGGATGTCTTGCCTCTGCCTCCGACCCCCCCCCCCCCTTTATCGCCTGGTCCGGACATCACGGATATCAACGCCAGGTGTCGGCACGTTTGCTGAATACTGTAAAGGTTTTCCTACACTTGGCGACTTGCTCGCTGCCTTGAATTCCTGGTGTGAGTCCATGAAGTTTCAGTCAACAAGGCCGGAGGGTGTTCTTCTAGACTGGCTCGCTGACCCGCTTCCCACGTGTGCTTGATATGAGCTCCCCGTTCGGGCCTGAAGCGACGCCCTGCAGGCCACGGGGGGATGTCTTGCCTCTGCCTCCGACCCCCCCTCTGATCGCCTGGTCCGGACATCACGGATATCAACGCCAGGTGTCGGCGTGGGGTGCGCTGGAAGGGAGAGGCGGAGCGAACGAGCCTCTCCCACCCCCACAGGTGGGGGCCCCTCAGCTGCACCCCCAACGCTTCACTCACCCAACAAAAGGGTTCCTCCACTCTTGCGATGCAGCGGCGCTGCACTCACCCGACAAAAGGTCTCGTCCACTATTGCGAGGCAATGATGCTCCGCTCACCCAGCGGGGGTCTCGTCCACTGTTGCGGTGCAACGACGCTTCTAGTTTCCTGCGTCCAGAAACGTTCTCCTCAACTTTGAAGATTCTATAAGAGCCACGGGGGCCCCCGACCCCCGATGGGGAATGACTGCCATGATCACCCACGGAACGACCACGACGTAGCCGCGGAACGTCGGCGCGCTCATGCCGGCGCCGGCCTCAGTCTTGAAATCACTAAAATCCTGCAAGACTACCAACTTGATCAGTTCCGGTGGGACACCAGTATGACCCGGTAGAAGAGATTGTTGCCTCCCACCCCACTTTGACTGATGGTTCATGTCGGCAGTCCCCTCTGCTACCCTTCAACGAAAACTTTTGAACTGCCGAAAGAGGTCCCGGTCCAACCACGAGTTGGTGGAGACATTTTGACTATACTTGGACCTTCCTGACCTCACCCAAAATGGCGCCGGTACAAATGAAACTCTCAACTCCTTGTTGTGCCCCGATTGCTCAGCCTTGATATCATGAGATATGTATGCAGTTTTTAGCACATGAATTGATATGGGATAAGACTGATTATATGTTCGGACAATGAATTGATCCAGGATGGGTATTGATTATACGTTCGAACAATGAATTGACATGGGATGGGTACTGATTACACGTTCGAACAATGAATTGATGTTAACTTCTAATGCATCATTGATTACTGTATTTATTATTGAAGGTTCGAATTGTCGACACTTTTGGTACTTGCTCACAATGAATTATCGATATGATTTTGTTGCACTTGTCGCACTTTTTACTATGAAATCAACAACCACTGACTCTGTGTTATGTTTTCCGCAAATAAATACCCCCCCCATTTACAGTTCCAGCCTGCTCCATGGCCGGCCCACGGGGTTGTAAGCCCGTATTTGGGCACCAACATTTTTATTAAAGGTTTTTGAAAAAGCAAACGTAGTTGTAACGCGTAGATTGGTAAGTTTCGAATAAATGGCCACTGTTTCCGATTTTTTTTTTTTTTTTTTAAAAAGCAGGTGAAATGAAGCAGCTCAATTAGTTAAGGGTTAAAAAGTATAGTACGCAGAAACATTGAAAATATGAATGGTCCAGGTTTGTTGTGTGTTTTTCATTTTTCTACAGCATAAAGCAATCGATAAAGATCCTGGTATTTAGCCTCTACTTTATATGCTACCTGTATCAGGGAAGTTGTTTTAAATGCCCCTAAGCCACCCCGAACGAATATCACCTGGCCCCCCTAGTACGAACGAAAATGACCCCGTACCACTGTAGGTTATCTCTCTTCCTCAAAAATGACAAAAATTACTTTCTAGGACGTTTTGGACATTGATGATTTTCATATGATCTATTTATTAAAGTAATACTCATCTCTCTGCATGAAATTAATTTTCCACATGCTACACAAGTCAATCTCATCTGCCTAAAGTTCTTTTACAGATTTGGGACCATTTCCCTTGCCTCTGACTCATTTATTGCTAAGTCATTGGTGGATGTTTTTGCCGGTCGGGGATTATCCACCAAATATCGAAGTTGTGCTTTAGAATAATTAAGAGGGTGCCACCTCTCCATGTGCCGATGCATGGTATGATTACCATAGCTATATTTTTTTTCGGTCCCTCTCGAGAGTTTTTTTTTTGCAGATGAGGCAGGTAACGAACCTGGCATTAACTTTCTTTTCATGAGAAGAAAAAGAAAAAAATTGCCAGATAAAATTCACTTGCACATGGGACGTTCTTGGCATTTCTTTCAGAAACTTTTACATCACTGTGTCATTTCTTTGTCTATCCTGGTTAAAGCAATGTCATGTAAATAGTTGTTTAAAAAGTTTTTTTTAACGTGTTTACTTTGTTGGAGCGTTGTATATATTTATAAGTTATTAAAGTGTTATAATCCTACAACTTTGTTGGAGTGCTATATATTTTTAATGTGACACATAATTGTGAAGACTTTGATGTACAAAAAGGCATCCCTGGAATCTTCCGCTTCAGGCTCGGTCCCACACACCCTTACAGTGAGAAACCCCTCCCCAATCACAATACAGGATCGTTATCAGATAGAAGGAACGCGTGTGGTGTGACGGATCTCATGAGGTGGCGACCTTGATCTACTGTAACTCCTTTGAACAGGGGTGATTATTTACAGTTGGGGCCATAAACTACATCCGCAGGGCTAGGTGATAGCCTGGGACCGGCCTGGACAATCAGACACAGAGGAAGAGGAGTGTCAGAGGGTGCGGTATTGAATAGGGTGAAAAGGAGGTGTCGGGCGGGCACAGGGTGTGATACTCAGGGAAGAGCAGCGCAGATGGGGGGAAGTTTATGGCCCATGCATGAGAGAGAGAGCGGGGGTGACCAGTGCGTGGGGGAGATGCTTGCGAGGGTGGGGAGCCATGCTGGGGATCGGCGGCGTGCAGAGAGTGGGTCTGGTCAAGGCATCTAAAATGGCTGCAGTGCACGACAAAAGTGTGGCATTGGAAAAAAGGCAAGATGGCGCAGACTATGTTTATCAATACGGATTAATTTATAACAATCATTTTTAACAATATATTTACTCGCAGTGTCAAAATGGCGATCAACACTTCCTAATTTCCTTCGAATCGAACGTTAACAGAAGTCAAGCGGCAAAAAAAAAAAAAAAAATGCTCACGCGCAACCGCTGGAAGACAAGTATCAACATATATGAGCCTCCTCAACCACCCTCAGAAAACATGGGGGGTCAGGATAAGTCTCCCATACCCCCTTATACCCAATACTTACATTGCTTTTCCTCCATCTAGTAATTTAATTAAATCGAAACACAAAATGGCGAATTCCTGTTTCGCTACCAGTTTGCGACCCGGTTCGCAAACCGAGAAGCGCTTCTACCGCAAAAAATCAATTTTTTTTTATTTGCCCCACGGGACCCTTTAATAACCCCAACATCATTCCTAGGGGGTCAAGAGGAGTCTACCTTGCCCCCTTTCATTAAATTCCCCCTTCGTTTTTCTCCTCCTCTTGTCTCTCAATCCTACCGAGAGACAAGATGGCGGCCGCACCGGACTGTTTAGAATGTTGACAGACACCGGAGAGCCAATCAGCTTCGCTTCGCAAAGCTCCGTTACGCGAAAAGTACGCGATCTGGAGCGCTATCCAGGACGCTGTCACAGATATATCTGTTTTTTTAAACGTTAATTTCTCGAAATCCACTGGAGCACATATATTGAGACCCAGCAAAGGCACATCGGGCTAACAGTCCCTACAATTTTGCCAAGTTTCGTGCAAATCCATTCAGCCGTTCGAGCTAAAAGTGAGGCCAAAGGCCCTATGGAAAAATGAATGGGAAAAACGCGTTTTGGGACCCCCCTTTTTTCTCGGCCCTCCCTTGACGGAACCCCCCCCAAATTTTCAGGGGCTGCTCAGAAACAAAATGTGCCATTTTCCTGAAAATTTCAGCCGATTCCGTCCACAAACACCAAAGTTATTAGACATAGAATTTTCAAAAGTTCCATAGAGAAAAAATCCTAACTATATATATATTCAATGAAAAAACCATAGGTTATAGGCCATATATAGTTAGGAATTAGCATTTACAAAACCTTATTTTACTCGCATAAAACCATTGAAATTCCATATATAGTTAGAAGCGCTAACTATATATCGCGCACCCGCAATCCACTGCTGATGATGTCACATATTACATCATTCATGACATGGTCAGTGACATCACTGATGACATCACTGATGACATCTCAAATGACATCACTGATGACATCACTGATCACAACATCCAGTGATTGTATGTGTCTGTAAAGTTTAAATATGTTTCACATATTGAAGAATGAGTGGATGTATAAGTGTCTGGATGAAGAATTTAGTAGGTGCATGACTGACTGTATGAGTGAGTGATTAAATGTGTCTCACTGAGTACATGGGTTAGTGACTAAACTGTCTTAATTCGTGCATCAGTATGTTTGTTGTTGTGTAAGCTGCTGCATGTGTTGATCAGTAGCTATAAGAGTGGCCATATGGGTTATTGATTGGTTGCCCAAGTATTTGAATGGGAGGCTGAGTGTGTGTGTGGGTGGCTGGGAGGTGCGTGACTCTGTGCATAGATGTGTAGGCAGTTGATTCACTAGGAGTATGAGTTCAAGAGTGCATGTGGAAACAGCTATATGGGCGGTTGACTGTGCATGGGTGTGTTGGTGAGTGAATGGATTTCTCATTGCTACATGTGCAAGTAAGTACGTATGTAAAACACAATACATGTGAGAGTTGAGATATATAAATAACTGAACATAAGAGCCAGTGAATGTGTGAGTGGCTGTATCGATCACTGTGAGCTTGTATCAGGGATTATATAAGAGAGTAAATATGTGTTATTATATGTTTGAATAAGTAAGATGTGTATAACTGTATAGTTGAGGAAATGGAGGTGTGATTGATTCTTTGCATGACTGACTAGGTGTGTGAGTAACTCCATGGATGAGTGACAGTCTGTGAGTGTCTGTTTATACTGAGTGTATGTAAGGTTATATTAGAGTCTGAAGAGGTTCATTGTATTATCACATGAGTGATGTGATCAGTGATGACAAATGAGATGTCATCAGTGATGTCATTTGAGTTGTCATCAGTGATGTCATCAGTGATGTCATTTGAGATGTCATCATTGATGTCATTTGAGTTGTCATCAGTGATGTCATTTGAGATGTCATCAGTGATGTCATCAGTGATGTCACTGACCATGTCATGAATGATGTAATATGTGACATCATCAGCAGTGGATTGCGGGTGCACGATATATAGTTAGCGCTTCTAACTATATATGGAATTTCAATGGTTTTATGCGAGTAAAATAAGGTTTTGTAAATGCTAATTCCTAACTATATATGGCCTATAACCTATGGTTTTTTCATTGAATTTTCAAGGTTTTGTAAATGCAAATTCCTAACTATATATCCACTATAACCTATGGTTTTTTCTGTGAATTTCATTGGTTTTTTAATAGCAAATATGAAAAGCTTTAAAATGTCAAGTACGTGATAGATAAAAACATTTTCGTATTTATGCACGCTGATGTGCTTTGAACGCTGCACCCCCCCCCCCCCTCCCCTCTTTTGCCTTAGTAGTACTCTCTCTTTGCAGATACTGAAGGGTAGTTAACGCAGGCCTTTACCCCCGTTGTAATCCGTCGTGCCTCCTTGTCTCTCCATTTGATTGATTGTTGTCCAAGCATTTACTGTTTTAGAATTGGTTCTCTTTGGATCATTCTCTATTTACAAACAAGCACAAAGTCGCAATACTCTGTTTAGTCTTTGCAGATAGTGAAAAATCGTGTAAAAAAATAAAAGTAATCGAGCAAAATCAGTAGGCCACTAATTGGATCTCTTTTTGACCTCGCTAAAATAGAAATATTAGAAACAACCCTTCTTGAGAAATACGAAAATAGTGAGATGAACTGAGCTCCACACCATGAGGGCTGCAAGACAGCTCGGCTCCATCACCCATCCCGCACAAAATAACGACAAACCCTATGCAAATATTAAAAATATAGACAACACACCAGCAAAGAAACAGGGTAAAACATTTTATTAAAAAACTATTTACATAACGTTGGTTTATAAGATGATGTCAGTAGTGGACCGATGTGTGAATAGATCGAAAACAGCACAAGGCTCCAAGATCCGGATAGCAAGCTCCTGGATGTTGGGTGCCATAGTTTAGAGTTCTGAATTTCAGCCTTTTTCAATGCCTGTGCTTTGTTGAATCAAAATGGCGGCTTGACACAAAGCTGACTCAAGCGTTGTTACTGATGCTATGCAGACCAAAACTGGTTTTCAGTTTGTGCATTTTTCTAGATTTTTCAATCCAAGTTTGGTTGACTTTGTAGAACGATGGCTTCAGATTTTCAACATACGGTGTGGTGGCGCTGACTGGGAGGGGGCGCTTCGCTCCTGCCCCCTCCCCAAGTAAGATTTTCATACGTGAAAGTACGTTAATGGTTTTGGTCCCTGAGATGCTTCGATGTCACTACCATTCTCAAATAGCATAAGTTCTGGATGTTGGGTGCCATAGTTAAGAGTTCTGAGCAGTGCTTGTAACACTGTCTGAAGCTTATTTCCACCTACTGCAGCTTCACTATTCTCAAAGTAAGTGAGTGTCGTTTGTGGACCTGACTGCATTAGAAAACAATGTGATATGTTACCTTCCTAAACAGCTTGACGGAGGCCCCTGAGGGGCGGTGTGATGGCCATGGACTCGGAGAAGACGCTTTGCTCCGACACCCTCCCCAAGTCTTATAGCACTGGTGTAGCCTGAGATCGCCCCCGACATAGGCGGCCGGCTCCCGGGGTCCGGCGGAACTTTTTGCCTTTTGATGACTCTTCAATTCTGGACCTTGTCCCACAATCCGTTTGACCTGAAGACAAGCTGTAGTGGGGCGCCCCTTTATCGTTTTAGTTGCCATTCCGCCCGCTTTTGCTACACTGTGCCTCTTCCGCCATTCAGCTGTTTACCGCCCGCTCTTGCGACTACAGCGTCTCGCTCACCATGTAGTTGAGATGCGCCCGCTCTTGCGGTGCAGCGATAGGCGGCTGCCACAGGACTCTCAAAATGGCGGCCGGCTCTTCGGTTTTGGGCCTGGTCCACTAAAATGGCCCTGGGACACCTTGGAACTCGGACGCTTGTCTGCTAGGGCTTGGGTCCCATTCTCGAAAAGCGTCCCCTCAGCCGTGAAGATTCTACAAAAGTCTTGGGGGGCTCCGACTCCCGCAGGCTTCTGGTGGGGAGCGGCTGCCATGATTGCTCGTGGAATGGCCACGACGGAGCTACGAGATGGTAGTGGTCTCATGCTGACGCCAGCTTTAGTCTGAAACATCCAGAAACACTGTAGACTACCAATTCGATCAGTTCCGGTAGCGCCCCAACATGACCCGGAAGAGAAGAACTTGCCCTCCCCTCTTTGACTGATGGTTCTTGTTGCCTGTCCCCTCTGTTGTCATTTAACATAACTTTTTGGACTGCTGAAAGGGGTTGTGTTCTGAACGCTGGTTGGTGGAGACATTTAGACTATATTCTTGACCTACGTTGTCGCGTAATGCGTTTTATGACACGCCGCGTTAGCGCACCCGGAAGTGATCCGAGGCGCGGCGCGCAGCGCGTAACGTAAGCATAACAGGTCATGTGACTTGTTAATAAAACTTTTCATTGGTTCATTTTACTTTTGTTAATTTAATGATGAAAAGCTTGGTCATATGACCTAAAAATTACGCTTTTTATTATTTTCGAACAATATTTTTTTTTCAAACATATGTTATAATATTCCAGGCTAATGTACTTTCCCGGAAAATTTACAACTGTCTTGCAAGTAAAATATATTCCTTTTTCGAGAAAAAGGGCGTTTCTTCCTTCCATGACGGAGCCGTTGAGTAAAAGAGATTCGGCCTGCTGTCTTAGTCGCCGATACGCCTGATTATCAGATTCTTATCGATCACTTTATGTTGCAGACATGAAAAACACAACTGCCCTTGACCATTTATCTTTACTGCGTTCCTACATATTATACCTTTTATCCGTCATGTAATTGGACTGCTTTATTTCACTTGCCTTTTACTGATTCGAAAACAGTCACTAAAAGTAAAAACTTTACAAATGAAAATACTACTACCGTGTTTTGTTTTAAAAACCTTTATTGTGAAAATGTCAGTATACAAATACGGGCCTATAACCACGTGGGCCGGCCACGGAGCAAACTGAAATCGTATATGATGAGGAGACATTTACACTGTAGAGGAACGTAACGAGCGGGCCATTAGGTGACAAGAACAAAGGTGTCTAACAGTTGCGGAATCGGTGGACGTACATTTTGTAATTAAAATACGACAGGGCCACTTACAATAACATTTTCTAGATATACATTTGCGGGCAAAGAGTTACGAGTCCCATTTATACCGGCGCCATTTTGGGCGAGGCCGGGCAGGTCCAAGATATAGTCAAAATGTCTCCACCAACCATCGGCCAGACCAGAACCCCTTTCGGCCCTTTATGCTACAAGATGGTGTCTTCCATTCAGAAAATATTGGTGGCAGCATTTTGAAAGGAAACAGAAACAGCCGTTCTCCTAGTGAGTTTCACATTGTTACATTTAGGAAGAATGTTGAAGAGTAGTATGTGGAAAATCTGAAGCCATTTTTCTACAAACTCTCAATCAGACTTGGATGGAAAAAAAAACCCAGAAGAATGTACAAACTGAAAACCAATTTTTGTCTTTATAGCACCAACAGTAACGCTTGAGTCAGCTTTGTGTCAAGCCGCTATTTTCATTCAATCAATAGCGTCCCCCTGCACACATTCAGGGACCTGGTCGTGTCTTCAGATGAAACGCATTGTAGGAAAAGAAGCAGAAAGGAAAAGGAAAAAAGTTCCGCCGGACCTAGTGAAGCTGCAGCAGGTGCAAATAAGCTTCAGACAGTCTTACAAGCACTGCTCAGAACTCTCAACTGAGGCACTCAACATCCAGGACTTGCCATTCGGATCTTGGCGCCTTGTATTTTTGTTTTGTTTTTGATGGAGGGGAAACAACAAAAAACAGGCATTGAAAAAGGCTCAACAGTGCAGGGCGCCTTGTGCTGGTTCCGACCTATTCACACATCGGTCCACTACTGACATCACCTCATAAACCAACGGGGCACCCCACGCCGACTTTCGGCGCAGCATTGTAGGATGGCCACACCAGTGCGGCAATTTGCTGGACACCACCTCGGTGCCATCCAGATCTCGGCACGTTCATTCAATCAATAGCGTCCCCCTGCACACATTCAGGGACCTGGTCGTGTCTTCAGATGAAACGCATTGTAGGAAAAGAAGCAGAAAGGAAAAGGCAAAAAGTTCCGCCGGACCTAGTGAAGCTGCAGCAGGTGCAAATAAGCTTCAGACAGTCTTACAAGCACTGCTCAGAAATCTCAACTGAGGCACTCAACATCCAGGACTTGCCATTCGGATCTTGGTGCCTTGTGCTGGTTCCGACCTATTCACACATCGGTCCACTACTGACATCACCTCATAAGCCAACGGGGCACCCCACGCCGACTTTCGGCGCAGCATTGTAGGATGGCCACACCAGTGCGGCAACTTGCTGGACACAACATCGGGGCCATCCAGATCTCGGCGCGTTCGACTCACTGTACCGCAACAGTGACCGCAACTCAGCTGGACACGCCGTCTTTCGGCGCAGCATTGTAGGATGCCACACCAGTGCGGCAATTTGCTGGACACCACCTCGGTGCCATCCGGATCTCGGCGCGTTCGAGTCACTGTACCGCAACAGTGACCGCAATTCAGCTGGACACGCCGTCTTTCGGCGCAGCATTGTAGGATGGCCACACCAGTGCGGCAATTTGCTGGACACCACCTCGGTGCCATCCGGATCTCGGCGCGTTCGAGTCACTGTACCGCAACAGTGACCGCAATTCAGCTGGACACGCCGTCTTTCGGCGCAGCATTGTAGGATGGCCACACCAGTGCGGCAATTAGCTGGACACCACCTCGGTACCATCCGGATCTCGGCCCGTTGTGCTGCCTTCGGCCTATTCGCACATCGGTCCGCTACTGACGCCGCCTCACGTGCCAACGGATTTTCTACGCTTTTTGTAGCCCTATGCCGCATAACAGGTCATGTGACTTGTTTATAAAACTTTTCATTGGTTCATTTTACTTTTGGTTTCCTAAAGATGGAAGGCTTGGTCATATGACCTAAAAATAACACTTTTCATTGGTTTAGAACATTTTTTTTTCCCAAACGATGAAAGCCCCACCTTGTTTCTGGATCATTCAGACTGAAGCTGGCGTCAGCATGAGAGCACCACCATCTCGTGGCTCCGTCGTGGTCATTCCGCGAGCAATCATGGCAGCCGCTCCCCACCGGAAGCCTGCGGGAGTCGGGGGCCCCCAAGACTATTATACAATCTTCACGGCTGAGGGGACGCTTTTCGAGAATGGAACCCAAGCCCTAGCAGGCAAGCGTCCGAGTTCCAAAGTGTCCCAGGACCATTTCAGTGGACCAGGCCTAAAACCGAGGAGCTGTCCGCCATTTTAAGAGCCATGTGGCAGCCGCCTATCGCTGCACTGCAAGAGTGGGAGCAACTCAACAACATGGTGAGCGAGACGCTGTGGCCGCAAGAGCGAGCGCAACTCAGCTAGATGGCCGCCACCTGGGGAGGCCCGTTCACGCCGGCTCCCCCACGCCCCCCCCCCGGGCCGCCGCACGCCAATTTTCGGAGCAGCATTGTAGGATACCAAAACCAGTGCGGCAGTTTACTGGACATCACCTGGGTGCCTGTCGTACATGTTGTGTCAGCCATGTGACACTGGACACAGACCGCTACTGACGAGGCCTCCCCCCGCACCACCCGGGACGCCCCACGCTGTTTTTCTGTGCTGCATTGTAGGATCCCTAAACCAGTGCGGCACCCAGGCGACATCACCTGGGTGCCGTCCAGAACTCTGCACGTTGTGCTGCCTTGGGACTATTCGCACAACAGACCGCTACTGACGAGGCCTCCCCCCGCCCCACCCGGGACGCCCCACGCCAATTTTCGGAGCAGCATTGTAGGATCCCTAAACCAGTGCGGCACCCAGGCGACATCACCTGGGTGCCGTCCAGAACTCTGCACGTTGTGCTGCCTTGGGACTATTCGCACAAAAGACAGCTTCTAACCATTGTTGCTTTTTGTATTGAGAAATGTTTAAATGTTTTTAGTTTTTGTTCCGTTCGTTAAAGTTAGTAGTTAATAAAGTTTTATAACCTTATTTTGTTGGAGTGTTATCTATTTTTTTAAAAACGGGTGAATGGGGCCTTGAATCGGGTTATTGTCATGTGTGGGCTTTGGAAGTGTGCTGCTGCAGGATCGGACATTTCAAACTCAAATGCACGTTCTTTTTCTTACCTTTCCGAAGCATGGAGCGCAATAGCAGGCAGAGAAAGGGTGATGCACGTGTTGAACACTACCTGACCTGGCAAGTTGCTGGCAGTGCCCCCCCGCCCGCTCCTGAAAGAGGGCACACACACACCGCCGCCCCGAGTACTTCACAAATCTTTAAAAGACCATGCGCTTGTTCATGAGGCTTAAATGGTTTATCACCTCTTCTAGAACCCCTGCATCGACCCTCTGACGTTTCATGGAAAAATTACCATGTAACACAATACCAAGCCCTGTCAGCTGAAACCCCCAAGGAATCGTGGGGCATATTATCAAGGGGGTTTATCTCCGCTTTTTTGGCTTTAAAAACCATGAAAGCGGAGATAAAATTATTTCCCTATTATCAAGCTGTCGCTAACACCAGTTAGTGACAGCTAAAAGGAGATAGCGACCATCTTGGGCCCTGCTTTGCATGTCAGTGATACTTATCACTAATGACATGCAAAGTGGCGTTCCAAGATGTTAGCGACTGGAAACAGTCCCTAACATCGCTACCTTCTATTACCAACTTTTGGAGATATTCGCGCTAAGCGCGAATATCTCCAAAATCTAACACCTGCCCTGAGCAGTTCTTAGCCATGTTATCCAATGGGAGGTGGATAACATGGCTAAGAGCATTAGGTCGATAATACATGAATATCGCTGACTTTTCTGCGATAATAGCAAGGTTTATCTGCGATAAAAATCGCCGATGTGCGGCGATAATTTTTGTCTCTAAACAAGTTAGAGACAAAAATTATCGCTAGTTGTTCGTAATATGCCCCCGGGTTTTTGCTTGCAGAAATCGGGAGGCGGGAGACTAGCACTGAAATCAGTACTCACACGCCTGAATCAGGAGGATTGGCATGTCTGAATTCTCTACAGCTGGGGCCATAAACTACATCCGCAGGGTTAGGTGATAGCCTGGGACCAGCCTGGCATCTAAAATGGCTGCAGTGCACGACAAAATTGTGGCATTCGAAAAAAGGCAAGATGGCGCAGCCGCTGGAAGAGATGTTTCAACATATATCAGCCTCCTCAGCCACCCTCAGGAAACATAGGGGATTAGGATACGTCTCCCGCACCCCCATATACCTAGTACTTTAATTAACGAAGCACAAAATGGCGAATTCCCGTTTCGCTACCAGTTTGTGGCCCAGTTCGCGGCCCGTGAAGCGCTTCTACCGTGAAAAATCATTTTTTTTTTATTTTCCCCACGGGACCCTTTAATAACCCCAACAACATTCCTAGGGGGTCAAGAGGGGGATACCTTGCCCCCTTTCATTAAATTCCCCCTTAGTTTTTCACCTTTTCTTCTCTCTCGATCCTACCTAGAGACAAGATGGCGGCCGCTCCGGACTGTCACGCAGCAAAAAAAAAAAAAAGCTCACGCACAGCCGCTGGAAGAGATGTATCAACATATATCAGCCTCCTCACCCACCCTCAGGAAACATAGGGGATTAGGATACGTCTCCCGCACCCACTTATAACTAGTAATTTAATTTACGAAGCACAAAATGGCGAATTCCCGTTTCGCTACCAGTTCGCGGCCGCGCTTCTACCGTGAAAAATCATTTTTTTTTTATTTTCCCCACGGGACCCTTTAATAACCCCAACAACATTCCTAGGGGGTCAAGAGGGGGATACCTTGCCCCCTTTCATTAAATTCCCCCTTCGTTTTCCACCTCTTCTTCTCTCTCGATCCTACCGAGAGACAAGATGGCGTCCGCTCCGGACTGTTTAGAATGTTGACAGACACCGGAGAGCCAATCAGCTTTCTGCGCGCAAAGTTCCGATAAGCGAAAAGTAAGCGGACCGGATCGCTGCCCAGAGCGCTGTTACAGATATATATCTTGGTTTGAACGTTAATTTCTCAAAAACTACTGGAGCACATATATTGAGACCTAGCAAAGGCACATCGGGCTAACAGTCCCTACAATTTTGCCAAGTTTCGTGCAAATCCATTCAGCCGTTCGAGCTAAAAGTGAGTCCAACCGCCCTATGGAAAACTCAATGCAAAAAACGCGTTTTGGGACCCCCCTTTTTTCTCAGCCCCCCCTTGACGAAACCCCACCAAATTTTCAGGGGCTGCTCAGAAACAAAATGTGCCATTTTCCTGAAAATTTCAGCCGATTCCGTCCACAAACGCCAAAGTTATTAGACATAGAATTTTCAAAAGTCCCATAGAGAAAAAATTCTAACTATATATACCTACTGGCGATAGCCAGTAGGTAATATGTATATGTATATGTATATGTATATATATATATATATATATATATATATATATATATATATATATATATATATATATATATATATATATATATATATATATATATATATATATATATATATATATATATATTACATATAAGATCTCGAGTGCTTGATCCAAATAGGATCATTCAGCAAAGGAAACAGACTACATGTTTGATTCATTGCCATGACTCTTGCATATATACCTGCCAAGAATTTAAGGTCTAATCTTGACTGCTAGATAACTGGGAGTGAACTGATTTAAACATTTAAAGATACATGTAATCTCAACGGAAAAATACACATAATTACGCATACTTGTAAGTTGTTGTAAAATGAATCCATATGTTTAGATGGTGAAGATGATTTTTAAATGTGCTTTTGTCAAGCTATGCACCATCCCATGGGCCATAGCCACGTAAGAGGTGCTAAAATCTGGTGTTGCTAGTGTAATGTTTTCGTCAATTATTATGCATTTAATTGTATTTCGCCTATATGAGCCCCTTATATCTAGAAGATGTATCCTTTGTATGTAGTAAATTGTTGACGGTCTTCAATATTTGTTAAGATTTGTGGTATCCTGCTATGTGCATGAAACAGTAGCTAGGTAAAAGGACAGAGTACAAGGGCATGGAGCACCTTTCTTTACATGTATGTGTGAGATGGAGATTGCTAAACTGAAGGTACATTTTTAAAATGAGGAGGGTGAAACTAAGTAGGATTTTGCTAGGCAGGTGATTTTATCAGCACGAGGTAACACTTAGTGCTTGATTCTGAGTGTGCCGGAGGAATAGGGTCTATTTGTCATGCCTGATAAACACTGACATCTTGCGGTTCAGAATTTATTGGGTGCAATAACTCACACCTTTTCTGGGTTTTAGAGGAATAACATGCATATGTTGGTGCTTACTGCATTAAAATCAGGGTTTGATGGCAAATGTCACACTGTTTTCCCCTGTTAATTTCTGGGGGATTCGACTTGCTGGAATCTAAAAAAAGAGTGAGTTATTTAATGCCCTTGTTAATTACCAGGTGAGGTAAATACCACTCAACTTGGAATTTCAACCCATGTGCACATAGCGTTTGTGCAGAGGGCGGAAAGTTCCATCAAACTTCGATTTAAGGCCTTAAAAACTATTTCTCTTGCATTCAACACATTGCCTATTTGTGTGTGGGTTGGGAGCCATTGTCTAAATTTAATCGATCAGAGGGATGGCTTTAAGGGTATTGACAAAAATACCTTTGCCATATTTCAATTTACTAAAGTCTTCGATCAGTAGGAATTCCTCAGAGAGACCCTTGTTCACCGGTATGTTCAACCCTACTATAATAATGTCTGAGACAAAAAAGGAGCATATGAAGGATCAGCTATATGGGTGCCTTTTCAATATATAGCTGAAGCTTTAATGCACCACTACTAATAGAATCCGGGTGATGGTGCTCATAAGGTAAAGTAACATTATTGTTCAGTTTAATTAAAATGAGTGCTAGTGTTTCTAAAATAAAGTGAAATATCTTCGTGTCCATTGCAGCATATGAAATAGATGTATAATAAGTGTTAGATGCTCAAGATAAGCAAATTCAATCTTTTTAAATGATTTTTAAAGGAAGGAAGCGTTTTGTGATATGAGTTATCTTCCCAAAGTATAATAATTACTTACAAGCCTGCTCATGTATCAAAGAGAAAGAGAATATTCTTTAATCGAAAACCATCTGCCCTCCTTACTTGTTGATACAGATCAACTGAGAAAACTAGAAAGTGAAAGCAGTTGTTACTGTATGCATTACGAAGACAAGAAACAACATCAAACCCAGATGTGAAAGGGAATCCCTTTAACAAAATGATCTGACATACATATTTAATGACAACTAGAGAAAATGAAAACACTCAGCTTCCATCAAAGAGAATGACAGATTTTGTACATCCTAGTATAAGCTCATTAATCTTTCAAGCTAGAACTTCAGAATGTCATTATGAAATGCCAAATCATATTTTATCTGTAGCAATAGGAATCAGTCGATGACTCCGAGAAAGTATTTGAGATGAAGTTCACCTGCAACGGAGTATTGTTGCATCCTTTTCAATGAGATAAGTTTTTGATGATGGATTACATCTGCAGTCTTAATAACAGCAGATTACATTCTTTGAGATTAGGTATATTATTTGAATCATATATATATATATATATATATATATATATATATATATATATATATATATATATATATATTATAGTATAATGATAATAATAATAATAACAATTTACACGCATTTGTAGTGCCTTTCATCAAGTCAATTATCTTAAAACACTAAAGAACTGACTTAATCATGAATACAACATTGTATACAATGTGTTTAGTGATTATTTTTTATTTTTACTTATGAACTGTATTTGTTTTATTTAGAGTGACGTATGTGTTTTGGAGCCATAGTAAGTGAATGGAACTAGAAAGAATGATACTGTGGTCCAACTGGCAGTTGTTTGATATTCATCTTCGTATGCTGAACTAAAACTTTCAGTTAATTTTAAAAGTAGTTTCAAAAGAATAAACAATGATTTTAATGAACATACATTGGCCATTATAGTAATTTGCCTTATAAATTTAGCATAAAATATTTTGCAGAAGATCACTCTGTTTAAGTGTCCACCCCCATTTTTTGCTGGCTTGTACTGCTGGTTTTTGAATGTTCAGTCCCAAGCGTATATGCTCTGACCCATAACATATGGTAACCGTAGCTGACTGTGAAGTGATATAACCACCTCTTCACTAAAGCATAGTATATAGAGTGGCAAACATGCCAATGCATGGAATTTGAATGTAACCTGGGGACTGAAGCACATATTGTGAAATCCACTAAGCTGATAGGGGAAAATAAGGCATCAGGCCTATATGTGCAGTATGACTACTTCAGCAGCTTGTAAACATGCAGGAGAATTATGTCGAAATAACCTTTTTTACTGAAGAGAAAACATACTTTTAAATATTAAGTAACTCCTGTTGACAGTGTAGCCCACAAGGAAGGGTGCGGGTATTCAAAAATGAACTTGTAAGAATGTTATGTTGGCATGTTCCTACTGTGACTGGCTCCCCAAACTACTTTCACTGAAAAGGACTGCAGCTGATCTATGAGAAAAACAACAATGCAATTTAAATTGTACTTTTGCTGACATTGGTTTTGTATAAGCTACAGAAATAAATGTTATGTTACATTTTTTTAAATACACTTCAGCGCTGAAGTTGGATTTTTGGCAGGTATGTAGGAAAACTGACTATTAGAAAGCTAGACTTTGCCTGTCTAAAACTCTAATAGGCTAATTAGTATTAGCCTGTAAGCAGCTGCTACTGTCAATGTTTTCCCCTAATGAAGTTAGAAAACTGCTCCCATAGCAGAAACAATGGGTTAAGCCTTTTGAGAGGAAGGCCTGTGTAAGAGATATGTGACACGTCTCAGCTCAGGAAAAGCAGTAGGAGAGGGTTTAAGAACATTATTAACTTGAAAAGGATCATAGTGAGGCATGTTCTTTTATGTGTGAGTGTAAAATTAGACCTGAGAAAGATAATCTCTTTTCTGGCACCAACCCACTGTGCGTTTCCACCACTTGGTGTGGTTGATGAGCAAGAGACTGCTAATTTCCCTAGACATACCCCTGTTTTGGACACCAGCCTTCTCTAGCGGCAGAACGTTTCTGGCATTTTGTATTTTTTTAGGAATGGTGCACGGTGGTATCATTTTTAGCAAGGAAAACAGGATGTGCTGTAAAAATGGAAAGGCTTTCCATTGGAACTTTTTTGTTCATCAGTTAGGGAGTGTCCAGGAGTCTTCATAACTCACTGGCTAGTGACTTCTGCGCCTGTAGATGAACAGAAGGGAACTGGACTTGTTGGTTGTGACCTAAGTGGAAACCTGAAGGACTGGAGCTGTAGTTATACAGAATACAGCTAAATAGGTTCCAAGAGTCTGTTGGGCCTGTGTGGCAATATGGACACAACAAGCTGCAAGATGGCTTTTTCCTGAAATGGCCAGTTGCAACTGAACCTTGACTGGACCTAGCTGATCGCCTCAGCTAGAGAGAGTCATTGAACCTAAGTGCTGTCCCTGAGGCCCCAGGTGCCTTACAAAAGACTAGGAGGAAAGGCTTGAGAAAGTTTGAACATTTGGGAACATGTGTGGTCTTCTAAGACCTCTGGAGCTTCAGCAGACCCTCACAGAAAAGGTATTCAGTTTCAATATTACTTTTGTTGGGTACAAATTCATACTTTCCTCACTGGTAGAATTGAGCTCCAGAAAAGAGACTAAGAGTATGTTTTGTAGTTTCACAAATCTGACATAATTCATCCACTCTTTGACAAATACAATGTATACTATGGCACTTCCAGTATAGTGGATGGAATTGCAATAGGTCTGTGCTGAAGTATCCAATCAATAAACTCTAAATAAGGCACTAAGTCTGAAGGTAAAAATCTTGACTGGGTGAAGCCATGCAAAGCATCCGATTGACAAAATGATTTCAGCAGACACTAAATTTTAAATTATTCTCACTACACTTTCCCACCAGGCAGCTTCTGTGGGACCTCATAAAATGGCTCTCCAACCTAAAGAGGACTCCCCCGGATACAGCCGTCCACCTTGACCTGCTAGAGGATTTTGAGGTTAGCCTCAAATTGGACACAAATCCTGGTCAACCACAAACAGTGACTTCTGTTTGAAATGTACTTTTTGTTGGTGTTTTTTGCATCAAAACCTTTAAAAATAATTTTGTGTTGTTTACCCAATTGGATTTTAATCATTTTGTTATTTTTCTAATACATTTTTGGGGGGTTTTAACAGTCAGTTATACATTTTAATTCTTTGGTGTTTTGGCTTTTTAAATTATTTAAGACACTTTGCACTCTTTCCTGAAGTTAATTCTGTCTGTTCATTGCCATAGCTATTGGGGTAGAGACCTAGTTTATTTTTTCAACTTGTGCATTGGACATGACAAGAGATTGAAAGTATTACCTTTGAAGAACTTGCATCCTCCCAAAATATTAACCCATTTTCTAAACTTTGGATAAATATGTAATTATTGAAAATATGGATATAATATACTTAAAAGACATATATACACACATATTTATATTTATGGTATTAAAAATTGTGAAAATAACATACATTTTTCATATTTAAAACATTTTAAAAAGTAAATCCAATTTTAAAAAGAATATTATTTTAAGACAGTATCATTAAACATTATAATAGACATCATATCAAATATTTAAGTAAATACAGCTAATTATAACATATTAATAAAAAACACATATATTTACCTGTATTCATCTACTTGAAATAAATTACCAACAATATAAAAAGGTTTCATCGCTAATCCATTTTAATATTTAAAGTATAACATGTACATTTATCAAATGGCATTTTGAGCCATTCATATTTGACCCTTGAAAGTAATTGGAATAATGAACTTAAAAATTCAAACTACATCAAATAAATAAATACAATGGGTTGTTGCTTGAAAGGGTGGTGACCCCTTGTCAAGTAACGGCCACAATCCCTGTTAGGGTGAACTAAAAAATTGACTAAACTAACCTGTGCTTAACCCTCTGGAAGCTTAGCAGAATATGCAGTCAGCTTAACTTAGAGGCAATGTGTAAAGTATTTTTGCAGAACACAAACAGTAATAAAATGAAAAGACACACAAAAAAATCCCACACCAATTTAGAAGAATAGAGTACAGTTTAATAAATTATTTGACCCCAAAACAGCATACATCCAATTGCTTGAACTGTGGACATCTAGATGCACGAGACCAGGGCAAAGTAGAAAATTATTACCAACTACAGTGGAGCACAGTTTGCATTCAAGAAATGGATGGGACCCGCTCAGCTCTTACCTTCAGACTTAGAAGAATTTGCAAGGAAAATGTTCTGGGAATGTAAAGTTCGCATGGCATGGCTTCAGGCGATGTCCGAAGAGGGACCGTTGTCATTGGGGAGTCCCTGTACAAAGTCTCTGTGAAGATTTTGGACTTAGTCACTGTTTTGGAAATAAAAAATCTCCAGTGGGATGAGGCAGAAAGGCTGTAGCTGAAGACAGTTCCAGGAGGTCGGTAATGACCGCTGAACAGGATTTGCTGTGATGAAGAAGAACCTAGGGGAAGCATCCATGAAGTGAGGCCGCCTGGCAATGCACCTTGGGTGTATCGATGAGCAGGTTGGTCCAAGTCAGGAAACATCCATCAAAATGCAATGCCTTTACAATGCATTCAACACAACATGAGTTCCATTACAAAGCATGCCATTACAACGCAGATCCCTCACTGACCAGCAACTTCTCTGAGGTAAGCACCCTGCGGTGTTATAATTGTAATTTTTATTGCATTGTAATTGAACATGCGTTGTAATGGCTTCCACTATAATGGCATGCGTTGTAATGGAAGTTGCATTGGAAAAACCCGTTGTAAAGGTATGTGTTGTAATAGTTTGTGTTGTAACTTAATACATCTGTCCGAGTCTTTCCTCATTTCTAAGTCTCAAGTTTTGGACTATGACTATTTGGGGCACTTTAGGACCACATCCAAGGGTCCAGGACAAATGAGATACTTCCTGGGTGTTCAGGACTCACTCAAGCTGGGTCCAAGTATGGGTTTAAGATGTTGGGTTCCTTTTATGCCCCTTTGATTCCGAACAGAAGTCCAGCAAACAAGCCCGTAGAGTCACTCTTGTAGTCCTCGGTTCAGGTGAAGATGCAGAGCTCAAACAGCAGGGCTGGCCTCTGAGGGTTGAAAGCAGGCTCCTGGTAGCAGATCAGCCTTCCAGATGCAGCAAAGCAGCATTGTGGTCTACACAGCAGACCACAGCATCAAACAGTCATGTGGGAGTTTTTCTTCAAGTCCAGAAAGTGAACTGAAAAGGTGGGTCTGAGGGCCCAATTTTTATACTTGGGGCCACCTTAAAAGTTGGGAGAAGTTTCTATATGTTTCTCTTTAAAGTGCTTGGAGTTTCCTGATTCCCTTGCTCAGTCTCCAAGCTGGCTGCAGAGACAATATGGAGGTTACAAGCCCTTTGTGTGAAGGTAGACCACGGTCTATTCCATATCCAGGAATTTCACAAACTCTAACCACCAGTTATACACAGTAATGTGACCTAGAACTAGCTGCAGGCACCAAATGACTAAAGATAAACAATGTGGGTTGCTGGACTGTTTCTTAAGGAAAGGACTGTGTGTATCTGGCGTAGCCAGAGGTGAAAGTATGACACCTCTGGGCATCCATTTTGTTGGATGTATTTGCCTCACACACCCTTATGGGTGTCATGCTTCATCATTGGCGTTGCTCCTCGCCGGGGAGGCGGTGCAATCCCCGACGGGCTCACCTCTAAGAGGTGCTCTTTGGCGGAGATCTTTTATTCCGACTGCCTTATGGTGAAGTGCGGGTGTGCGGGTGATGTAATATGTAGCCTGGGAAGTGATTTAAAATGTAGTAGAGGGTACCAGAAACTACTTTATTCTGGGGGTCCCCTACTGCAATTGAAAACGTGAATCTAACACACTAGGTACCAACCGATTAGGTATAGTGGCCCTAGATTAGATTAGAAAGAAATCGGTCAACATGTTTCTCGCTTGGGCAGTTGCCCGCGATTCATCAGGACCTATGATAGATAAGAACAGGGTCTACAATCAATCAACAACATGCTGGTGTCATGTGTCTAATACCAAAAGTGTGGTTGTTTGTTACCTCTGTGGCTTTTTCCTATGCCTAATGGTCAGGGATTAAATGCCACATGAATGTTCGGCGGGTTGGTACATCAGGTTGGAACCCTCTGGTGTGGCTCACAATTCCTGTGTCCTCGCTGCGTCATCTACCCATCGCCGCCGAGCTGCAATTTAAAATCTGAATCTAAATTGGATTTTTCATTACAGTTTCATAGATACCAAACATTGAAAGCTTACAGAGTCCCAATAAAAAATGAGCGCTTATTAAATATAATAAGCAACCTAATGTTATCCTATGGGAAAGATAGGCCACACAGTAGTGAAAAACAAATTTAAGAGTTTTTTACTATAATGACATGTAAAACTAAAAAAGTAAATATCCACTCTTTTATTAACAATGCATCCTGCTCTATGAAATATTTGGGACTATCTTGGGTAGACTTATATGCAATCACAGGGGAGTTTAATGCTCCCAAGGGGGTTATATTGACAAGTCAAATTAAAAGTCTAAAACTGTATTCAGTATGCAAAAGCAGAACTGGGACATGTTTTAAAGGGTTATTTAAGTGAGGGGCATAATATGTGCTGGATGTCCACTAGTAGTATTTCATTTACAGGCCCCAGATATATGGTTTACCACTCTGCAAGGATCTTAAAAGTAAATTAAATATGCCAACCACGGTGAGTTTAGGGGAGTGAGCAAAGCACTTTAGCACTGGTAAGTATTGGTAAAGTGTGCAGTGCCCTATGGCTAACAAAGCAAATTCAACAAAAAGTGAAGGTTCAAAGGCAAAAGGTTTGGGAGTGACCCTGCAGGGATGGCCATGTTCAACAAACATCATGTAAGACCCTTTTGTGTCAAAAAAATTTTCTACAGGAGCAGGTTTAATCCTGGAAAAATGCACCTTTTGTGGACACTTCTTTTGGCGGAGCAAAAGGTCAGGGGACTATGTTTGCTGTTAAATCTCAACCACAAAAGCAGCCCACTCAGACCCCCAGAAGTGACTGTCTGGAAGTAGGACCAAGTTTGAAGTTCTTTCTTCCTTACTTGGCCGATTATGTCTCAGATCAATGGGTTCCATCATAATTAAGGAACGATACAGGATTCCTTTCAAAAACTCTCTACCAAATACTTGCATCAAACCTGCCCCATTATCAAAAGACGTTACAAAGATGGTTACATCTAAGTAGATTAATTGAGTCTTAATCTCCGCTCCTATGTGATTTACAATCGATCCTGTCTGCAATTGAGTCAGATGTGTGTTTGTTACAGGAGGCCATGGATAGATCTCTTTGCCTCCACGAAGAATCCATTTTAACAGAGCCCCATATCGGCAAATCACCAATGGTTCCCTCTACTAATGATCTTTTCAGAGGGCAGATTCTTTCACCTCCTTATAAGCCCATCTCCTCAGCAGTATCTGCACTTGTCCTTGTTCCAGCTACACATAGACTTACAGTTACATGTAATACCATTGATAACAAAAATACTGTTAATTTATGATTATATCTTTTAAATTAAAATAGGTAACTATTATAATATTAAACAATACATATGTATTATTGTAATATATTTGATGACGATAATTAATATGTATTTATATATTTAACAATTTCAAATAATTCATTTTAACATAACATTATTTTCTAGGAGGTTTTGTTTTAAGTCCCCATCTCCATCATTTTCAATGGGAGGGTGTTACCAGTGGTAGTCTATGTGTAGTGTTAGATTTACTACAAAAGTGTAAGTTACTACACAAGTGCAGTTTGTGAATACAATAAAGTAGTAAACCTTTGTGAATCAGTGCCAATGCATTCAAACATATGTTCCTTTCCGTTGCTAACCCTGTAAACATGCAAATAATGTAAGTCAGATCTTCTTGTTTTATAAATACAATGGCATAATTTGTTTTCCATTATTAGATTCTACCTGTTTCTAATAATTTTAAAAATGGCCAGACTAGAAAGCAAAGTCTTGAAAATGTATACTATACTTCTGGAGTAAGATTTAATAACAATTAGGTAGCTTTGAAAGGTATGAGAAGTAAAACTGTCCATTATGTATTTAGCTCGTTGGGTATTTTGCAATTAGCATGCATTAAAGCTGAATTACTTCAAGAAAATAAGTTAGGCTATTTGCTTCTTATAAACAATCTGTTCTAAAATTCATATTTCTTCATAACCCAAAAAAATGGTGTGTCTAAGTAATTCCTGAATTTGAAATATGTCTTGCCATTATCTTCCGTCAACATTAAGACATGAAAATAAAATACCAAGGCTTTGTCCTCTATAAAATAGGATCTAGTGAGATCAAATTCCAACAACAGTTAACACCACTTAGTAAACTAAGGTGAAAACGCGAATTACTTTCTCCAAAAATTACAGAAGAGAAAGTCTATATTAAAATTCATTCTGATAGAACTACCTTTAGATAAATAGACTTTCATAAAAGGTTTCATTTTGCTCCCGGTATTTGATTAGGTCGGGCATGTCTAGTAGATTTTATCTTTAAATGTAAAAGTCATATCGTGAAGCGACCATGCTAATGAGGATGTAGGTTGCATGTCTAAATAGGCATCATAAGAATTTTAGACAATGCTTCATGTCCTTAGATACTATCTGTAGCTTACATGTAAAATAGTGTAAAAACCACTATACTAATCAGATTATTCTTGGAATGGTAATCTCATTGGGTGGAACAGTTTTTCTTTCTGACAACACTAGGAAGGAACTGGCATTTAATTTCTTTATTTCATTTTTTTCTCCCCTGGCTACAATCTCTCACATGCCTTAGTTTATTATAAGTACTATAAACATGATTTGCATTACATTGGTTTGGATGGGAGTGTTTTGGTTTTGATGGTATTCGGGATTTTGTTGAAAATGAACAGGGTTGATGACCGCACCATTACTCTGTGAAACCATACATGTTTTGTTCATCGGTAAACATGGTAGGAGCAATGTAGATAATATGTTTTGCTGCACAGACGATTATCAGTAGAAAGCCTAGTTTGAAAAAAAGAGGAAACCTGTTGAAATGCAATTGTGTGATAAAAAGAGTTAAAAACCACCAAGGCTGGAAATAATCCTGGGAGGGGAGCAGATCTATTCCGATATTAGCCTCTTGCCCTGGCCAGGATGAAAAATGGGCTTAAATTGATTACATCGAGTTGTTCCCTTTATGGCAAGTAGAGAAGTGAGCCTTTGCCACATTTCCTTGAGCTTCTCTGCACAAGGAAGCTCAGATGTTGTTAAGAAAATCCAAATCCACCATAGGATTCTTCCGCAAGACTATTATTAAGGACATTTTTGGTACTTGCTTAAGAGATCCTCTTGCTTCATTCAGCAAGTGCCGAGCATCCTTTAGGGAGAATTTGGAGGCTGGATAATTTTGACATCATTTTCACTGCTGTTTTAAATTAGTGGGACTGAAGGTGTTAGACAGTTAATGATCCTGGGTATTCAGATTACTGCACGAGGAAAGAGCTTGGACAGAATAATTCTTCTGAACTAGTCTCACACTAGAGTAATGCAGAGAAGGACATTTTACATCAGCCCATGGAATCTAATATTTTGCACTATTTTTTAATGTGGTACACCTCCAGCATAAATAACAGCTTCAATGAGCATCAGCACGTTATGTCATATGATATCACAATCACAAATGGTTTCATGTCCATATTAAGAAAGCCACCACTGAAAGTTTTACTTTTTTCTTGATTCTCAGGCTTCATATAATATCTTCTAGCTTCCTCACAGCAATTTTAATTATAATTTAATTATTTATCATTTTCTGTTGCTCTTTTCAGTGTCCTTCAAACTCTTTTGATCTCCTGAACCGTTTTTCCAGATTTTTTTGCATATAGTTTGTAGCTTTCTCACAGCCTTTTACTAATTTTTATAATTTTGTTTTGTTTTTCATTTATAGCAAAACATAAACTGTATGAGCACCATCAGCAGATCATTATCCAAATAGTATGATATATTTCACACTCCCTACACACCTCTCCTTTCTGTTCTTGACAGAGCCACCAATCTACATGTGCTTCCAATTGCAGGGTCTCATCATGTGCTAATCCTGTTGTGTGCCTTCCGATCACTAGTAATCCTTCCTTTCCTGTCTCTTTTGCTACTCCGAGCATGATATTCACCCTCCTACTATCCTGGATCCATGGTAACCAAGGTGCCCCAAATCGTCTAATATTTTTTCTCACAGCCTCTGCCCTTATATACCTCTTTTACAAGATTCCAAAATCTCTTCCCTTTTCCTGAATGATGGCAGTGTTTCACATCTCCTATTATAGGCGATGTATCTTTTCAACACCATGTATTCCCAAGTTCACCTGAATCTTCTAGTATCTCATGAGGTCTGAGGGCTCCAATATGCCCAATAGGGCCCTTCGAGGCATCAGTTCAATAGTTGGGAAACACAGCACTTCTTGCCAATATTCGTCATCAATTTTCCCAATGTTTTGCTCCCATCTATCTTTGAGGTATGTCAGCATCCCCTGAGTGTTCTGCATTACTGTTCTGTTAAACCTGGCACCATTGGCATGAGTCTCCCTTCCATTTTTCGCTGTTGCCTCCTATGTTTTGCTGGTCTAGATGCTTTGGGCACTTTGCACTGCATTTCAGTGCCAAAGTGCAAGTGTTCCTTAGTGTAAATTGCTGTAATGGATTAGTGACTCAATGATTGGCTTATTTGATTTACTTGTCAGAACCTAGTAGAGTGCACCGTGAGTGCCCAGGGCCTGTAAATCAAATGCTGCTGGTGGGCTTGCAGCACTGATTGTGCCACCCATAGAAGCAGCTTGTAAAATATGGCTCAGGACTGCCATTTCAGAGCCTGTGTACAGCCTGGGACTGCCATGTTGACTTGGCAAGTGCGCCCACTTGCCAGTCCCTACAACCTTCCCTTTTCTACATGTTAGTCACCCCTATGGTAAGGGGGGATTGTCTGTGAAAAGTAGGACATGCCTGGTGTGTGTGGCATGTCCTGATAGTGAATTACAATTTAATACAATTTAATTTTTCACTATTGCAAGCCTACCTGTTCCCATAGGCCAGAATGGGCAGTTAGATTATAACATGGTATAATCCTAACTGACCCAGGGAACAAGGTAGAAAAATTAGTTTGGTATGCCTGAGCTCAGAATGTTAAAATACATCTTTTAATGTGGGTGATTTTTACATTCTGTGTTTGAAAAAACAACTTTTAGAAAGTAGGTATTTGCTTGCCTAACTATCCAGTATGCCTCTTCTAGGTTTGTGTATTCCATTTCTGGTTTGTGAGTGACAGGGGGCTGGAAAGGGCTTTGGCTTCAGCAGTCTGATGAGTTAGGGCTGGGCTGAATAGGACCTGTGTTGAATAGAGAGTAGGGGGAGGAGATTACCTTTCTCTTGCTTGAGCCTACATAAAATAGAGAGTAAGGGGAGGAGATTTCTGTTCAGCTACCTGGGCCAGGTCTGCTTTAAACAATGCTGTTTCCATCTTCACCAAGGAGGTAGAACTGTTTTTTGACTAGGTACAGAGACTCTCTGCCTTTAGAGAACAAAGGATTTAGTAGTATAAATATTGGGGCCCAGACCCCAGAACTTTAGATCACTTCTGGAAATCAAGACAAACCTTTGCCAATGAGAGAACCTCAAAAAGACCCTGTGCTGTTTGCTGTTTGGGAGTTGGCCTGCAGTGGTTACTTATTGACAAGGAAAGGAGACGAAGAACTTTGTATGTACTTTATCATCTTGAGGAAGATATCCAAGGGCTTGAAGCTGAGCTTGCCTCCTGTTCTGAAGCCTCAGGGACACAAATACTTCACCACCTGCTCCCCTGAATTTCCTTGCTGGGAATTCTGCCTGCAGAGAGGTGACTGCTGCTGTTTTTGGGGACCTCTAGAGACTGTGCATCACTGGGAGCTGGAAGCGCAATGCAACTGTTGACGTTGCATCACCGAAGAAGCATGTCGCCACCGCAGCTGTTTAACGACGCATTGCCGAAGAAGCGTGTTGCATCACCGGAGAAGTGTATCGCCGCCAGCAGAGGTTGCCGTCGCATCACCAGAGATGCGTGTCACAAGCCTGTTGCGGCTCAAGAGTCCTTTAAGTTCGCCGCACGGTCGTCGGGCATGCACGCATCGCATCCAAGTTGTTGCATCGCATCAAAGACGCCATTCTGTCGCATTGCACCGGATCATCACATTGCATCGAGGCGCCATCTTGTCGCATCGTAACCAGAACGCAGTTAAAAACCGACACATCACCTCCTCTACGGTAAGAAACCTGTGCATCACCTACCCAGCGTTGCTGTAAGGAACTTATACATCACCTCCCCGAAGCAAGGAACCAATGCATCACCTTCCCTGCTACCCTTTTGTTTGTTTTGTGTTACGCATCCAAGGTACCTTGAGAGTAAAGTGTTGCATTTACCATCTACATTGAACTAAACTATTTCTACTATATTAAAGTCATATTCTTGATATTGTATTGTGTATTTTTGTCATTTGGTCTTGTGTTAAGTCTTGTAAAGATTACTTATTTTTCTAAACTGGTGTGGTGTCCATTTGTAGTGTTTTCCCAGTATTACTGTATGTGTTCACAAATGTTTTACACATTGACTCTGAGATAAGCCTGTCTGATTGTGCCAAGCTATTAAGAGGGTGAGGAGGGTTTATTTTAGGAGTGTAGCCCCCTTTCCCTGACTAGAAATAAGGGTCCCTATTTTGGACAAAGGTGCAAACCATTGCCAACTAGAGACCCCCATTTCTAACATTGGTGGTCATACTTGAATTTGTGACTCATATACAGTGATTGGTGTACACTACTAGTGAGTGCAGGCCATAACGTGATCACATACATTTTTGGTAGAATTTGTTCCTTGGGACTTCTATTTTTGCTAAAAACTGCCAGTCCTTGTAACAATGAGCAAAGTAGGATCCAACGCATTTACGGATCTACTATTTGAAAAAGAGAGGATTGACACCTACACTGTGTCACAGCTTAAAACCCTCTGTAAAAGATTTAAAATCTCTGCAAAAGGCCTCACCAAGGAGAAGGAGTTCCAAAAGGCGCTGAGGGCCTGGTTGGAAGCTAGAAATGCTCCTGTCCATCCTGAAGAACCTAGGGAGGAGGCAGAGAATACACAGGGGTAACTAGATAGACCATTGGGCCTGGCCGGGGAGAAGGTACCTTCCAGGGCAGGCAGCAGTGTTCCTTCAAAGGGACTGTCTGCAGGAGAGCTGGAGGACGGAGAGAAGGGTAGACTGCATAAGATGGAGCTAGCCAAGCTCAAATTGGATGGTCATATGCAACTAGAAAGCAAGAGTTAACCTTGGAAGAAAAGAGAACACATTTAGAGCATGACAGAATGTTGAGGGAATTGGAGCTGTAAGCCAAGAGCTTTGAAATGACTCCCTCTGATGGCAGCACACCATCAGTGCCTGTAGAAGCAAGAGTATTATTCCCTAAAAATGTAATTAAGGAGTTCCACAAACATGAAGACATTGTAGATGTAAATGTATAGGCATTTATATAGCGCACTACTTACCCGTAGGGTCCCAAGGCGCTTCGACCGCTGCGAAACCCTTCCTGGCTTCCCTGAGAGATGGTCCCTTAATGGGTATCTCCAGGGTGAGACCAGGCATCCCCGGCGGTCTGGTGGGGCCGTTAGTGAAGATGAGGCAAGCTAATGCCCAGAGTTGCCGAGTGTGATCGCTGATCAGAGTGGGCACCGAGGCGAGAGAATTATCGAGTCCGCTGACCCTGGTCCAGAAACCTGCCGCGCCGGGAATCGAACCCTGGTCCCGGGCCGTCCTCTGCTCTCGGGTCTGCCGCCTCTAACCAGTGAGCCACACTACTTCACTTGGCCTACGAAGTGGCCATGTCCTCCCACTGGGTCCCTGTGAATGATTGGGGAGCGGGGTTGTGGGGGTGGTTTCTCAGTGATGAGCGGGACACATTGCTAGACTTGCCCTCTGAGGAACAGAATTCCCATGTCCACATGAAGGAAGCCTTAATTACCAGGTATGGGTTGACCACGGAGCTTTATAGACAAAGGTTTAGAAATTGTAAGAAACTGTAGTCAAGTTCTTGGGTGGAATATGTGTCTTTTTTTTGCAGAGCATTGGGTGGTTGGATTAAGGATAGCAAAGTGACTGATTTTGAAGTGCTCTATAATTTGATTGCATGGGAGTGTTGGACTTGGCCCTTTTGGCAGATTCACCCCTAAACTTTTTGCTTTTAAATGTGACCTGATGTTAGTTGTTTTTGGCTTCTGCGCACTTTAGCACTGTGTCCCAGTGTAAAGTGCGTACGCAGTCTGAGTGCGTGTGGTGAGATTGGCCTGCCCTCCCATAGAAATGCATGGGGATATATGTGCCCATTGTAATTCCTGGTGTGAGAGGAGTGCAGGGGCGAGTTTGGTATGTGCAAACTCGTAAGAATAAATGCTGTGCAATGGTGTGCACAGATATATTGTGTCTAGTGGAGAAGTGCCACTTTTAGAAGTTGGCATGTCTGTGTGCAGTGAATGTGAATTGCCTGTCTGGTTTGTGAGTGACAGGGGCTGGCTGGTGCGCCTGGCTCCAGGTGCCAGGATGGGTCTGCCCAGTGGTGAATAGGGAGATTTGCATGTAGATGGGAGGGAGGAGTTGAACCTGGGAACTGCACAATGCTGGCTCCACCTCCTGTGATGCGTCTGATGTCCCTAGCCTGTCCTGTGAATAGGGAGAGGGGCTGAGCAAAACAAAGTGCTCCAGAACCAGCGATAACTGGTTCTCCCCTTGCACTACAGTTTGTAACAAAGGAAATGTGGGTATAAGAAGGGTCTGTGACCCCCTGTAAAATGTTCTCTCTTGTTCCTGATTGAGGGAGGCCTGCTGCTGCAGCTGGGTACCAGGAGTAACCACCACTGGGGACTGCTTCCCTGCTGGAGGGCCCTGTGAGCTGGCCCCTGGGCCCAGTCCTTTGCCCCCCTGCAGTATGACAGACTTCCTTGGGACCTGGTGCTTATTGCCTAAAAAGCGCTTCCCTCTTATTCCTAGAGAGGGCTTTGCTGTCCTGACTGAGGAGCAGCGCTTCTGATTCTAGTGGCAGTACGGCACTGCATTCCCTTTTCAAAAGGGAATCCCCAACATGGAGATTCCCTGCAATTTGACTGATTTTTGGCACGGGAGCCCACTCCGCATATTTGCCGTGTTTTATATCCCTAGCGGGTGCCCACCCCACCAGTGACCTTGTTCTGCTGTTTATATCCCTAGTGGGTGCCCACCCCACCAGGGACTTGGTGCTGATTTTAATACCCTTAGTGGGTGCCCACCCCGCCAGGGACTTTGTACTAAAATGGGAGCCTACCCCATATTGCCCCCAACCTTGCTGGAAGCACCGCTGCTGGCCTGGGAGTCCCAGGAGCACCGCACTGGCTCCTGCTGACTTCAGAGGGGAGCCGTGCTTGGATTGGTGCTTGCGCCGGGAGTTGCCCGGCAACAGGAGGAGCGTCCTCGAGGACGTTGGAGATGGCGGCCTGATCGCGGCTGGAGCGCCGGCCCCACGCACTGCCAGAAAGAAGCTTGAAGTTGATGGGAGCCCACCCCGTGCTCGGGCGCACTCAGGAGTGGTGACCAAGAGGATGAGTCCAGGCGGGAGCCCCACCCGCACTGGACGGTGCCAGAAGGAGCAGAGGAGTGCCTCAGTGGCTGGTGGGGCTCTCGTGCCGTGAGGGAGAGCCCTGCGCCTGCACCAGAGGAGGAGTCCCCAGACAGCCCGATGAGTGGGGCTTGTTTGCAAAGGGGTTGGAGGTGTGTTGTGTCATGTTGCCTGTGCCCGCCCCCCTCCTACCAACACTTACTGCTTTTGAGGGCTTGCTGCTTAGCGGACTCGCAAGGGGGCGAGCCGCTCCACCATTGGGACGTGATTTTTGTTCAATAAGCCCTGCCTAGCTGCACCCGTTCTTCCTGTTCTAGTGGGGCATATTTGTGTTAGAGCCTGTGGGCTCCAACGTGAGGGCATTGAGGTGGCCTTGCCCCATTTCTCCCAGCTGCCCCACTCTCAGAGGGCAGCTGCACCAAGGGGGCAAATGGTATTGTAAAGAGCCCCAGAGTGGGACCCAGAAGCACTGTAGTGGCAGTGTTTGTTTGTTGGCCTGATTCCCCCAGCTGCCACGTGTGATAGAGTGCAGCTGCAACTTTACTCAGTTCTGCTACTTGGGGCACATTAAATGCCCGTGCCTCTCTTGGTGATTCTACAGCTGCCCAGCAATTAGTGGGCAGCTGCCACGTTTCGGCCTGAGCTTTGCTTTAGCTGCCTAGGCAGTGCGCCCTGATTATCTTAGACATAGGGCGTCGGAGCCCGGTGAGAGGCCAGTTGGCCTGGGGACAATTTTCCTGTGTGGTGCCCCCGCCTGGGGCACACTATGTTTATGATGGTCAATGCCTATTGTGATTTTGGCGTAATGTATGTATGCACCCTGTTTTAGACCTTTAAGTGTGTTTTCATGATTAGGAGGTTGTTTTACCTAGTATGGTTTATGCTAGTGAGTTCATGTTTCCCAGTGTGATCTATGCCTAGGGTGATTAGTATTGCGTAGTGTGTTCCTACCTTTTACCAGTGGTTACTGGTTGTGTTCTACAATTGTTATTTTGTGCAACAGTTATTCTATGTTCTACATCTACTATTTCTACTAACTGCTGGTTCTGACTGTGGCCCACGTGACCCTGTCATGTGTAATTATTCGCCTGTAAATACTGCCCAGTGCCAGTTGGCACAGTGTATATGTGTGATTATGATCTAATGTGTTTTTTGTAATACAAAGGCTATTTTTATATATAACCTTGTGTGGAGTTCCTTTTTGTGGTGTACCTAGTGTGTTGCTGCTGTGTGTGTGTAGAGCAAACGCTTAACACATTGCCTCCGGAATAAGCCTGACAGCTCATGCCAAGATATCAAAGGGGTGAGCACGGGTTATCTTGGCGTGTAACTTCCTTGCCCTGACTAGAGTGGTTGTCTCTGCCTGGTGTTTGCGCAAGCCTTAGCCAACCAGAGATCCCATTCCTAACAGGGAGCACTTGTCCAGTAATTGTTTTCCAGAGCTATGCCAGCACCTGATTGATATTAAGCTGACTAATGCTAGGAAGCTTGCTGAGGAGGTGGACCACTGGGATAGTACCCAGGTCCACAAGGGTCATGTGGGAGACTTAGCAAAAGGTGGGCAGGGTCCGCAGCAGAAGAGTGGAGTGGACAAGGATAAACAGAGGGAGTTCCAGAAACAGCCCCAAAGTAATCCCCAAGGGAAGGGTTCCCAGCATCCCCCTGAGAAGAAGCCAGGGGCCCAACAGATAAGTCAGTTCAGAAGGGGCCCAGGATATGTTATAATTGTGGTGAGGTGGGCCACTACTTCTGGGATCCTAAGTATCCCATGAAAGCAAATGCATCACCCACTGGTGCACCTGCCTGGCAGATGGCTAGTGTAGCCCTGGTGGAGGATTTGGTTGCCCAAGTTGGGTTACGTCCTGCAGAGATGTCCCTATTCTCCCTAGGAGACAGCAAGATGGTCCCTAGGACCCAGCTACCTAATGACACGAAAAATACAGGCAGTGGGTGACCATCGATGGCCATAGGGTGGAGGCTTTGAGAGACACCGGAGCCAGTGTGACAGCTGTCAGTTGTAATCTGTGGAGCAGGTGATCCCCTATGCATTTTACCCTGTAGTTGCCGCTGACAACTTAGAGAGCCACTGCAAGGTGACCCAGGTTCTCTTTGAGTGGGGCGGGGTCGCAGGTACCTTTTTAGTAGCTGTGAGGCCAGCCATGCCTGTTGACAGTCTGCTAGTCACTGATTTGCAAAGCTTCCCTTGGGCTAAGGTGGAGATAAAGTCTGCCTGAGTGGGTGTGTGTGACCATTCGGTCTATGGCAGCCAGTAAGGGTATTCAAGAGGACCTGGAGCCTGAAAGAGTGGCCCAGGTGCCTGCCTTAAATAGAAGAGGCAAGGGGTGTAAGAAACCGCTCCTCGAAGTTCCCACAGTCCAGGAGGTGGCAGACCTTGAGGGAGATGCCCTGGAGCCTACAGGGGAACAAGTAGCTGAACTGAGGGACCTACTTGAGCTTATCCATTGGCAGCAGGAAGGAGGCCCCTCCAGGGAAGAGTTCTGCGAGGAGCAGAAGTGCCCTTCCCTTGTAGGTTTGCGACAACAGGCCACAAACTAGGCAGCAGCTGATCAGTCTGGATCACATTGGATCTACTGGGAGAATGGTCTCCTGTATAGAGAGCCTAAAGTTCCTGAGCCTAGGTCAGCCCGTGTGCTGGTTGTACCCCAGCGCTTCAGAGCCTTCCTACTGGGTCTGGCTCATGATGTACCTTTAGCAGGACATTTGGGGTAAGACAAGACCGTTGAATGGCTTGTCAACCACTTTTATTGGCCCCAAATACGCAAGAGTTCAGAGACTCATGACAGAACCTATCAGACTTGCCAGGCAAGTGGTAAGAGTGGGAGGAAGCGCAAAGCTCCTCTCCAGACTTTCCCTGTGGTCTGCACCCCCTTTGAAAGGGTGGGCATTGACATTGTGGGTCCCTGGATTCCCAGACAGCCATGGGCAACAGGTTCATCCTGGTCTTGGTGGACCATGCCACCCGGTACCCGGAAGCCATCCCTCTCAGGACTGTGACGGCCCCCGTGGTGGGACTTGCATTGATGGAGATTTTCTCCTGTGTGGGGTTCCCCAGAGCGGTGGTGTCCGACTGTGTCACCAACCTCATATCTAAATATATGAAGTCCCTGTGGCAGGAGTGCGGTGTAACCTGGAAGTTCACCATTCCTTGCCACCACCAAGGTAATGGGCTGGTTGAGAGATTCAACCGAACCCTAAAGGGCATGATTATTGGCCTTGAGGAACCGATGAAGCGTAAGTGGACATCCTCTTGCCATGCCTGCTGTTTGCTTACAGAGAGGTACCACAGAAGTCCCTAGGGTTCCGTCCCTTTGAACTGCTGTATGGTCACCCTGTAAGAGGACCACTGAGTTTGTTAAAGAAAGGCTGGGAGAAAGCTCCCAGTAAACCTCCCAAGGATGTACATAGCTACATGCTGGACTTCAGACACCAAATTATGCATTTCAGACAACGCGCTCAGGCAAATCTGGAATCCAGCAAGGAAGAGATGAAACACTGGTATGATCAGAATGCTACTCTGAACCAGTTTCAGCCTGGACAGAAAGTGTGGGTCATGGCCCCCGTGGAGCCTTGTGCCCTCCAGGATAAGTGGACTGGACCATTTGAGGTGGTGGAGCGCAAGAGTAATGTCATCTACTTGGTGGATTTGCTGTCTCCTAGGAACCACTTGCTGGTCCTGCATGTAAACCACCTGAAGCCCCACTTGAGGAGGTTCGAAGTGGGCATGCTCCTAGTGACAGATGATGGGATGGAGGAGGAGACTGAGCCTGTCCCTTACCTCCTGTCTGCAACTGAGCAAGATGACTCAGTGGCTGGTGTGAACCTCTCTTCTGCCCTGTCCCCTGAGCAGCAAGATGACTGTTGCCAACTGTTGGGACAGTTTCCTGATCTGTTCTCCCTGACTCCCGGTATCACTGAGCGGTGCGTCCATGATGTGGACACCAGGGACAGTCCTGTAAAACACAAAACTTACAGAGTGACTGGCAGGGTGTGAGCTTGCATCAAGGAGGAGGTCTCCAAGATGTTTGCGTTATGGGTGATTGAGTCCTCCAACAGCCCTTGGACCAGCCCAGTGGTCTTGGTCCCAAAGGCTGCCTTGCTTGGTGCCACACCCGAACTCCAGTTCTTTGTGGACTACTGAGAACTCAATTCAAGTCACCAGGACTGAAGCGCACCCCATCCACATCCCAGATGAGCTAATTGATCGGTTACGGGCTGCCCGGTACCTCAGTACGTTTGACTTAACATCTGGGTACTGGCAGATCGCCTTAACTGATGGGGCAAAAGAGAGGTCAGCATTCTCCCCACCAGATGGGCACTACCAGCTCCGGGTTATGCCCTTTTGGATGAAGAATGCCCCTGCCACCTTTCAGCGGTTGGTCAACCAGGTGTTGGCTGGACTGGAAGATTTCAGTGCAGCCTGCCTGGATGACATTGCAGTGTACAGCGCCAGTTGGGAAGAACATCCACACCACCTCTGGGAAGTGTTGATCACGCTGCGGAGGGCAGGCCTCATAATCAAGGTGAGTACGTGCCAGATCGGGCAGGGTTCCGTGGTGTACTTGGGACACCAGGTTTGGAGCGGCCAGTTGGTGCCCCTACAGCCCAAGATTGATACAATCCTGGCTTGGGAACCTCCCAAGACCAAGACAGAGGTGAGAGCCTAATTAGGACTCACAGGGTACTACAGGAGGTTTGCCAAAGAGTATGGCAGCATTGTTGCACCCTTGACAGAGCTGACTTCCAGGAAGCAGCCCAAGAAAGTGAACGGGACTAACACCTGTCAGAAAGCTTTTGATGCCCTGAAGACTACCATGTGCATGGAGCCCATGCTTCAGGCGCCCAACTTCTCAAAGGAATTCATTGTGCAGACAGGCGCTTCAGAGCATGGTGTGGGGGCTCTAATTTCACAGTTAAATGAGGAGAGTGTACACCAACCTGTAGCCTTCATTAGTAGGAGGTTACTTCCACAGGAATAGAGGTGGAGTGCAATTGAGCATGAGGCATTTGCTGTGTTGTAGGCACTAAAGTTGAGACCTTACTTGTTTGGGACTCACTTCTGGGTTCAGACCGACCACAGGCCCCTCAGATGACTGATGCAGATGAGGGGTGAGAATCCCAAGTTGTTAAGGTGGTCCATTTCCCTACAGGGGATGGACTTCATGATGGAAAACCGCCCTGGTACAGACCACAGCAATGCTGATGGTCTGTCCAGATTATTCCGTCCTATTGAAGAGAACTCCCAAGTAAGCATGGGCGGATTTCGCAGATCCACGATCCGTGAATTTGCGGATTTGCGGATTCGCGGATCTGCAAAATTCGCGGATTTTGTGGATTTTTTTAATGGGGGGGGTCTTCTGTGCGAGTTCAAGTGCCTCTTGTGTGTATAAATGGTCAGAGACCGATCAGAGCAGCAGATGAAGAGAAAGAAGATCCTGGTCACAGGAACAGCACGAGGACTGCGCTCGTGAAAGTCAAGGATACAAAGGCCTCTACCCAGCATCACAGCTGATTTTCGACGGTAGATTTGGGAAGAAGGCACACCTGCCAAGCCTCGACGACGCTCATGATTGTTTTTGGGCTGATGAATGAGTCACTGAATTTGAGCTTCAACTAGTTCCAGCGACCATGTGTGTGTTACTATGCAAATGCCCCGAAGGGCGCACAGGTCCCTTGAGTGAGATGTCCATCATAGTGGGTAAATGGCGGGAAGAAGGTGCACACCGCGAGTGTGTGAGCGGGGCCAAACGGGCGGGGCTTCCATGCGAGTTCACATGCCTCTTGTGTGTATAAAAGGTCAGAGACCGATCAGAGCAGCAGATCAAGAGAAAGAAGCTCCTGGTCACAGGAACAGCATGAGGATTGCGCTCATGAAAGTCAAGGATGCAAAGGCCTCTATCCAGCATCACAGCTGATTTTCGACAGTAGATTTGGGAAGAAGGCACACCTGCCCAGCCTCGACGACGCTCACGATTGTTTTTGGGCTGATGAATGAGACACTGAATTTGAGCTTCAACTAGTTCCAGCGACCATGTGTGTGTTACTATGCAATCACACCGATGTGCGCAGGGGTCCCTTGAGTGAGCTGTCCATCATCCTGTAACTATTTTAGGATGGCGCCGGCAAGCTGCCAGCGCCATCCTTAAATAGTTACTAAATTAGCTTCATCAGGAAGCACTAATAGATAAAATAAAGCAGGTGCTCGAGCACCTGCTTTATTTTATCTATTAGTGCTTCCTGTTGAAGCTAACTTAGTAACTATTTTAGGATGGTGCTGGCAGCTTGCCGGCGCCATCCTAAAATAGTTACAACAACTTCAAGCTTGAAGGCTTGAACTTTTGCCCCCCGGATCTGCCGCTCGCGTATTTGCGGATTTTCGGTAAATTCGTGGGAGTTTGTGGATTGCGAATTTACCGAAAATCCACGAAATCCGCGAGCGGAACGCTTTTTGTGCTCACGCTTACTCCCAAGAGGGTAGGTAGTTCTCCCCACATTTCAGCTGGAGGGGACACATGTTAGACCTGGCACCATTGGTGTGGTTCACCCTTACATTTTTTCGCTGTTGCCTCCTATGTTTTTGCTATGTTTTGCTGGTCTAGATGCTTTGGGCTCTTTGCCACTGCTGTTCAGTGCCAAAGTGCAAGTGCTCCCTGTTGTAAATTGCTGTAATGGATTAGTGGCTTATTTGTCAGACCCTAGTATAGGGCACCACGAGTGCTCAGGGCCTGTAAATCAAATGTTGCTGGTGGGCTTGCAGTACTGATTGTGCCATCCACAGAAGCTGCTTGTAAAATATGGCTCAGGCCTGCCATTGCACAGCCTGTCTGCAGTCTGGGACTGCCGTGTAGGCTTGGCAAGTGCACCCACTTATATCAAAAGATGGTGCTGTTCCTCTATTCGTGAAGCCTGAGCAGTAGGCGTCTACCATCCATCAAAGTACAATGGTGGTAAAACAAAAAGGGGGGTTGTTATGGAGGAAAAGCGTTCGGAGGGAAACGGAAAATACAAGGGATCCCGCTTTAGCAGAACTAGGGTCTTCACACACCCAGCAAGCTAGGTGTCATGCTTCATCATCTCGACCTGCTCCTCACTGGGTCGGCGCTGCAATACCTAATGGGCACCCGCAAAGGAGATCTTTGTCGGAGATCTTTTGTTCCTTTGCCGTTTGATGAAGTGGGGGGGTGTGGCCCGTGAAAGTGTAGATACAGTGAAGTGTAGTGAGTGCGTATATTAAAAAAGGTAGGATATTCCAAAAGATAATTTTATACAGGTTGGTTATCCGCCTTATTAAAAAAATGTGTGAGGAGTGGCAGCTCCCCTGATGTGAGGGTTCAGTTGAAGCTGTGCTCATCTCCTTGGGGTCAACATGTTTCTTGCCTGGTGGTTATGAAATACCGTGGCAATTCTTCAGGACCTAAGAAGTAAAAATCTATCTACACTGAGTGGTGCTGCTGAATGCTAAGTACCACCAGGGAAGGGCACTACCTACAAATTCTTCAGTAGTGCTGGATGAGGACCTCCCAATTATTGGAGTAGTGCCTCAGCCGGTGTGGTGGTTCAAAATGACATGGTGTCATGTCCGTCGCAGAGTCACGGCAGCTCACCTACCCTCAGCTACTGCACCCACTTGCCAGTCCCTAAAACCTTGCCTTTTCTACATGTTAGTCACCCCTATGGGCAGGGTGCATTGTATGTGAACGGTAGGACATGCTCTGGTGCGTGTGTCATGTCCTGATAGTGAATTACAGTCAATTTCTTTGTTCACTTTTGAAAGGCTACCTGTTCCCATGGGCCAGAATGGGCAGTTTGATCATAACATCTTATAATCCTAACTGACCCAGGGAACAAGGTAGAAAAATTAGTTTTAGTGTACCTGAACTCATAATTTTAAAATACATCTTTTAGTGTGGGTGATTTTTACATTCTGTGTTTGAAAATGCCACTTTTAGAAAGTAGGTATTTTCTTACCTAACCATCCAGAAGCCTCTGCTAGGTTTGTGTATTCCATATCTGGTTTGTGAGTGATAGGGGGCTGGAGAGGGCTTTGGATCCAGCAGTCGAATGAGTCAGGGCTGGGCTGAATAGGACCTGGGTTGAATAGAGAGTAGGGGAAGGAGATTTCCTTTCACTTGCCTGAGCCTACATAGAATAGAGAGTAGGAGGAGGAGATTTCTTTTCAGCTACCTGGGACAGGTCTGCTTTTAACAATGCTGTCTCCACCTCCAACCAGGAAGCTGCACCAGGGAGGACCAAACTGGTTTTAACTAGGTATAGACACTCCCGGCCTTCAAAGAGCAAAGGACTTAGTAGTATTAATATCGGGGCCCAAACTCCAGAACTTTAGATCATTTCTGGGAATCAAGACAAACCATTGCCAATGAGAGAAATCAAGAAAGCTGAAGGAGTAGACTGCCCCTGTGCTGTTTGCTGTTTGGGGGTTGGCCTGCAGTGGTTACTTATTGCCAAGGAAAGGAGAAGAGGAACTTTGTGTGTACTTTATCATCTTTAGGAAGATCTCCAAGGGCTTGAAGCTGAGCTTGCCTCCTGTTCTGAAGTCTTAGGTACACAAAGACTACACCACCAGCTCCCCTGAATTTCCTTGCTGGGAATTCTGCCTGCAGAGAGGTGCCTGCTGCTGTTTTTGGTGACCTCTGGAGACTGTGTGTCATTTGGAGTTGGAAGCGTGACGCAACGAGGAAGAAGCATGTCACCTCCGCAGCTGTTGCTGAAGCATCGCCGAAGAAGCGTGCCGCAGCTGTTTGCCGACGCATCGCCGAAGAAGCGTGTTGCATCAGCGGAGATGCATGTCACAGGGCGTGTTGTGGCTCAAGAGTCCACTGAGTGCTCTGCACGGACGTCGAGCATGCACGCTCGCATCAAAGTTGTCGCATCACATCAAAAGCACCATTTTGTCGCATTGCACCAGATCGTCACATCGCATCGAGGTGCCATCTTGTCGCATCTTAACCAGAACGCAGTAAGAAACCGATGCATCACCTCCTCTCCAGTAAGGAACCAACGCATCACTTTCCCTGTGCTGCTGTAAGGAACCTTTAATTCATTGAGAACATAGGGATTATAGGCAAGACACTTTTACTGTATAAAAAATGAATATTTAATTCTTAATATTCATATGGCTTTTTTTTAATGACAGTCTGGCAACAAAATACTACCTATCAGTTACAATAAATACAAATACAGTAGTAGTATGAACAACACCTTTCGCATACAATATGGACAACTGATTCAGCCATATCTACGTGAATTAACACAAGACGTTTCGGTCCCCCGTTGGTCTAATAGATCCTTGGGACCATCTTCAGGACAAAACGGTTGCACAAAAACATCTAATGTAAACATAATAACAATAATTACAATAAAATATGTCAAATGACATCAATCATACCCTATGGAACAAATAGAATAATGTGGCAGCTCACACCACAAGGAAAACAAATGCACCAGGCCGTGTCACCCCATGCTACAATCCGTGTAGGGACATCACAAAAAATACAAATAACAAAACAACACTAAGGTGAGTGAGTCAAAAATTCCCTAGTAACCCAGTGAGAGCGCAAAAGAATATCAGCACACATGAATGTATTACTCACATGCCTCAAACATCAGGCAGAGTCGCATTCTATTTAAAAAAGTGAAAAACGAAAAGAGACAACCAATTAGCGTACTAAGGGTGAACCAATACCAACACATAAGTCAATAATAATAATACTCACAATAAGACAAGCCAGACCGGTCATCTATAAGATAACGTGAATATATAAATACCAGCTCTTGTGTCTCACCAGGACATCACCATAATAGCAACAACATAATTAAAACAAATAAGTGAAAAATCACTCACGTCACGTAAAGCCATCCAGTAACCTAAAAGTAAGATATGGCATATCATCAGTGTCACGGGTGCAACACCTCGAAACTGTCGACCCAAAACACCAAACAGAACTGAATAAAACACGGTATAACTTACTTCAGCGGCCAACAGACCGGCAATACTCAGTCTCTAGACCCCCGGTAAGCACTCAGGGATTCAACACGGAAGCAGCGAGACGCTGCATAAAGACGCCGAAAGTTAGGTGAGTTAGGTAATGTAGTGTTTTCACTGTTTTACTGTATGTGTTCACAAATGCTTTACACACTGCCTCTGAGATAAGCCTGTCTACTCATGCCATGATACCAAGGGGATGAGCAGGGGATTATTTTAGGAGTGTACCCCCTTTCCCTGACTAGATGGAAGTGTCCCTATTTGGACAAAGGTGCAAACCGTTGCCAACTTGAGACCTCCATTTCTAACATGTACCATATGTCAGTGATATCAGTTTATGTCATACCTTCCCATCCAATAAACATCTCTCCAGTGAAGAGTCCTCCTTAGTCTCTTCTTTATCTATGCTACATGTTAGAGCATGCCTCACCTGCCTGTATTTTAGCCACTAGGTGGTAAGCATCTGGCATTCCCTTTGCACAAGAGCAAAGGGAAAGAACCCAATAGCATCCCACACCTCTGCCAGAGTGGTTAAGCATATTTGATCCCAACCCAGGAAGGCCTTAAGATCGGCCACTTGTCTCAACCATTTGCCTTCCCAGAGGAGTGTACACGGTGTAAGACTCTTGTCCCATTTCATCACCCTCATTAAATTAGTGCATACCATCAATACAGTGTCTTTCGCCATGCATGCCCGCCCATTTAATCAGCCTCCATGCAGAACATGCAAGCAGCTGTGCTCTCCCATTTCCCATCTGTCCACCCATATTGCAGGGTCCGCATAGCTGTATGAGGCTGTCCACCAACTTATAGCAGAGTCCTCTCCAGGCTGTCCACCCATGGGAAGAATGTCTTTCGCAGTTTATATTGGCTGTTCTGCAATACATACAATAATCAGGGAAGGCTATTATTTTGAACATAGCTGCCTTGCCTAGCAGTGACAGTGGAAATGTACTCTAGTGCTTTATGTCCCATTCCAGTCTCCAAAGCAACAGATCAAGATCGGCCTGAGCATGGGAAGGGGCATCCCTAGTTATCCTTACACCCAAATATTAGAAAATGAGGGATTCCACCCATAAAGGTATTGACATTGGATCTTCCTTCCTTGATTCCCTCATTGGGAACAGGAGTGATTTCTACCAATTGATCGCAAATCTAGAGAACACCCAAAATATTTGAAAATTTTCATGCGTACAGACCAGCAATTGTTCAGTGTGGGTCAAAAGAAACAGAATGTTGTCATTCTTCCCATCCCAAATCTCCCATCCAGATCCGGGCATCCATCCTCATGAGGGTAGCAATGGTACTATCACCAAAGCAAAGAGAATTGGTAAGAGAGGGCATCCTTATCTGTGCCCCTCTCGATAGGGAATTCCCTAGACAGGCAACCATTAATGTTTATTCTAGCATGGGGCCTCTGATACAGCAACTTAATCCAGCAGATGTAGGGGATCCTGAACCCAATTTTTTCCAAAACAGGAACAGGAAAGGGCACTCCGTGGAATCAAATGCCTTTTTGCCATCTAGGTATACCATAGCCCATGGCTCTCCATGTGCATCTGATTGCGTTATGCTATTATGGTGTCTTCTCGAATTCAGTTTTGCCGAAGGGCATGGCATTAAGCCTGTCTGATCCGGATGGACCAGATCAGCCACACCCATACGAAGCCTATTAGCTGGTAGGTTTCAGGAAATTTGGTATCAACATTTAGTAAAGAGATTGGTCTATAAGACTCACACTTCTGTGCAGGTTTCCCCACCTTAGGCATGAGCACAATTGTAGCCGTGCGCAAATTGTCCATCAAGGACCCCTTAGAAGAGAATCCTGGTACATAAAGAGCATCGGTTTATCCACCTTACCTGACATCTTACAGAAGAATTCTATGGGCTGCCCACTCGGGTTTGGTACCCTCCCCAACTGCATTTGAGCTAATAATATCTGTGTGATTTTCGACTCAGCAAGACTCAGTTGCAACCTTTCCCGCTGCTCTATGGTCAGGGTTCTGGTTGGGGAGTTTCTCACAAAACTCCTAATCTCCTTTGCTGAACCCTCTGCACTGGATGTATAAAAGGCAGCCATATAAGTCGCAAATGTGTCTGCAATTTGTTTGCTACCCCTTACTACCTCTCCTGTTTCCAAATTGCAACTCACAAACACAGATGGATATCCTTTCTCTGCTACCTATCCAGGCCAGAAATTTACCAGCCTTGTCGCCAGCTTCGTAGATGCACTACTGTTTCGCTAGAAAGGGCATTTCTACTTCATGCTGTGCCACTTTCCTGTATTCTGTAGATGTGCGCTCCAGTTTGTGAATGAGGGACACCTTTTGGATGAGAGGCATTTTGCCTCTTTAATTCCTCTATGTCATGCTTTGGCTTCTCTATGCACTGCATTCTTTTCCTCTCATCCCTTACTTATTCTGTTATCAGTATACTTCTAGGTGAGGCCTTGTATTCCTCCCAAACTATTCTAGCACTTTTTACTATACCCATTGCGGAAGTATATGCCAGTGGCTTTGCCTAGTGCCTTGACCACCTGTTTGTTAGCCAGCCTACAAACGGCCATTTTCAAACCCTGGGGTTCCTTATCTCTAACTGTGATCAAAGTGAACTGTAAAGGGGATTGATCAGAGATTTCCGTCAACAAGTATTTGGCCTCTGCAAACCTCCACATGGTATCTTTCGGTGGATGTAGTCTAATCTAGAGGACATGTGTGAATGTGTGTAAAATGAGCATGTAGGGTCTTCAAGACATCCATCAGTACTAAGGCCTGTATGAATCGTTCAAATTTCCTTATCGCAGCCTCCCCTTCCGGTTTGGTACTCATTCAATCTAAATGTGCATCACTCACAAGGTTGAAGTGTCCCCATATGATACTAAAGGCCAATGGGAATCTATCTAGGAGCTGCCCTACTTTTTATAGTGTATGCACTAGGAGGCCTCTCCCATTATAGCTGTGTAACAACCTGCAGTATCCAACCAGGTGCAAAGGACGTGGAATGTCAAAGACTTTTTATTTAAATGACTATCCTCCTCGCTCTCGATGTATGCTGCTCATATGATGCTATCCTGTATCTGCTTCTTCCAAAACGATTGTGTTGTGCATCCATCAAGTGAGGAGTATCATATCAGCCCTATATCTGGTAAAGGCCCTAGCCACCAGGCTTCTGTTCACCTATTGCTGAGGCCATTAACATTCAATGAGGCTAAGTGTAGTGAGCTAGTCCCATGCGTGTAGGAGGTACAAGTAGATGCTGTAGACGTGGCCAGTTAGAAGTAGATGAAGTATATTAAGTTCTTAGAAGTAGATACAATAAGCCCCACCAGGAGCAGCTTCCTAGCTGCTCAGCCAATCTTCAACTGACAACACTCATTCACCAGGCACCAAAGCATTCCATTCACACTAACATTCTAACCAGAACACTCACACTGGCTGAGCAGCTAGGTACAGGATGAAAGGGAACATATGAACAAGAACTGAGGATATTACACATCCTCTCCCTTTTACATTAAAAATTAATAAGACCTATATACAGCGGACACCCCTGATGCTGACCGTCATGGCACCTTCTTGGGGGACCTGCCCGTCCCACAGGTGTCCCCAGAGTGGAACGAAGCCCTCGTAGCCCCTATCACCCTAGAAGAAGTCCTAGCGGCTATCAAATCGCTCAAGGCCCATAAGGCGCCGGGGATAGATGGGTACACTGCAGTCTTCTATAAGACCTTTACCGCCGAGATTGCGCCCCACCTGGTCAGCCTATTCAATTGTATGGCCACGGAGGGCAACTCGGCGGCCTCCATGACCGAGGCGGTGATCTCGGTAATCCCCAAACCAGGCAAGGACCCCTCCCACTGTGCCTCATACAGGCCCATTGCCCTCCTTAACGTGGACGCAAAACTTTACTCCTCTATACTGGCCAAGAGACTGGGCGGCCTTATGCCGCTTATCATCCACCCCGACCAGTCTGGTTTTATCAAAGGGAGGCAAACTCACGACAACACCAGGCGCATCGTCCATTTAATAGAGAATGCCAACAGATTCAGAATACCTGCAGTGTTGATCGGTCTTGACGCAGAAAAAGCGTTCGACCGCGTGGATTGGAGCTTCCTGTGGTCCACCCTGACGAGGTTTTGATTCTCCCCCCAATTCATTACGATGCTCCAGGCCAACTATAGGCACCCGTGCTCTAGGGTCTCGGTCAATGGGGTGCAATCGACCCCCTTTGGTCACTCCAGGGGGACGAGGCAGGGTTGTCCTCTGTCCCCCTACTCTTCGCCCTCAGCATAGAACCCCTAGCTATAGCGGTCAGGGAGCACCAAGGGATAGAGGGTCTTCCCTTCACTGGTGAGGCCCACAAAATCTCGCTCTTCGCGGATGATGTCCTCCTCTCTCTGTCCAATCCGCTGGGTTCCCTCCCGCATTTACAGGACGTGCTCACCTCCTTTGAGGGGGTGGCAGGCTTCAGGGTCAACCTGGCCAAATCCTCCATTCTTAACCTAACTCTTTCTCAGGCTGAGGCCTCGCAGCTTCGAGCCCTATCTCCGCTGGACTGGGCACCATCCTCCTTACAGTATCTAGGGGTCCAACTGACTCCCAGGATTGGTCAGTTATATGCGGCCAATTTCCCTGTTCTCATCACCCGACTCCAGCGGGATCTGTGCCGTTGGAAGCCGCTTTTTCTCTCCTGGTTGGGTCGCATACATGCCATCAAAATGACCCTCCTACCTACACTACTCTATTTATTTCAGGCACTCCCTATAGAACTGGAGGAGGACTTCTTTGAACGTCTCAAGACCATGATCCTAAAGTTTGTGTGGCAGGGGCGAAGGGCACGTTTCTCCTTCTACATGCTAAGGCGCCCACAGCGAGAGGGGGTGCGGGGCTTCCAGACCTTCAACTCTATTATAAAGAAGCTCAATTGCGCATCCTGGTTGAATGGGCACAGATGGAATCGGAAAAGCACTGGCTCCATATGGACCGCAGCGTAGCGGGCAGAACAATCTGGGATTTGATATGGCGCGCTAAAAGAGACAGACCCCTCAATACGTACACCAGCACCCCGACACGCACCACCCTAAAAGTGTGGGACACTGTGGCTGAGAGGGAGGGCTAGACGTCCTTCCCGTCACCGCTTACCCGATCCACTTCACCTCTTTCTTTCCTCCAGCGCTCCGAGAGGGGCCGTTCGATGCCTGGAGGACGGGCGGATGTCTCGCACTCACGCACCTGTTCCACAACTACGACCCACTTACTTTTGACAATTGCAAGAGGGACTTTGGGGTGGGAGACCTGGAGCGCTACCATCATGCACAACTCCTTCACTGGGCCCTAAGTCCACAGGTTAGGGATGGAGCCACCAGACCTCTTACCACATTCGAATTATTCCTGCTCAAGGCTAAGTCTATGAAAGGGGCAATCTCTGCACTGTATAAGCTCCTACTCTCCACAGAGACTGCACCACGGCCACGCTTTGTGTCTTGGTGGAAGGGATTGACTCAGCGGGACATTGGGAGGAGGAGTGGAAACACCTGTGGGCAGACATCTTTCGCTTTAACCGCTCCACGAAACTGAGGGAGGCACACTTAAAGGTAATGGCATACTGGTACTTATACCCAGCTAGACTGGCTAAGATCTTCCCAGGGACAACAGATATGTGCTGGAGGGGGTGTGGACTATTGGGTGACTTCCAACACATATGGTGGGACTGCCCCTCCATTAGGCCGTACTGGGAGGAGATCCTCTCTCAGATAAAATCCATTTTAGGATACCCGGTCCCGGCTACGATGGCAGAAGCTCTTCTGGGCCTTCGGGACCCCCAGCTAGAACACCAAACCAGAGCTGATAAAAGAATTATGTGGTTGTGCTTGGGGGCTGCTAAACTAGCAATAGCAAAAGCTTGGAAACAGAGGGAGGCACCAGCGATGTCACTGTGGCACTCCCGCCTGTGGCAACTGCTCAGCCTGGAACGCATGTCCGACATTTCCTGTGAGGACTTTAAGAACTTCGAGTATCGCTGGGGACCACTGGTCTCGTTCCTCTCTAAGGGCCTCCCATCTGCGGTGTGCCCCTCTACAATTAGGGCCTTGCATTTGTTCCAGTTTTAAAAAGGCCTCAAGGGCTGACGAGCTACTGTATGGCGCTTTCACCACTGGGGGGGCGGGAGAGGGTGTTCGGGGGGGTGGGGAGGGAAAGATGAGGGTTATGGGGTTTCTTTGTTAGTGTTCCAATACGGGTAAAATGTCCACCTTTAGATGTCCTGGTGCTTTGGGGACGCGACACTGGCGGAGGCTCTCGCTGGTATGGATGGAGCTTTGAGGTTGGGAGTGCCTGTCATACCTAAGGATATTATGATGTGCCATGGCACTTGGGGATTCTTCCTTCTGGACTCTGCTGAGACTCGACCCTGGCAACTCAAGCAATGACTGTTATAGACTTACAGTGCATGGTCCAGAGGTGCCTTGAGTCGTTGTGAAGTATTGACCCCTTAACTTGGCCATGCTGTGAATGCTGTGCTCCTTGTCTTATGGGCCCCTGCATGGGCATGTTGGCGGATTGTGCCCTGCTTCTTTGAATGTGGACAACAATGAAATGAAATGAAATGAAATGAAATGAAAATTAAACTTATAGAGCGCTGCAGTTGCCCTGAGGCATCCAGGCGCTGGAGCTAAACCAAACAACAACATAAACAAACAATAAAATCTGTTTACAAAAAAATAATTAGTAAGACCTAAAGTAAACCCAACCTAAAATGAAAACAACTATACACATAAATGTACAAAAGATGCATGAAGAAATACATTGCAAGAGGGAAAACAGACACACTAAGGAGGAGAGAAGGATGAAAGAATATAAAAACACACTAACCCCATCCTCCTCCTTTAATAGTGAACAGAGAAAAATGTAAGAAGACCAAGAAGAGTTCACATACAATAACTGAGCATAACACACATGACAAAAGAAAAGGGTAAACTTAACCCAGACTAGAATGCAATTGGTGGAACGACACCCAAGGAAGTACTCCTCATGTGAGAAGACTATGGCGACAATGCACTACACCACCCCTCATGTGAGCGACACTGTGGGACTAAAACCCAAGTGAAAAAAAATGTTGTGTGGGACTGACATCCAAAAGTACAGATTACATCACATGGGACAAACCCCCAAGGACTTGTGCAGCATGGGAAAACAGATGCAGATGTGGCGTCAAAAGATGACTAGCCACACACATGACAACGTACATCGAAGTGAAGGGAGTGACAACCAACACCAAAGTAACAAAGGTGGGACTAACACCCCCTTTAAACTGAGTAAATGGGAAAACACTGATACCCATCCCAAATGTAAGTAACTGTGAACATGGGGTTATGGGACTAAAAACCCACTCCCATCCCTAGACAGGGATAAAATATCTGAAACAAGGGGTCATGGAACTAAAAACCCACTCCCATCCCTTTAGTATGGATACTGCATATGAAAAGAGAAAATGCATTAAAAATAAAAATACAGTAGTAAATAGACTACACATGAGAATATAACATGACATTCAAAATACACTGGGCTTATTTATGAGCCCTTGCGTCACATTTGCCCCGCTGGTGCGTCACTTTTTGTGACGCACCAGCAAGGTAAAAAATGTGCCATGGTGCGTCATATTTACAAAGTGACGCATCTAGGTAGATGCGTCACTTTGTAAACCCCTGTGCCACATTATACCTGCGCTAGGTATAATGTATGCAGGGTGGCCATTTTGATGCAAGTAAGCCTCATAGAAATGACGGAGTGAAATCTATGAGATTCCACGGCGTCACTTTCAGGATGCAAATGCGTCATTATCTTGCGCCTGCCTCACAGCAGGCGTAAGACTGATGCAGGATCATTGAAAAGGGACTTGCCCATGTTAAATGGCCCATTGCTGAAGTTGTGTCACTTTTGTGACACACTCCAGCAATGCGTCATTTTTGCGCCCACAGATACGTCAGAAATACTGATGCATCTGTAACTCCTTGCGACATGATGCGTCATATTGTAAATATGACGCATCCACCATGTCGCAAGGATGGCTCAATGAAAAGTGACACATCGCTGTTTTCATGCAGCGATGCGTCACTTTTCATAAATGAGGCCCACTATATTTGAAAAAAATATGTTGAATGACCACACCAGAGATAAAACTAAAGATAATCACTGTAAGCTTAAAATGTCTCTGGTGTGCCTGTCACCGCAATATTGAGGGACAGACGATCAAAGGACGCAAAAAGTCCTATGCTAAGCCGAAACAGGTCTAGAAAACTTGCATCTAAACACAAATTTCCCTGCAGGCAAATATCAAGTAGACCAGCGGACGGCGTGTGAAGACAGTTATTAGTTTACTTAAATACTTTAATCAAGCAGAAACAGCAGGCTCTATCCATTAATGGATCACTTAACTCAGGACTTGACTCGGTAAGCAGCTGGAAACCTACAGTCCTAGCACGAGAGAATAAAAGAAGCTACAACACACAGCTTGAGGTTCAGCCCACTGGAAGTACTAAGGTTAAGTTGTGTGTCAGAGCCATAACAATTTTATCCATCTGTGAGGACCTATTCGTGCCCTATTACGTGCCCTATTAAGGCGGGCATCTCTTCTGCTCTGTATTTGGTATGGCAGTCATAATTGTGTGTCAGGTATAACAATCCCAAAAAAGTCCCTCCTCCCTACCTTACCTCATCAGGACCAACAGATAAAAGTCACCTTTGTGGGTGATACACTCCAAGGTGCCACCGACTAAGAAACGAAAAAGAGGTTACAAACTTGAAAGTAAACCATGCACAGGAACTTCCTCGTACGTTCCCTCCAAGGCGTGAGGGCTGAAATATTCTAAAGTATCAGAAACGATACTCCTTAGGCTTGTGGCGGGGGGAACATCTTCACGCCCGGACCGTTTATATCCTGGCGACTGCCCTCCATTGGACCTACTGAATCCTCATCCACATTCTTAGTCCCCCAGGTGGCGGTGGTAACTTAGAGTGTATCACCCACAAAGGTGACTTTTTATCTATTGGTCCTGATGAATGCTAAGCCGACCTTTGGTTATTTGTAGCAGAAACACGTTGACCCCTAAGTCTTTATAGGACTTCCCTGGTTCAAATTTACACAACCAGGTCTATGTCCGTCTTGCACTAACGTTTTTAATGGAGTTAGAGCTACCTCTGTAACAAATTCTTCTTCACTGGGGAGTAGCCAGCACTCCATTTAAATTCACGTTTGACTGTTGTTGGATACTATCCTCCCCTTTTTTTCAACAAGAGCCCAATGACAACAACTGGCAACCAACTTCTTGTTGGTGCCTGAGGGCTCTCTTTTTCTAAACACTGTGCATGTATCTGTCTAGTATTCCTACTTTGGTGGTGGAAAGTTACTTCCCTTTATGGTTCAATCAATCAATCAATCAACCAATCAATCATAGCATTTGTATAGCGCACTACTCACCCGGGGGGTCTCAAGGCGCTAGGGGAGGGGGGGTCCGCTACTGCTCGAATAGCCAGGTCTTGAGCTGCTTCCTGAAGGCGAGGTGGTCCTGGGTCAGGCGGATGTGGGTCGGGAGGGAGTTCCAGGTCTTGGCGGCGAGGTAGGAGAAGGACCTTCCCCCTGTGGTGGCTCTTCGGATGTGTGGGATGGCGGCGAGGGCGTGGCTGGTCGATCGAAGCTGGCGTTTAGGAGCGTAGAAGTTGAGGCGGCTGTTGAGGTATCCTGGGCCTTGGTTGTGCAGGGCTTTGTGTGCGTGGGTGAGGAGACGGAAGGTGATTCGCTTGTTGACCGGGAGCCAGTGCAGGTCTCTCAGGTGTCCGGAGATGTGGCTGCGGCGGGGGATGTCCAGGATGAGTCGTGCTGAGGCGTTCTGGATCCGCTGGAGTCTCTTCTGGAGTTTGGCGGTGGTTCCGGCGTAGAGGGAGTTGCCGTAGTCCATTCGGCTGGTGACGAGTGCCTGGGTGACCGTCTTCCTGGTCTCGGTGGGGATCCACCGGAAGATCTTGCGTAGCATGCGTAGGGTATTGAAGCACGATGAGGAGACGGCGTTGATTTGTCTGGTCATGGAGAGGGAGGAGTCCAGGATGAAGCCCAGGTTGCGTGCGTGGTCCGTTGGTTTGGGTGCGCTGCCTAGGGCGGGGGGCCACCAAGAGTCGTCCCAGGCGGAGGGTGAGGATCCCAAGATGAGAACTTCCGTCTTATCAGAGTTCAGTTTTAGGCGGCTGTTCTTCATCCATTCGGCTACCTCTTTCATCCCTTCGTGTAGGTTGGCTCTGGTGGTGGCGGGGTCGTTGGTGAGGGAGAGGATCAGCTGGGTGTCGTCGGTGTAGGAGATGATCTTGAGGTTGTGCTGGCGTGCGATGGCTGCGAGGGGACTCATGTAGACGTTGAAGAGGGTTGGGCTGAGCGAGGAGCCTTGAGGAACGCCGCAGATGACTTCGTGGCTTCTGATCTGAAAGGGGGGAGGCGGACTCTCTGTGTCCTACCGGTGAGGAAGGAGATGATCCACTCCAGTGCCTTCTCCTGGATTCTGACGTTGCTGAGGCGCTGTATTAGGGTGCGGTGGCAAACTGTGTCGAAGGCCGCGGAGAGGTCTAGGAGGATGATGGCCGCCGTTTCTCCGTTGTCGAGCAGGGCTCGGATGTCATCGGTTGCTGCGATCAGGGCGGTCTCGGTGCTGTGGTTGGCTTGGAAGCCAGACTGCGAGAGGTCGAGGGATCCGTTCGTCTCGAGGAAGGCGGCCAGCTGCTTGTTGATGGTCTTCTCGATGACTTTTGCGGGAAACGGGAGCAGCGAGATGGGTCGGTAGTTCTTGAGGTCGGTGGTATCGGCTGATGGCTTCTTCAATAGGGCGCTGAGTTCTGCGTGCTTCCAGCTCTCCGGGAAGGTAGCGGTGTTGAAGGAGGTGTTGATGATGTCCCGTAGGTGGGGTGCGATGATAACGTCAGCTTTGTTGAAGACGTGGTGGGGGCAGGGGTCGGTCGGAGATCCGGAGTGGATGGAGTTCATCGTGCGGATGGTGTCTTCGGTGCTGATCGTGGTCCAGGCGCGGAGGGTGGTGGTGGGGGGCGGTGGTTCGGTTGTGGCGTGCGTCGATTGCGTGTTGAAGCTGTTGTGTATGTCCGCGATCTTGTTGTGGAAGTAGGAGGCGAGGGAGTTGGTTGACCCCCCGCTGCCCATTTGTTGCTTATGTTACTCTTTCGTTGATTTGTACTGGACAAGGAAGTAACCAATGCGTGTGTCCCTGTTGTATTGCCGGCTCCACCTGGACCTCATTCGGCAATGTGTCACCCTGTGACTAAAGTCCCACCACATGAGCAACATGGACGTAATGGGGAATCACTGACCCTACATTCATCCATACTTCCGCACTTGAAATATCACAGACATGACACATCTGTGTGATTATGAATGTTTAATGCACATTCAGTGGAATGTTGCAGCTGGAGCAGTACATAGCCATGCAAACCACACATCACAATGTTGGTCTGTGGAGGGCCAGCCAGATTCCTTCATGGAATGACAAGTCCAAAGGAAGAGTTCAGTCTGCAATCTGAATGCTGTGTCATTGGTGATCAAACAGAATATGGCAGTCCATATCGAGGTCCAAGGTGAGTGTCGCAGAGTGTATCGGGGGACAGTGGAAGATGATGAAACAGAGGTCAGAACCAAGCAGAAACTGGCCATATGGGGGAGATGAATGCTACTGCATCCTTTGTACTACAAAGGCAGGTTCATCGGCATCTTCGTCCACTGCTGTTTATTGTGCCTCACATGTGGGCGGTGGTGTTCTGTCTCTGGCACTGTATGGCAGTAACACTTCAGGGGCCAGAGGTGGAATGTCTGCCGTACTCTGTGGGACTGACACTTCAGTGGGGGGAGATGTGGATGGAGTGGTAGCAGCAGCATTCATCAGTGCCTGGCCTTGTTGCAGCAATCCCAGGAGGATGGTCTTGAAATCATTGAAGAACCCAGCTACCTCTCGCTGGTGTGCAGCCGGTCAGCCGCTCTTTCTGCCTGCGTCCGATCCATGTTCTCCGTTAACCTCTGCATGTGTCCCAACTCCTGTGTTACATCGCCGAAGCCAGTCTGACAGTTGGTCTAGTCTCTGAGTCAGGGCTCCAGCGATGTCAGCCATGGTCCATTGATAGCATAGAGCGGACTGTGGGTGTCCATTAGGGACCGTGAGGTGTCCCTGATGGGACTTAGACACCCATGTATGGCATCTAGTTTGGCTGCCATGTGGTTGAAATCCACACGCACCTGTTCAGCCAGGTTCTCCTGGAACCCCAACACACGGCATTGGAAGGCCATGTGTTCTTTGTGGGGGTTGTGGGAGGCAGCCATGAAGGTGGGTGCTGCCTGCTGTGAGTTCTGTGCAGGGAGTGGAGTCTGATTGATGCAGCTGGGCTGCCCTGCTCCTGGAGGTGTGTTGCGGAGGCTTTCAATGAACTCTTGGAGGGTGTCGGAGTAGAAGGTGTGGTGGTCCTCTTCGTCATCAGAGAAGAGAGGTTCGGGCTGCTCTACAGGAGGTGTTGATTCTCCCTCTTCAATGTGAAGGGGAGATGCAGTTTAACAATGTGTTCACATGTATGTTGTGGCATTGTACATGTTTTCATACTGTCTGCATGGCTGTGTACATTGTGGCTGTTTGGGAGGAGCTGCCTATTTGATAGGGGACAGTAAGCATTTTGACAACTAAACGGATGTGTATTTGTATTTGTACATTGTCAACTCACATTTCCCTGCAATGCCAAATGTGATTGGTCAGTTTCTACACACAAGCGGCACCAGTTGTGTCCTGTGTTCTGTTGTGGACGTGTTGCGGTTTGTACCACATTGTTGTCAATGTTGATGTGCTCTGCATGTTGTGCATGTGTGTGCTACATTTCAGGCGAGTCACTCCTGCAGTTCTGATTTTGCTGCCCCTTATCTCTTTCATGCAGTGTGCCTTTGACGTCTGTGCTCATACAGTGCTGAGATGTTGCATACTTGTGTACATTTTCTCTGGGTGGGAGTTGGGGGCATGGTTTGTCCGCAGATGTGTTCTACTCAATCATACATGTGTGCCATTGTGCCCATCTCCCCCGTCCCCCAGTCCCTGATCGTTACTCACCCTGGTGATTAAAGACACAATTTCCTCCATCTAGCCCAGCTCCTCCTGTGGCACTGGACTCTCACCTCCAGTCTGCATGCTGCTTTCCTGTTGTTGGCGAGTTTCAGCTTGGTTTTACGCTTGACATTATTCCAGCTCCTCTTGACCTCTTCCATTGTCCTCTTCAGCACTCCAACTGCATTCACCTTGTCCATGATGGACTGCCATAATCCATTTTTTGTTGCCAATGACACAGTGGAGGTGACAAACAGTTGTTGATGGTGTTCTACCACCTCCGTTATCAGGATCCTGTTTTCCTGCGGACTGAACCGCTTCTTCCTACTCTTCTTCTCCTTGCCCTTCCCTCACCTCGAGGTCCCAGGCTGGTCCTCTGGGGGGCTTGTGGGGTTCTGGTTGTCCTTTGTACTTGCTCCGGCAACATCCATTGTGCTTCGCTGTTTGTTAGACCTGTCAGCCCTAGGGTGGTCTTTCCCTATTTTCTTTCGCCCTTGCCTCATTTTTCCCACCTTCTTTTTGTTGGCCCTTAGGTCTCCGGGCACCTTTCCATGGCTAATCCATGTTAAGGTGCAGGTGCTCTCTACTCCAAACATGGCTGCCACTGGCCCCTGCTACTGCAGCGTGGTCTTTTTCTAGTAGCATCCTAGTTGCCAGGAGCTGGCTGGGTCCCCATACATTGTTGCAATGCCAGCCTGCCATCGCCTGCCCATAGGTAGAGTGGGGAAGCTCCTGGAACCTTCCAGAAGAAAGGTGGAGCCTATTTATGCCGCCTTAGAGAGTGGTACAAAAGGAGGTGGTAATGGACGGAGCATCAGAACCAATCAAACACTCACACCCAGTCAAAAGATCTGGGTTTAATCCATCACCGTTCTTTAGCCCACTCTGCCACCCCAGTTCAGACATGACATGAAATTTGTTTTTGTTGGCCTTAGGACCAGTACTTTTTTTTTCAAATATTCTTCATTATTTTATACATATGCATCCCCCAATCCAATTGCCTCCCCCACCCTTCTCACAACAACATTTTTATTACATATTCCATTAATATCATGAAGGGCAGATCTTAATTCTTCTGATGCAAAATAATTAATCACAATGCATATCTTCAAATCGTAGTTAACTCCTGCTTAACTTCCACCGTCCTACATAATACATTTATAATCACTTATCCAGTCCCAGTATGTCTTTGCATCCACTGCATTAGAGGGTTTCAAATAGCCAATCCTTTTAACGTTTATTACACCCCTTTCTTTTATATATGGCTGCCTCTAAGCTACATGTCACCAAGTCTCCTTTTTTGGAACACCAGCAGATTCAGATCCAGCCAAGCTGAAGCTATACACATCCTTAGGACATCCCTTACCGCAAAGATCAAGCCTTGCATATATTTTGGTAGATTTATGTTAGCTGTACCTAGGATTATTTCGTACACTGAGATTTCTATTCTTGCTTTTATTATCTCTGACAAAAAACCTGATATATTGTTAACCAATTTCCCTAGTATATCGCATGATGCAAATAGATGTCAGCTTCAAATAGTGTGCAGTGTGGGCATGACGTTTCTTTTCCAGTCCCCCACTTAGCTATCTTGTTTGGGGTGTAATATAATGAGGAAAAGGTTTATTAGTATTGGGCTTGTAATTTTGTAGACATTAAACAATAATTTGTAGGAGTGGTGGAGGGTTTCAGCCGAAACCCCTAATTTAGACTGCCATTTTGACACACATTTATTCCTTTCATCTGGATAGGAAACAATCTTTTATTCATAGTTATTGTTGTTTTTTTAAGCAGGTTCTCTATGATTTGAATTACTTGAAATATTGCTCTCCCACCCCCTTTCCACCACAAAAAGTCTCTAACCTGTTGAAATTTAAAGAAATCCCATTGACCTAGTTTATAATAATTTTGTAACTCCTCAAAATACTTCAACCATATGGTGGAATAAAAACAGCCTAGCTGCGTTATCCCTCCCTGTACCCACCTATCCATACAGGTATCCCTAAAAATCTCTGGAAGGTTGTTGTTTTTAAGTATTGGAGTATTGTGGGATAAGCGTCCAATTCCCAGCAATTAACGTACATTATTCCAGTCCTTATGAATGCAAGAGAGGGTCTTAAATCTGACCTTCTTAAAGTAACTATCGTTTGAATGTCGCCAGAGGCACCCTCTAGTTTCATCACCCAATATAAGTTCTTGCAGTGTTAGGGTACTGCTATTTATTCTGTTATCCGTCCTAATTGATAATAATTCAACACAATACCTCAATGGGACAGCCCGATAATACAGTTTGAAATTAGGCAGTGGCAGTTCACCTCTATCTTTAGCTAATGTAATAAATCTTAATGCTTTCCGTGGTCTCTAGTATCCCCACAAAAACCTGGAAAACATATTGTCTATAGATTTAAACAGTTGGGATGGAAATTCCAAAAGTATTGTTCTAAAAAAATATAAACATCTATGTAAAAAAAGCATTTCAATCAAGTTGCACTTGCCCCCAATGGATAAATGTAGATTATTTAACCTTATCAAATCTTTTTGTGTGTGTTGTATTATTTGGTTTGAGATTGCTATTGACTAAACACTCCAATGTTGTCAGTATGCTAACACCCTAAAATGTAGCTATATCCATTACTCAGTCGTCTCTCATCTTGAGCTTACAATTGAGGATAATCTCCGTTTTATCTTGATTCAATTTATATCCAGACACCCCTCCCAAGATTTTGGCTTCCTCTTCTATTGCGCTTATCGCGTTAATAGTGTCACTAGTAACTAGAGCGATATCATTCGCATACGCCAATGTTTTTGCGGACTGGTCTTGTGCCCATATTAATGGTATTAATATGTTGTTTTCAAGTCTAAGGATGAAAGTGTCAATATATACCGCAAATAGAAGAGGAGAACATGGGCACCCCTGTCTAGTCCCTCTACTAATGGCTAGCTTTTCTGATACTGACCCATATACCATTACTTCAGCTGATAATTCAGTATATAGCATTTGTACTGCTTTGATGAATTGTTCCCTGATGCCACGTCTTGACATTGCAGTTTACACATATTTCCAGGAGACCCTATCAAAGGCCTTTTTGGCGTCCAGTATTATATGTGCCATAGGGTCTCCTGCAACACCCGCAATGTTGAACAATGAGATCACCCTTTGAATATGATCGGTTGTGGATCTCCCTGGGATGAACCCATGTTTGCAGACAGATACAATTTTATGTACAATCGGTGCCAATCAGCTAGCTAATCCTTTAGAATACATTTTTGAGTCACCATTTATCAGAGTGATAGGGCGATAAGAATCAAGTTCTGTGGGGTCTTTGTTTTTTTTAAGATAACCAAGATTTTAGCTAAAGACCATGATCCCGGAGGTCACCCCCCCTGAAATATACATGCCAATAGGTGATACATTATTTTCTTTAACTGAGAGGAAAATTTAACATAAAACTCTGTTGGAATCCCATCCATACCAGCCACTTTTTCTGCGGATAAGCTATTCATTGAGAGGAGGATTTCCTCCCATTGCTTTATACCCTCTAAACCATCTTGGTCCTCTACCTCTATTTTAATGGTGAATTTTGATCTAGATATTCCTCGATTTTTTTCCTGTTGTATATCTGTATCCTCATATAGTTTTTGGTAGAACCGTTGAAACGCAGCTCTTATTGCGTTAGGTTCGGTCCTTTGTCCATGTTCTGGATCTTTCATTTCCCTTATTCGATGGGCTGTACTTTGTTCCCGGGTACGTACGGCTAACTGATGTCCAACCTGTTCACTTAATTCGGAAATGCTTTCTCTATGCATTGTTGCCTTAACTATAGCTTTATCCATTTTGATATCAATTAAAAAAAAATTAGCGGTCGCTACACGACTTAATTCGCTTTCAGTTTCCCGTTCTTCCTGAACAACCTTTATCAATTCTTCCTCGGCTATACCCATATATCTCTGCATTTTTGTTTAGCCTTCTTATTAAAATGTAATGAAAATCGTAGCTCCCTTCTGATTCCAGCCTTCAGGGCATCCCATACCATATTGATTGGTGCACTACCTATATTATCCTCCAAAAACCTGGGTAACCATTTCCTCATATGATGATAATATTCCTCATTTACCATGAGTGCTCTTTCGAACGTCGAAGTTTGTTGTTCCACGTTCTATATCTAAAAACAAGAGGATTGTGGTCAGGCAACACCCTTGTCAGTTTTTCTATTGTGCAGTTAGATCTTAACGTGCTAGAGACCAGTATATAATCCAGTCTCGCATGCATAGAGTGTGGATTGGAGTAGTAGGTAAATCCAGGACCACTTGGATGCCCTGTTTGCCAACAATTTATTAATTCATGAGTTCGACATAGATTTTTAAAAGCCTGAAACACTTTTGGCTTCCTGCCCCGATATTTGAATCCTGGATCCACCAACCAGTCACAGCGGAAATTTATATTATAGTCACCACACTCTATCAGCGGAATAGGCCAGTGAGCAAGTTCATTAGAAATATAGGCCAGAACATTTGGTTCATCACTAACATTACCATATATTGTACATAATGTAATTTTTATTATCATTGTTGAACTGACATTCTGTAATTGCCCACCACCAATATTTATCTAATGAAGATCGAATAAATTGCATCCCGCCCCATTTAACCAGAATGGCCACACCTCTAGTCCTTACTCATTGTGTTGTGGCAGTAATCAGTCTATACCCGAGTGTGTTGAGTAATTACCATTGTGACCCCTTGATATGTGTCTCTTGTATACAGATAATATTGGCCCCTGTCATTAGTAATCCAACAGACACTCTTAGTGTTTTTTTGTGGCATTGAGGCTGCATATATCAATGGTAAGGATTTTCAAACTAGTCGTATTGATTCTTGTTCACCCCTAACTGTGAATATTTCCCCTCTCGGGCCCACTTCCAATTATACGACTTTTGCCATTGTTTGTTATTTCTATATCCAAATTGGTCCATCCTGATTGCACCTTTTATATTCACCATATGTCTGAGATTCCCCCCCTCCACCCTCCCAAACCCCCCACCATGATTTAGGCAGTGAGGCTCAATCCTGAGCCTGTATGATAGAGTCGGACCCATCCTCACCCACACTCCACCTCCCTCACTTCCTCTTGTGTATAAACATGTTTCTAGCCATTATAATCATAACTCATTATATCATAAAGCACTCCCCCCAAGAGGAAGAAAAAAATCAAAAAGAGCAATGTTATAACATAACCAGAAGAAGGGGAAAAAACAGACCACATGTAAGAACTGAAATAACCATCAAGTCGCCAGCCCAAAGTCTGTTATATTAGCACACAATGTTTGTTCTCAGCAGTCCCGGGTTTCCCCGATATGATTTCCTCTAATGCTCTCTGAGCTTGTATTTCAGAAGTGAAATAATAGTTTCGGCCTTGCGAGAATATTTTAGCTTAGCAGGGTTCTGCAAAAAAAACAGTTGCTCCTGTTTTCTGGAATGGCACAACCAGTTGCCTGAGCCTCCATCTTCTTTCCACTGTGACATGTGCAAAGTCTGGTTTAGCAAAAAATGAAACATTCTCCCAGTTCCTTTTCTTATTGGGTCTCGCCAAGTCATAAACAGCCTGTTGAAGCAGAAAGTTTCCGAAATAGAGTAAGATAACCCTTGGATATGACTGGTTGTTTGGGTGGCGCCTGGATATTGTTAAAGGTAATCTGTGTAAACATTGGATTTATTTATCTCAATATCATTGTGCTAGTTCTGGCAGAGAGTTTCTCAACATATTTATTGTGAATTTCCTGATATCGCTACCTTCACTGTTCTCCAGTATCTCCAGCAGCCTAAGGTTATTACGATTTTGACCATTTTCTGCCTCTTCTAGCTTCCACATCACATCTTTCAATGAGCTCTCTTGAGAGGCTTCCTGTGTTTTCAATACATTCACCATTGTGTCTAGGGTTTCTGTCCGATTTTCCACCATGCTTAGTCTCTCTGTTATCTCGGTACATGTTTTCCCAATTTTACAGACTTAGCCTTGTAATTGTTTTGAGGCCAGTCGGGCTTGTCGATTTTCCATTTTGACCTCATATTGGAATGATCTAAAGGATTGTAGGATCAAAGACGGGGATGGCCCAGCAGACTGTCCTGCCGTATCCCCTTCTTGTTTCTTAGACATCCTCTCCATCTCGTGTACTCCACTAAAGGGTAGCAGCTGTGTATCTGAATAACCCCATCCAAGTTCTCCCTCTTCCTCTCCCCCATTCCGCTTGTGATTACTCTTTTTCCCTTCTGATAGCCTCTTCATTTTCCTGGGTATCCTTCTCACCCCTTGCTGGCTGTAATTGCTTGTGGAGGTATCCCCACAATCGTCATCGTTACTACTACTGTTTGATACCACGTCAGATACACCGGATTCCTCATTGAAAGAGTAAAAGTTTTACATGGGGTCAGGGGAAAGGTATCCCATCTCGTGGCTGTTTCCCGTGATTACCCCCTTCTATAGGAGGAGGTTGCATTATTCCGTTAATCTCTTCAATGTTACTTATCTCTTTTTTGGTTATTTCTGTTTCGCCAATATTTTCCCTGATGGGGCTACCCTGCTCCAAGATACTTTCCTTAGCTTTGTCATTCTCTTGGTGGGCACTGATGAGTGTCCCTGGCATTCCCTGTACGGTATTTTTGCATTTTGACCCTCTTGAAACTCGTCCCTTGCTTAGTTCTAGCATGTTATCCTGGGTGATAGTCCGAGGATCTACTAGTTCAGGTATTTCCATGCTGGTAGGGGTATAGGTTGAATCATCCAACTGGCCTCTCTCTTTCACGTTATCGTTCATACCCCTTGGTAGAAGCAAAGTCATTATGAGGACCTGCTTTTTCCCTTGTTCTCCGCTTTCGTACCCTCTGGCCAGACTTTTTATTAGATTCAGCTTTGCCCCCCTTACAGGTACGCAGTTCACTCTTCTTTGAATCAGTGTCCAATTTTGTGTCAGTTTCCTACCGTGCTGACATCGGCGCCGGATGCACAGCTGAGCGCGTCTTGTTCCACGTTCCTCGCGCTGCCATGGCTTCTCTGGAATGAGCACTGGAATCTCCCGTGTTCTCATTGCTAGGAGACTCCGACCGGTATCTGTGAATGATTCCCCAGTCGAAAGCCGCCGGAAGCAATAGCCTAGCAAGAGATTCCCGTCGCGCACAGCCGCCCTTGCTTTGGTCGTTTTTTCCCCTCGGCCCGATGATCCCCAGTCTCCTGTCACCTTCATCTCATTTGTGTCCATCAAGTCCAGCGGTTGCATTCTGCTCGCATAGTTGGCTCCACATTAGGAAAGATACATTGTCGAGGATCAGAGCAAAGCGGAGATGAGTGACAGTGGTCTTACTCAGTCGCCATCTTGCCCCTCGTGAGGCCTTAGGACCAGTTCTAAAGTACTGGTGCTCTCTCCTCTAAACATGGTAAGATTGGCTTACAACACTTTGCCATACTTTATTGACTTTTAAGTCTCTTGTAGAGTATTATACCTTTACACAGGGCATATAAATTAAATGATTCTAGTGGGCCTGTAGTACTCATTGTGCCACCCACTTAAGTAGCCCCATAAAACATGTTCCAGGTTCATTACAGCCTAAATTCAGCTTTAAATTGCCAATTCATCTTGACAACATAACCAGTTGCCAAGCCTTAAACTACCCTTTTTATTGCAATAAAAAGACATCCCTAAGGTAGGCCCAAGGTAGAATACAGGGAAGGGTGCATGGTATTTAAAAGGTCAGGCATGTACTTTTCAATCAATCAATCAATCAATCAATCAAGGCATTTATATAGCGCACTACTCACCCAGAGGGTCTCAAGGCGCTAGAGGAGGGGGGTCCGATGCTGCTCGAACAGCCAGGTCTTGAGTTGTTTCCTGAAGGCGAGGTGGTCCAGGGTCAGGCGGAGGTGAGTCGGGAGGGAGTTCCATGTCTTGGCGGCGAGGTAGGAGAAGGACCGTCCCCCTGTGGTGGCTCTTCGGATGTGGGGGACGGTGGCGAGGGCGTGGGCGTGGCCGGTCGATCGAAGCTGGCGTTTGGGAGCGTAGAAGTTGAGGCGGCTGTTGAGGTATCCTGGGCCTTGGTTGTGTAGGGCTTTGTGTGCGTGGGTGAGGAGACGGAAGGTGATTCTCTTGTTGACCGGGAGCCAGTGCAGGTCTCTCAGGTGTCCGGAGATGTGGCTGCGACGGGGGATGTCCAGGATGAGTCGTGCTGAGGCGTTCTGGATCCGCTGGAGTTTCTTCTGGAGTTTGGCGGTGGTTCCGGCATAGAGGGAGTTGCCGTAGTCCAGACGGCTGGTGACGAGGGCCTGGGTGACCGTCTTCCTGGTCTCGGTGGGGATCCACCGGAAGATCTTACGTAGCATGCGCAGGATGTTGAAGCACGACGAGGAGACGGCGTTGACTTGTCTGGTCATGGGGAGGGAGGAGTCCAAGATGAAGCCCCGGTTGCATGCGTAGTCTGTTGGTTTGGGTGCGCTGCCCAGGGTGGGGGGGCCACCAGGAGTCGTCCCAGGCGGAGGGTGAGGATCCCAGGATGAGGACTTCCGTCTTTTAAGTTTTTTATGTCCTGGTAGTAAAAAACTCCTGCATTTGTTTTTCACTACTGTGAGCCCTAACTATCTGATAGGAAAATATTGGGTTGTCTTATGGTATTTCTGAGTCAAATAACTGCGGTAAAGAGAGATCGCAAACCAAGCCACATGAAGAAAATTATAATCTGGGACAAGTTTGGATAAAGTTGCCTTTGAAGGATAAGGTTTCCATAAGAGGGATATTCTCTGGTGTACGGAAATAGTCTGACGAAAAAAAGAAGGGGCGTGCCTTGAAACCAATAAGTCTTCAAGGTTTTCAGGGCGATACTTCCGAAGTAAAAAGTGGGCACTAACTCAAGGCCACAATCCGGCCTGTAAGTGTGCCGACGACATCTGAGATGAGTGTAATGACGGCCTCTGAGATCCTGGAATCTCGGACGTATCTCTCTGAAAAACTTGAAGACTTATTGGTTTCAAGGCTCGCCCCTTCTTTTTTTCATCAGACTATTTCTGTACATTAAAGAATATCCCTCTTATGGAAACCTTATCCTTCATAGGCAACTTTATCCAAACTTGCCCCAGATTATACTTTTGCTGGACTCCATCTTCATGTGGCTTGGATTGCGACCTCTCTTTACTGGAATTATTTGACTCAGAAATACCATATCCAGATATTTGAGGGAACGTCCTTGGACACATCGATATTAATTGATTTGTAACCGTATCAGGAGTATTTTTTCATCCTCCAAAAGATAATTTTACTTTTGAATGGGATTCCTTTGGTGTACAAAGTAGCAGCTGTACTCACAGTTTATGATAACTTAATAGATTTCTCTCCTTCAACACGGGAATTACCCTGAGAAGCCCTGATGAAGTTCTCAATAAGAACGAAATGCGTTGGCTGAACTGCATGTTATTTATGAAATATATTCAATAAAGAACTTTTTGGAATACTACAGAGCAAATTCCTGGATATTCTTTTATCCCTGCGCACACCATTCAAGTATTGCTCTAGGATCTGGGACACAGTGACACCGAAGGACGGTTGGTGTCTGGGTTTGTCATGCGCGACTGTCACAAACAATGAAACGGGTTTAGAGGTGCAGGTGAAACAGTCCACCATCCTTTGTTTTTGCTATTTCCTGTTTGTGATTTATCTACAGAATTGTAATGGAAAACCCAGGTGAAGCCAGATTTTAAATTAACATTTTAAAAATGCCACCTTTAGAAGGTTGGTATTTTCCTGCCCTTAGCCTTTGGGTGCCTGAAGCCTGTCTTATGGCACATGACGGGGTGTAACTGGCAGTGACTGTGAAATCCTCCCAGACAGACAATCAATAGAAGGATACGATGTTCCTAAATGAGTCATCTGCTGTCAGGATGGGGGAGTGAAGCTCAATAAACCCCCACTTGCAACAAAATAGGTTGGCATCTGCCTTCACACACACAGGAATTTCACATCCACATTGTCTCTGCAGCCAGCTTTGAGCCAGGTGAATCAGGAAATGCCAAGCACTTCAAAAAGAAACCTCTATAAACTTCTCCCATCTTCAAAGAAGGTAACAGGTATAAAAATAGGACCCTCAGATCAACTCTTCAGTTGACTTTCTGGATCTGACGAAGGACTCTCTGAGGACTAATAGAACTGCTTTGCTGCTTGGAGCATGCCTTGGGAAGGGTTGCCCTGGGAATTGATTTTGTTTGTTCATTGGTTAGGGGTGTCTAGTATTCGCCTGCACCCACTGGCTAGTGAATCCTACAAACATGGCAGCTTATCCTAACAACACTCTCTGGACCTGGGAATGAACAGAAGAAGACTGGACTTTCTGATTCAGACCTGTGTAGTGATATAAAGAGTTTGACATGCTCCAAACATGTACCCAGGACTAAGAAGTGGACTCCATAGGTCAGTTCGCTAATTGCAAGTGTGGTTAAAAGGTCTCAAAAAACTGCAAGAGTCTTAAGTGACCAATGTACCAGTAACAAGCAGGACTTCTTTAAACTTTCCTGTGGGCCTCTGCTGGAATGAGTCATGATCCCTAACTGCTTCTCTGAGGTCCTGGGAGCCTTAGAAGTGACGAGGAGGAGCAGCTCCAGAAACCTTCAGACTTGGAAAGGTTTTGTAGTTCAAAGAGCAGGTCCACAGGCCAGCTCTCCTTGTTGCCAGCTGTGTCAGCATCCCACTTATGCCAACCACTGTAAGCCAAGTTGCTTACATGCTTTATTTCGACTCCTAACCCATTTATCTTCCCAGTTTTTTTTCCATCTTGCTTGCTTTCTTTTTAGGCTTCTAACCCATTTGCTCCTCATTTTTCCTCACTTAACTTGTTTCCTTTACAGGCTCTTAACCCATTTTCTGCTTGTTTTTCCCCACTTAACTTGCTTCCTTTTCAGGTTATTAACCAATTTTCTCTTCTTTTTCCCCACCTAACTTGCTTTCTTTTCAGGCTCCTTACTAGTTTTCTCCTTGTTTTTTTCCCACCTAACTCTCTTTCTTTTCAGACTCTCAACCCATTTTTTCCTCATTTCCCCCAGTAACCTGTTCCTTTTCAGGCTCTTAACCTGTTTTCTTCTCATTTTTCCCCAGTTAACTTGCTTCCTTTTCAGGTTCTTAACCCGTTCTCTCCTCATTTTCCCCACTTAACTTGCTTCCTTTTTCAGGCTCTTCACCTGTTTTCTCCTCGTTTTTTCCCCTCTTTACTTGCTTTGTTTTCAGGCTCTTAGCTCGCTTTTTCCTTTTTCCCACTTTTTCTCTTGCGACCAAGCACTGCTTCCCCTCTCCTCCCACAATTACCACTGACCCTCTCACTCCTGCCTCCCACTGGACAGCCCAGTGCCCTTCCCACTTCCAGGGGGACCTACTTAATGGAGACCAAAACAGGACTATGAAGTGGACGCGAACAAAGGGCGGGCCAAAGGCCAGCCCGTCTGCACCTGTCCCCACCTGAACAGCATCTGGCAGCAGGAACTCTGGCCCTCGACAACCAACAGCTACACCACTGGCTAGCTTCTAGCCCTAAACTCCAGACCATGCAACAACAACTGCAACAGTGCCTCTCCTCAATCAACAGTAGGACCCTTCTCTTGCTGCCACTACTCCTTCCAGTGTAACTTAGACAGCAGACTGCTAGCTGTTCCACACCCATCACTCCACAAAAATACCATTGAAATCTGCTACACCATCAAATCCCTCACACTGGATGCCTTCTTCCTCACCGAAACATGGCTCAACCTGTCATCAGCACCTAAAATCTTCACCTCCATCAACTCAAAAGACTTACTCTTCCTCTGCGTCCTTACCTTTTACCTGGATGACCTCAATTACCCCCCACAGGAGCTAGAACAAAGTAACCGAAAACCTTTGGATCAACACCCTCAGCATCTCCCCCATGATTCAACCTTTAACCTCAAGGTGGCCGTCAATAACCTAAACTCATGGATTACCTAAAGCTCCGACATAGTCGCCCCTCTCAAACCCACCAAACTAGGCAGACCCCCCAAACACACCAGCTGGTATACCACAGATATCAAATCCTCCATGTGCCTCTGCACACATCTGAAAAGGATCTACCTCCCTGGCAAAGTAGCCACCGACCAGACTAGCTTCAAACTAGCCACCAAAAGATACCACCACCATCTCCTGAAAAATGTCAAGTGTATTGACCACCCACTTCAAAGCCAGCTCAAACCACAACAAGGGACTATTCTGCATCATCTAAGAATCCTCCCAATCTACATCTACCGAGAACACAAACAACCTCTCCCAGGATCTCTGCGATACACCCACAGACTTCTTCTACTACAAAAGTGGGAGCCCTTCACCTCTCAACCTCTAATAGCAGACCACAACAGACTCCTCAACCTCCCTGACTTCAATAGAATCACAATAACTATGTGGGAGCCACTATCTACACAGACCACAGCTGCCATCATGAACACCATCCACTCAGTATCACCCAGAGATCCCTGCCCCACCACATGTTCAACCTGAAGAACAGCACAATCAGCGAGGAACTAACCACAATACTCAACATATACATCATCTCTGTCACCTTCCGAGTAAGCCTGGGCGGAGTGTGCAGAAAGTGCTCTGCATAGTTCCACAGATTTAAAAAAAACTCCGTGGAACTATGCCCGTGCCCTCCCAAAGGAATTAAAAAAAACGCACTTACCTGCTGCCTCCTCCTCACAATGGATGCTCTCTCCTGCCTCCTCCTCGCACTGAATAATCTCTACGTTGTAAGTCTTGCGCATGCGGATTTGAAAGACGGACACATAGGGGTTATTCAGTGCGAGGAGTAGACAGGAGAGAGCAGCCATTGCGAAGAGGAGGCAGCCGAGGAAGATGCAGCAGGTAAGTGCCTTTTTAATTATTTTTAACAACTTTTGGAGGGTGGAGGTGCCTGGCTAACTACGATCCACCATTGAGTCGTAGTTTTGCCTGAACTCTGCGTTAGCAGTGGAACGTGGAGTCGGCAAAACTAAGCAAAGTATGCGGGCAGAGCGTAATTACCCGCTCCGAGTAACTTCCCAGAGGGATGAAAACATGCAATAAAACTACCACAAACTCAAAAGAACTGAACAATAACTGGCTAATCTCCCTGCTCCCTTTCCCTGCAAAAGTTCTGGAGAAAGCAATAAACCTCAAACTCACCAATCACCTTAAAAACAACAACCTCCTGGATGCCTCTGGTTCACTGATAGACTATCGATGGTAAAAATATTGAGAACAAAAATATAGATTGCAAAAATATCGATTTACTATACTTAAACAGGTAAGTTCAAAAATATCGAATCAAAAATATCAAGGTTAAAAATATAGATGCAAAAAATATAAATACAATAAAATAATATACATTATTATATAAAATATTAATATTATCTTTAACAAATTAAATTATGTTTAATATACATTTTAACAAAATATAAAAATGAAAGTTAATAAAAAAATATATAAACGTGCAAACATAATAATTTGTACATGTACATATATTTACTTTAAAATAATCTATTAACTATTATCTTTATTACATTTTTAAACTTTTACCTTATATAAAAATATGATATATACATATATCAATAATTTAAATAAAAAAAATTCTATAATTAATTAAAACATTAAACTATTAAAACAAAATGAAAACATACATTTCACGATACAATAAATACAACTGTAGGAAAAATGTTGGATAACAAAATAATTACATTTACTATTCCAACTGCAATGAGTGCAACAGTAGGGTAAATGTTGGATAGCGAGGGGTAACAATTACTATTCCCATTCCAGGGAGTGCAACAGTACGGAAATGGTTGGATAGCGGAGGGAAAAAATACCTTTTCCTACTCCAGTGGGTGCAACAGTAGGGAAAGTGTTAGATAGCAGAGGGGTAAAAATTACTATTCCCACTCCAGTGATTGCAACAGTAGGGAAAGTGCTGGATAGGGAAGGAAACATTTTTTCTATTCCTACTACAAAGAGTACAACAGTAGAGAAAATGTTGGATAGCGGAGTGGTAAAAATTACTATTCCCGCTCCAGTGTGTGCAACAGTTGGGAAAGTATTGGATAGTGCAGGGGTAAAAATTACAATTCCGACCCCAGTGATTGCAAAAGTAGGGAAAGTGCTGGATAGCGAAGGGGTAAAAATGACTGTTCCCACTTCAAAGAGTGAAACAGTAGGGAAAGTGTTGGATTGCCATGGGGTAAAGATTGCTAGTCCTACTCCAGTGAGTGCAACAGTAAGGAAAGTATTGGATAACGGAGGGGTAAAAATTACTATTCCCACTCCAGTGAGTACATCAGTAGGAAAAGTGCTGGATAGCAAAGGGGTAAAAATTACTATTACCACTCTTGTGACGGCAACAGTAGGGAAAGTGCTTCATAGCAGAAGGGTAAAAATTACTATTCCCATTCCAGTGAGTGCAGCAGTAGTGAAAGTATTGGATAGTGGAGGAGTAAAAATTACTATTCCCAATGCAATTAGTGCAACATTAGGGACATTCTCGGATAGTAGAGGGGTAAAAATTCCCACTCCAGTGAGTGCAACAGTACAGGAAGTGTTGTAGAGCAGACAAACATAAATTACTAATAACATTTAAACATTTTTAAAAAATCTTAAAAATAGAAAAACAATATTTTAAAAATATACAATTAAATATATTACACATATAAAAAGAACACATATTATAGTGTGTGGTAAATTAATTAATACCCATCAATCAGAATTTCTATAATGTTATCAGAAGGCAAAGAAAGAGGAGTCTGTGGTGCAGAGTTTAAGGCTTTATTCCAAAACTCGAGTTATGGGAGAGAGCTCCGTCACCCAGCAGGTTCAGGAGAGGTCTGAGTTCAGATTGCATTGTTACAACATTTAAAGTTCTCGTCACAAACACACAGGCAAGGCGCTCAGGGCAGGGGCGTAGAGAGGAATTTGTATGGCAGGATGAGGTCTGATAACAGCGCGGCTGTGAGGAAAAGGGAGGGGTGGTTTCGCAAGCTCTAAGCCTCGGGGGCCAGGTGCAGGGTGCTAGCTATGTAGGCAGTTGATCCGGCTTGACCACAGGAATGCGGGGGGAGGGTCTACAAACAGGATGCGAGGTCGCTCATATCGATCCGGCTTGACCACAGGAATGCGGGGGAGGGGGGTCTGCAAACAGGGTGCGAGGTCGCTCATCTCGAAGTGAGGCAAGGTCCGTGCAGTGGATGGTATGTCTCCTGAAATGGTGGCAGAAATACGAAATGGAGGGGGTTATGTCAAGGATGCGTGGTGGGTACATTTACGAGATATTTTTATTTCCTCAAATGTTAATTACATATAACAAAAAGGTACAAATATTATATAAAATAAATTAATAAATGCATTTATACATAATAATTATTTAAAAGGAGCAAATATTAACAAACAAATGATTTAAAATATAAATTTATTTATTTTATTTCCTACCCTATAACACCACACAAATAAAATAAATTAACATTTTTATATAAATGTATTTATCTAATTAACATAATTAAAAATGAATTTAAAATATATTATTAATAAAGAAGATAATACATATTCGGTGAGTAGAGATTCTTTAACACTATAATGTCCACAACAGACATCCAAAATTAATTATACAATTACCATAATTAATGACTAATTAATTAATTTAAATCAATGAATAAATAATTAATAATTCATTTAAAAAAATAACTTACTTCCCACCCTTCACACCATTTATACTTATAAACATCACAACACACCTAAAATTAATTACACAATTACCATAATTAATTCATTTAAATTAATTAACAACTAATAATTCATGTGTAAAACATAAATCACTTGTTGCCATTTATACCTATGCACACCACAACACACACCTAAAATAATTACAAAACTTCCATAATTAATTACTAATTAATTAATTAATTTGAATTAATTAACAACTAATTAATAATTCATCAATAACAAATAAATGACTTCCCACCCTTCCCACCATTTACACCTTTAAACACCACAACACCCACTTAACATTAATTACTCAATTACCATAATTAATTACTAATTAATTATTTTAAATTAATTAACAACTAATTAATAATGCATCAATAAAAATACATTACTACCCACCCTTCACATCTTTTATAACTATAAACACCACAACACACCCCTAAAATTAATTACACAATTAACATAATTAATTACTAATTCATTAATTTAAATTAATAACAACTAATTATGAAAAAATTAATAGTAATTTAATTTACACATTTAACACTATAACGTCACAATTAAGCAAATATTAAAAAATAAACAAACATCAATACATTTTATATAACTAAATTACTTCCCAACCTATTCCCCTATAAACCCACAACCCGCTACAGAACTAAAAATGCACATTTCAAATTCTTTTTTTTATAACTACCATAATCTATCAATAAATGTTATATAATAAGATTACTTCCCACCCTATTCCCCTATAAACCCAGAACCCGCTAGAGAACTGAAAACGCAAAATTCATTTACATTTATTTTTAATAACTATTATAATCAATCAATACATTTTATATAATTAAATTACTTCCAACCCTATTCCCCGATAAACCCACAACCCACTACGGATTTAAAAATGCAAAGTTAATAAAAAAAACAACATAATAACTACTAAAATTTTAACACATATAATAAACATACAAACAATCAAACAATTCTTACACAAAGAAAATCACACACATATAAAATATATACTAAAATACATAGCATATCGATTTTTTAACAACTTAGGTGTCTATTAGGATGGCGGTTGGAAAATCACCTCGGCTGCCATGGTAGCAACAATAAATTGCCCGCCGGTCCCGCGGCAAAACCGGCGAAAAGATTAGGATCAACTGACAAACAAATCGGACCGCGGTGGAATGAGGCCACAAAAGACCAGCCGGACCAACGGATTCCCCCGCTGTGACAGCGTGACTTTATGCTGTTTCCGACCAACGAGGTCGCAAACAGTGATGAATGGGAGAGCCTGCGAAAGGGCTGTTGCATAGCCATCGCCGCAAACGCCCCATGACAAATATGGCGGATGTCCGAAAACAAAACACAAGGCCACCAAGTGCACATAGTAAACTAGCCCTGCCCCTAAAATCACCTCGCCAACTGAGGGGGGCAGGGAGAGTAGGCAGGTGCCTACAGTGGTGAGGCAACAGGCCGGTGGCAGCAGGGCAGGTGGGAGGGCAAGGGTCAGTCAAAGCCACAGGACACTGGGACCAAAGCCCTGAACAACATTAACAGAGTCCTTAGGGCCTATGAACGGGCACAGGGACAAACGGGCCGGAGTGAGGAAGATTCACATGAGATCCGACTGCTGCTGAGGTCCATCGACACCCGCATGTGCCAAATTGTGGACCTCTTGGGCCAGCTAGTGGCGGTTCTGAGGGACAGGCCTGCGGCACAACCAACACCTCCAGCTCCCTTTGATCGCCAGCAGGATGACAGTTCCACATCCTCCCCTGCGGGCACAAAGAGGGCAGACTCCTCAGACTCCACTGGCCCGCAGCATAGGCCCCCCCCCTACAAAACAACGACGGGGCAGTCCAAAGAAATCCAAGGGTGGAACCTGTGGCAAAGCACCTGCCAAATGCCAGTCAAGGAGCCAGCCATGATGGCAACAATCTTCACCATTGCATTGACTTTGTTGACTGTCCTTCCCCACACTGCCATGGTAATGGCATCCATCTGGCATCTGTTGGACTAGTTCACCACATCAATGTGGTCACTACTCGATTGTAAAACTGAGTTGTGTATACAGAAGGCCTTCTGATACATCCCCTCATGAGGCACACCACTAGCGTTCATAGAAATGATTCGCAGAAAAGTAGGTTGAAAGGTTCAAAGTTTTCAGCGTTTTAATGATATTTAGTTCATGCTGATATTTACAACATATCAGTTACGATGTTGGTTCATTAGATTGATGCAAAAGTTAGTCCCAATGCATTTCGGGCGGGAGAGCCCTTGATCACGGAGTCTGAAGAGAAAGAAAATGAGGCTCCGCTATGTTTTCACCATTCTCACTAACAGCTCATCACCTTTCAGTAATGGCCGCCTTCTTAACCTCCTTTACACTCCCGACACCTGGTCCCTCATTTATTTCCATTATCACGTAAACGCGCCCGTCAGCCACTGCATGTATACCACAAACTCACTCACACTCCTGTCACCGACCCGCGAATGGATTGAATTACCAGGCACGCTATTCGTAGCACCAAGTAAGTTTACAGACCCTCCCGTTCTTTAGCGTTACCTTTGTAATTGACTCGCACCTTGTGCGCTGTGTCACACACACGCGTCAGAGTCCCACACCACCCTCCCTTCACTTCTTAAAGTCGTCACACTTGTGCATGTTAACCGAGTACTGTAACAGAGCACAACCCTTCACTTAGCTCACGTTTAAAAACCCAACCCCCCCGTTTTTATCATTAACACAGCGACTTACCAGGCCTCATTTTCTTTCTCTTCAGACTCCGTGATCAAGGGCTCTCCCGCCCGAAATGCATTGGGACTAACTTTTGCATCAATCTAATGAACCAACATCGTAACTGATATGTTGTAAATATCAGCATGAACTAAATATCATTAAAACGCTGAAAACTTTGAACCTTTCAACCTACTTTTCTGCGAATCATTTCTATGAACGCTAGTGGTGTGCCTCATGAGGGGATGTATCAGAAGGCCTTCTGTATACACAACTCAGTTTTTCAAATCTAGGTGCATTGACGGTTTGCACCACCCTCGAGAGCACCCTAAAACCAACCCATATTCTCACCGCAATTTACCTATCTTCAAGCTGTGCACCTCCCACCATTTACAAGTTTGTCACTACTCGATTGTCTCATCTACCATCACTGACAACTCATTGCATCACTTTTCACCTTTTTGTAAATATTCACTCCCCTGTCACATGTACCCATTTGAATAAAGACTCTTTACACACACATGTTGTTGTGTCTGCTCCGTGTTTATTACAGGATGTGCAGTCTTCATTGTGATTACAATGTACCTGGAATACGGATTGTTTGTAGGCAAGGAGAGGCTAAAGGGACCTAGGAAAACACAACAGAACAATATTCATCAGTCAGGTGGTGGCATCACAGCCATCACACAACACTTGTCATCAGGGTACTCCAATCTGCACACATTACAATGAGCAACAGTAGCGACCTGAACAAAGCTCATATACACCTTTCCAACAACAACAACATCAGCAGACTATGGCTCCATTGTACATTGTCACTCACCTTCAAGTGAAGTAGATGAGCTGTTGACGCACGTTGACACCTTCCTCCTCTCCACTATTCTCGTCCCTGGAACTGGGTTGGTTAGCAGGCGGGGGCCTTGGCTGCTCATCAGCATCCAGTAGCAGGGGGATCTCCTTGCTCAAGGCCAGGTTGTGGAGCATGCAGCATGCAATTACAATCTGACACACCTTTTTGAGCGAGTACATCAGTGCACCTCTGGTGTTGTCCAGGCAGCAGAAACGTGACTTCAGAAGACCGAAAGTACACATGACGTGTCCTCCCATGGACATTATTGTAGCAGATTTTAGCCGGGGTCCTGGGATTCCACAGTGGGCTCAGCAACCAAGGACGGTTGGGATAGGCAGAATCACCTAGATGGGAGATACACAAAGCAACTTTGTAATGTAACTGTGACAGAGGACAGCATGTCAGACACACAGCACGCTACCTGACTCTTCGTACTCACCCACAATCTATGAATGCTCTGGAAGTAGATTATCCATCAGCTGTGGCACAATGCTGTTCCGCATGATGTACGAGTCATGGGTCGAGCCAGGGAATTTTGCACAGGTGTGTGAGATGATCATATCCGCCTGAAACACCACTTGCACATTGATGGAATGGAAATGCATCCTGTTCCTGTCAATGTGCTCACGTGCATGTGGTGGAACCAGGCGAACATGTGTGCAGTCAATGGCACCAACAACATTGGGGATTTGCCCAAGTGCATAAAAATCTCCCTTCACATGCCTCCTAGGGGAACAGATATATCTGTCATTGTAGATCATCATAGCGGCCAGGAAATCATGTAGCACCATGCTGAACATAGGTTGCGACATCCCACCTGCGCTGGACACCGGTACTGGAATGAACCATAAGCAAAAAAATGCAGGCCACCATCACCTTAGACGTTGTTGTGAAGGCACTCGGATATGTCCTGCAAGGCTACAGGTGGGGCTCCAACATAGCATGTAGGTCTTGTAAGTTGGGTCGATCCAGATGGAATTTCTGTATGACCTCCTCATCCTCCATGTCTGCCAACACTGTGTAGGGATGATGCACATTAGGCCTCCTCCAAGGTGAGATGAAAGGGGACACATGTCAATGCAATCCACCAGGAGATGTGTGCGACATCTTACGTTTTGACTGACACAACGCCAACAATGACTGTCACCACAGTTAAGCTCACAGCCTAACTTACATGTAGGTACACCTATCTGCTACACCATCCGTACACCTGTCCACTTTTCACAAAGCTAGCACCTCCCAAATAATTCCTGACTATGTGAATGCCCAAAGGGATATGTCCATGTCTTGCATGTGCAGCCCTGAGAGTAGTTCAGACAGCATATGTGTGAAATAGCAACACTACCGTCTCATACCTAGCTGCTGTACCTGCCACACCTTCTTGTGTAAGTCGAACCGGGCACACATCAACAACACAATGAGCCCAGTCTGTACGTAAACAACAAGTCTGTACATGAGCCACAAAAACCAGTTACTCGAATATATGCACATTGTGTAGTCAGACATTCATCACTGTGAGTTGTTCTGCCCTTTCACACATTAAGATGTGTACCCATTGGAGAGTCCACCACAACACTGTGTTGTGTACATGCCCAGCAATATCACAAGTGGCATGTGAGGGAGTACCTGCCAATGTTTAAAATCATTTACACAAACATGGCATGTGTAGTCTGCAGTGGGGTTAATGCTATATTGCCATTGTTTGCACAATCATGTGCCATTGATCAAGTGGCCACTGTCCACTGTTGAGAACTGACGATTGGCCATTGACACAGCGTGATGTGTCCATAGGTGCTGTCACAGTGAACCCCCACCAAAATCCCGGTCACTGGCTCAAATGTATGGCAGTCATATCACGGTAGCTACCACCTGGCCCCTGTGGTGTGTCACTGCCAAAACCACACTCGCGGTAGTGATAGTGATATGTGTGTTGCCAAATGGTGGTTGGCATGCTCCGCCACCCAAATCACAGTAATTCTTAGCAATATATGGCAGCCATATTTGCGGTAGCTACCGCCTGGCCCCAGCAGTGTGTCACTGCCAATGCCAAAGCCACACTTGCGGTATTGATAGTGCTATGGCGGTTGGCATGCTCCGCCACCCAAATCACGGTCACTGGCTCAAACGTTTGGCCGCCATATCGTGGTAGCTACCGCCTGGCCCCAGGGGTGTGTCACTGCCAAAGCCAAATTCCTTACAGCCGATGGGAACCGCAATCGCGGTAGACTAATGCAACTTTGAAAATCGCGGTAGGCGTGCACCACCACCGCGGAGTCGGTCATTTGATGCAATTGAAAGATGCACGACTGCGGTAGTGACCACCTGGCCCCTGCGGTGTGTCACCGCCAATGCCTAAGCCATTACAGCCAATGGGAACTGCAATCGCGGTAGAATAATGCAATTTTTAAATTCTCTGTAGGCTTGCTCCGCCACTGCGGAGCCAGTCATTGGATGCATTTGAAAAAGGCTGACCTGGAACACCAATTGCAGCAGCTTACAACCACTGAAACTAACCCTGGGGGCTTTATATGTGTGGGAGAGAGCCTCACATTTCCATAGCTTCCAGAGCCTGATGCCTGATACCCCTCACCACCAACTTCTGCTGCTCCTGTTTCCAGAGCCTGTTGTCTGACACCCCTCACCACCAACTGTGTCTTCTTTTTCCAGAGCCTGCTGCCTGACACCCCTCACCACCAACTGCTGATGCTCCTATCTCCAAAGCCTGCTGCCTGACACCCCTCACCACCAACTGCTGCTGCTCCTGTCTCCTGGACCCAGTGATGGCAACGACTGAGAAGATCTGGGCCAGTCCCTTCACCACCGAGGAGCTGGAGGTCCTGGTAGACGAGGTGCTCATACAGTATGGGAGGCTATATGGTGCTCCAAATGTAATTGTAAGTGTTTCAGAGTGGACGTGAGAGTGCAGGGAGTGCACACATGATGTTGATATGCTGCAGTGTGTGCCTGAGAGTGTGGGGATGTGCCATGCACTGCTTAGCATGCTGTCTCCAGGGAAAGGGGTGTGTATCCTATTTCACACGTTTCCCTGCCTGCACATCAAAATTGGAGTGACATGTATTGTCTTGTCAGCCATACAGTGATGCAGCAAGTTGGTAATGCAGGAGTAAGGACATATATTGCCTGTGTGAATGGATGTGTGGGTCCCTGATGTTCTTCAAAGGCTCATCTGTGGCCTCAGCAAGGGTTTAAATCCAGAGGTTACTGATGGAATTGTGTCTGACACAAAATTTACATCATGTATATGTCAGCACTATGCTCAGGACTTTAATGCCAGAGGGTGACACTCTTGGTGGTAATTCACCTATGACACAACAGGTAGTCATACTTTTGTGCACAGCCTCTTCCATTTCCACCAACATGTGTACTGACTGGCATGTCTAGGCACTGTTCAAGCTCTCAATTTTTCCATTCATGTGACATTCCTGATGCCCCACGTTGGACCTCAGTGTAAGCACACCTGGACTCAACAGTCACTGCCGAATCTGACAAGGAATCATCACTTAATGTACAGAGTGTTACATGTTTGTTGTTTGCTAGACTATCCATCAAAGAGCCAACTAAGCCTTGTAGATTGCACACAACATGACTTGTGAGAAGGGTGTGGGATTGTAAGACCATGTCCATCAATGTGACCTCCATGACACAGTGAGCCATTCACAGGGCAAGGACATTGATGTCTGTGCAGTGTTGGACACAGTAAGTCTGCCCTTAAACACATTTCACAATGTAATGTATGTCTTGCTCACCTTCAAACTGGATAGTAGATGACGGCAGCCTACACATAGCTTTCTATGCTGGCATCCTGCATGTGTATGAGCTGGGCAGGTACTTGCATGCATTTCCCTATGATTATGTACTATGTGAGATGCTGTACGGTCTCTGCTAGACATATCTGTGAGGTTGTGGTGAGTTACTATCATGCTCCTGTACTGAGAGATAGTGGTACATAATACTGTCTAACTGATTTTTCACCCTTTTGTCTCCCATGCCTGTAGCTCAAAATCCACCAGTGTAAGGCAGTTTGAAGGGCCATTGCATGCAAGGTGCAAGGTTTGGGTGTTTCCTACCGATGGCGCACACTGTCACAAGAGGTGGGATGACATCTGCCCGCTGAGCAAAAACGTGGCAGAGATGACGCTGGGGCTGCTCCCTCTGACTGAAAGGTTGGTCCGCAGGAGCATGAAACCACTAATGGCCCACATCTTAGCTGTGACACATTCTGAGCAGGATGCATGTTTGAAGGAGCATCAGCAGCAAGCTGGGGGTGAGTATTCTGGGAAGGGTGACTTTGGTTGTGAGTGGCTGCATGTGTTCACAGCCTGGGCCAGCTCTGGGCTCTGTGATGTTGCTAATGTGATGCAATGGCTTGTAATTGGCCTCAGTGTTGGGTGCAGCTGTCATGCATTTGCCCTACCTGTACTTTCTCATGTGATTGAAGTAATGGCCCTTGACATTGCATTCTGAGTCATGGCCTTCTGGCATAGTCTGCATTGGGATAGTCAAGGACATCCCATGGAAGGGATTGGCAGTGTGCATCATCTGAGTGTGCTTTTATCAATGTGTGCATTGCCTGACTTCAGAATTATGAGGACTACACATCTGACACCAATGTGCTACTGTAGATGTGCCCCAAAGTATGACATGGTGGATGGCATGAGCTCATGGCCATGTGGACTGTTACGTTGAAGTCAGTATCTGTGTTGTCCGCTTCTGCTGCCTCCAGATTTGACAGTGGCAACATGTTGGAAGGTACATCTTTTCCCCCCTCAGGGCCCTAGGTGTGCTCAGAGGGATTTGTGTGTCTGGTTACACAGAGCCAACAGCAGGCTATTTTGCTGTGTTTTCATCTCATAGGTCATTTATGCCACGTTTGCATGATAACACACAATTTTCCACTTTAGAATTGAGGTTGCACAATGTTACTGCACAGGGTGGTGTGCAACGTGGGGATATCATCATCTTGTTTCGTGCTTTGCTTGCATATGATACTTGTATTAATGCCACTGAACTGACCCTACATCTCTGTCTCATGCAGCATCTCCCGTTGGCATGGAAGGACAGGGGACGGTCACCAGTGACGAGGCATCAAGCATGACAGCTACACAAGGGCACAGTGACACTGATGTGACCAGAGACTCAGAGGAGGACAGGAGTCTGCTTGAGGAATCACAGCCAGAGACACCAAACTCAAGGTCATCTGATGATAGCGGTGACACATCTATGTTAGCGGGCACAGGGAGCGGGTTCTCAGCCTTCGACCACACAGCGTGCAGTGCCCACCCTCCCTCCTACTTTTCACTAGTGCTGCCCGTGTTTGCACCAATAAGAAGGGAAGACTGTCCTTCACCCCAGGCATCGCTGCCCCTGCCCCTGTCTCCCCTGTTGCCATCAGTGTTGAGTCTGTGATAGGCATGAGCGGATTTTGCGGATTGGCAATCCGCGAATTTGCGGATTTGCAAACTCGCAATCCGCAAAATCCGCGAATTCCCGCGAATTTGCGGATTTTTTTTTTTTTTTGTGTTCGCCCGTGTTTCTGCCAGTTCGCGAGGGTTTTTACAATTTCGCAATTTGCGAACTTACCTGTCGGGTCGCAAGTTTTGCGAACTTGTTGTTTCTACGTGTCCAACCTGTTTGGGACACTCTTCTTCATCACTGCCACTCTCTGTCACCACTGCCACTCTCTGACTACTCATGCCACCCTCTGGCCCACCCATGCCACCCTCTGTTTCATCACCACACCCTCTGGTTGTCCAGTGTACATTATTTTCGGCAAAGCAAAGCACACCTTCCCTGCCTCAAGTGACCTGAATTAATTTGGGGCTGATTAATGTGGCACAGAATATTTTTTTAGCTGGCACCTGCTTCCTTAGTGCGCCCTGATTAGTGATCTTTTGCACTTGCTAAGTGCTTTCATTGTTGCAAAATTAGTTACAACACCTGCCCTGCCCCAACTGACAATAATGAATTAGGGGCTGATTAATGGATTTTAACTTCCAGCCTGGCTCCTGCTTGTCTCCCTTAGCTGTAATTCAGGACCTTTGTGGCATATGTGTAACTATTCTGAGGTTCAGAGCAGGGTCACATAATAGTTGCAACTGGCAACTGAACTCTGGAGGGGCCCCTCAGGAAGCACTACAGGAAATGGCTACTAATGATGTGCCTGAACTTTTGAACCTGGTAAGTAGTTACTTTCAGTTTTGCTTAGATCGTATTTCTGCAATTTCGCACTTATTCGCGGGGCGCGAACTCACGCGAACAGTGCGAGCAGTGCGAGCAAAATCCGCTGCTCGCGGATTTGCGGATTTTTCAGGAAATTCGCAAATCTCGCGGATTGCGGATTTCCCAAAAATCCGCAAAATCCGCGAGCGGAACGGATTTTCCGCCCATGCCTAGTCTGTGAACCTTTTTCACCAGCTGTGTGCGGGCCAGACAACTCTCATCAATGCCTTCCTAGACCACAACAAAAATTTGGCACAGTTAGTTGCTTTCATGGAGAGCATTCATTCAGATGTGGGTGGGCTACACCCGACTGTCCAGTCTTTGTCCTCTGCAGTGATGGCAGACATTCAACTGGCACAATCTCAGAGTCCAGCTCCAGTCCCTTAGGCCACCCCCCTGCCAGTGGCTACATCTGACGATAGTGACCACACGCCACAGACCTCAAGGTCACATAACAGCAGCAGCCTAAGCGGTCCGAAGCACAAACACCATCCCCCCCAAAAAACTACAGCCACCCCAGAGCGCAAAGGCAAAGGCCCTTCAGGCGACACCCTGGGGTATAAAGCCAAGAAGCAGGCCTCAGGCTCACATGCCTCAGAGGCATCCCCAGACAAGGACTCTCTTGTCCCAAAAAACAAGCAGACAGTTGGTGTGCCTGCTGAGAAGCTGGTGCCTGCTAAGAATCCACATAAAAAGAGCTCCTAGGCAGATTCACCCACAACCTCAACTCCCATCCACACCCCTGTGAATCAGGGAAAGGAGGGCACTGTAGGGGTACATCTGGTAAACAGGGGATGGGGGAGCAAAGGTAAGGCCAAGCCAAGATTACCACTGGATCTGGAATGTCCCCAGAGGGTGGGCCACTGGTTGCACCTGATGCAGCTTTGGTGGAGAGTGTGCCTGTTGTGTCCGCCCCAACTCCAACTCCTACCAAGACAGGAAAGCCATTTAGTGGAAAGGTACCCCTCCACATTCCCCCACCCACACTGTATCTCACAGCAGCATGACTCTACCTCCACATGCCACCACACCACCCGGTACAAGCAGCCCTCCGGCTTCCAAAAGCACTGATACCTCTACCTCCACTGGGCCTCACTCAGCCCGGTCCAGTCCTCCAATTGTCCCTGACACAGCCACCTCCCATTCTGACTTATAGCCAAGTCTGAGTGAAAGTCCCCCTCACAAACCTGTCTCTCCCACAGCGGTGCCTGGACTGCCCATTGTTATCCCCTAACTGTGTTGCTGACCATGGCCGGGTACAGTCTCACCCATTCCCTATGCAAGATCTAATGCACACATGTGCCTTCTCTGCACTTTGTACTGGAGACTGGCCTTGATATTCACTGCTGTTTGCCCATTCCCTGTGAAGGATCTCATGTACCTACTCTGCAACTTGGACTGGCCACTGGCCTTGATGTTCACTGCTGTTACCCCATTCTCTGTGCAGCTTCTCATGTACCTACTCTGCACTTTGTACTGGTCACTGGCCTTGTTGTTTGCCCATTCCCCGTGCAGCTTATCATGTACTTACTCTTCACTTTAGACTGGCCACTGGCCTTGATGTTCACTGCTGTTTGTCCATTCCCTGTGCAGGATCTCATCTACCTACTAGGCACCTTGGACTGGCCACTGACCTTGATGTTCACTGCCGTCTGCCCATTCCATGTGCAGCTTCTCATGTACCTACTCTGCACCTTGGACTGGCCACTGGCTTTGATGCTCACTGCTGTTTGCCAATTTCCTGTGCAGGATCCCATGTACTTTTGACTGGCCATTGGCCTTGATGTTCACTGCTGTTTGTCCATTCCCTGTTCAGGATCTTATGTACTTACTCAGCAGCTTGTACTGGCCACTGGCATTGATGTTCACTGCTGTTTGCCCATTCTCTGTGCAGCTTCTCATGTACTTACTCTGCACTTTGGACTGACCTCTGGCCTTCCTCTTGTCTACTTTTGGTGCCTATCTGTGTAATATGTGAATAAAGACAGTCAATCCTGTTGTCTGCTTTTTTGTGTCCTTGCTAAATAAAGGGTTTTCTGTGTGGGTTTGGTCTAATGTGACACACACCAGTATGCAGCCATCACTCCATTGAGAGAACAACATCCACACTGCACACACATTGCAGAGCTTCTCATTTCTAGATTGTATTGATGCCTTTACGCCACCCTCACTTCATTGAGAAAACAAGATTCACATCATATGGCAAACCCTGACTGCCGACCCCGAACGGAAATCTAGACTCCGCTGCCAATTCGCTGTCAGCGCCACTGCCGGCTTCACATATATCCCCTCTAGATTATTCCGGATATCCCCTCTAGATTATTCCGGATTAGGTGCATTTCTTACGACTGGCGATCCCTGCAATCCTGTCGCAATAGCGCGTTGTCTTGCCCACACGGCAACATTACAGTAAATTACAGGCAACTGTTTTCAGGCACTATACCTGAAAGGCCTGATGATGATCCTATATCCCTTGGTTAAGGATCTAAATGCCGTTGACAAAGTTGTCGACCCTATACACAGTGATTTATATATGATAGTATATGTCAAGGGGACCTATGTGCAATGGTTGTCTGTTTTATTGTAATTATTTGATACAAACAACTACAAGCTGTCTGAGCCTTTCATCGTGTTTGTTTGCTATGTGAGTTCATGGATACAGGCTTGTGTCCCACTGTAATTAATTCACATGTTTGCTTTATTTCATTTATTTGCATATTAAACTGCCCTTATTCGGCTGGAAAGCAGCTAAAATATAGTACCGATTGGGGCTATATTTATTTCAACTGTATTTCTCATTAACTTAGGGTCCCTGACTGATTTCAATTGGATTCCCTTGTACTTTATATACACACTTTATGCCACTTCAACATTGTCAATGGGTTGTTTTTTCTGGGTTTTGCAGAGGTCACAGGCACTCAGTTCTTCTTGACTCTGAGGCTTGGGGGTGCAATGATGGTGGTGTGTGATGAACTATTGTAATTATAATCAGTCTTTGGTCATGTTAGCTATATTGTACACATGTGATGTTTGTATGCACTTCCAGCACAACTTGGGATTCTATCCACAGGATTGCAGGCAGGCTGGTCAGGGCCATCATGTCTGTCTGATCTTTCTTGATGTGTGAACAGCAGTGTTGGTGTATGCTCATCTTGTGATGGACAGTCATCCTAGTCACATGGGTACATTTCTATGTGTGCACTTGGGTGGTCAAGAAGTGTGCAGTGTGAAGGGGTGACTTTGTCAGTAGTGTTGAAGTGTGTGTGTCCCTGCAATGTCAACTGCACACATGTGTCACCCAGGAGTTGACTTTCTGGTATTTTGATTAGTCAGCCCTGTGCTCGTGATTGTGTGCAAATTTGGGATTTGTAGGTTGTGCACTGTGCAGTGTCTTGGTGTGTCCTTGCACTTATGGGGGTCACATACTTCTTGTTGGTGGCAATTGTGAGTATGCAGAGTGTGTTACTGGCAAGACAGTTTTGTGTTTTGTTGATCAGCAATGTGTCTTCATACTGTTTGTGCTCACTGTGCAGATCAGCTCAGCCACACTGACATTGTGGGTGTGTTTTCTCATGCATGCATTGCTGTGACTTGAGGCTTTTTTGGCTCCAGTATGGCATGTGGGGTGTGGAGTCACAACATCCCCTATATGGGGTTCTAAGGTTGTTGTTATATGTTCCTTCTCTTGCATGTGATGTACACATGCTTAGTGGTTAGTTCCTTGACCTTCCATTTGTGTCCACCTCACTATATATTTCCCATTTGTTGTCCTCCATTGCTGCTGACATCTGGTCTGTGTATGTAGCTGTGTCCAGTTAAGTGATTGTTCAGATTCTGTATGACTCTACATTTTGTGCCTGACTCAGTTTTCTTGACATGAGTCTAGTTTAGGTGTGGTGTGAGGGTTGCCCTGGCCCTGTGCTTCTGTACTATGTGTTTCTCTGCAGCCCCACCTGCTGAGACTATCTCCCTAGTTGTTTGGTGTGTGGTGAGGTGTGAGGGTTCACCTGGCTGTTTATTGTGAATGGGCACATAGCATGTCCCTTAATGAGTGGGGGGCCTAGTGTGTGGAGGGTGCAGGTGTGGCCCTATGATCTTTGTGGACTGCCCATGCCAGGTGCTGGCCCTGCCTTCTACATTGTGTGCATGTTTTCCAGCGTCTTCACCGCCGCTGTGACGTTACCGGGACATTGCATTGATATCGCGGTTGGTGGGTGACCTGGATGCGAAGGGTTGATTTGGTGACAGGTAGGACATGGGTGGGTACCCTTGTGGATGTGTTCCTGTCCCCACCAGGGTGTCTGGTGTGGACAGGAAGCCTATATCTGCCCATGAGTTGTGTGTTGTTGTGTGCAGAGTTGTGTTATTGCGTACCTGCGGCGGCGTCCACGAGGGTGCATAACTTGCTGGTAGTGTATCAGTTACAGCACTAGAAAGATGTGTAGAGCTGGATCCATTGAGGTCGGGACCGGGTGGAAGGGACCGGAAATCTAGTTTTGCGCTCCGCAGTTGTGCTCCCGCTGTCTCTGGCTGGCCGGTTTCTCTGCTGCGGTGTACTGGCTCTTTGGGGCATACTAATTTGTACGGCGGTCGGGACGTCATTCCACACGGTGGTGGGTCTCCATTGGCTCCCACCGCCATGGTGACAGGCCCATTTTGATGGCATTTCGTGTCACTCCGTGGCGGACGTGAAATGGGCTATGTTTGACCATACTAATATGGCCGGCGTGAAGAGTGCCGCTGGCATGCAGAATATTGCATTTTCCGCCACCGCCAGCACCACGGTGGTGCCTCCGCGCACCATCATAAGGGACCCCTATATTTTTACAAACAATATTACACTCTTCGATATTTTTTAAATCGATATTGCTTACCTAAAATAGATATTCTTGTACCACGAGGATTTTTTTGTCGATATTCCTGACCCACTATATTTTTGCCGCAATATTTATGCAATTCGATATTTCTTCCTCGAAATTCATTCTCTGCACCCTCCTAGACAGAGAGATAACCACCATCCTGATCCTCCTCGATCTCTCTGCAGCCTTCAATAACGTATACCACTACAAACTCCTACAGGGACTCCACCAGATTGGGATGTCCTCATCCCACCCTACACCATTGTTCTAAAGAAAATCATCTGCAACGTTACCCAAGAGCCCTCTCTGAGCTCAAGCTTGTTCAACACGTACATGGCCCATCTGGCCACCATATTCAGGTGCTAACATCATCAACTATGCTGACGATACTCAACTCATTCGCTCCTTATCTTCGGACCCCACAAGCACCAAATCCAACTTCCACAGGTGCATGACTAGCATTCCTAGCTAGATGCGGAACCGGTGCCTCAAACTTAACACAGACTAAACAGAGATACTCACCTTCCTATGGGATGACTTCTGGTGGCCACCTGAATTAGGCCCTTCACCCACTCCTACAGAACACTCAAGCAACCTTGGCATCATACTCAACAGCAATCTCACTATAAAGAAACAGATAAACACTATCTTGTCTTCTTGCTTTCTCATCATATGCATACTCACGAAGATCTTCAAGTGACTCCCCATCAGCACCAGACGCATCATCACCCAGGCCCTTATCATCAGCCGCCAGGGATACGGCACTCCCTATATGTAGGGATCCCCACAGCTACTAAACAGACCATCCAGAATGCAGCAGTCAGGCTCATACTCAACCTTCCGAGGTGGACCCACATCACCCCTCACCTCAAGTCTCCCCATAAGTAAACAATGCCAATAAAAATTGCTTACACATGCCTGCAAGCCCCTGCACATCAAGGGACTGGAATACCTCAATCACAGAGTGAATTTCCATCAACCCATCAGACAATTACGTTCCGCTTCCCTCTCCCTAGCCCACCAGCCCTGCATCCATAGAAGAAGAATTGGTGGGTGCATATTTTCCCACTTGGCCACAAAATCTTAGAAGGGCCTCCTCTTCCACCTTTCTACAACTCCCATCCAGCAGGATTTCAGGAAAGGCATAAAAACCTGGTTATTCGACTAAAGTCTCTCAGCACCAGCACCCGACCATAGCTCCTGGATACCCTCACAGGTGATAAGCAGTGCTATGCAAATCCTGTTTGTAAGACTTACAGTTGAAACCTTAGATATATGAGTCCCCTCCCCATGTAAGTTGGTGAAGACTCATACACCCTACCGCTGGTTGGAGATTTCCACCCAGAGCTAGTAAACACCATACTGCAGATATCTCCGCTCAGTCGTAGGCAAAAATGTATGTGGGAAGAGACTCTGCATATAGAGTTCCTAGTGATTAAGACTGTCAGTTATTAATATGTACTTCCCTTGCACTGGCAGAACTTATGTTTTTCCAATAATATAGCTAACATAATTTTGATTCATCCAAAAAAGAATGGAGTTCTAGCTAGTCCCATGTATTAGTTCCTGAATACAGGTACGCTGTACTTGAGCAAAATCCTAATATTTCACTTAAAGTGTTTGCTCTTAAGAAAATGCATATTTTTCATCCGAGTAATACACCACTACTCTGCTTATGTAGGATTAAAGTTGTTCCTTTTATTTCACTTGATTCAACCATATTCATAAATTAAGTACTGTTGTAACCTGGGAAACCCTCACAACAATGTAAGTCATAGGGGGACTAGTGTTGTGTGGCCTGGAGGGGTTTGTCATGAGTCTTGATATGAATGAGGCTTTTCTGCCATGCATTGCATCTGTTGCATGCACATGGGTGAGGGTTGTGTGATTACTGAAATGTGAATATGAGACAATGTGTAGACAAGCAAATACTATTTTTAAGGGCTGGCCTTTAATGGGCAGTAACTAGGCACAACCTATACAATGTTTATCTACGAGCGCCTCTCTAACGTAGAGTACACCAATGTATTCATGAACACTTTTGAAAAGTAGTTTGAAAGAAACATAGAGAGGGTGTAGAGATCCTTGAAGCAGAGAGGAAGTTCAACGAAGAAAGGATCTTAACAAGAAGAACAGTACCTAAAGTGATATAAGGCATAGCATTTATATAACATTGCAATTACTGGATTGCTAACTGAATTAGAACAGTGTATGTACTCTCACAAAAAGTAGTAATCCAGTGACATATTAGGTAAATACAGATGAAGTGAGAGACCTTTGCCTTAACCCAATTAGCAATATCACAAAACAAAATACCTCTCCTTGATGAAACATGAGTTAAGTACAACAACATTTAAATGGCCACTAAAATATAAGGCAGGGGCCAGTGCATAAATAGAAAGATTTACATTAGTGTGAGGAAGTGTGAGAATGTGGATTATTAGGTAATTGAATGATAGTCCTCCACAATCAATAATGTCAGTATTTTTGTTAGAACCAGTAATCAATTCAGTAATTTCAACCTGAGCTCAACACCTCACACCTATAGCACCAAGCAGAGAGGCTTAAATTAATAAAATGAGTAAAGTAGGATAGGGCTGTAGTCTAGATTCGACGACGAGCACGTCGACAAGTGAAAAAGTCTTAGTGGGCCATCAATAAAGATGGGAATAGCTCAGAGCAGAAACAGTACAAAGTTCAAACCAGGGAAGCTGTCAATGTCGATCGGATGCTGCTCGATGCAGGGTCCAGTGAAGATTTCTACCTTCGGATTTAAACTAATTTCTGGAAGTCTGGTTCCTTCAGTGGATTGAAATTGCAGGCTGTAGCTGGAGAGGGTTCGACATCCTTAAATACCACTAGGCGTCGTGCCAGTGGAATCGATTTTTCTGCTGCAAAGAAGAATGTAGCTGGAGTTATTGCGAAGTCATGTCCCCTAACCATGTACCCATGGCAGGTCACATTGGCAGTTTGGCCCTGTTCTTCTGTTGATTCTCCAGGCAATAATACATGAAAAAGTGTTTAAGTCCCAGGTTGCAGGGTTAGGGAGGAGGTGTACACTCTGACATCATTCAAGGGTTCAAGAACCTCAGGAACAGCACTTGGGGGTCAGGGCCCATTACACAGAGGCCATCAGCAAGGTCCAGTATAGGTCCAGTTGAATCTGGTCATTGGGGCTTCTTTTGGAAAGTGAGTGTCTTGCTTTGTGTCCCTGTAGATTAACAGGAGTTCAGCCAACTGACCCTTTGAGTCTATTTCTCAGGCTTGGGTACAAGTAGGGGAAGGCACAGCCATTACAGTTTTGCTCCGAGGTCTTTAAAGCAGGGACAGCCCTTTTCTGTCTTACAAAGTTCAGATAATGTTCAAAAGAAGGTACCTAGGGGTGCCACATTTATTCGTTGTAGTAGCCTGTGTAGGAGGGGTTACTCCTTTCCCCTTCCCAACTAATAGGGAAAATATTCCCAGGGGTAACCTTGTCCACTTTTACAGCAGTTGCTGCGTGCCCTACTGCAAACAATCTTAGAGTGCAGTGCCCCTCTATACTTAAATCCAACATGGCAGAACATTTCCTTCCTGTGAAATTAGCAAACAGTTATCTGGAATCACTCAAAACATGTTCTGGGGGAAGCCCATCTGTCACTGGGACTGGTGCCTGGCTGGTTATGACAACTGAGGGAGAAGGCCAAGTTGTGAGCTCCGACTGCTTGTAACAGGATAGGCCCCTTTGAAGATATGTTTCTGAGCACTGCCTCAGCTCTGGGGGGCAATATACACCAAATTAAAAAGCTAATCAGCTCCTGGGTGACAGTTGGAAGCTTATGCAAATGGGCAAATAGATGGTTTAGGTAGGTAAAAGGTGACTTTATAAAAGTGTTTTTGCAAAATATTTGTTACAAATCCGACTTTACATTGGCTAGCACAGTTTACGTGTTTGTGTCTGAGTGCCTCTGTGTCTGTGTGTGGAGATAGCATAAGTGAATACACACAGAGACGTTTTAAGGCATGGGCAAATAGGGCTCTAGCAATGGGCCCCTGCCTTTCAAGGAGGGGCACTGTTAGAGCCATCTCTCTTCTGCTGAATCTTGTCCTGATGACTTGGAATAATTCTTAAAGAGATGGTTTTAAATACCTTTTTTGTTTAATTTATTTTAATTTTGGTGAAGTGTGAGAGGGAATTGTACAAGAAAGTGGTGGATCGCCGCGTTAGTCTACTTGGCTTAATGCTGCGCTCCGCTACTTCTGAAACGCAAGGCTGAACCATATTTAGAAGAATGTGGTGCAGCCTTGCGTTTCCCCCTGCAATGGTGCTAACTTTAACAACTTAGCGCAAATGCAGGCATACCTGCACCATAGTGCAAGGGTGTCTGTGTGCAGGGGAGATTTTTTATGTGTAGAAAGGTGTCCCTTCCTGCACATAAACAATCCTAAAATGCCATTCTGTTACTTTAATGTGTGCTGCTTTATTCAGCACACATGAAAGTGCCAAAATGCCATTTTCTTAAAGGGTTGGTTATGTACAGGCAGGCTTTTCCCATGTGTGCTGCACAAGAGAGCACACATGGAAAAAGTAAAAACGCCAACGCCAACGCCAACTTAAGACCAGGATTTACCTGGTCTTAATTTTTGCGCTGCCTCCTATGTACGCCACTTTTATGCATAGGGGGCAGCGTAAAAATCAATGGGTGTTGCAGTGGAATGCTCACCGCAACACCCACTGCCCACCCCTTTCAGGCTAACCATAATGTGAAAGGGGGCCTTATATACAAGGCAGCGTTAAGCCACGTTAAGTGGCTTAACACTGCCCTGTACATAAGGCGCAGCCCCTTTCGCCGCCACAACGTCATTATAAGTGACTTTGTGATGGCGATAGAGGCTTGTACATATGCTCCTGATAGTCTATTACAGACATTTTGTGGAGAAATTATATGTTTATGTATTTTGCAGCATCAATAAAAGAAAAGGGGGCATATTATCAAGTTAGGTGATAAAATTATCACCGTTTTCGTGGCAGAAAACTGCAGCTGAAACAGCGATAATGGGCTTGATAATATGCTCTATGGAATTCCAATTGAAGCACATGTTAGATGTGAAGGACATCTAACATGGGCTTCTATTGGAATTCCATAGAGCATATTATCAAGGCCATTATCGCCATTTTAGCTGCAGTTTTCTGCGGCTAAAACAGCGATAATTTTATCGCCTAACTTGATAATAAGCCCCAAGGTTTCTTTTAGATCAAAACAGGACTTCGCATATGAAAAATGGGAGTGTGTCTCAGAGATTATTTGCAGTAAGATGAGTGAGCTGCTGCTGTATTTCAATATTGAAAACACAAATCAATGTCATTTAGAACTTGGAGAAGCATGCCTGTACATTGTCAGTGAACTGGCAAAAGGGGGCATGAGAGAGGTGAATCTGGATCATAAATTCAAAGCTGTTCCAAACACGGGGCCCCAAAATCCTTAAAATGTCCCTGAATACATATTTTGCTTGTGAAGAGGGCTTGGAGAGATGTTCAACGGTGAGAATACGCGTGTTAGTAGTTTTGCAAAATGGACACTAATTCTTATTGGTATCTACACTCATTTTATAAACGATTTACCATGCAGACAATACGCAGTACTTGAAGCAGCAAAATATAATCATCAGTTTACTTTTAAATATAAAATATAGGTATCTCCACATAAATGCAGCTTGAACATGTCGGTGCTTTCACCAAATGACCGCATGGTATATCATTATAGCATATTTTGTTTTTTTGTCATAATTGCATAGCACTGTAAAGAGTTCAACATAAGAAACGTGTTCTTTTCTTTTAAGAAACACGTGCATGACTTGGCCATATTTCAAATGTAAGGCTTGAAACTGAATGAGTAGTCTGGCAAGGTATGCTTATAAAAATCCCATCAATATAAATCAACACTTTACAGGACTTCACTCCATTTTTCATGGTGAAGACAAGCTCTGGCCCGATATTGATGATCTTGAGAAATGTGTATTCAGAGGGGTACACTTTTTTATCGTAGAAAATAAAACTTTCAAGGAACAACAGCTCTTTTAGCATAACAGTCTATCCTGCCTTATTGTGCTGCATTGTGATGGGCAAAACCCGACACAATAATAGTAAAGAAAAACTGAAGGATTAATCCCCGAAGTGCAGTGACAATGGCACAGAAAGAACGCCCCCCCCCCCAAAGATACTGCATACAGTCGTTGCCAAGAACACAGAGAGTGCCACCTTATTATCAAGACTCTAAGGGCCCGATTCACAGAACTAACTTAAGACAAAATCCTAAACTTACTACTTTTGGTATTCACAGAAGTTAGGATTTTGTCTTAAGTTTGTCTTAAGACAGACTTAAGACAGACTTAAGTTAGGATTTTGTCTTAAGTCTGTCTTAAGACAAACTTAAGACAAAATACTAACTTCTGTGAATACCAAAAGTAGTAAGTTTAGGATTTTGTCTTAAGTTAGTTCTGTGAATCGGGCCCCAAGTTTTTGTTCTATGATCAATATAGACGCAAATCGGCACAAGAGTGGACCTCCCAATTATGCATTTTGGCTACATCTTAACATGTAAATCAATCACCTGCACTGTGTTTTTTAAATAGGATCATGTTAAATATTTCTCATCGTTATTCAGCGCAGGTACATTGTGGGGCTTATTTACAAGCCCCTTGCATTCTACGCCACGCATTAGAAGAGGAAATCACCTCAATTGATTGTTTTTGTGTTTCGGAAGGTGTTCCTTCCTGCACAAAAACAATCTCCCCACAACGCAGGCACCCTTGCACCATGGTGCAAGGGTGCCTGCGTCAGCGCATGGCAACAGTTTCTGCGCCAGAGCAGGGAATAGTACAGAGATGCAATATATGGTAAATATGTTGCATCCCTGTGCTTCGAAACTAACAAAGCACGGCAAAACAAAATTACTTGCGGCACCGCACTGAGTTAGTTTCCTGTAAATAGGGACCTTTATCTTTTTTAAATATGGACACATTTTCTCTTTTTTATTGCAGTCATCTATTCTGTCCCCTTGTTAGGCGGTAGCAAGGAGAGAGCAAACATGTTAGATTTGAGTGTATCGTCTCTATGCCAAAGAAGGGTTAATTCCGCGGGTCCAATTTACGAGAAACTACAGTAGCGCAGTGCCACATGTCATTTTGCTGTGCCGCGCTGCATTCGTTTCGAAGCACAGGGATATGACATATTTACAACAATATGTCACATCACTCTGCTTTTCCCTGCAATGGTGCACAAACTGCTGTCATGCGGGGGCGCAAGTACCCTTGAACAATGGTGCAACAATGCTGTGGTGATTGGTTTTGTGCAGGAAGGGGCACCTTCCTGCACAAAAACAATCAATTGAGGTGATTTCCTCTTCCAATGCATGCTGTAGAATGCAGCACACATTGAAAGAGGAAATAACTAGGAGAAATGAAAACACTTCTCCTTCTTGTGCTTTGCTACGCCACCCCTGCGTACCATTCTGATGCATTTCCAGGTTTACGATTGCTCGTAAAGCCTGAAATATATCAGTGGACATGGGTGTTGCTAGGGGACAGTATTCAACAAGAAAGGTATGCTGTTCCCCAAAGGCGGACAACAAAATAAGGGGGTGTTAGGAGAGAAGTCCTCCTTGTCGGAACTAGAGTCCTCACACACCCAGCAAGCTAGGTGTCATACTTCATCATATGGACATGCTCCTCGTCAGGTCGGCGGTGCAGTACCCAACGGGTACCCTTAAAGGGGGCAACAGTGGTGGCATATTTCTTGACAAACCTCCTATAATATCTGATAAGGCCCTCACCTTTGTCTGTATGTTTGGGATCTCCCAGGCCAGAATAATCTCTGTCTTGTCCTGGAGGAGACTGCACCTTACCTCGTCTTCAAGGTGTCCAAGTGCACTACAGTCTCTTGCCCTACCTGGCATTTACTGGCCTTGAGAGTTAGGCTTGCCTTTTGCAGGGTTTAAAGCACTTCCTGTGGGTGCAATAAGTTATTTTGGCAGGCAGTGCTATGTCATCATAACTTGTAGCACTAAATTCCTCCATCCCAGCTAAGATCTCGTGCAGCAGCCTCTGAAGCCTGGCTGGGGCATTTATCAGTCCAAAGCACATCACAATTGAAGGGATTGATATTGAATTAGGGGGAGAGACAGAGAAAAGCAGTTGGCTTATGAAAGTCATGATTTGAAAAATATATATGAGCTTGACGGTCAAATGTCAGTGGGCTTACATTAGACATATGCAACACCTCTAATATTGCAATAAAGGTGTTTCACGTTCATTTTCCTAGATTATATTGAAAAGTCCTATTTTTATCTTATTGTTTGAACATTTGAGACAGCATGGACTTCTAGCCAAGTGGTGTGAAATATGTTGATTGCAGGCAGCCTGTGGTCAAGATGACATAGGTAGTGTGTAAGCCTGTGGTTATCTGGAAATGAAACAATTCTTTATCCATCTTACATTTAACAAGAATTCTATACGAGAAAATGATCAAATACATTATAGGTTCCCGTAAGATGTCTACATTGGGGTAGAATCCCCACCATTGGAATATCGGATGACTTTTCCATTTGGCCATGACTGTTGACAATAGACGCATTGGATTGGTTCACTGCACACATCAAAAATGATTTATCATAAAGAGGTACGTCTTTTCTACAAGCATATGGAGGTTTTGAATACAAATCTCACTTTTCTGAACAGGTGTTGTAATCTAATCCTATTGGAATTTAAAATGTAACATGCCTGCTTTTTCTGGATGACCGGTGTGTATGTCTTGGGATTAAAGTTCTGCAAAGATTATAAATATATTTATTTATCTGTTCTATTTCCTCTCTATAGCTTGTTGGGTCTTTCACTATGGTGTTTTTTTTATTTCCATGATTGGTTAAAGAATGTAGCATTAGGAGTGGCACATGTTATGGCCATCCCTTGGTTGAGTTTGCTTCAACAATTCATATAGAGAACTCATTTTAAAGTATTTTTAATGGCTATGGTTTTGATTTTGTCTTTTTTAAATGTATATTCTGTGTTTTGTATATGAATTGTGACAATATGTGTTACTCATGTGTTCCTATATGTACTGTTTACACCCAAGAGGAAATGTAAGTTGATTGAATGAAATGTGTTGGCTGATTGGCTGTTCTGATGGAATTAAATAAAGGAATCCATTAAAAAAAAAAATAATCTTTCAAGACTTTTTGACTATGTATCCTTGAATGGTTGGGTGCTCTTTTTGATATTGTGTGTTTCAGGGGTGGGCGGAATTTGTGTATTTGTGTTATGCAAAGTTACGCAAAACAATAATAACAAACGAAGAGTTGGGGTATTAGGGAAATTAAAGACCTACCTCGGGTTCAATCCCCTATACCAACATATGAACAAACCAGAAAAACCCAGGAGTCTAATATAACCATTCTCTACCAGTCTAAATGGAGTATAGCCGTGGTGATCATGAACCAATATCTACAAAGACAGAATTGCAGAGTTCCGCAAAACGGCAAAAAATCTCCACGAGCTACGCAGAATTCCACGAGCACATTAAACCGCTTGTTCTGCCCGTTCCCGATGCATTTTTCCTGTTCGGGGACGCTGTTTGCGTGCTCGGGGGTAAATATCTTGCAAACTTGCCCATGCCGTCGCCAATTGGCGTGGTCATCTTGTTTCACTTGTCCTGCCCGCTCGCGATGCGTGTTTCCTGTTCTCGACCGCAGATATCCAATGGGGCATCCAAATGACGTGTTCGTGATCGCACACCAAAATCTCGTGGCACACGCGAACGGATAGGAAAGACTTGTCAGGGAACTCAGGGATCCCGGTAAGTCACTACCGCATGCGGGAACACACATTTTGAAAGAGCGAACAAGGAAATATTTCTGCTACACCATGGATCGCTGAATTTTTGGCAATGCCGCGTTCTCCGTGAAACGCGGAATTGACAATATTCTGCAAATTCCGCCAGCGGAGGCAATTTACTGCCCAGGCCTAGTTTCTATGTATTGTCTGCTGAAGCAGCAGTAGCAATCAACAACTGGTACTGAGGAAGGAGTGCACCAACTTTTTTTTCCGGAACTGTGTGGGATGTGCGGCTTGGAGTGTTTGTTGTTTTCTAGTTTCTTAGCAAAATACACTTAGATAGTCCCTTGAAGCTTTTTTTACAGTAGGGTTATATCAAACCCTCTCTATTGGGAATAGTGGTTAATCAGACTATCATCTGTACAGCTGAAGGAGGAGAATTTATATGTAAAAGTTTTAGCCCTCAACTAAAAGTATCAACAACTTTCACATCAGGATCTCCTCTTTCAACCCTGAACCTTTACATCCACCAAACGGATGTACGTTGTTACAACGCATGCTTTTACCACGCATGCCTTTACAACGCAGGTTTTTCAACGCAAATCGTTACAATGACTTGCATTGGGGGGTGCTGGATAGTGAATAGTTTAATTTACTATTCCAACTCCAGTCCCCGTGGATAGTAGGGAAGGTGTTGGATAGTAAATTAAACTATTACCTATCCTAGAGCGCCCCCCAGCGCAAGTCGTTGTAATGACTTGCTTTGAAAAACCTGCGTTGTAAAGGTACTGCGTGGTAAAAGTTGGGTCGTAAAGGATGTTTCCCCCACCAAACAGTACTCATTACACAGATTAGCCACCATCTACATGAAAAACAAAAAAGCTCATACAACATGAGTATAAATAATACATTTTTACAGTTTGGGGACACAGACTTCACAATCCGTTTTACAAAAGACCAGGCCAGGTTTAATCAAGTTGAAACACAATGGCTTCTGTAACTATGTATCAATAATTGCAACATAGATGTAATATTTAAGTAATGTAAACAAACTCTGATTAAAAGATTATGGGCCAGATGTTCGACCATTCCAAATTGCGACTAACAATTTGTGCTCAATTTCGAGTCGCAAATGGCAAGTAGCAATATGGAATGTACAACAGTGTCAGAGACACTGATAGTGATTCCCAATGGGGTTGCAAAATGTGAGGCTTTTGATTATTAATGAGCCACTCACAATTTGCGACCCATTGGGAATTGCTGACCCTCCCACGGATGGTGGCCTGCTGGGCTCAGCAGACCTCCATGTCTGGGACTGCTTGTCAATAAAGCAGTGTTTTAAAAAAATGCAGCCCGGGCTACATTTAAAAAAGAAAAATGAAACGTTGCCGTTTTATTTTTAAGGGCAGGTAGTGGCCCCTGAGACCACTGCCTGCCCTTAAAAAATATTTTTAGAGCCAGTCACAAAGGGGAAGGGGTCTTCCCATTTGCGACTCCATTACCACCCTCTTGAAGAGAGTGGTAAATTGCGAGTGGTTTGCAACCACAATTGTGGTAGCAAAACATTAATGCATGGCTAGAGAGTCGCTATTAGGAAGGGAACACCCCTTCCTAATAGTGAGACAGAAAACACTATTTTAAAATAGTGATTGTACATGGCCATGTAGGTTTTTGCATGCACAAGTGGGTCACAAACCCGTTTGCGCACGCAAAAACTGGTTGTACATCTGGCCCTATGTGTTCAAAGTGCTATGTGCATATGGCCAATGTACAGTTATAATCGTTAAGAAAAATACTTGCTGTTGGCTAAAATCCAATAAATAGCTAAATGTTGGAAGTGCAATTTGCAAGTAGCCAAAGTGCAATTACAGCAGTTAAAAAAAAACATTACAATAAGGTAGATCAGGTAAAAAAACTAACATGTTCAATGTGTGGTTAGCAAATGACCCATGTGCAATTGCAGTGCTAGGCTAACCTTGTCGTAGTGATCACCAGTTGGTTTCGAGGTGGTTTACTTTGAATGACTGCCCTCAATGGAAACACCGGTTACTCTGTGGCCTTCCTAGCTTGGACTCGATATTTATTTAGGCTCTGGCCTTAATTATGGCTGGGTACTGCTGCCGTTGTTTGGGAAAGCTGATGTCTGAGCATTTTGACAAACTTGGTGCATCTCATCAGCGTCAAGGGAGTGATGGTATTGAAACACATGCTTTCCGGCATGTACGCCCCCCAGTAGCCAGGAAGACTGATTTGAGTGGACATCTCCTTTGGTACTCAAGGGCAGGACAGCAGCATATCAAGTGTAACCATGATTCATGTTTGTAGTTGTTTAGCATGCAGTCTCTTGTATCTCCTAGTTCTACCCAGACTGGATGAAAGCATTTTGTTGTGAGCACTAGTAATCTGATATAAAGACTCTGTCTTCATGGGCGTCCGCAGAAATTGTTTCAGGGGGGCTAACCTGGCAAATGAAGGAGCGTTGCTAATGTTAATCAATTGGGGCGAGGCTAACATCGCAGACAATCAGGGTCAGGTAATGCTCAGGCCAAGCTGAGAAAAAAAAGTGGTGAATTCTGCATTTGAAACTGGACAATTAGAGCACACATGAACCCTAAAATTAACCCCCTGGCCCCTTAAAACTCATACATTCCCTGAACCCTATAATTAGCCCTCTGGCACCCCAAAACCCATAGCCCATACCTGCCCTGACCCCTAAAATTGTCCTCTGGCACCCCAATACCCATAGCCGCCCTGAACCCTAAAATGTCCACTCATTGCACCCCAAAATCGATACCCACCCTGAACCCTAAAATTATCCCCCTGGCACCCTAAAACCCATACCCACCCAAAACCCTAAAATTACCCCTGCACCCAAAAACTCATACCCGCCCTGAACCCCAAAATTACACCCCTGGTACCCAAACACCCATACCCACCCTGAACCCTAAAATTATCCCCCTGGAACCCCTCCTTTAATCCATTTGTATTGGGCCTCTCGTTCTCTCATCTGGCTTTGAGTCTGTCCAGGTCTTTTTGTCTGAGATGTTGCTTCTTTTGACCATTCCATTCTATTGGAGCCTCACATATAGCCACAAGAGTTCCTATTATTCGACCATTAGACACCTATTTTATCAGCCTAATAAGGATGAAATCCTGAGGTGACCATGCTGAGAATAATTAAAGTGTCTTACACGTTACACGTAGGCAGGGTCACTTGAATTATGCGGCGGGGGAAGGCTAAATTATGGGTCAGGGTTAACTAAAGAATGCAGCAAGAAAAGGTAAATTATGTGGCATGATGCTGCGCATTTTGTGAGTATTATTTAATTATTTTGAGTTCTTTACACTTGTTAACACTGTCTGGGCATAGAATGCACCATATTGGTACCAATTTAACACCAAACTCTAGCAATAAACAACAGAAAGGTAACCAATCAACCTTTGGAAAGGATCTTCCACTGTGCGCCAGCACATGTTGCTGCTTTATTAGTAGGTTTTGAACTAGAATATATATATATTTTAATCTGCTGATCATTTAGCAGATAATGGATTATTTGGCAAATTAACAAATATGAGAAAAACACAGCATCGGCACAATCGCATAATTCCAGTAGCGGACCCATCGTCCCTGCAGAAGGAATCATTCTATCATTTGATTCCATCAACAAACATATGAATGTTGTATGAATGAATGTTACGATGCATAGAATGTTCTTTCATTTAGCCAATGACAAGATAAAACTTTTCTTTTGTTAACTTTTTCCATTAATTTATTTTTCATGTAATGCTGCAAGTTTTTAATAGCCTCAAAGTGGGAAGAAAATAAAGCATACCCCGAGTGAATCTGTATTCTAATTGTGTACACATTTCTACTCACTTTTCTTAGAAAAGGAAAATCCTTTGCAATACATTTCTGTTACATCACTGTTTTCAGCTCATAGGAACCTTGTGATGGGAGCCTGCAGCCTCTTTAGCGTGAGTGAAAGTGTTCACAATGTCTGTGATGTTCATTTGTTTATCTAAGCAGCTACTATCCCTCCAAAATTTCTTACCACTCCTGAGGCATGAAACTAAAGTATGTCAATGGTATTAATATTTAAATAAAGAATGAGGTACAGCCCACAAGACTTCATACCCCCGTGAAACATTAGAGTGAAAAACTTATTTTTCAGTTCTTAATGGCCTGGGGTGGACAAGGGTATGTCTTGGGAAGGCCTCGTCCACCCTACAGAACCGGGCCTGGTATGCTTTAGCAGCTCAAACTGGCCATTGTTATTCTGTATGTGATAATCAGCAACAGACAGAGTGACAATGGGTGGGAGGGGCTGCGAGGAGGAGTGCAATGCGCCCCATCAGGGAGTTGAGGCCTCTGGCAGGGAACAGCTCTGATCCCTGCAAGACCCAGAATTACGGACAAAAGGCGTCCATAAAAGTATGTGCGTCCGCAGTGGAGAAAAGGAGGTGCACTCCAGGGGGAGCAAGCGCCCCTCCTTACCCCGCGGACGCTCATGTCTGTCTTCGTGTTTCCGCATTTATAGATTCCATAAAATAAGGATATACCTCTATCACGAAGGACTGCTTCTTCAATTCGTACGGTCGAAATGGCAGTTCTTATTTGGTTGGAATAAAGATTACCAGGAATTATTAAAATACATTTTAGTTGCCCTTTTCAGGAGTTTGTTGGTGCCATTCCTGTCCTAATGTATAATTTCAGCAAGGAGGCGTTGATTTACTAGTCCCCAATCTAGCCCTTAATCTTGAGTGAGCGTATTTCAATTGTTAACACTTTTTTGTATGCTCCACAATGAGTTTGCTCCAAAGTTCATTCCAGAGCACCTGGGTAGGCATGGGGATCATCCTGTAAGGATGGATATAGAGTACCCTTCATTATTCTTAAATAGGGGCAACCGAAGCACTGCTTGGTGATCGATTCAATTGGCTGATCCCCTATGTAATTGCGGCAGCTTTCTTTTTGAGTTCACTCACTTGTGTCGCTGGTGTTCCATTTACACTAAACCACACACAGAGTTAATTGTAGTTCCTCGATGTACTGATTATTTTGCTGCCGAAGTGTCAAGTCGCCGTCTTTTGGCTCCGGTATCTTAAAAAAATCAGAACTTTTGTTTTGCCCTAGTTCAGCTGGACATGATTGACCTAATTAAATCTGTTCAGAGCGTCCAATGCTCATTGTATTCTGAATTGTGTGTGGTCCATGATCAGAATATCATCCACATATTGTATTATTTGCAATTTGGTCTTTCCTAATTTGGGAAAAACCATGCAGCTGGAATCCAATGTTTTACCTATATCAACCATGTAAAGAAAGAACAGCAAGGAGGCTAAAACACAGCCCTGCTATATGCCGCAATTGGAGTAAATTTTACGTGTAACTGTGCTGTAGCCCGTTTTCACCCGAACACATGTCTCCATATATAAGGAGATTACAGCTCTTAGGAGCATTGGGGGTATACCTGAAGCATCTAGCTTCTTACTGGGTTGCCTGGTCCATCCTGCCAAATGCTCCACTGGAATCTATGAAGCAGCATAAGAGAGGTAACCCATTCCTTTTACAGTTGATGCTCCTGCCCGGAAGTCAGATTGAAAAAAAGGCTTGATGTCCTTATCTGTTGACCCGGCCTTTAACTGCCCCAACAGGACTCAAGCGTAGGCTTTTGCCTCTATGTCCAAAGGTGCAATCAGTGAACAATTTGAGGCTAGAGTACGATATAACTTTTTAAATATTTCAGGCAAAAGGTGGTCCCTCTTCAGACAACAGGGATAGTAGCAGTTTGAAAGGCAAAATTGAAAAGCAGAGTCACCAGCCTGACCCGCTGACAAGCCATTTGGGCCCAGGCCTGTTGTTTTTCAAGTGGTGGATTATGCTTTCAACCTACCTGGAGCTTGTTAGTTCTCCTGTGCCGAATTGATTCTCCGGCGGATTAGGGTCCTATTTATGTGCTTTCCAATCCTTGTACAGCTCAGATATGTGCTTAACCCATGCCACTTAAGAAACCCCGTCCTCCCTGGTTACATTGCCATTTTTTAGTTTGTTGACATGGTCCTAGAGGTGTGCTTGATCAGGATCTTTGAGCAGTGAACTGGTAGTAGCCCATTCCTTTGCTTCTGATGTCCCCACACTGTTTTTTGTGGGTTATTCCTCTCATCAGTTTTACTGCTATTGCAGTATTATCAGAGTATTTGTAGTGGTGGGCCTGCTGGGCTTTGCAAAGTGCTCTTTTTGTAAAAATTCTAGATTCATCATAATGGACTGCCATTTTCTTATCCCGACTCATCATTTGAAAGTTGGGCTTAATCTTGTTGCTCAATGAAAGTATTCTAAGGTCTTCCACATATTTTTCCCAAAACAGTAGGACTTTATTCTGGTTGGTTCGGGTTCAATATGAGATCAATTGTCCCAATCTAGTGGTGACTATTGTTGTATGTTCGGGTCACCACTTTATTCTTCTTACAAGATTCACGGTCTTCTCCACAGTTGAAGTGCCCACATGATTGATCTTGTCCTAAAGTTGAGGGGTTAGTTTCAGTGTGCACTTCAGTGGGTTATGATTGCTTTCTATTCTGACTGTTATTTCAGAGTTTTCAAGCTAGGCAGCTAAACCTTTAGGGAGAAAAATGTAATCCATGGTAAAAAGGCATTTGCAAGTTAGAGGAAATTCCTGTTCTTTCTCTTTCGTCTCAGTCTCTATTTGGCCGACTTCAATTTGTGGGTTGACAGAAAGTCCGTTATGTTAGACACCTGTTCATGACTGGATGGTGCATTCTGGAGGCGCCCTTAGACCTCCGGTATTAAACTCTTCCGCAATTATGATTTCGTATAATGGATAATCCAGGAGAAGCGATTCAAGGCTGTCTCCAATATTGCTTTCCTTGGTGCATTAAGATAATAATTTACTAGCATCAGGCCAATATTTTTCCAATAAAATTTCAGGGCCCGGAATTAGGATTGCTTGTGACGCTTTGCTGCTGAGATCCAGTGGTATGGCCTCTTATTCCCTTGGCAGCTTGATGAAAATGGATAAGCCCCCCGACCGGCGCCAGAATAGACTTGTTCCAGTTGCTGATAAAAAGACTCATGGAAACCTGACAAGGTTGTCAGGGCTAGAGTCCAGGTCTCCAAAAGGCAGATCAAGCCACTTGCCTCCAGGTAAGACATTGCTTCCCTATTTGCAATGACATTTTTGAGGTCAGCCGCATTCCATGTCCCATTGAGAGATTGGATTTTAGCTTCTGAAGTGTTTGTGGTAGGCTCCTTTCAGGACAAAGACTGATGGCCCAGTCTCTTGCTTAAGGAATACTCCTGCATCCCTCCTTCATGTGTATATAACTTTAGATGTCAGAACGTACCTCTCTCTGATTATTGGTACATTCTACTGCTAAGACACGTGATCCTACAGCTTCTTCCTCGGCCAAGCCTTATTTTCCTCCTGACATGCCCTTCAGGACACTTAATACTGTTTGTTTTGGCACTGAGTTTGGGAGGACATAAGCATATTTTGATGGCATGGGTTTATGCAAATGAATACCCCATTCTGCAAAGGTGTTTTTTTCTGTCCACACTTCATCCCTCCGGTCCTTTCTCCTCTATACTGAAGTGGAATCCCCATTTGAGTTTAGGCATGGTAGACCGAATCTCACCCATACAAGTGCCTCCAAGGGTATGTGTTTCAGTGCTGGGATGTGATTGAACAGCCTCAGCAAATTCCCTCTATTGAGCGTGTCCTAGGGGCCTTTTGGACAGTACCTAGGTGTGAAGGCCAGTTCTGGATGGTCATGACCTTCCTCCCCCATGGGCCTGAGGGATAATCTGGAAATACTCAAGATTACAGGATGTGGGACCTCCATGTGACTACAATGGCTCTACTGGGTTGCTGTTTCAAGAAGGAAAAGTATTTGTGATTTTGCAGTTTGTCACCAGCTGCAAGACTCACTGCTAGAGAGATTGCTCACACACTTTTGAGCCATAACGATTTGAATGGATTCAAACCCATTGACGGGCCCCACGTTACGCCTCCTTGGTTACAGCCTTGAAGTAAATCTGAGCACGTCCATTCTGACTGAGTATTTTGTCCCTGGATTCTCTGCTTTATCCTTGATGCAACTCTGGAATGTTCTTATGTGCTATTTGTATAGTAGAGAGGGGCAGGTGGCCCAGCTGCTGCTTCCTTGGACTGATATGTTTTGTTATGTTAGTGAAGCTTCTAAAGAGCAACTTTTACCCTAGGGTGTCCAGGCGCTGAGCACTGCCTAATTGGTTACTTGTGGTGAAATCACTATACAGTAAAAAGCCAGGTTTTCAACCCTTTCAACCCTTTCCTGAAAGAAAGGAGCTCGGTTGAATTTATGAGATGTAGAGGTAGGCCATTCCAAGCCTTTGCGGCACATGTGATAAAGCTCCCAGCAACCCACCTAGCTTTTTTGACAGGGGGGACAATTGCTAGTTTCGCTTCTGTAGAAGGCAACATTCTTCTGGGAGAGTACCATTGTAGACAATGTTTCAAGTATTCGAGGCCTACGCCCTGAAGGGACTTGGAGACCATGCAGAGAGCTTTAAATTGGGCACGTTGTTTTACTGGGAGCCTGTGAAGATGTCTAAGCCCCTTCCTAACCAAGACAAACCTGGGTGTGCCCGTCAACAGCCTGGCTGCAGCGTTCTGCACGATCTGGAGTCTGTTCATATGTCTCTTCTGGATGTTCGAGTAGAGACCATTACAGTAGTCCAGTCGAGACCGAATGAGTGCTGTGACAGCTGTCCTCAGGCTGTCACCCGAAAGAAGGAACTTTATTTTCCACAGAATTCTGAGGAAGAAGCATACAGAGAGAACCCCACTTATCTGATACCCAAAAGTGAGTCTGTTATCCACGATCACCCCCAAGTTCTTCACTTTTTTTGTAGGAGCTGGGAGCATCTCCATTTCTTCTGGTCACCAGTCAGGCATCCACAGATGTAAGTTGTTGCCGAATATGATAAAGTCAATTTTTCCCACATTAAGTTTCAGGCAATTAGATGACATCCATCCCGAGATGGCTATCATACAATCATGACATCTTTTTCCAGTTTCAGCTTCTTGGCCAAACTGGAGGGACATCACGATTTGGTGTCATCCACATAAGATGTCAGTTGGAACCCAAACGATCTTATCAGGGCTACCAGTGGGGACACATACATGTTAAAAAGTGTAGGGATGGGGGATGACCAGTGTGGCACCACACAAAGAAGGGAAAAAGGTCTTGACCTATCTTTATCCAAATCCACTGTTTGGATTCTGTCAGTGAGGAAGGATTTCAGGAGATTCCAGCCATTGCCTTGAACACCCACTTCTGACAATCGGTCCATCAGTACCTCATGATGAACCGTATCCTAAGCCGCTGAGAGATCCAATATGATCAATATTGCGGCACCTCCCTGCTCCAAGGCCTCTCTTACTTCTTCCATAGATTTAATCAAGGCCAGCTCTGTGCTATGCTCAGCACAAAAGTCATATTGAGTAGGATCCAGTAGGTTGTTAGTCAAGACAAAAGTGCTAAGTTGGGCGTTCATAGCTTTCTCCGGCATTTTTTCCGGCAATGGGAGACGCGAGATGGGTCTAAAGTTACTTCGATCCTTGGGATCCAGGTTCGGTTTTTTAAGCGAAGGGAGAATAGATGCAATTTTCCAAGCACTGGGGAACTGGCCCAAGTTAAGAATGATATTAAACAAGGGGGTAAGGGCTGCCCCAACAATGTCAAGGATTTGAGGTGTGAGGTTACACCATTAGGGTCCGTCAGACCATCCAATTCCGCAGCGTTCCTAATCAGGTTTGCCTACTCACCCTCTTCGCGATGCGGAGGAGCTGTGGGACCTGCGTTATCAGTTTTGTAATTGATTGTTGGCAACTGGGGCACAGGGTTGATCAATTGCTTTATTATTGGAAATAGGTTGGCGGCTTTGAGTGGCTTCTATGTTAATGATACTCTTTTTAATAGGATTTGCTTCTTTAGTCTTTTTTTCCACCCACCTTGATAAACTAGATGTTGGGTGGGGAGTCATATGTTATCAAAGTTTAGGGGCCCTCCCCTTGGCTTTTTGTGTCTGGAAAATCATTGCAGATAAGATCTTCTTCTCTTGGGTTCCACCTGATGTTCCTTTGTAGAACATATCAAGCTGCAGTTTGGGTGGGCAGGGGAGTCCAGTCGCTCAATCATGACTTCCAAGGCAATGGTTGAAATGTCTTCCGGTGTGCCAGATCCTGCATTCAATGAGCTAAGCAGCCTCCCCAAATCGGATCTTATTTCCTAAATCATTGGCTCACTTCTAGCGTTAGCCTTGGTGGCATCAACCAATGCTGCTAATACCTCGGGTAGGGTGCTTAACTTGTTGATGATAGTGGAACATGGGTAGAGCTTGTCATTCCCTAGTGCACTTAATTTGGACTCCAGTATGCTTAATGTGTTCCCTAATTCAGCCAGGTGTGTTTCCAGTGACTGTATCAAGACAATCTGTAATTCCAACTTGCTTATTTACCAATTAGATCCTGTGAGGCAATTATTGCAGCCAATGTGTGGGTATTGGATGCAGATATTTTGTCCAGGTCTAGGCCAGATATTTTATCAACTGACCTCCATCCCATTATCGGAGTTTAACTGAGAGAATAATTTATTTGAGACTCTTTGGTGGCTAAGAAGCAGTTCGACATATTACCCAGTTCATGATTGGTTAGGCTCTCTCTCCTAGCCATAGTTGGAGTACTAATTGGAGTATTAATTGTTGTTAATTGTTTGTTTCTGGAATTCTGTGATATGTCTGGGATACTCCCTTGTTCTTGGATTCAGTGAACTTGAGCTGCTACAGTGATCTTGTTTATCTTTGATTCTGTAGTTATTTCTGTGCCTCCACTAATAATCAGTGTTTTTAGAGGAATTGCTGCCTCCATGCTCCCCGTACTCCGAGTGGGTACTATTACTATTAGAAATAGTTTCAGTTCATCTTTGAAATGGGCATGGTATTTCGTCCAGTGACCCTTCTGCTGTTAGCCTCGGACATGATTGGTGCCGAGAGCCGTTAATGCCTCCATAGTTACGTTTTGAGTGATATTGTGGAGACTGATTGCCAGGCTGGGAGAGGGCTCTGTGCTGTTTAATTCTGTATCCCGGGATTCACCTTCTGATGTTATTTCTGGATGATCATCGCCCAATTATAAAAAAGTAATCCCTGATCATCCACCTTTGAAGAGCGGGTACTCTGAGGAGAGGGGCCAATGGAGTGCCCACTCATACCTGCCTGGTCTCCAACCTCCAAGAGAGGGGAAACAGTGGGATCAAGGAGCAGGGCCAGAGGGGACGGATCCACCGCCAGCTCCACTGACTCCCTTTTGTGAAATGACTGTTTCTGTCTCGCCATTGTTGGTGTGCTGGAACCGTCTTTACCCTTAGTAGGCTTTCTAGTGTTCTAACCCTGGGATATCTTGTCAGGGAACACAACAGGAGGAATAATTAGTATGGAGGGCTCCCGCCTGCTTAGATCATGGGGTGATGAATGCCACACTTCCCTTGGGACTCAGAGGCCACGGCCACGAGCAGAAGTGCATTTCAAGGACCTGTTATGATGTACAGGCTGGAGGGCTGCAGAAGTGGGAGAGGGAGCTTACTCACCCTCCTACTAGCTACTACAGTCACTGCTCTTGTACCAGCCTGTTACTACCTCCAACTCCCCAACTACGCCGGTGCCGGGCAGTGCCATGTAGCACAGTGCGGTGTTGCTGGCCTGCTCCAATATGGTGAGGCAGCTACCAGACGCTTTTACCTTCTCAGCCTCCCTGGCAGGAGACTGCGGCCAGGTCCAGTCTGACCTGCTCACCACACTTGGGGTGTCCATCCCCTCTGTTCTGACGCCAGGCCAGGGCTTGTTGTCATCTTCCGATTTCTCCCTCATGCTCACTGTGTGCTCTGCATCCCAGTGTTTTTTTTATAACTAATATTAAAAAATCATAGTTATTTGTCCTTGGACATTTTTTTAGGTCCTAGACTTGGTCTAGGCATCTGCACTGACATTACATTAGCTTGATGTTAGAATCAATATTTAAAAGCAGAATCAAAGAAAAATCCTCATAGTCCTACATAGGTAAAAAATATTGGAATGTTTATCAAACCCTATCATTTACTGTTTTTTTATTAGAATTTTTTTAATTTTTAATAAACGGATTCATTGTTAATATTTATTAATGTTCAAGTCTAGAAAATGTGTCTAACGACATGTAAAACTCAGAAAAGAACTTAGAGTCCTTATCAGTCTCCCTGCACTCCTTGGAAGATCTCCGATTGAACATCATTATCCTTCTTCCAGGCAAATAAATCTATATTGTGATCCAGTGGTTGAAGGGGATTAATGAGTCACATTTGAAATGCACATCCACAAGATACAGCAGAACAGTGTCCAGGAAAGAAAGAGGATTGAGACACTATTGGGCACTTTAGAAGGAGTCCAGAGCAGTTAGAGTCTTAACAAAATCTTTGGGGATAGTCTCATAGTCCCCAATTTGTGGTTAAAAGGCCCCTCAGGGTGTCATATGAGGCACTCTTTCACCCAATCCATGCATATTAGTTGGGCCACTTTTCACTCTAGCTCTGCAAAGTGAATGTGTGACACACTGCTTATCTTTCAGAGGCTGTGCCCCTGCTGATTCTAGGGCACCTGACAATTAGAATAAACTGAGACCATCTGGAAGCCCACTCTCACATGGCCCAAGCAACTCCCTAAGCAACTGGATTCTCCTGCTGCCTGTGCAAGGGGTGGCGTGTGGTTCTCCTGTTCAGGTGCACTCTCCCCCTCCAGATATGTGCACAGGAAGGCAAGTGGACACTTGTCTGGTTCTTCAATTGTTAAATAAGTTGTGTCCAGGGTCATGGGGTCCCCAGGGCTGTTAGGGAAACTACCTTGTCAAATAAATGGGATAGGTGGTGACAATGCCCAAGGGCTTGAACCGACTCAGGGAATAATTTGAAACATTGACATGAAGCAATAGGCACTTTCTTCTCCCTCCGCTCAGTCCTTCTAGGGTCCAAGTTTCCCAGGTGGTTTTCTCCAGCCCGTGGTGCCCAGTTTGCTGATTTTTCACTCATTTCACTTCGGATGGCCAGTTCTACCCACCAAGAACATTTCTCTCAGGCGTCCTGTGAGATAAAGGGTACTTAGTTGGTGGCTTGATCTTTGTAGCCTCCTTAACCCTAACCCAAACCATCCTTTAGCTGTGCTTCTGACACTCTTTCCTGTTTGGGGGACATCTTCCAAAGATGCAGGCAGGAAGCAGAATACCTTTCCTGCCTCACTCAAGAGGTCCCACAGCCTCCTGGCTTCTTTAATGACCCTTGTGTACCAGAGGACTCAAGGGTCTTTCCACAGATGTGCCAGGTGAACCATTCAGGGTCCCTCAGCAGGTTCATTCCCTCAGCTGTTTTTCACAGAGCATAAAGGAGCTTGCTCTACTGGCCTTCGGGAGACCCTTCCAAGTCCTGTGGGCCAGCTAGAGTGTGAAAACTTCAGTACATCCTTGCAGTGGGATCAGATGTGTTCTCCTTCGAGCTAGGCATTGCATTACTGTTGTCACTATATTATCTAGTGACTTCTCATCAGTCTCTCATTTGAGCTGGTGTGTTTAATTGAAAGAGAAAAGTTCTAAAAGCCAGGCACCTCTGGTCAATCCTAGGGTGCTACTTCCAGGCAAATAAATCTATATTGTGATCCAGTGGTTGAAGGGGATTAATGAGTCACATTTGAAATGCACATCCACAAGATACAGCAGAACAGTGTCCAGGAAAGAAAGAGGATTGAGACACTATTGGGCACTTTAGAAGGAGTCCAGAGCAGTTAGAGTCTTAACAAAATCTTTGGGGATAGTCTCATAGTCCCCAATTTGTGGTTAAAAGGCCCCTCAGGGTGTCATATGAGGCACTCTTTCACCCAATCCATGCATATTAGTTGGGCCACTTTTCACTCTAGCTCTGCAAAGTGAATGTGTGACACACTGCTTATCTTTCAGAGGCTGTGCCCCTGCTGATTCTAGGGCACCTGACAATTAGAATAAACTGAGACCATCTGGAAGCCCACTCTCACATGGCCCAAGCAACTCCCTAAGCAACTGGATTCTCCTGCTGCCTGTGCAAGGGGTGGCGTGTGGTTCTCCTGTTCAGGTGCACTCTCCCCCTCCAGATATGTGCACAGGAAGGCAAGTGGACACTTGTCTGGTTCTTCAATTGTTAAATAAGTTGTGTCCAGGGTCATGGGGTCCCCAGGGCTGTTAGGGAAACTACCTTGTCAAATAAATGGGATAGGTGGTGACAATGCCCAAGGGCTTGAACCGACTCAGGGAATAATTTGAAACATTGACATGAAGCAATAGGCACTTTCTTCTCCCTCCGCTCAGTCCTTCTAGGGTCCAAGTTTCCCAGGTGGTTTTCTCCAGCCCGTGGTGCCCAGTTTGCCGATTTTTCACTCATTTCACTTCGGATGGCCAGTTCTACCCACCAAGAACATTTCTCTCAGGCGTCCTGTGAGATAAAGGGTACTTAGTTGGTGGCTTGATCTTTGTAGCCTCCTTAACCCTAACCCAAACCATCCTTTAGCTGTGCTTCTGACACTCTTTCCTGTTTGGGGGACATCTTCCAAAGATGCAGGCAGGAAGCAGAATACCTTTCCTGCCTCACTCAAGAGGTCCCACAGCCTCCTGGCTTCTTTAATGACCCTTGTGTACCAGAGGACTCAAGGGTCTTTCCACAGATGTGCCAGGTGAACCATTCAGGGTCCCTCAGCAGGTTCATTCCCTCAGCTGTTTTTCACAGAGCATAAAGGAGCTTGCTCTACTGGCCTTCGGGAGACCCTTCCAAGTCCTGTGGGCCAGCTAGAGTGTGAAAACTTCAGTACATCCTTGCAGTGGGATCAGATGTGTTCTCCTTCGAGCTAGGCATTGCATTACTGTTGTCACTATATTATCTAGTGACTTCTCATCAGTCTCTCATTTGAGCTGGTGTGTTTAATTGAAAGAGAAAAGTTCTAAAAGCCAGGCACCTCTGGTCAATCCTAGGGTGCTACATCATCACTCCACCCCAATTCCTATCACAACCATTCTGTTCAACAATCTGGGACATTTTAAGATGGCGAGTTGAAGTGTTTTATGTAAAGAACTTCACTGGGAGCCTCAGCTCTGCCACAAACTGACACGGCTTCCAGATCCCTTCCCACCAAAATGTCAAAGGAAGCCCCTCCTGTGTTTGGTTTCAGGTATCCGGCCCTTCTCCTTTGCTTCTGTGGGATTGGACTTTCCAAGCTACAGACAGGGTGAAGAAGTAATTAACAAAGCAGATTTTTTTCTCAAAGCCTTTCTGGGCCAAGCACTGTTAGTGGCTCCATTATATGGGAAGACTTTTGGTTCTCCGGCAGTCCAGCATATCAATTTACTTGGCCCAGTAGAGGGTAGGGGTGAAGTCCTGGAATTTGATTATGGCTGACTGTGTTATTATTTTGTGGGGTCTATTTTCTGGACATATTTACTTTTTTGATGTCAGTTGTATTTTGCAATTTTAATTTGAAACAATGTCGACTTTTCAATAATAGTTTCATTCAACATTATTGCTTTTTTATGTTTTTTTCCTGTGTTAATTTAATTGTTTTTGTTGAATAAAACTAAAAACAAATCAAAGACTGGTGTTGTTTTTCTCTTTTGTCAATTTGTTCACTGTTTTTGTTCCATCCTACATTTCAAAAAGTTAACATTTAAACTATTGTTTATTTATAAATAAATTCCATGTAGGTATTTTTTTTTTAATGACAAAAAGAACAAAAACCACAAATCAAAAAGTAGTATTTGATTTAGTCGGAATAAAGAACTGTTCATATTTTCGTAGTACATTAGAACCCATGCATACTTGAAAAACAATGCTATATTATCATTCACGGTCCCAAACTTTGTCCCTATGGAAGAATAGGAAATAATCAAAGAAATCAGATTAAACAGGCAAACCCATTGATCTATGTCATCAGCTGGAGCCAGATGTTTTGCCTCACAATAGGAAACCCACATCAATAAACCAATTGTGAAAATAATGGTAGTACTCCCTATTGTGGCCACAGGACCAATCCAACACATTGTAGCACTATCTGGTTGAATGTCACAACCAACATTAAGTGGGGTGCCACAATAAGTTCTTTCTTCAATGATCAGACACATAAACAGCTTCAAACAGGTAACATACAATGTCTATTTTGCCTCTGTGAAGGGAAAATTGCCAATCAAAAGGCAGGCAGAAAGGGACTTTGGGGCCCATAGTTGGACCCCCTTACCCCTGGCACTTAGATGTGGGTTTGGGCTATGGTGCCCTCCTACATAGCCCTGCACCATGTAGCAGGCATTGCATGGTGCCTGCCACGTAGTACAGGGATATGTCAAGTGTTTCCTCTTTGCATTGCGACATGTGCTGCAGCCAGAAGCACCCGCCGCAATGCACAGGATAGGCATTGCGACCGCAGTGGAGGTGGTTGCATCATACTGGCTCTGTCGGGACCGCTGACCTATCGGGCAGTCCCGTTTACGAAAGGGTGGCAGGCAGACGTAAGTCCACCAGTTATCTTAATCAGCCTCTAAGTGAACATGATTAACTGAGCAAAAAGTACTGTACTGTTTCCACGATCCATGACGGATCAAGGGTTGTCATGTTCAATAGTTGCCAGAAACTATTTTCTCCTTGGTAAAGTTAAAGGTTTTATGGTGGCACTGTGAACTAGCTGGTCTAAAGGCTGACATATCTTTTGGGGGAGTCAGGAATCAGTCTGGACACCAATCCCTTAGTTTATGTTGTGTAAACGTGCAGATCCTATGTATTCTTAGAAACTACATGACATGGTGCCCAATTTGGTTTGGTTCATATTTAACGGTCAAATATGAGTAGTTCAGTCACGCTTTCTCAGAGACCCCTGCTCACATTTACCCAGAGAAGTCTGGGGTGGGAAGGGAAAAATCTGCTACAGCTGAGTAGGTATTTCCTCTGTATCAGCTGTATGTTTGTTCAAGTTTGAAGGATTATGTTATGTTATGTTATGTTATGTGACTTTTATATAGCGCACGGCTACTCCAAAGGAGTGTCCCGGCGCTTTCCACCTGCAACTCAAGTAAAAATAACACAACACAGCGAAAAAGAGAAAGAAACAGAAAAGAAAACAGCAAAAACAGTAACCAGTAAAAACAGACAAGAGATTAAAAAGCCAGGTCTTCAGGCTCTTCCTGAACTGAAGCAAGTTAGCAATGCTACGAAGCGAAAGGGGAAGCGAATTCCACAGCTGGGGGGCTCTGCAGCTGAAAGAACGCCCACCCACGCGAGCCTTCCTCACCCGCAGGACCACCGCTTGATAGAGGGATTCAGAACGCAAAGAGCGGGCTGGTCGATAGAAAGCCAGTCTCCGCCGCAGATATCCAGCCCCTGATCCAAACAGGGCTTTGTGCATCAGAGTAAGAGATTTGAACTGAATCCGCTTTCGAATGGGGAGCCAGTGTAACGCCTGAAGCAGGCCGGAGGCTCGGGCTCGTCTGCGCAGGCCAAAAATGGCCCGGGCAGCAGAGTTCTGTACCACCTGTAGGCGCTGAACCAGGTAGTCAGGGAGGCCAATAAAGAGGGCATTGGCATAATCTAACCTAGAGCCTACAAGAGCCTGCACAGTAATTCGCCTGTGCTCCTCAGACAGCAAGGGCAGAAATTTACGAAGCATTTTCAAAATTCCGTAACAAGCGCCAGCCAGACCAAAAATATGTGTTCTCAGGGACAGCTGATTGTCGAGCTTGACACCCAGATTTTTGGCCACCACGGAGGACTGTGCCGGAGGGCTCATGTCGGACGGCCACCATTGCTGCCACTCCGGATCGACAACGCAACCAAAGAATAGAACCTCAGATTTGCTTGAATTGGCCTTCAAACTGTTCTTCTGGAACCAGTTGAAGACCAATGCAAGACAGTCTCGAATTCTCTCTCCGTCAAACTCTTGATTTTTCCCGCAGGTGAAGAGGAGTTGCGTATCGTCGGCGTAGGAGACGATCTGGGCCCCATGTGCCTCCAGCAAGGCCGCCAAAGGGGACATGAAGATGTTAAACAACGTGGGGCTCAACACAGAACCCTGTGGAACCCCGACTCCCAATGGCGGCATCTCGGCAGAACTCTGGGAAACCCAGACCGTCTGGCGGCGGCCTTCAAGGAAAGATGTGAACCACCTAAGCACCGTCCCCCTAAGGCCGATGTCATAAAGCCTAAGTAAAAGCGCCTTGTGGGGGACGGTGTCGAAAGCCGCCGATAGGTCTAACATGACCAACATGGCCCTGCCGCCGACATCCAAGGTCTCCCTGATGATCTCGGTGACCTCCACCAATGCCGTTTCCGTACTAAAATTAGGACGGAAACCGGATTGGGATGTGTGGAGCAGATTGTTAGCTTCCAGAAAGCTCGACAGGACACCATGGACGTGTTTTTCTGTGATCTTCGCTAGAGCCGGAAGAAGCGAGATTGGCCTATAATTGGCCAACGCCTCTACGTCGAGACCCGGCTTTTTTAGGAGGGGGATCACCATCGCTCTTTTCCAAGAGCTGGGGACCCTCCCCTCCCTCAAGGAGGCATTGAGGATGGGATTGACCAGTGGATTCACCACCATCGCCATCCCCGCCAAAAATTTGGCGGGGCAGGGGTCAAGTGGTGAACCCGATTTGAGATTGGCCAGCAGCGACCTGGACACCTCGATGGAAACAGCAGGGAAATCGGACAACACCGCCGCAGGTGTACGCGGAAGTCCGCAACCTGCCCCGATGGCGCCACTTCCATCCTCCGATCCCTCCACAAAGGTGGCCTGAATCGCCTTGATCTTATTGGTGAAAAAACCGGCAAGATCACACGCCCACGCATCCGAAGAAGCTGGTGGGGGCAGGTGCGAGCTGGGGGTCGTGAACTCCTTCACGATAGTGAAGATCTCCTTGCAGGAGTTCGCAGATGCCTCAATCCTCCTAGCCAAATAGTCCCTCTTGGCTCCCTGGATGTCCCGATGGTAGGCCTTCACCACCGCCTTATAGGCGAGTTTAGCCTCCCCATCGTACAGACGGCGCCAGGCCCTCTCGGCCACCTTGCATTGACTACGAGCCACACAAAGCGCCTCCGTAAACCACGGTGCAGATTTCCGTGCCGCCGAGGACCGAGGAGCTGCCTTAGGGGCAAGGTCGTCCAGCCTATCTATAAGCCATAGCTGCAGAGCCTCAGTGTCGCTTTCCAAATCACCCGAAAGATGGCATGGGTGATCCAGCAGCGCCTGCTCCAGCATATCAGGTGTTACTCTGTGCAGCGCTCTCGAGGCCGGTCTAGATAGGGTAGAGGCTCTATTGTCGGGCCGCGTGCACTCCAGCACCGAAAATCTGATCAACCTGTGATCGGTCCAGAGCACCGGCAGGGTGTCGACCTCCATAAGTGGGACAGACGAAAACACCTGATCCAGGGTATGGCTCTTCTCGTGTGTTGGCCCTGAGACGAACGGTATAAGACCCAGCGGAGATATAACATCCAACAGTTTGGCCGCGTCAGGGTCATCCGCCGCGTCAAGGTGAAAGTTGAAGTCACCAGCGACGACGCAATGCTGTGTGGTCAGCACCAGCTCAGAGACGGCTGTCTGCAAATCTTCCAGGAAAGTACCCACGGGGCCTGGTGGTCTATAAACCAACAACCCCTTCAGAGCCTGACCCGGAGATAGCCTGAGCGTGAAGGCGAGCGACTCAGCGCTCCCAATGGAGTTCAGGGGAAGCACAGAGCAGGGAACGCTCTTTCTCACCACTACCGCCACTCCCCCACCTCTCCCCTTCACTCTATCCTGGCGGAAAATAGTGTACGCCGGAGGAATGGCTGAGACAACATCCGGATTGGAAGCCTCTCCCAGCCAGGTTTCGGTCAATAACAGACACAGGGGATTTTCCCTGACCAGAAGATCGTAAATATGCAGGGCATGGCATCCTACCGACCTCGTATTCAGCAGCAGGCATAGATGCTTCACGCCAGCTGTTGCTGCGATGTTATACTTTCCTACATTGTGCATAAACGTAATCTCTTTTCATCTAAATTTTCTCTTATAATGTCTCAGACTGGAGACGCTGGTACGAATGGTGCGAGTGGTACTAGTGCAGAGGAAGGTGAGTAGGAAGGTGCTCTTAACATTTCAAAAAATTGCAGACATGCACTTACTATGGAAATATTAGAATATGCGGTCACATCATTGGGTGGGATGGTAACAGTCGTGATTGAGGCACACGAGGCATTCAGAACAGAAGTATTCTATTCTTGGGTTGAATTCCCACCAACAGATGCATGCACACCTACCTTTCATTCTTATACTCCAGATAAACTACAGAAGAATACATTCCATATGAGGACATATAAGTCCCGTTAACTTACCAAGAGCATATAACTTGGTATAAAGGTGCCCTCCCAATAGCACAGATAAAGTGGGACTCTGTCCGCTGAGGAGACAGAGTGACTTGGCCGGCCCGAGCAGCTTACACACCGCATCCAGAGATAGATACATTGCCAGCAGCAGACTTCTGTCCAATTCCCAAAGAAAAAATAAAACTATACAAAAATCTTACACAGTTCGTAATGCGAACACTCACAATTCAACCTCGAAGGGCTACTCAAGCTGGTCAACCACAAGAGACTGCAACAAAAATCACCCCACAAACACTGAACGTGATTATGGGAAGAATGCCCACTAGAAGTGAGCCAATACCGTTCTGGATGGCACAGAAAATAACCCAGCTTGAAGCAGTATTCCCACATACAGGCCGAGAAGAAAAACACAGAACACTGATTATTTGCTTGCCAATGGGAAAAGCTCTTGTTAGAACTGAAATGTATTACCAACATATTGCTCATAATTTGTGCAATTATGTTAGCATTTATTTAGCTATCTTATAGTATATTCTTGATAGATGCATACACAATTAACAGTTATGCAAGTTAGGTTAGCATCTCTGCCACGATTTTAGGTTCTCGAAGACGCCATTTTTATTATAATTGAAACTGTTACTTAATCATTTACGAGAAATGGTCCTTAATAGGTTTTGTTTCTCAAATGCTGTATCTTTCTCATTAACACATGCCTTTCCTGCTACATAGAGGCCTTCTACCATCTGACTAGAGCGGAGGATAAGCCCGATGACCTTGGGCAGTAGATAGCTTGTGCCAGACTGTGGAATCGCAACTCATGTTCTGTACCCCCATTGTATTACAATAGATACCAGTATTTCTCCATAGTAGGCGTTTTTTTGTGGGCTCCTCAAACATAAATTGTGTAACTTTAGGCTTGTTAGAGTCAGCCCCGAAGTCAGCCATCATAGGAGGCTGGTCAGACGGGACTCCACTGCAGTGTACTTTCTGACTAAACTAGGTTGCTTGAATTCTCTACTGCGTCATCGACTCTTCATTCTTGGAAGGCTAGAGGAGGTCAAACTAGGACCTGGGTGGCCCTAGTTGGGTCACTTCCTCCAGTTGCCCCCCAAACAGGGACTCTACCAGGTGGCCCATCCGACCCATAATCGGGGTGTGCGATTGGAGTTGTGAATGGTTGGATGGGCGGATCGAGGATCCTCATATGATAGAGCCTGGTTTTCGTGGCTGCCTCGCCTGTCTGAACGGGCAGCTCCTCATCTAGTGGTCACCTCGGCTGGGGTCCTGAAAAGGCGAAACGTTTGGATCTGACCATTTGGTCCAAAGAGTCGGCAGTGGAGAATAATAGTATTTGACCTGTGAGCACCTGGTGAGTTCATCTTGAATTCTTGGTAAGTGCGGGGCCATCTTGATTAGCTTGGTGGGTCGGTGGACCCTTGTTATATGGAGCGTTTTCTTTTTTAATGTTCTGCCAGGCCACTTGTTGAATTTGACTTATTCTTGAAAAGGCCTGGGGATAGAACCTATCTTGTTTTGGTGCAGTCTAAGGACTGACTTGTCTTGGCGCAGTCTAAGGACTGTCTTGGAGAGCTCATTTGTTTGAGTGTATTTGTTTTATTGTGTGTATGTGAGTTGATTGAGTGCAGAAGTGAATGTGTCTGATGCTAGGATGCCTTGTTGGAGTAAAGCGTGGTGCTCTGGGTGCCGCGCTTGCTCTGTCGAGCATCGGTTGGAGGAAAGGCAGCCTGCGCCTCCAGAAGGCACTCAGAGTTTTGAAATGTATGTGAAGCATGGTATTGGCTATATTATGATTTGTAGATTGTGGCACAGGTATACGAGGGACAATATACTGAGCTTCAGTGGCCACTGGATGGTACGTTTGATGAACAAAAATTGAATTATTTACAGGACAAATTATTTGCTAGAAGAATTAGGCAGTCGATGTTTGATACTTTGCAGGTATGGCAGAAGAAAGCAAAGCAGAGGCGTATACGTGCCGAGAAGGAGTCCAGGAAGTAGGCAATGCAAACAGTGGTTCAGAAAGCTATAGCTTATGAAAAAGAGCAAACTGAAAGGGGTATTGAATGTACAGATAAGAAGTTTTGATTGCAATGTAATAAGTTCTACGTTGTTTGAGAGGATGAGAATACTCTTGGGGCTGCTGGCACCCCCACAGTGCCTGCTGTTTCCCCTCATGTTGGGAAGAGCATTTTACCAAATTGCACTCCAGGGGGGCAGGGAAGGTGGGATTTGGAACTGTGGAAGAAGCCCAGCATATGCCTTCAGACACAGACGGAGGGGATGCACTTAGTTTTACGCTGGAGGAAACTGTAGCCATGATTGGTAGTCTGGAACGGGTCAAAGCACAAAGGCTTGGTAAAATCCCAGAAGACCTTTACTGTGCAAAGCCATCCATATGGGGCTATATACTCAATCTAGTTTTCATCGCTATAGTTTTTTAGGTGGAATTCCGAACACGTGCGAGGGTGCCGAAGTTATCCCAATTTATAAGAAAAGGGATACAGGGGACCCTATAAACTACAAGCTAATTAGCTTGATATATACTGCTTAGAAAGGTTTTAGTAAACTAATCCTGACACAGGCACAAACATGGATTGAGGAAAATAGGATATTGTAACACTTGCAAGCTGATTTTAGGGCTTCCACAAGCACCTTAGATCAGGTGTTCCACTTTTTATTGATCATTTGGAAAGACTGTTGTCATTGGGAAGATGCACCTCCATGTTGTGTTTGTGGATCTAAATCAGCTTTTGATTCAATTCCGCTAGACAATTTGAGGTCTGCGCTAAGGGACGCAGGGATGACTAAAGGACTGCTGCAACTTATAGTACATTTGATACATGAAAGTAATGCACAAGTTAGCTGGAGGAAGGGCAGTAATCTCACTAGAAAAATTAATGTTTTAAGAGGAGTCCACCACTGTTGTGTTTTAGCCTCAACATTATTTACCTTATATATGAATGGGTTAATCAATGCAATGTTTGATTGTGGTGGTGACCCCCCCCAAACTAGCAGGCACACTAATTCCAGTGCTCCTTTTTGTTGATGAAACACTGCTGATCTTGAACACACCAATGGGCATGCAGACATATTAAATAGGTTTGCAAATGTTTGTGACAAATTTGGTCTGGAGATCAACTGCTTGAAAACTAAATTTATGATTTATGGGCCCCATTGATCTTTTAAAGGGAAGCTGAGGCTGGGATTGAAAATTCTTGAGCAGGTTGAAGTTTTTGATTATTTAGGGGTTAGATTGCCTAGTAACCTGTCATGGTCTGCCCATACTCAAAAAAGTCAAATGCCATTGCAACATGTAGAGGCAATGATTATTAAGAAACTAAGGGCCTGTGGCAGCTCGGGGTGTCCCTGAATGACGGGTGTTGGGGCGATCGGGGATATTGACCCTTCGAACAGACTTACTGACACCGGTACTCTGGGTAAAGCAGGTTTTATTGTTTTGAATGTTCTTTTCCTGTGGAGGGTTTTTCTATAATATGGCAGGGGGGATTCTGAGTCGTCAGACAGTCTTTGCTGGCGCTTTTCCATTGTTTTCCTCCTCTCGTCCCGGTGCCTTCTGGGACTGGCGGTTCGCCCGTCCTCCTTCACGATGTCGAGGCGTCTCCCTCGCACAGGAAAGAAAGACAACGAAGATTTAGATACTGGTCGCCGTCTTCACACAGGGAAAGGAGTGAGGGATCACACGTGCACTCTTATCTAACTATGGGCCGCCGTGTTGGGATAGTGAGGGAGGGGAAGTGCACAGGGTGTGAAGTTTACGGTCTTTGCAGCGAGGGTTTAGCCCACTTAAATCCCGCCCAGCCCGAAAGCCGTGACCGTACCTCTGGTAGCCACACTTCCTTCGATGAAGTGTGGCTGTGTGGAACGCCTTCCTGTTGGCCTCCTGGCTTGGTGTACTCCGCTCCTCCGGACTCTCCGCTTCCAGTGCTGCTCTCTCTGTCCTCGTCTCTATCCGCCGTCCCTCGCCGTTCTCCCTCCTCAGATGTCGTCTCCGTCTCACTCCTCCGATGGTCTCTTTCGTCCGCCTCCGGCCTCTGCTCCTGCCTCTCCTCCTCCTTCGTTCTCCGATCCTGCTCGCCTCCACACTCGTCCTCCTCCGTTCTGCTTCTCTCTCCTCCGCAACCGTCCTCCTTCTTCCAACTCCGCTCTGCTCCCGCCTCTCCTCCGAGTGTATAACACACCTGGGATGCTTCCTGACCGGCCTTTACCTGGGGCGAGGGGGTGTGACTCGTGACGTGGTCCTGTTCTAACTCCGCCCACTTAAAGGAGCAGGGTTCGTTGTAGTCTTCCGTATCCGTCTCTTCCAGGACGTCGGTGTCTCTGTTCTAACTCCCCCCACTTAAAGGAGCAGGGTTCGTTGTAGTCTTCCGTATCCGTCTCTTCCAGGACGTCGGTGTCTCTCCAGGTCCCTGTGTGCTGGTTAAAGAGAGGTGAGACAGGTAAGCCTGGTAGACCCGAGCCCTCCCCGTTACAGGGCCATATGTATCATACTACCGTTTAGCGAATTCCAAAGAGCGAATTTTAAGGAATCGCTATTTGGAATTCGCAAAACAGTATGTATGTACAAAATCCCTATTAAATAGCGATTCTTTACCATCCCTAATTTGCGATTAGCAAATTGCTAATCGCAAATTACCCATTCATTTCCACGGACCAGGAGGCCCATAGGAATGAAGGTGCAATTTGCGATTAGCAATTAGCTAATCGCAAATTAGGAATTTCTTCAAGGGTGCAGGGGTGTCTCAAGAACACCCTGCTGCACCCCTGAAAAAGACATTTGGGGGCATATGGCGCTCATACATGCCCTAAGGGCATGCATGGGCGTCATATGGCACCTTTTGTTTTTTGGAAAAAAGCTTTTTGAAAAGAATTCGCAAATTACCACCAACTAGAAGTTGGTGGTAATTTGCGAATCCTTAATGGCATTTTTTGAATATTTTTTGTTTGATACATTGCATTTAAGGAATCGCAAAATTTGTGATTCCTTAAGTGCAATCGCAAAATAAGGAATTGCAAATTTTGCTATTCCTTATTTTGCAAAAAACACAGTTGATGGACAGAATGTAGAACAATGTCATACATTCACCCCAGTACAAGGATCTGGGCCTAAATCCATCGTTTATTTGCACTCCACACCACCCAGGGTTAGACACTGGCTATATGCAAATCAGCTCTGACCCTGTGCCCCATGGGAACAGTCCAGTCCGAACTACCAAGCCATGTCTTTCCCAGACCGGAATCAAGCATCCAAGGACCGGTTTCTGGCTATCAGCCTTCTTTCAGCCTGGATAGCTTGACTCCAGTGGTGTGGAGAGCCTGGGACTCACGTCTGAGTATACCCAGCACACTCGGGGTGAAAATTGCAAAAAACACAGTTGATGGATAGAATGTAGAACAATGTCATACATTCACCCCAGCACAAGGATCTGGGCCTAAATCCATTGTTTGTTTGCACTCCACACCACCCTGGGTTAGACACTGGCTATATGCAAATCAGCTCTGACCCTGTGACCCATGGGAACAGTCTAGTCCGAACTACCAAGCCATGTCTTTCCCAGACCGGAATCAAGCATCCAAGGACCGGTTTCTGGCTATCAGCTTTCATTCAGCCTGGATAGCTTGACTCCAGTGGTGTGGAGAGCCTGGGACTCACGTCTGAGTATACCCAGCACACTTGGGGTGAAAATTGCAAAAAACACCCCCCAAACCATATAGACTGGCATCAACAGTAATAATACATTCTTTCTTAATGCGAAATAATTTAAGTGTAGGAAGCATTCATGATGTCATATTTAATTGCTTCAAAAGAACGTTGTTGCAAATCAGTCCATTCATACTTAACGCCCTGTCTTAAAAGTTTTCTCGAAGGCTCCATTTTTGTGGCAAAATGAACAACAAACTTGCTGTAATATTCACACATACCAGTGAATGAATGAAGTTGATCTCTGTTTTCTGGAGAGGGAGCCTCAGTAATAGCCTCAACATTAGATCTTTACAGAACAACCCCACTCCCTGAAAGCGTATGTCCCAGATACTCAACAGATTTTTTGAACAAGTTGCAGTTGTGTGCTTTGAGAGTCAAGCCACTTTGTTCTAACTTTCCACAAACATCATCTAAGTGCTTTTCATGTTGAACTGTATTTTTAGAGAAGACCAAAATGTCATCTTGAAAGTATTTTACGTAGCTGTCAACGTCTCTAAAAATTTGAAACATTCTTTGAAACACTGACGCAGCGGATGCAAGTTCAAATGGCATGCAAGTGTATTGGAACAAACCTTGTGGTGTCATGAATGTGTTGTAAGGAAGAGTAATACGTAGGCCGAGTCATATAGAACAGGATCACAGCTTTATTCATAAGATCACTTCTTGGTTATAGGTTACAAGATGTTAGGTAGATCCTTTAAGGTGCCCCACCAGGAGCAGCCTCCTCGCTGCTCAGCCCTTCCACCCACTGATTCTCCCTTCCAATACAAACACACTTAACATTCTATATTACCTCATCATAGGCTGAGCAGCAAGGCAGAGAACTTCTGTAGGGAGAGTGCATTGAGTAATTCGTACGGTACACAGTCAAAATATAGAGTTGATAATATCGAATTGCCATAATATCGAGTCCTAAAAGTCGAAGGTAAGAAATATCGACAACCAAAATATTGACGTTGAAAATATCGATTTATGTGTGTGTTAATAATATCGAACACATTAATTTCGAAACATGTAATATCGAAGCTCAAAATATTGATAGGCAAAAATATTGATATTTAAAAGTGATGTTTTAAAGTCTGTTAAGTAATGATATAGTAAAATGTTGTCTATATATAATGTAATTTATAAATATAACTTAAATAATTTTAGCTATAAGTTTATGAGCGGGATGTAGAGTTTATAGGGGATAAGGGTGGGTAGTGTTTTAAAAAAGTATAGTGTAATTATAGAATAAGAAATTTCGAATTTTATTCGAAATTTCAAAATTTCGAAAATTATAATAAATATTTGTAAATTGTGAAATTGTATAGAAAATTATTGATTAATGTTAAATTTTTTGTATAGTTTTTTTGTGTATTTAGTAAAAAGTATTGTAAATATATATGTATTATTAAATATTTAATAAAGAAATGTAGAAAAATTTTAGGAGCGGGATGTAGAGTTTATAGGGGATAAGGGTGGGTAGTGTTTTAAAAAAGTATAGCGTAATTATAGAATAAGAAATTTCGAATTTTATTCGAAATTTCAAAATTTCGAAAATTATAATAAACATTTGTAAATTGCGAAATTGTATAGAAAATTATTGATTAATGTTTAATTTTTTGTATAGTTTTTTTGTGTATTTAGTAAAAAGTATTGTAAATATATATGTATTATTAAATATTTAATAAAGAAATGTAGAAAAATTTTAGGAGCGGGATGTAGAGTTTATAGGGGATAAGGGTGGGTAGTGTTTTAAAAAAGTATAGTGTAATTATAGAATAATACATTTCGATTTTTATTCAATAATTCAAATTTGTGAAATTTATAATAATTATTCGTAAATTGCGAAATTGTATAGAAATTTATGGATTAGTGTTTAATGTTTGGTATAGTTTTTTTGTGTATTTAGTGAAAAGAATTGTAATCATAAATTTAGTATTACATTTTTAAATTATAAATTACGTATAATTTTAGGAGCGGGATGTAGAGTTTACAGGGGATAAGGGTGGGTAGTGTTTTAAAAAAGTATAGTGTTATTATAGAATAATAAATTTCGGATTTTATTTAAAAATTTCGAAATTTATAATAATTATTTGTAAATTGCGAAATTGAAAAGAAATTTATGGATTAGTGTTTAATGTTTGGTATAGTTTTTTTGTGTATTTAGTGAAAATTATTCTAATTAAATGTAGTATTACATTTTCAAATAAAAAATTACGTATAATTTTAGGAGCGGGATGTAGAGTTAATAGGGGATAAGGGTGGGTAGTTTATTAAAAATGTAGAGTGTAAAAAATTATTTTAGAAATTTCGCCACTAGAAAATTTATAAATAATTTAGAAAATGTAAAAAATAAATTCACATTGTGCGATATAGGATATAACAATAATGATTTATGTATAAAGTTTGATAGTGTGACAATGGGTATATAGTGGGTATATTTATGACAGTAATCTTGCCTTTATAAGGTAAAAAGGAAAAATTTATTGTTCAATTGAAAAAATTTTAAAAAAAAAATTGTCATATACATTTTGTAAAATAGAAATAAATATGTATTTAATAAATATTTACATTGTGTAACTGGGTATATAGTGGATAAAAACGGTTATTGTTAGAAATAGTTTGTTACTTCATACAAAATTTGACAAGTATATTAATTATGGAAAGTGTGTAGCAATTAACTGCATTAAGTGTTAATTGGATGCAATTACTTGATTTAAACGGTGATTGGAGTAGGAATAGTAAAATATTAATGTTTAATGGCAGCACTTATCCTAATTAAATGGTGATTGGAGTTTGAATATTTCATTATTAATGTTTATTGTCCAGCACTTACCAAAATTAAATAGTGATTGGAGTTGGAACAGTAAATTAAATAGGTTCTGTGTCCAGCACTTACCCTAATTAAATGGTAATTGGAGTTGGCATAGTAAATTAAATATGTTCTGTGTCCAGCACTTACCCTAATTAAATGGTAATTGGAGTTGGAATAGTAAATTAAATATGTTCTGTGTCCAGCACTTACCCTAATTAAATGGTGATTGGAGTTGGAATAGTAAATTTTATAGGTTCTGTGTCCAGCACTTACCCTAATTAAATGTTGTTTTGAGTTGGAATAGTAATTTATTAAGGTTTAGTGTCCAAAACTTACCCTAATTAAATGGTGATTGGAGTTGGAATAGTAAATAAAATTGGTTCTGTGTCCAGCACTTACCCTAATTAAATGTTGATTGGAGTTGGAATAGTAAATTATTAAGGTTTAGTGTCCAGCACTTACCCTAAATAAATGGTGATTGGAGTTGGAATAGTAAATACATACGTTCGGTGTCCAGCACTTACTCAAATGAAATGGTGATTGGAGTTGGAATAGTAATTTATTAAGGTTTACTGTCCAGCACTTACCCTAATTAAATGGTGATTGGAGTTGGAATAGTAAATAAAATAGGTTCTGTGTCCAGCATTTACCCTAATTAAATGTTGATTGGAGTTGGAATAGTAAATATTAAGGTTTAGTGTCCAGCACTTACCCTAATTAAATGGTGATTGGAGTTGGAATAGTACATTTTATAGGTTGTGTGTCCAGCACTTACCCTAATTCAATGGTGATTGGAGTTGGAATAGTACATTAAATATGTTCTGTGTCCAGCACTTACCCTAATTAAATGTTAATTGGAGTTGGAATAGTAAATTGAATATGTTCTGTGTCCAGCACTTACCCTAATTAAATGGTGATTGGATTTGGAATAGTAAATTAAATAGGTTCTGTGTCCAGCACTTACCCTAATTAAATGTTAATTGGAGTAGGAATAGTAAATTAACTAGGTTCTGTGTCCAGCACTTACCCTAATTAAATGGTGATTGGAGTTGGAATAGTAAATTAAATAGGTTCTGTGTCCAGCACTTACCCTAATTAAATGGTGATTGGAGTTGGAATAGTAAATGAAATAGGTTCTGTGTCCAGCACTTACCCTAATTAAATGGTGATTGGAGTTGGAATAGTAATTTATTAAGGTTTACTGTCCAGCACTGACCCTAATTAAATGGTGATTGGAGTTGGAATAGTAAATTAAATATGTTCTGTGTCCAGCACTTACACTCATTAAATGGTGATTGGAGTTGGAATAGTAAATTAAATATGTTCTGTGTCCAGCACTTACCCTAATTAAATGTTAATTGGAGTTGGAATAGTAAATTAAATAGGTTCTGTGTCCAGCACTTACCCTAATTAAATGGTGATTGGAGTTGGAATAGTAAATTAAATAGGTTTTGTGTCCAGCACTTACCCTAATTAAATGGTGATTGGAGTTGGAATAGTAAATGAAGTAGGTTCTGTGTCCAGCACTTACCCTAATTAAATGGTGATTGGAGTTGGAATAGTAATTTATTAAGATTTACTGTCCAGCACTTACCCTAATTAAATGTTAATTGGAGTTGAAATAGTAAATTAAATAGGTTCTGTGTCCAGCACTTACCCTAATTAAATGGTGATTGGAGTTGGAATAGTAAATTAAATAGGTTCTGTGTCCAGCACTTACCCTAATTAAATTATGATTGGAGTTGGAATAGTAAATGAAATAGATTCTGTGTCCAGCTCTTACCCTAATTAAAGGGTGATTGTAGTTGGAATAGTAAATGAAATAGGTTCTGTGTCCAGCACTTACCCAAATTAAATGGTGATTGGAGTTGGAATAGTACATTTTTAAGGTTTACTGTCCAGGACTTACCCTAATTAAATAGTGATTGGAGTTGGAATAGTAAATTAAATATGTTCTGTGTCCAGCACTTACCCTAATTAAATGTTGATTGGAGTTGGAATAGTAAATTAAATAGGTTCTGTGTCCAGCACTTACCCTAATTAAATGTTAATTGGAGTTGGAATAGTAAATTAAATAGGTTCTGTGTCCAGCACTTACCCTAATTAAATGTTAATTGGAGTTGGAATAGTAAATTAAATAGGTTCTGTGTCCAGCACTTACCCTAATTAAATGGTGATTGGAGTTGGAATAGTAAATTAAATAGGTTCTGTGTCCAGCACTTACCCTAATTAAATGGTGATTGGAGTTGGAATAGTAAATGAAATAGGTTCTGTGTCCAGCACTTACCCTAATTAAATGGTGATTGGATTTGGAATAGTAATTTATTAAGGTTTACTGTCCAACACTTACCCTAATTAAATGGTGATTGGTGTTGGAATAGTAAATTAAATATGTTCTCTGTCCAGCACTTACCCTGATTAAATGGTGATTGGAGTTGGAATAGTAAATTAAATATGTTCTGTGTCCAGCACTTACCCTAATTAAATGGTAATTGGAGTTGGAATAGTAAATTAAATATGTTCTGTGTCCAGCACTTACCCTAATTAAATGGTGATTGGAGTTGGAATAGTAAATTAAATAGGTTTTGTGCCCAGCACTTACCCTAATTAAATGGTGATTGGATTTGGAATAGTAAATGAAATAGGTTCTGTGTCCAGCACTTACTCTAATTAAATGGTGATTGGAGTTGGAATAGTAATTTATTAAGGTTTACTGTCCACCACTTACCCTAATTAAATGTTAATTGGAGTTAGAATAGTAAATTAAATAGGTTCTGTGTCCAGCACTTACCCTAATTAAATGGTGATTGGAGTTTGAATAGTAAATTAAATAGGTTCTGCGTCCAGCACTTACCCAAATTAAATGGTGATTGGAGTTGGAATAGTAAATGAAATAGCTTCTGTGTCTAGCACTTACCCTAATTAAATGGTCATTGCAGTTGGAGTAGTAAATTTAATAGGTTCTGTGTCCAGCACTTACCCTAATTAAATGTTGGTTTGAGTTGGAATTGTAATTTATTAAGGTTTATTGTCCAAAACGTACCCTAATTAAATGGTGATTGGAGTTGGAATAGTAAATTAAATATGTTCTGTGTCCAGCACTTACCCTAATTAAATGGTGATTGGATTTGGAATAGTAAATTAAATAGGTTCTGTGTCCAGCACTTACCCTAATTAAATGTTGGTTTGAGTTGGAATAGTAATTTATTAAGGTTTAGTGTCCAAAACTTACCCTAATTAAATGGTGATTGGAGTTGGAATAGTAAATTAAATATGTTCTGTGTCCAGCACTTACCCTAATTAAATGTTAATTGGAGTTGGAATAGTAAATTAAATATGTTCTGTGTCCAGCACTTACCCTAATTAAATGGTGATTGGATTTGGAATAGTAAATTAAATAGGTTCTGTGTCCAGCACTTACCCTAATTAAATGTTGGTTTGAGTTGGAATAGTAATTTATTAAGGTTTAGTGTCCAAAACTTACCCTAATTAAATGGTGATTGGAGTTGGAATAGTAAATTAAATATGTTCTGTGTCCAGCACTTACCCTAATTAAATGCTAATTGGAGTTGGAATAGTAAATTGAATATGTTCTGTGTCCAGCACTTACCCTATTTAAATGGTGATTGGATTTGGAATAGTAAATTAAATAGGTTCTGTGTCCAGCACTTACCCTGATTAAATGTTAATTGGAGTAGGAATAGTAAATTAAATAGGTTCTGTGTCCAGCACTTACCCTAATTAAATGGTGATTGGAGTTGGAATAGTAAATTAAATAGGTACTGTGTCCAGCACTTACCCTAATTAAATGGTGATTGGAGTTGGAATAGTAAATGAAATAGGTTCTGTGTCCAGCACTTACCCTAATTAAATGGTGATTGGAGTTGGAATAGTAAATTAAATATGTTCTGTGTCCAGCACTTACCCTAATTAAATGCTAATTGGAGTTGGAATAGCAAATTAAATAGGTTCTGTGTCCAGCACTTACCCTAATTAAATGGTGATTGGAGTTGGAATAGTAAATGAAGTAGGTTCTGTGTCCAGCACTTACCCTAATTAAATGGTGATTGGAGTTGGAATAGTAATTTATTAAGGTTTACTGTCCAGCACTTACCCTAATTAAATGGTGATTGGAGTTGGAATAGTAAATTAAATAGGTTCTGTGTCCAGCACTTACCCTAATTAAATGGTGATTGGAGTTGGAATAGTAAATGAAATAGATTCTGTGTCCAGCACTTACCCTAATTAAATGGTGATTGGAGTTGGAATAGTAAATGAAATAGGTTCTGTGTCCAGCACTTACCCAAATTAAATGGTGATTGGAGTTGGAATAGTAAATTATTAAGGTTTTGTGTCCAGCACTTACCTAACTTAAATGGTGATTGGAGTAGGAATAGTAAATTACATAATTCTGTGTCCTTCACCTATTTACTTTATATGTAGATGGGTGTATGAATAATAACTTATATAGGTTCAGTGTATAGTATGTACTCTAATTACATGTGGTATATAGAAATAGACAGAACATTACATTTATAACACTTTTGAAAAAGACATAGACATTATTTTGCAATAGGTATAAGAAAATAATTACACAATTTTTTGGATTTTTTTTATTTATTCAACATTTGAAAATAACGACAAGATATTATTTTTATAAAGCAATGTTTAGTATAATTAATACAAAATATAAGGAAAATGTTCTTTGAAAAATCACATTTTTGAGTAGTTGTTTCGAAAAGTACTTTTAATGTATAGAGAAAAAATGGTTAGTTAACATTATGCAATGTATGATAGTATACATACATATTAAAATTATTATTTCTTCATAAAACATAAAACATGTGTAATGAAAAAAATTATTCACATATTTAAATAAAATATAGTGCTCTACAGATGATGATATTAACACATGAACATCTTTAAAAGTATAATATAATATTAAGAATCTTGATCAGAACATTTCGATCATAATCATGGATTTTTTTAAGTATACAACATTTTTATGTATAATTATTATTATTAATACATAATTTGTAATAATAATCACATATTAGTCATATTGTAAAAAAGTTATACATCACAAAAACAAATACAATATTACACATTTTGCAATATACTTATTTTAATAAATATTACATTAAATATTAAAATATTTTAATACTTAATGTAATAAATATTAAAAGTATGTAAAATATACAATAATATTTAGAAAAATAATATATTTATCAAACAATGTAGTATACAAGTTTTTGTACATTATACATAATTTCTAAACATATATATTACAACAATGGACATTTATAGTAGTACTTTTCACAGTTAGACATAATTAGGGTCTTTTATTTTGTAACCGCTCTTAGTCTTTTTGCATTATTTTGGGAAAGGGAAAGTCGCGGTTGGAAGCAGGTTCACGTTTGAGTAGGTAAGATTCTAGTTTTATATTTTTAAAGTCTTTTAACAAAAAATTAAAGGTAGTCCTTTGTTATTTAGGGGTTGGTAATTAAAGTATGACTATTTAGATATTATGGAGTGCACTCAATACGTATTTCCGTTATCAAGGCTTTGTGGCATTTGAAGTAGTTGGAGTTAGTGAGTCTGTTGTATGATTTAAATTTATATTTAAAAAGTTGGGATGTTATGTTTATATAGTATGCTATATTCGTTAGTGTTATGTCGGTGGGATTGTTTAAAGAATTTTTTTATCGTATTTTGAAACAGCTTTTTCCGTTTCCGATTACTGATTTTTTTGGGGAAGGAAGTGTGTTTCAGTTGTTAGAACGGAGATGTATAACATTCTCTCTTTTTTTTTTGAGTTCCCTGAAACCTTTATCACATTTTAAGATTATAGTCGTCATTTTCAATGGCATTTCAAGACACGTTTTATTTGGATGATGGATACATTTAGCACAGTTAATTGCAAAATATTTAATGATTTGTTTTATTAAGTTTTTGAGATTTACACACTATATTGTTGGTAAAGGATTAATCGTTTTGATGCTGTATTTTAAGGTAAATTATTCATTTATATTATTTTATTTGGATGGGAACAGTATTTAAATAAAATATTTTTGATATAATGACATACTTATTTAGTCGATTTATAATTGTGATTAGAAATAAATTAGACTAAATAAATAATGATTTGTTATATTATAATATGTGTGGTATCATATTAAGGATATTGCCCTATGTTTATCCATTTATTTACTTATTACAATTAGTTTAATGTTTTGGCTATCATTTTGAGATATTCGAGTCCTCTTGTTGTAGGATAGAGTTGGACTTGTTGTTGAAGATATAGATACATTTGAGCAGTTTATCTAGAGAGTTTTGGTTTTAGTTGTATGACAGATTGATCCATTCGTAGTTTCTGAAAGCTTTGCTCTTTTTGGATAGCTGTGATTAGCTTGTGTAATGTGGGTGTTGTACGTCCAGTAGAAGAGAGGAAGGCGTTGTGCCAACCTTCAACAGCATTGTTTGTTTTAGCCTCTTGGTTCAGCGTTGGTAGATATAAATTCCACCAGGGAATTAAAAATTTAGGCTGGCGTCTGTGGCCTGACCTATGTAGTCTCCCTACCCAGTTGTCCTCAAAGTAATCTAAAAGTGGGGCAAGTCTTTGCTCATTTTGGGTGTAGAAAGGACTTTCAATTAATAGATTGTAATGTTCGACCACGTCAGTTATTGGTACATATGCCAGAGCAATGAGATGTTTAATTTGGTATGCAAAAGTTATATTTGTTGCATACTCAACACTAAGGGCAGATTTTTGTAAATGTCTCCAGAGACATTGATTGAAATGAAAATAACATCCTTGAATGGATGTGTGTGGGTAAGTTTTCAAAATAGAATTAATCATAGCTTGTTCGAAGTCTATGATTATTTTCATTGGGAAGTAGTCAGATGTTTGTTCTTTTATTTTTTGCAAAATTTCTGTATAAGTTGTGGCTTGTTTGTTCGGTAATAAACAGTATATGAATGGGATACAGGTATTATGATATTGCCCATGAATTGTGTACAATTTGTAGAAAGGTTTTGGGCATATAGAAAAAGTTCCATCCATCATCCGAGTAGCACTTTCTTTCAATTTTTTAATGTTGTTATTCGTCGCAAACATGATTATTCTTTTGTCTTTGCTATGATTATCATAAAAGATAAATGGTTCGTCATTATGAGTGATTACAAGGTCAGGTGGAATTATGACTTCCTCAAAAGTTCTAGGAATTGGTATATTGGGTCTACTTGCTTTTTTTGTCCTTGCTATTGTTCTTTTAATGGAAGCAATTGATGGTAACTGACCTCTTGCTTCTCTGGGAACTTTAGGTAGTAATTCTTTCAGAATTACGCTGCTAGGTAGGTCAGATGTGCTACTTAATTCTTTGATATTCTCAAGAGTGGATCTCACTTCGATTTCCGAGAAGTTTGGTGGATGATTATGTTCAGTAGTATTAATAACACTTGTTTCCCTGGTTGTAGCACGCCCATAGCATTTATTCGAGTAATATTTTGTACATTTCCAGTTCACTTTAAGGTCTTTTTGTTTCTCCTGAGTATAATTGTAGCCCATATAGCATAATAAAAATGTTCCTTTCTGAGATGTAATAAATCTTGCATCTTCAGTCATTCTTGAGTTCTGTTATCTAGAAAAGTTATTATAAAAATATTATGAAAATGTGTAATTTATAAAACATTATAAACTAAGCATGTACTATTTCTAGTTTCTTACTTACCAACAGTAAAGTTGTATGTTTCGAAAGTAGGTGTAGTTTCTGTCAGATGTTGTTGTCCTATTGCTAGGTCTGTTGAAAAAAAGTGAAGTATGTTATAGGATATGTTTAAATGTTTTTTTTGTTACAGTTTTGCTAGTCTCTAACGTGACAAATAAATAAGTTACTTTATTTGGATTTTAAAAGAGAAATTTGCAAGACAATACTAACTGAAGTATTAAAAGAGTCAACTATTGTTATTGTCTATTCTATAGAGTTTATAATGACTTGTTATGTTTCACTTTCGTACTTACCAAGAGATTTAGAGTTGTAGCAGAATGTTTGTTCTTGGATGTGAATTATCTGTTTTCAGTTCTTTTGAGGTCTGTTTAGAGAGAAAGTTTCAGAAAATTACCAATGTGTTTATATGTTGGAAAAAGAATAGACACTTTTTATAAAGCATTGTTACTTATTTTGTGAAAAGAACATGGTATCACACATGTATTATGAGTTAAAGCAGAAGAAACATATTAGAGAACATGAAGAGACAATTTTTTATAAAGCATTGTTACTTATTTGGTGAAAAGAACCTGGTATCACACATGTATTATGAGTTAAAGTAGAAGAAACATATTACAGAACATGAAGAGACAATTTTTTATAAAGCATTGTTACTTATTTGGTAGAAAAAAACCTGGGATTACAATATGTATTATGAGTTAAAGCTGAAGAAACACATTAGAGAGCATGAGTTTAGGACACTACTTGTCTAATTACTTTAAGAAAATAAATAAAATATGTAGATACTTTTTTATAGTCAAAGTGTCGAATATCTTGAAGCAAAAGTAGAACTTTATTTTTTTGTAGAGTCTGTTTTAAGAAAAAGTACATAGAGAAACAACATTTTAGTTTAAAAATCTTGGTATATAAGTAATAGTTAATAAAACATTAGAAATTATTAACAGAGCTATATGATTACTTACTTGTAGTATTAGGAAGTATTTTCTTGCACAGAAGAATGTAGATGTTGCTCCCAAAACTGGCAGTATGTGGTCACGTAGAATATTACCTGCAATTTGTATGGATGTTTGTGACTGGTTTATATAGGCTATGTGTAATTAGGTTTGCAATCTGATTGGTCACATATGTTAAGACGAGTTACAATTGGTTAGTTTGAATTTTTTTAAGTAAAAAAATTAAGTTATATGTGATTTGATTGTTTATATAGAGGAAGAGAAATGATGTATTTATGTATTAAAAAACCCTTGTAATAAATATAGTATTTTTATAATGAGTACAATCTATAAAATAATGTATGTTTACAATCAGTGTTTATAAAAATATCGTTAGTAAGAAACAAAAAAAAGTTAGTAAATGATAATGTTATTTAATAATAGTAAAATAAATTAGTGAAGTATTTACAAATGTGTGTATTACTAAGAGAGTAGATGATTTGGGGTTATATATCAAAAAAAGAGTTTTTTTAAGCTTTCGATATTTTTAGGTAGACGAAATTAGTGTTATCGGTATTTTAGTTTTCGATATTTTTGTAGCGTGCTATATGTAGTATTGAGTGTCGATATTATGGTAGTCGAAAATAATGTTAACGATATTTGTGTAGTCAATATTTTTGTGCATCGATATTGTTGGATCGATATTTTTGTAAGTTTCATGTAAAGTATAGGGTGTCGATATTAGTGATATCGATGTTTGAGACTCGATGTTATTGTAGGTCGATTTTTGTGAAATCGAAATTCTGTCAGTGATTCAATTCATACATTACAACACATCTCCCCCTTATAGTGAGGGAGATAAAACACACATCTCAGCAGAGGATGCATTAACAAAAAGGTAAATATACATCACCCCCCTGCTATAAGGATCATAACAATCAAATAAATGGAGATTGTGAAACATACAAATGAGTGTAAAGGAGGATGCATAAAACAACAAAATTACTATACACATCTCCCCCTTATAATGATCATAAACAACAAAGAATGCAAGATAAAGAAATACATACTAAAAACTTAAAAACCGTGGATACTATCCACCATAATACACACCCCAAACTGCGGGAACAATACCCTCACACCTCACAGAGTACCCATTGTGCTACAATCTAAGGCACAAAACTGCGGCAGAACAGGGATCTACAACCCTCAACTGCACATACCAATAACAGGACAGGCATACCTCAAAGAAGAGGAAAAAGACTCTACCCATACTAAAACAAGGTAAATATAATACAAACACTCTTGAAACACTGTGGAAACTTAATATGGGTATCTTTAAACCCAAAGTGCACAGCCAAAATGCACAGTCCAAACACCTTCCAAGAGGTAATATCCACATACCGGGTATTACCAAAACAAATAAGTCAAAGAAGCCATACGAGAGGTAGACTTCCCACGTGCGCACCCGTAACACACAATCCAAGCACCTTCCATGAGGCAACAACCACATACAGGGTATTACCAAAACCAATAAGTCAGAGAAGCCACACAAGAGGTAGACTTCCCACATGCGCACCCGTAAAGCACAGTCCAAACACCTTCCATGAGGCAACAACCACATACAGGGTATTACCAAAACCAATAAGTCAGAGAAGTCACACAAGAGGTAGACTTCCCACGTGCGCACCCGTAACACAAAGTCCAAGCACCTCACATGAGGTAACAACCATATACAGGGTATCATTAAAAACAAGTAAAACAGAGAAGCCTGGTAAGAAGAAGTCTTCTCACGTGCGCACGCATAACGCACAGTCTAAGCACATACTCAAAAGGCAACCCTCCAGAACCAACCTCATACTATAAGAAGACATTTTGAAAGATGAGAAACACAACACCATAAATCAGCTTATAAAAAAAACTTAACACCCCATATAAGATAAAATATGTACTGTCACATGAAAACAATAAACTAAAAAAAATGAAGTAGTCACCGTGGTCATACTGAATCTTGGATACGTGTGAACAGCAAAATGGAAAAACAGTATCTTGGTTGAAGATTACCCTTAACCATTGTCGGTTTCCTATGACATCATCCATAACTAAAGTCCATGGTGTGGTGCTCGTGTGGAGATGGCAGGAATCAGGAATCCAAGAAGACCTTGCAAAATGTGGAAAGCAGAAAGTTGCTGCAGCAAGAGAACATGAACACTACATTAGCAATGGAATCTTCAATTTTTATAAAAAAAAAGTGATTGGCAAATCGGGAGCATAGGAGCAGGCACTAGCAAGGAAAAATAGCGGTCGCCAACCACAAGATGGCGGCACGCTGACGACCTCACAGCAGAGTGGCCCACGGTGCGTTCATGCACTAAGAAGTCCGAGGAGATAACAGAGAGCAGGACGTCACTGCTGAGGATTGCGGGGTTATAAAGAAGAATGTCACCAAGGGAGCAGCAAAAGAACGCTGCATAGAAGGTACACATGCTCGCGCTTTCCATTTAAATATTCTGTGGGGTCAAACTGGCAGAAAGTAACAAAAGCTTGCAGGGCACTCAAAAACAAAAATAAAATAAAAATCGATGTCCCCAACAGTTCCTTTATTAAAATACTAGCGGTGAAGTCCAAATGACAAAAGTCAGCGAGTGCAAACATGATTGTGCACAAGATCAAACAGGTCACTCTTTGAAATATCCATGGGTGAGCTCACTTCCAAAATTAACCTCGCCACAATTCAAGACAGGTGGCACACAATACCGTGACACTCCTCTTGTGTGCTACAAATCCTCCCAGCAAAAAGACACAGCAAACAAATCCATACAACATGGGTGGGAAAGAGACACGTATATGAACACAAGGAATTCAGTGTGCCTCCGTTACAATTGTTACCTCTTGCACACAAAGTACTTTCCTGAGTGCAGACACACAGGGTACTCACGGTAATGAAATGCTGCCCACACTGTAGGAAGAACACACTAGTCCAGTCCGACAGTACATATAGATAAAACCTGTTGTCAGGCCATGACACTTCTTGTGCAGGTTAAAGGTCCAAAGAAGGCAAGGAAATTACAGCAGGATGTGCAAAACTGCTGCACCTCTGTGAAACTAGTTGCTGGAGAGACAGTTCAAGGGGCAGAAGTCCTTCAAGTGACAGCAAGTCACTCAGGCCAATACAGGGACTGGCACCTTGAGTTGTGGGCGACCGATGACAGGGTCACTGGTGGGGCTTGGGTGGGGGTGCCAGTTTGCTTTACCCATTAAAGACATTTTCATACCTTAGAGTCCTTAATGTCCTTAGTTCCTTTGGTCTTGCTTACTCCACGCGTAAGGTTCTTCAGATCGGCGCTAGTGTTGTAAGGAAGATTAATACGTAGGCCGAGTCATGTAGAACAGGATCACAGCTTTATTCATAAGATCACTTTTTGGTTACAGGTTACAAGATGTTAGGTATATCCTTTAAAGTGCCCCACCAGGAGCAGCCTCCTCGCTGCACAGCCCTTTCACCCAACTGATTCTCCCTTCCAATACAAACACACTCAACATTCTATATTACCTCATCATATGCTGAGCAGCAAGGCAGGGAACTTCTGTAGGGAGGGTGCATTGAGTAATCAGTACATTACAAAAGAATGCTGTATATTTTCTAGAATCCTCAGTAAGTTCTGTTTGGCGGTAGGCCGATCTGAGATCAAGAGTAGAAAATATTTGTTCCACATCTAAAAGTGGCATTATTAGAATTTACAGCCTGAATCATCAAGCCGAAATCGGCTCGCAAAGGGCCAGATTCTGAGAATCTGGCCCTTTGCAAGCGCTATTTTTGCATTTGGGATTTATCATCCCAAATGCAAAAATCGGTAATAGCGATTTTGCTATTTTGCGAGGAATTACATTTAAGGAATCTCTATTTGAGATTCCTTAAATGCAATTCATCATCCATTTAAAAATTGCGAATTCGCAATTTCGGCCCGCTATTTACCGTGATGTCAAACCTCGTGGTTAATAGCGAAAACTTAGAAAAATGCTTTTAAAAGCATTTTTCTAAGTTGCATGTTGCACACACACATGTCCTTTGGACATGTGTGTGCGCAACACCTGTTTCAATTTGCATTTAAGGGGTGCTACAGGGTGTCCTTTGGACACCCCTGGCACCCTTTAAATCGCTATCCTATTTGCGATTAGCTAATTGCTAATCGCAAATAAGGAATACTCCCCATTCATTCCTATGGGCCTTTTGGCCCATAGGAATGAATGGGGAGTTATTCCTTATTTGCGATTAGCAATTTGCTAATCGCAAATAAGGATTGTGTAGGACTCGCAAATCTTTTTGCGATTCCTACATGAATCCCGTTTTGCGAGTCTGTAATAGCGATTCCTTATGATTCGCTATTATAGACTCGCAAAACGGGTCTTTGATGAATCAGGCTGTTAATGCTCTTAAGCCTATACACACTCTCAATTTTTTATCTGGTTTACGTACAAAAAAACTATGGGAAATACCGATTCTGATGATTCTATTGGTTCAATGATACCCTGTTTTAATAAATATTCTAGAATTACTTTAAGTTCTTCCCTGATATTAAACAGAACACTTCTGAGTTTTTGTACCACAGGGGTATTTAACACAATTCTGTGTGGGAAATTTTTAAGCTTACCTAATTTGTCACAAAAAACATTTTTCAAAGCTTTTAATAAGCTTACATCCTTTTTAGGCCTCGTTCGAGACCTATTGCTGCCAAGTTGCTTGTCAACGGACACAGACAGGGTCACGAGCGGCGATTCAGGTCCGTGAACGCGCAGATTCTGGTCTGTGCACGCGCACCAGCCGCCACCACATGCACTAGCGCGCACAGACGCACCAGCCGGCACCAGCCGCCCCCAGCCGCGCGCACACGCACCAGCTCACACACGCACCAGCCGCGCAGACACGCACCAGCTCACACACGCACCAGCCGCCCCCAGCCACACACAAACGCACCGGCTGCCCACACACGCACCAGCCGCCATGGCCGCGCACACACGCACCAGCCGCCCGAGCCTGTGCACGAGCCCCCAAGGCACCAAGTCTCACTCACCGGGTGTCATCTCCTCCGCCTCCATTGACGTGGCACACACGGGGCTTCCCTCACTGATGGGAGCCCCGCACTTTTATCCACAGCCTCAGTCAATACTTTTCTGCTGCCACCACCGGGCTCCCCCTCCGGCATGGGAGCCCGGCGTCACCACTTCCATCTCGGCGAGTCACTTCGTGCACGAGCTTATGGCGGAAGTCCCACCCCACAGCAAGCATGACGCTGCCGGACTTCCGGATTTCGCTCCAGTCGGGCCGGTGGCTTGCCAGGAACTCAAGCGATTTCCAGGTACTTGTTTACAAGTGTATTTTTTCGTGAGGCTGAAAATGTCTGCTCGGCATTGAGCGCTGGTTGAAAGTGCTGAGCCGACGGTAGTGAGTGCGGAAGTGCTGCCCGCGCCCTCCGCCGGGGCGCCGCGGGGATGTGGGCAAGGTGTTTACAAAAAACATACAAGAGCAGACCAGGTCTATAAGATGGTGTGTCGCCATACCATGAAACTGTGAAGCCATGAGATGAGTGTATGAGCGAATGCTGCCAAAGACATATGCTTTGAACAATTCCCATCAGCCCACCGTTGAGGTGGAGTTAACGTCATGTGGGAGTTGCTGATCATCCAATACCACCTCCGACCATATATTGTCGGTGCGGGAGTGAATGTCAGTGATCTTAGCCATATTGTCTGTGCTAAAGTGGGGTTGATAGAAGTGCAGTGCTCAAATGAATGTGAAAATAAAATTGACTACATGGACTTAAAGAAGCATTCAGACAAAAGTCTATGTGTCAAAGGTTAAAAGACATGCCGAGTAGTAAGACTCCTCTATGGCGCAATGTAGAACGGTCGACATGTTTCAGCCCTAGGGGCACTGCCCCGGCTTTCTTCAGGACCTATAATGTGGAAACGGCTACTGCAACCAACAGTGATGTGTTAAGTGACAGATCACTGAAAATGTACTTAAGAAAAGTTACATATCTACCAGGAGTGAATCACGTTGGATGCCCACTGGAGAGAAAGAAGACAATCTTCTTCCTGTAAGAAAGAATGTTTTACAATAGCATTCAGTAACACACACAACCATGAATGTACACAGAGACTGTATTGACAGACACACCTGCATGAATAATTTGTATTCAGCATTATATTAGCATATTAGCTTAATCTACTGGAGGCATTTCCTCACAGTGATACTCACCCAGCTTTGTGTGGGTGAAGACCTCACCTCACCCGGCAACCGCTCGGGAGTATGAGGCCCCGCTCTGTCGTGTGGAAAAAAGGTGGGGACACTGTAAGTCAACAGCTCTACAGTGCCCAATCTAATTGTCCTACACATTAACCCAACAAACGTGTGTTAGAGACCCACTGTCACACCCCAGACTAGCCTACATCTAGTGGACACTTATAGAAGCACAATTGTTTAAGGTATTCGTATTATTCAGAACCCAGCATTGACATATTCTAAACTACCAATGAATACTTATAGAAGCACACTTGTTTATGATGCTAGCAATGTGCAGGAAAACTCAATGTCCCAATAGACAGCTTTTGTGTGTCTCCTGGAAGTATAATTCAAACCACACTCTATTTACATAAGTGGGAAGTACTGATCAGTGCCATAAGAAAAGCTATCCAGGACACCTAAACATTGAATTGAATCTAAAATGATAGTAGCGCTGACCAGGCTGCCTCTACGCCTATCTATGCAGTCCTGAATATACCGATCAATTTTTAGGCAGGAGAAAAGGATTCGGCCCCAGCTTACTGACCTGTCCGTCGGTGCCTCCGGTATTAGCCCAAGCGGAAGTGGAGGTATGTCACAAACAGACCTGCACCCTTTTATATCCGCCTCCAATTGGATAATGAGGCATCTAACACGAGCAATCAGGGAAAACAGTTTCCAGATGGAGGCGCGGCGCGAGACGCCGCTCTTTCGCGCATGCGCGGTACTATGAAACCGCTATGACATTATGCATCATATCGCCGTTTTATTTGAAATAAAGGAGGCAGAGAATTTGGTCAAAGGTTCTATCTTCCTTATGCAACCTGGTGCACTGCGGGCTATATTTTATCGTAATGCTTTATAACGAGCAGGCACAAGACGTGTGTAGTGTTCATCTCGGTCTAGTCCTCCACGTGAAAACACGCGCATGATCATTAAAGAGACACTGTTACTGTGACGAACAGGAAAAAAAGGGAAACCAAGTCGGAAGTCACCCAAAATTAGAGGTTCCTTTCTAAAGATGTCCCGGACAAACTTCTTCCGTTATCAGAACTGACAGTGTAATGAGATTAGAAGCTTATTTACTAGATAATCACGAGGTTCATGAAGTAAAGTATGTAGTCATTCCTAAATTAGGTGCGTCCATACTGAGTTAAAGGGAAATTCATGCTCACTATTCTGTAGTTAGTAATATATTCAAAGGACAGATGTACTCAGAGATACTGGGAAATGAGAGATCACTTAATAGACTGCCACTGTTCAAAATGTGTTGATGCAGTATTTTTCACAGAGAGAGAGATGTTGATGTCATCAAGTGTCAAAAGGGGAAGAGGCTGAAGGTGTTTACTGCATTTTCAGGTTCCCCAGGTTAGTATGTGATAAGAATATGGAGTACACGTGGTGCGTTCAGTTCTGGGACTTGCGTTCGCACTTGTCAATCCCAAAATGAGCTGTGTTCCTAAGTTTATAAATGCATAAACTACACTGAAAGTCTTGATAGAAGAAAATGAGTTAGAACAATAATGTTCAGGGTAAAGCTACTGATTAGACTGGTTTCACCGAGTCTACCGGTAAACAGGTTATTACCATGATTTCACAGTCAGTCTGATCATGCCTGTGTTGCGTTAGTTACATTTATCGCTAATGCTAACGGTTGCTTGAGCACTACTCGTCTCGATGGGCTTCATTTAGAGTTTGGCGGGAACTACCCCAAGTTCTGGAGGACAGTCTTAAATTCGGGGTACAACGATCAGCTGTATTTACCGGCTATCCATGCTGAAGAGGAAATTCTTTCGGGTGCACCTACTCCGCATTTAGATTTTCTTTCAGAAAGGATTTTAAGACCCCTCCAAACTGTAGATGAGTCCTTGGGAATTGTTTTCAGTGCACGGAGAAGTTCGTTTTGTAACATTTATGTGTTATGCAAGCAGTGAAGCAGACGTGTTATTATTGAACCTCCTTGACGGTTTTGCTGCTGTGTATTTAACCCGGGCCTGGTTGCTGTTGATTAAGGCTCTTTTAAATTTGTTTCTGGGGATGATTACATGCCCGATTATTGTGTATTTTCTCTTTTTGTATTCTGCACTATAAACTACTTGGAATGCTTGTTATGTGCTGGGTTTTGCTTTTATCGGTCCTCAGTTTTTCTTATTGTTAGTCTTGATGTGTTGTTGTGATTTTCTGTATATAGGGACTATTGTTCTGTTTAGATTGTGCTGGGTTCGTGGATCCTGTGGTCATCAGTTAGGGTTGTTGGATTTTTGGAGGCCTCTGCAGCTCGGGCTCTTTCGCTGTTCACCGTTGCCAACCCTGCTTCTCATCTGCTTCTGGTTCTCTTGACCTCATTGCAATGCTACTAGTACTGATGTCACGTTTCTTATTTATTCGCACATGGTAAATACTTCTTGTAGAACTCGCCTTTACAGAAAGTGTTTAATGCTCAGATGGTTAATGTATTGCATTAAACGTTTAGTAAAATTGACCACATTGACTTGCAGACATCTGAGTGAGCACGGTGGCAATAAAGGCTAGGCAAAAGTGATTTACACAGCTCTTCATCACTGTGGTTTGTACTTTATATTGTCGAGGAGTGACCACTCAGCACCTCTTTACTGTTTAGATAATAACACTGGCAGGTAGTTTTTATATGGGAATTAGAGTGCACCTACACTTTTGGTTACTTATAGAAGTAGGTTACATTTCAGTGTTTCAATCAATCAAATACACTTTATTCAGTTTTTGCATGAAACCATAAAAGTAATCTAAAACCGTACTTAGTACAAAATGTAATCAAATACAATATATTTGTACAAAAATAAAAAAAATAGCTTAAAAATCTCATACAGTACAGATATATACGGATCATCTCAACCGGAGGTCTTTTTCCTAGCCTCTGAGTGAAAATTACTAACGCCATGGTTGACCTTAAAAACAACAACTTTCTGGCCTCTATAGCTTTTCTCCATGAGCATTTGTCATCTATTTAAATTCCAAGATAAGGGTATGTATTTGTATTCTCCACCCTGGAATTATTGATAAAGATGTCTCTACTTTTTTTATGCCTTATCCCTACATTCATTATAAAAGTTTTTTTGATGTTAATTTTTATGTCAAGATTAGACACAAAGGTGTTATATCTGTTGAGTGAGCGTTCCAGGGGCGTACGGGCAATAATCACTGCGTTGTCTGCGTAGAAGAGAGCGGGTATCGGACGGTTTTGGAGCAGAGGTAGGTCCTGGCACCCCTCCAACATGGCTTCTTCTAAGCCATTTGTATAAAGGGTAAAAAGGTAGGGGGGCAGGACACAACCCTGCCTGACACCCCGCTCAACCCTAAACGGTGCTGTCAGCTCTCCTCCCACTCCAAATCTCACTCTGGCCGTGGCTTTGGAGTACATTTCACGTAGGAAATTAACTAGTGAGAGATCAATACCCATTTCTATTAAAATGCCCCACATTTTCGAGTGGCTTACGCAGTCGAAGGCTGATGTTAAGTCTACATAAGCCATATGCACTCTTCCAGCTTTAGCATTCACGTATTTGCCCGTTAATAAAGTCAGATTTAAGACTTGCTCAGTGGTACCCAAACCTTCCCTGAATCCATACTCTCATTTACCGCCTCTCTCTCGCTGTTTCCCTTCTTTGCCGCTCTTTTCTCCCCATCACTCCAGCTAACCTCCTCTCTCTCCCTCTCGCTGTCTCTCTTGCATTGTGTTCTCACTGCCAAGACCCATTTCTCTCATTCCTTTTCGCCACTCTTGATGCCTGTTTTTGCCCTCACGCTCCCCGGCCTCATTGAAAATCCGCTTAGTCCATTGTTATCTCTCTGCATTGTCCCTCCCTGGATTGTTCTGTCCACGTCTTTCTGTCACTCTCTGCTCAAGTCACGCGTTGCTATTCCTCTGCAAAAGCCCTGTATCTCGCACTCTATCGGTCCCAGTTTCTCTTCCTCTCTTTATCTCGCCGTTCTCTCTAGCTCTCCGTTTCACGCCCAACCCGTTATCGCATGACTTTGTCCTGCCAACTCTCTGGGGAGTGGGGATGCCCCCCCCCGCCTCTCTAGTCTATTGTCCTGTCATTCCTAAATCTCTGTCCTCCTCTAAGTCATTCTCCGTGCCTCACCCCTTCTTGCTTTCTCAATGATTCTTTACTCTTCTTTCCCCCTTTCTTGATCTCCCTCTCTCCTCCAAGCCCCTCCCCTGCAGACTCTCTGTTCGGGCAGTCTCTAGCTCTCTTTCATCTCTCCATCATCCTCTCTTTTCTGCTGTTTGTAGCTCAACCTCAGGCTACGGTCTGGCTGCTATGTTATCGGATGTTTGTGTACCGACCATTCCACCTACAGCTGTCAAGGCGCTGGGGCTCGCTTTTTGCACTCATGTATGGGAGTGACATAACGACGTTTAAAAAAAATGTTAGGCTGGGAATACAATCTGTAAGTAAAACATCGATGTCCATGGAGACGCTTTCCCTATTTTATTTTAGGTCTCCGCCACCACCCTCGAAGAGCATCTGCGCTCGCTGCTGACAAATGAGGTGACACACTACTTTAGTACACTGCGGCCACACACACTGCGCCCACATACTACTTTAGGCCACAGACACTGCGCCCACACACTACTTTAGGCCACACACACTGCGCCCACACACTGCGCCCACACACTACTTTAGGACACACACACTGCGCCCACACACTACTTTAGGCCACGCACACTGCACACACACACTACTTTAGGCCACACACTCTGCACCCTCACACACTCTGCACCCTCAAACACTCTGCACCCTCAATGCAACATACACTCCAAATAACACTCAGTGCCACATAATTACACTGCACTCAATGCAACATACACTCCAAATACCACTCAGTGCCACATAGTTACACGCCACATAATTACATTGCACTCAATGCAACATACACTCCAAATACCACTCAGTGCCACATAATTACACACAACATAATTACACTCTACTCAATGCAGCATACACCCCAAATACTACTCGGTGCCACAAAATTACACACCACATAATTACACTCTACTGAATGCTACACACACTCCACACAATACCACTCAGTGCCACATAATTATATGCTACATAATTACGATGCAACATACACCCCAAATACCACTCTGTGCCACATAATTACACACCACATAATTACACTCTACTGAATACAACATACACTCCTCATATTACCCCTCAGTGCCACATAATTATATGCTACATAATTACACTGCGCTCAACGCAACATACACTCCAAATACCCCTCCGTGCCACATAATTACACGCCACATAATTACATGCCACATAATTACACTGCACTCAATGCAACATACACTCCATATACCACTCAGTGCCACATAATTACACGGCACATAATTATTCTATCCATCTATCACCCTCACTCTATCTATCGCCCTCATTCTATCTATCGCCCTCACTCTATCTATCGCCCTCACTCTATCTATCGCCCTCACTGTATCTATCTATCGCCCTCACTGTATCTATCTATCGCCCTCACTGTATCTATCTATCGCCCTCACTCTATCTATCGCCCTCACTCTATCTATCGCCCTCACTCTATCTACCTATCACCCTCACTCTATCTACCTATCGCCCTCACTCTATCTACCTATCGCCCTCACTCTATCTACCTATCGCCCTCACTCTATCTATTGCCCTCACTTTATCGCCTCACTCAATCTAGCGCACCACCACAGCATCACTCAGGGGCACCACATCAGCACTCAGGGGCACCACAGTAGCACTCAGGGGCACCATAGCAGCACTCAGGGGCACCACAGCATCAATCTGTGCAACGATTCAACAACAACTGGTTCAAATATGTTCTATCAATGTTTCAAAACTTATTACAAATGTCACAAAAATATGTTAATATTTCATTTCTGTTCTTGGATTTTCGTCACAATAAAGTACACTGAACATAATATTCACAAATGTTATTTACTAAAGTTTAAGCTATTCCCATTATAAATTACAATAACTTTTAAGTATTAATTATTTAAAAAAATTAAGCCATTGTTATTTGTAATATCAATACATCTAAGTCACGTAAATACAACACATATTGCATTACAAATGCAATAGGTGTCACATTTGCGAAAGTTATAACTATTGGCATTGTAAATGACAAAGCTATTAATTTCGCTATTTTCAAAACCAACACATAAATACAAAAATTGTCATTTACAATACCAATAACTCAAACTTTTCTAATGCGAGACCTATTGCATTGCAAATGCTTGTTCAGTTTCCGTTAAAATGTCACCAGTAGCATTTTCCACTACAGAGACTGTATCCATCAGAGAATCCTCACATAAGGATACTGGGGGCATATTACCAACAACTAGCGATAATTATCGCTATGTTGGCTTAGCGGCAATATTTTTATCGCCGAGCTGCGGCGATTTTTATCGCTTGGGAACCTTGCTATTATCAAGGTTTATCTCCTAAGCGATAAAAATCGGCCGAAATGCATGAATATCGCTGAAAAGTCAGCGATATTCAGGCATTACCGAGCTAATGCTCTTAGCCATGTTATCCACCTCCCATTGGATAACATGGCTAAGAACTGCTCAGGGGCAGGTGTTAGCTTTTGGAGATATACGCGCTTAGCGCGAATATCTCCAAAAGTTGGTAATAGGAGATAGCGATGTTAGCGACTGTTTCCAGTCGCTAACATCTTGGCACGCCCACTTTGCATGTCATTAGTGATAAATTTCACTTACATGCAAAGCGGGGCCCAAGATGGTCGCTATCTCCTACTAGCTGTCGCTAACTGGTGTTAGCGACAGCTAGGTAATAGGGAGATAATTTTATCTCCGCTTTCTTGGCTTTTAAAGCCAAAAAAGCGGATATAAACCCCCTTGATAATATGTCCCCTGGTTCTTTAGAACGAGAATTTACCATGATTCCCAATTTCCATTGGTCAAAGCAGCCTAACACATTTACTCTTTTCTGGGAAATGTAAAGTTTAATTTCAGCTTTTCTGTGTTTAAAATGTAATTCTACAGGAATGAATCCAATAATGTCAATTCTTGTACCACAAAAACTTTCAGCCACAATATCAGATTCTTCCAATCTATTTATTGAAATACAATCTGCTAATGTGTCAACAAAATATTTATGAGAAATATTGGTCCATGGGGACCCCAAATCCACCATAAGAAATAAATCAATACCACATACTTTAAAAGTGCATTTTGGAGACTATAGGTGTACTTGAGTGTCGTTATCTAAAATAGACACCAGAAAACATTTATCTATATCATGGTTGACATCTCTAATTGTATTTATGTTTTCTTGTGATAAAGATGAAATAGCACCCCCGTGTGTAGCCTTTGCTCTAAATCCATAGAACCTTGTATCTATGTTTTCCCTGCATATGTAAAGACTAGAAGAAGGTGAATAGTCCTGGTATGCCGGCTGATGTATTTTTTATGGTTTGTAGAAGCCTTGTGCATTTAAAGGTCGGATAATACAGAATGGCTAGGGTTTTCTATATCAAGGTACTTATGTCATGCCTGGCGTATCAGGACAAATATTTTAGATACCCAATAGAACTACTCTTCCCGTGGTTATAAAGTAGTTTGGAAACTACAGCTATTGTCTTTTTTATATAGCTGTTTTTATATTAGTGATGCAGTAAATGTATTTTGTAAAGATTTGTATCTTGTATAGTAGTTTTTTATTAAATAATGTTGTAAAAAGTTTTCTTTTAGATTTGCGTTTTTCGAATATGTTTTTACTAGGTGATTTAAATGATCATAAATTGATCTAATAAATTATTGCTTACTTACTTACTTAATTTTCCCTCAACAGCATGTTCATTTAGCAGACACAATCGTTTCCCAAGAGCAGTCTTCACTCAAATGTCCAACCTCACAGCCCGGAGACTAGAGAAGTCCCCTAGATTGAATAAACAGGGATAAAGAACTGTGGTTGGATATAATTCTTGGATTGACCAAAATCTTCCAGAGCAAAATCAGAGAGTGGCTAGCTGAGAACATGTTGACAGACAAAAGAGATTTGTGGTGAGCAGAGTAAAAAGTAAAACCAGGTTTGTTAGCTCTCTCATAGTGCCATACATCAACAAGTGTAAAGGAGGACATACGCTTTTTAAACACCTCCCTGAGTCGTAACCAACTGGGATGGATTCAGCTTTCCCTGACCCTGATACACAGAATCTGTTTGAGGGCATAAAGTGATAATGAAACCCCACAGATAATAAGGGGTGATGGCCAAAGGTGAAGCTCAGCCAATAGGAAGTCAACAATTGTCTGGCCATCATTATCCAGGCCATATGCTACACAAATAGTAGCACACATAATGTCTTTCCCAATGGTCCAAATAAGTCACCGTCCACCAGAATCAGTCTTTTGCCTCAACACTCCATAATTACTATACCAAACCAGTAATGAAACACCCATATGGGCTGAGGTGAAACACAAAGTGCATAAGACAAACAATTTGTGGTTAAGGAGTATGTACTTCTTCCCTGCCTATCTTGTCCTTATGAGGCACTTTTACATCATTAATATTCAAGGAGAGAATGTGCGGATGCTGGCCAAGATGCCTATAATCACTGCCATTATCACAGCAGGTCGTACCCACACGCTTCCCCTAAACAAACCATATATCTGCCATCCCTTACTCTGAAACTGAACCTCAAATCAATTGCACAAATCTTCCCCACCACCAACTCTTTCTCCAATTGTTACAGCAAACCTTTCAGGCCCCTCAACCACAAAGCAAAGGCACACAACTGTACGTGCAGAAATCTTCCTCTCACCCCTCCCCTCAACCCACCCTAAGAAGTCCACCAATAGCCCCTGTGCTATGCCATAAAAGAAGGGCCATCAGTCACAAATCCCAATTTATGTGCTAGATGGCTCTGGCTCCTAAATAGCCGCAGAACCAGGCCCTCTCCAAATGCTATGTATCTTAAAGAGCAGTGCAGCCCCCACAAACTATCCAATAGAAGCTTGAAACCAGTAATTAATACCATCCAGGAGGATACATGCAAACAAGTAAGGAGGAAATTCAGACTTTTGTAAAGGAACACCAAGTTTTAGAAAAACAGCAGTCCTGGGAGCTCCAGCATAGTAAAAAGGAAAGAGAAAATAAGACTAGCAGAAAGGAAAACAAGCTAATTTCTCAGGCTGTCATTGGATTAACAGCTCAAAAACCTTTGGGCAATCATAGCAGAAATATGTTTGGCCATAAAATTTAATTAGCAATGTTGCTGACTCTTTAAGAGAAACTGTCATCTTGATCTTCTGCAAAGCCCGGATATGCTCCCATAGCTGCCAGCGCTGCACCATTGTTTGATGACAAAAGTCAGACAAGCAAAGAATTCGAATTCACAGGCACTGATTGGTGACTTAGGTAGAACAACTTGATAGATCTCCTGTTGCTGTATGAGGAGAATAGCACAGGAGTAACAGGAAGACCCACCCTTGCTGGGTGGTTTAATGGAAAAGTGACATGCTGTCTATGTATCAGTCGATTATTGTAGGAAAGGATTCTCCCAATAGATGGACAAAATAACTTCTAGGGTCATCTCTGTCTGTCCCCTACGGTGAGCCCAGAACTCTGAAGTTATTTTTCCTGATCGATTTTCTATATCTTCCACCTTGGATGAAAGACTGGAGGGGGGAGATTCACGTTTGAGGATAAATGATTGATTCTTTACCACTGCCATGCCAAGGACAGCCTGGGATGTCTCTACCTTATGAAGGTGGGTTTGAACAATGTCTATGTTCTTTGAAAATTTTCTCAGAACTACCTGAGACTTTAAATTGACTGTTTTTCATGCAAGAGAATATTTCCTATATTCCTCCCTATGTGGCAGGAGAAGGTTGTAGATAACATTGTGGTCAAATATTGTCTCCAGCAGGGCTTGTCCACTGAAGCTAGACCCTTAGCAGCAGGCAAGGTAGTAGCTGAGGGGATAGTAGAAGGGCTTGAGGCAGATGGAAGAGAATAGGTGGGTGTACAGTGAGTCCAGTCAGGGTCCAAAAGTATTTAAAAACAGACATAACTATGTCCTCCTGCTGAGTGGTTGACAAACCCCCAGTAACACTCAGGCTGGACCATACATCCCGAAGAACAGAGGAGCCTGACGCATCCGAAAGTAGGGTGCACCTCCTTGTAAGCTTTGGTCGGGCGACTGGGTGTTGATCGTCAGTATCGGACAGGCTACCGAAATCTGAAAGAGAAAAAGGCCTCCTGGGTTTCCATCCCTGTGGCAACAATAGCCAGGACAGCTGATCCCCAGAAATTGCAGCTTTTCCCAACAGTGAAGTCTTTCAGTTTGAATCCATGCTATTACAGGCTCATACTGTTGGTGCTTCCTTGTATCCACATGATCCCCATAAGCTGAGCAATGTGGATATTAGTCAAGACAACTGAAGATTCCTTTGCCCCCAGAATGAGAGGCTCCACCAAAGAGGCATAAGAACGTATACAGAGTACTGGGCAGGGCCTGGTGTGAGGACTTAAAGGGGAGCCATAACCCCAGATGAATCCTCAGGGAGCACTGCTTTATTCCAATTGCTGTGCATAGCAGCAGGAAGGGGGGATATAGCAATCCATAGTTTTCTGAGAGTGGGCAGACACCCGTTCGAGCTCTGTACCCATTGGATCCACTGTGGGCAATGCAGTACCAGAAAAAATAGACAGATCATGTTCAGCACCTTAGGTCTTACAGGCTGATCTGGGCAGAATCAGGTCTCCTCCGAGAGTGCCCAAAGTACGACGGGTGGCAGTGGTGAACTGCACATATCTTCTGGTATAGAGTCATAATATCGATGACCCTCCAATTCATATCTTACGTAATCACCAGATCAGTGTATTCCTGTAGTTTTTACTACCACATGGTTAAAGGTTCCTCTAAAGGATCAAGTTCCCAACTTTCTGCAGATTCTAATTTTTAGATCAGGCAACCTTTTGCCAAGGTCATATTTCATTTATCTGTTGCCTGTCTGATCATTCAGCTTATTCATTATATCCTCGCATGTATCAATTTTGCTTGCAGGATAGTTTTGTATACCAGTTATCCAAACAGAGATGTTTCTTATGTGACTTCTGTAATTAGTACTTTAAGCTCAACATAAATTTACTTGATCTGCTTTAGTACCACCTCTATTCTTCAGTTCATACATTTCTCTAGTGTCTCTGAGTTTTCTTAGCACCACACATGTGCATAGTTCAAACGAGTTGGCTTGCCCCGTGTTCTTTTTGGTATTACCAGAAAAAGCATGTGCAAAGTAACACATTCGCACATACTTCTTCAGAAAATGATACTGCTCTTTCTTATGATAATCTAGAACCATGCAGAAATAGGAGAAACATGCAGTAAATGGATAAGTATGCACAGCTGCTTTCCCACCAATTATGCAATAGTTCTATGTGAGAATTTTAAACTGAGATGTCCCGGACCAATCTTTATTTTCTTGTGTTCTCGGGCACCAACACTACTGACCTTACCCCAGGAATCAAGTGCTCTTTTTAGCACTTAACTCTGAGGCTAAGCTCATGATCAGCTTATGATGATCTCACTTAGGGGAAGGACTGAGGGCTAGAGAACTCACCAAACAATTCCTAGTGTAAATATGCAATACAGCATCAAAACATAAGCCCCTCAAAGATAATGGCACTTCAAAAATAGAAAGCATTTCACAGGTCACAGGGAATATACTTTGATTTAAACTTGCATTGCTGTTATGACATACCTGCAATAATAAAACGTTTAAAAAACAGACATTTCAGTACCTTTTTCTACCGAAGTAAGCACAAATTTCCCACAGATTTTTCACTCTGCTGCTTCATCATAGCATGATTAAACCAGAAAATAGCTCAGGGTCTGTCCTCCTGTTTTGGCGGCTACTCTTCTAGTCCAGGGGCTTCCTGTAGCAACATCTTAGGGGCCTCAAGGCACACTACGCTTTCTGAATAAACTCACAAGTTTCTACATCTAACTGGCTATGTAGTTGTCCTAGAAAAGTCAGTGGGACTTCTTCCATGAATAATCATCACAGGATTAGTCCACATAAGTATACGGGTAGATTCTCCTTCTATGGCCCATCAGGTCCACGCTATACTGTCATTCAGAGGGTGTGAAAGGCCAATGCTACTGGCCCTGAAGATAACATTATACAAAGTCCAAAACATACAAGTTTTAGGGCCAATCTAGGCAGGGGTTCAGCTGCAAAATAGTGTGCCCCTCCACTTCTTTGTCCACTTGTGTCACCCAGTCTCAATCCCTGTCCATGGGTTTACAAGTAGGGATGGAGAGAGTTCTATACCCTCTACAACCCTGACTGACATTTTCTGCCAGAGAAGTACAGAGTGAGCCACCCCTTGTACTGAATTCTTAAACTTGAAAATTACAGAATCAAATGCTGGTTTTAAAGGCCTCTTCCCACAGTTGGCTCTGCACTTGTATGACACTGCAAAACAGATTTCTTCCTTACAAGACTTTAAGGGGAACGCCTGGTGTGACTAATGTCAAAGTTCTTCCTGTCTAATTTTTGTCTCTGTCTGAAAGTGGTTAAGAGGCTTGACAGTTAATGCCAGCTAACCACCACATGAATATGTATCCCCACTCCTTCACCTACTAGGAGAAGGCTACAACTCTAGGTCTATTGTCCATGGTGAGGCTTCCAGAAGAGTCGCTACTTTAGCCCAAAATGGGTGTTCAAAACCTAAATCTCACTGAAAGAAATATCAAATTGAAATGGGATGTGCTTAAAACCTGCCTGTAGACTTTGTTTTGCCCTGTTTTGCTCTGACACGGGAGCGCAGTAACAGCACCAGACTGGACCTGAGAGAGAGGAGGGGACTCCAACCCCCAGCAGTCCCTGTCGCGTCATTACGGCTGCGAGGAGGCCCATAAATCACCGCAGGGCCCCCGCAGCACGGGATATGGTTAAAACCTGCCAGTAGACTTTGTTTTGCCCTGCTTTGCTCTGACACGGGGCGCGGGAGCAGCACCCGACCAGACCTGAGAGAGAGGAGGGGACTCCAACACCCAGTGGCACTCACGCCAGGAGGCGCTTCCCTGATGCGTCATTCCCGCTGTGCCGGAGGCCCATAAATCACCGCAGGGTCCCTGCAGCGTGGGACGTGGTTAAAACCTGCCTCTAGACTTTGTTTTGCCCTGTTTTGCTCTGACACAGGGGTGCAGGAGCAGCACCAGACCGGACGTGAGAGAGAGGAGGGGAATCCAACCCCCAGTGGCACTCGCGCCAGGAGGCGCTTCTCTGACGCGTCATTCCTGCTGCGCCGGAGGCCCATAAATAACCGCAGAGCCCCCGCAGAGTCCCCGTGGCGCGGTACGTGGTTAAAACCTGCCTGTAGACTTTGTTTTGCCCTGTTTTGCTTTGACACGGGGGTGCAGGAGCAGCACCAGACCAGACGTGAGAGAGAGAGGAGGGGACTACAACCCCCAGCGGCACTCACACCAGGAGGCGCTTCTCTGACGCGTCATTCCCGCTGCACCGGAGGCCCATACATAACCGCAAGGCCGCCGCAGTGCGGTACGCGGTTAAAACCTGCCTGTAGACTTTGTTTTGCCCTGTTTCGCTCTGACGTGGGGGCGTGGGAACAGCACCAGACCAGACCTGCGAGAGAGGAGGGGACTCCAACCCCCAGCGGCACTCGCACCAGGAGGCGCTTCCCTGACACGTCATTCCCGCTGTGCCGGATGCCCATAAATCACTGCAAGGCCCCTGCAGCACACAACATGGTTAAAACCTGCCTGTAGACTTATTTGTACCCTGTTTTTCTCTGACATGGGGCGCGGGAGCAGCACCAGACTGGACCTGAGACAGAGGAGGTGACTCCAACCCCCAGCGGCACTTGCACCAGGAGGCTCTTCCCTGGCACATTATTCCTGCTGCGCCGGAGGCCCACAAATCACGCAGGGCCCCTTAAGCGCGGGCGCACTTAAAACCTGCCTGTAGACTTTGTTTTCCCATTTTGCTTTGACACGGGGCGCGGGAACAGAACCAGACCGGACTTGAGAGAGAGGAGGGGACTCCAACCCCCAGCGGCACTGGCGCCAGGAGGCGCTTCCCTAATGCGTCATTCCCGCTGCTCCAAAGGCCCATAAATAAACGCAGGGCTACCGCAGCGCAGTACGCGGTTAAAACCTGCCTGTAGACTTTGCTTTGCCCTGTTTTGCTTTGACAGCACCAGACCGGACCAGAGAGAGAGGAGGGGACTCCAACCCCTAGTGGCACTCGCGCCAGGAGGCACTTCCCTGAAACGTCATTGTCGCTGCGCCGGAGGCCCATAAACCACCGCAGGGCCCCCGCAGCTGGGACGTGCTTGGGGTGCGCCCGGGTGAAGCCTGGGCCAAGGGCGGGCCCGTCTGTGCCGGTCATGGGCTGTTAGAGGCCGGGCTGGGCCACCCCTCTGACATTTTCGATCATCTGTGCTAGGTAGTGGTGAATCATTTAAGTATAATGTTTGGGGCAGCAATCGTCATGGGCAAAAGCAATATTACTCCAGCATCGCGCAACACTACATCCATAGACAGTATGCTGGAGAGAGCAGTTAATATCGTTAGCACCGAAATCGAGCTAAATGAGAGGCGCTTGTCCATGGGCTTAACAAAACCACACTTCCCTTTACAAACTGAGAATACTGATTGTATTGACTTCCAACCAACAATGATTATACCAGTTGATCACAATATACACTCGCCAGCCCAAGAAAGCGTAATGGGAGCTGAGGGAAATTATGACATTTGGGCACATTAGGGAGATGGCGGATTCCTCATCACTGGCTTGCTCTAAGGACACTCTTGCAACTGCAACTGTGAACGCCTCCCCGAACCCTGAAATTACCGGGGCAAAAATAAAAAGGAAAACAGCTAAGCCGGTTTGCTCTAAAAGGAAACAACCCCCACGTTCAAATTCATAACGCACTGTGCTAACTACATGGATTCAAGGTACGGCAGTCGCAGCCGACCCAGTACATGTTTGCGCTTCTGTGGATTTAACGTCCTCAGAGACACTAAACTACTCTGTATATACCCAAAGTGAATCAACACCAACACCTTTTTCAAATCTTAGACTTGGGGATACTGCAATTGACATTATTATAGATACGATGTATGAGCGAGTCAAAGAGGTTGTAGATAAGAAATTTGCCGCACAATGGAAGCGCTTGGACCGCTTAGAATCACTAACTAATAAGTTAAACATTCACAGTAATGTACCTAGTAATGTACCTAAGCAGTTATCCTCACAGGGCGGCATTTACAAACCACAGACCCTGAGTGACACAATTTTTAATGATCGACAGGGAATTATAATTCCCACACAGCCTCCTTTCCCTTGTGATACTTGTCGTAAAGCTAAAGATTGCATTTCCTTTAAACTCCCTATTGATTCAGTTAAAGCTCAAAATCCAGTCATCTCTACCACAGTATACCCACCTAGTCAAATCTCTGCTCACGCCCCCCTACAGCCCCCGCAAATGCTGTTTGTAATAATGTTAGCCGGACTGCTGAGGCAAGTAAAAGACGTCCTAAGTCTGCCGCTGGCAGTGTCCGTATGTCCTGATTCTCGCAGGGGTACCCCCAATAGGGAAAAATAAATCTGAGTCTTGGGACCAATTACGGAATAAGAGTATTGACTGGTTGGCTAAACACAAAGGGTTCAGGAGGTTTAACATAAGCGACAATATAATGGTACGTAGGGTTGGTTGGGTTGGACCGTCAGATAAGACTATTGAGGGCGATTGCATTGTTATTAACTTTTGCCGACCAGCACTTGTTAGATCAATATTAATGGCAAAGGAGATTAACAGCTTTTTACCCACAAATATTTAGGCATTACCTCTTGGTTTCTATTATAAACCAAACTTTGAGCAGCAATCTTTAGCTATCTCCTCATATGCGTTAGAAAATAGGTTCTCTGCCCCCTCTGGTCTTGATAGTTTAGATTGACCATCATATACAGCAAAACCCACTAAAATCGTCCCTTTGACACCTATGTTGGCTGTTCCGGATAACAACGGTTCTCAGCCATATGACCCAAAGTTACATGTGCTAAGCTGGAATATTGCCGGTTTGGCTTCTAAACTAAGTAGTGATGATTGGGTCAAGACAGTAAACAAATATGATATCCTAATGTTCCAAGAGACCTGGGCAACAACATAGCTATATCTTGAAGGGTATGAATGCCTCAATATTACTGCACCCCTCCCTAAACAAGGCCGACCTTCTGGTGGCCTATCAATTTGGGTGAATATTTCTTCAGGCCGCAGTGTTAAAACAATCCCCACCAAATGCGCTAATATACAAGCTCTGATATATACACAGAGGTTTTGATTTGTTTTATTACTTTCTATGATAATGATTTTTTAACTACACCCAATATGGATTTTGTCAATCTTTTCAACTTTATTTTGGGTATACCTATTCTCACAGGGAAACAAAAACTAGCTGGAATTTGTCTGGGTGGTGATTTTAATGCAGATATTGCAGGGGAAACAACTCAACTCCCCTTCATCACTCCCTGGCCCACCCATGCAAAAGGGGGATCGAAATATTGGATCATCTATCGAACAGTAGCCTATTAAATGTAATGGATATAGCAGCTACAAATAATGAGGATAGTCCAATTCCTACCTATAGAGGCCGTGGTTGAGCCTCAACAATAGATTACGTTTTTAAAATGGCCAAACTAGAAGATTACTTGGTTAAAGCAGAGGTCAAACCAACCATGTTTGGGGATCATAATTCAATCACAGTTCTTTTCAGGGTTGCTCCCAGATCCGACTTTAGAAAAGAGCCAGAGGCCTGTAATTTAGTACCCTCAACATATAATGTAAGGGTTATATGGAAAGGTTTTGATAATAGCAGTGTGTTCCAAAAAATGCGAAAAATGTATTGATCCAACCCAGAGGTAGTTTCCGCTTTTGCTCAATTATGTGCAGGAATTAAAAATTTGATCTCAAGACCTCCACTTGTTCCCAACTCTAACCCTAGGTGGTTTAACAGCATTTGCTCAAGGGCAAACAGAGAGCTTTGAGCTGCCCTCTTAGCTGTCCCTAGGGAATTTAACCTCATTAGATTAATGAGGCACCAATATAAAAGAGTGACTAAGCAGAGGAAAGACAAGACCTTAAAAGAGCAATGGAACAAATTGGCTTGTGCTGCAAGACTTAACAACTCAAATGGTTTTTGGGCAGCAGCCAAGTCTATGAGAACATTGGGCCATACACTTATCCCTTTAAGCTGCAATATAACTGGCGAAGCCTGGGTAGCCCATTTCTCTAAAATATATGCCACCACGCCCCAGTGTGAGGATCCTATTGATATTTGTGTTGCCACACAAATTCAGATATCATTATCAGAGGTTGAGGATGCTATCGACCAAAGTTTGGGTAACAATGCCCCTGGCCCCGATGGGCTTCCCATCGATCTCAATGTTTTTAATAATCTGACAATTACTGAAATCTCCAATAAATGGTCAACATCTGTTATCGTTCTAATCTTCAAAAAGGGCGATAGTTCCAAACCAGGTTGTTATAGATCAATTTCATTAATTGACAATCAGATTTTTGGCAGAGGAGGATTTTTTTTTAAATAGAAGTCAACTAGGTTTTAGAACCAATCTTGGAACTGTGGAACAGTGCCTTAACCTCAACCTGATTATTGGTAAATATAACATAGCCCAACACTGCCCCATATACCTAGCATTTGTGGACCTTACCTCAGCCTTTAATTTTGTTAATAGATCACGGCTCTGGTTATGCCTTTTAAACTATGGATTGGATGAGGTTCTAGTGCATTTTTTAGCATTTCTACATAGGGACTTAAGGGCGCGGGTGAGAATTAGCACGGATGGGGCAGTTTCTGGTGACACAGTGGTTGGAAGAGGGGTATGATAGGGGTATGTCTTAGCCCCACTCTTGTTAATTTTATATATTAATGAGCTACACAAAATGTTGTCTGAACTGACTACAGATGTCCCGGTGATTAATGGTCATAAACTGCCCGCCCTTTTGTATGCGGACAACGCCATTCTAAAGGGTCGTACACCTAATGCATTGCATATATTAGTTAAGGGTTTTGCTGATTTTATTAATGGCTTGAACCTTTGTACAGATTTTAAGAAATCGTTTTTAATGTGTTGTGGTCTTAAAAAATGTCTTATTAATGCTATTACTTTAGGTTCTGGAATTTTGTTATGCACACGCACTTTTCCATATCTGGGTTTACAATTCTCAGACAATGAATCTTGGCCAGTCCATTTGGCATATGGCCGGAGAACATTTTTAAAGGCTGTCAATTCGATCCTGAATCTTCCCCAACCAAAAAATATTGAGGTAGTGCTATCCCTACTCAAAAGTTATAGAACGCAGTGCATACCCACTGTTACATACGAGGCCGAAATTTGGGGTTTCATAAATTCTAAAAGTTTTCAGGTGAAAGAAAATAGATTTTGCAGGAGAATTTTGGGCATACCTATCTCCTCCTCATCCTTAGTTATCCTTAGATTATATTAGGTCCCGCCCGGCCCTGTTTTGGCTAAAGGTTTGGCAAAATCCGGCAGGCTCGTTAACCAGAGAAGTTATAGCTGATTGTCTAAAATGCGACAAGGGTGGAGACATACCAGGGCTGGCGAAAGTAAGGGGAAGATTCAATAGAGTAAAGTTTGACCATGTTTTTCAAAATCCAAATCAGTTAGAGGGTTTTAACAAAAAGACTATTCGAGAAGCCATATATAAATACTACGGAGACATAGACACGAACAAGAACTCTCGAAGCATTCAGTCGCTCGTTATATATCTATGGTAGACGTCGGAGCCCCCCCTCTTATATACCAGACAGTTATCTTATAAAAGACATTAACAGCTGGGATCGAAGCTTGCTCTTTCGTCTTACAGCTGGCACATTAAAATATTTGTTGGGCTTCCCCTTAGGCTTCTAAACCAACATTGAGTAATTGTCTTGCCCTTGTGGCAATCTAGGTAAGCAATTGTAATGGCTGGATTTTCTGAGTAGGTGGGATCAGCCCCCAGGGGCCCCTCCAACCCAGCCAGAACGTACTCACCTTCCCTCCCCAGGACCACCTATATCCAGGCACCTGGTACCTACCTGAGGATGGGGAACTCGCAATATACAAGCTCATATTATTAAAAACACCACTAAATCTATAGGGATACTAAGAATACTCACTGATTACTAGGGATATCCATACCCTACACCACACTTATTCACATCAGTTGGTCTCGCGGCCACCCTGACCCAGACCGTTCTACCCTAGGGCAGATATGACACACAATCCGGTGTGTCTACACACGGGCCTGCAGAACCCAATGCTCCCTTTTTTAAAGTGTTCGCGATCCTGCGAAACTACACACTAGTTCAACTACCTAGTGCTCTCATTTACTCAAGCCACAATCCTGTGGGTATCGGCACTGGTCTCCCACCCAGTGTTCTCATTAACGCCGCATATCAACGACGACCACATTCCTATGAACACCTATACATATATATATAGATATTGGGATATTATCTCAGCTGTCTACTCGGGATGAAACTACAATAATAACTTTGAATATAGTTCCAGATTATAGTGTACTCCCTGCTCTTGGCATCAAAGGTCCACTCACTCCCTATTTATGTGATCACCACTTACCTGATTGGGATTACTCATCCATTCACATACCTAGTACTCACCTAGGAGATACATTTACCTTCAGTGAACAAGAATAGGGGCTACACACCAGTTTGTTATAAACTGGGGTTATTTTATTATTAGTACAACACAGATCTGACAAAGACTATAGGTAGAACACACCGCTTGAAAGAGAAGGATTACACATAACAGGAACACTCCGCTGAAAGGGAAAAGATTAGACATAAAGTGTAAATGTAGCTAATGTGATGAAAACAATATCACCTGATTAGTGTGAAGTCTTGTTCTAGCTGTCATCTGGGTTCCTCTCTCGTCTGTGCCTTGGCTCATCTCATGCTCTCTCTCTCTCCTGCACTCTTGGGTACACCTCTGCGCTGATCACTCTGTCTCTGGACTCCTCTCCCCCACACGAACTGTCTCTCCACCTTCCGTCTTCAATCTTAATGGTTCCTGCCGCTCTGATCACCGTTCATTCCACTAGCTTATTCACTCTGTCTCTGTGCCAATGTCCAATTAACTCCATCTACTCCCATAGGTTAGTCCACGAGCTCTCCTCTATCTCTTTTAAAAGGCATTACTTCAGACTCCAGCTATTCACACCTCCTCCTGATAAGCAACTGCTTCTGACTGCTTCCTTCAGTTCCAGCTCACTATTCAACTCAGCTCTTCTCCAGATTGAACCCTCTCTCTCTCTCTGCCAACTCCACTCCACTGCTCGACTCTCTCCTCGACTCCCCTCTGCTTGACTGCCTCCTCGACTGCTTCCTGCTTGACTGACTGACTCCGCCTCTGCACTTCACAAATATAGAATGCTGTTTCCTCATGGAAAGTTCCAGCCAGCAGCTTCTTCCCACCAATCCCATGCACCAGGCTCCTTGCGCTAGACGCTCCCACAGTGACCAGTCTGCTTGTTTCGTCTAGAGACCTGAGCCCGGGAACAATTCCTGATTAGATTCAGCTCTGGCCGGTTCTCTCCGGTCCGCTTAGGGCGAACAACAGTTATAACTATAAACATTGCTTTTGCCCTAAAAAGCCTCTCTGCTTCCATCAAGATGGAGTCTCTCTAGCTTTAGGCCTGTAGGCCTGAAAGGGGTGAAATGCTCCTTAGCTCTGTCAGAATACCTACATAAACCATACCAATATGTCTAATATGTCAAAGCCAATAGGCAATAGACAGGTTAAAGTCAAGAATAAAGGCACATTAAGCAGCTATCCTCTTCTAGGTCTGGAAAAAGGGCTTAAAAAGGCCAACACAGGCTAAGAATACCTATACTAGATGCGAGCAAGACTAATGATCTATATCACTGCTAAATAAAGCCAAAAACTCTGCCATTACACTGCACCCTAGATCCTTATCTTGCGAGCATCTTATAAACAACAACAACCATCAAAACAAACATCAACATAATCTATCCAACATAGGCTAAAAATACCTATCCTAGATGTGAGCAAGATTAAGATCTATATCACTGCTAAATAAAGCCCAAAAAACTCTGCCATCCACCCTTAGATCCTTATCTTGCGAACATCTAACAAACAATAACATCCAAATAAACAAACATCAACACAATCTATCAACAAATCAAAACCTAAAAAACTCCCTAAAAACAATGACTCAAGAAAATTCCACCTAAAACTCAATTGTAGGAAATAGAAACCTAAAAATAAATCAAAGCACCCTTGACCTGAATGCTGAAACATATCTGATAACAACAGAAACTAACCAAAGCATCCTCAAACTAAATGTGCCTCAACCTCTAATGATAACTGGTGAAATCTAGTGATGTAGGGACTTATGTGTTGAATGAAAACAGCAAGGGGCCTAAATGGGGCCTACTTCGGACAACTTAAGGCTAAATGAGGCCTACCTACTATTGTCAACTTAAGAACTAAATGTGTTTCAACTTCTAATGAGAAAATAAGAAAGGGCCTAAATGAGCCCTACGTACTATAGGCAACTTAAGCTAATGATGACACATGAAACTATTGATGTAGGTGCTAATATGTGAGATGAAAATAACAATGGGCCTAAATGAGGCCTACCTGCTGACATTTGTCAATTTAAAGTGAAATCTGAAAAATACAGTTGCAAGGTCTGGGCAAACATTAATACATAATCATACTAAAAGACACACCACCCAGAACAATCCAAATTTTAAGGTAACCACCCTTTGATCAATCAAGGTGAAAATGTAAGAACAGTAAAAAAAAACTACAACAACCCCATTTAAGAACACATGTGGGCACCGCCATTCAAAAAAGTCCTTAAAAAACTGTTTTGAAGAAAACAGAAAAACTATAATAGGTGGCACGTTTTTTTGCTTTAAAAGTGGGGCCTGATTGTCCAAGGGATTATTCAATGTCCAAATTCTTTTATAATACTGTTACAAATAAAACATGTTTTAGTTTTTTGTTCTTTAAAAGTGGGGCCTGCTCGTAGTGATGTCAACAAAAAAATGCAGGCTAGGAAATTAAATAGGTGACATGTTTTTTTTTTTTTTTTTTTTTAAAAAGTGGGGCCTGATTGTCCAAGGTATTATTCAATGTCCAAATTCTTCAGTGTAGGCCACCACCCTGCATCCTCGGTATCCGGACACTTCCTCCAATGCGGCCATCCATTACCCGGTCTGGTCTGGTCTGGTCTGGTTCCATCATCCAAAAATAATAAACTAAAATAAAAACATGAAAATAAAAAGCTAAAACAAATAAAGGGAGTGGGAGGGGAGTGGGCCGATCCACGCAACCACACCCCAGCAATCTAGGAACAAGAGAACAAGTATCATTATTCTTGTAAAATAAAATTTTCCATTTAAAAAGCACCCCGGGTGCCTTTCATTATTGAAAAGAAAATATCCTAATTAATTAAAAACATTCAAAATTTAACTTTTAATAAATTTTTGCAGGGCCTAACATACCCTAATCCTTACTAAGCCAGTCCCACCCTTCAGAGCAGGAGCCAGGCTACAGTGTGAAAAAAAAAAAAAATTTGAATTACCGCCAAATGATGAGCTCACAGCCTCAGCAGGGCACTGCAAGCCTCCCAGTACCCCTGGTCAGAGAAGCCCGCCCAGGCCCGTCACGAGTAACTAACTCCAAGGGAAGAGCCAGGTCACCCCGCCCTTAAATAAACAAGCCGTGCGCGGAAGAAAATTGAATTGTAGCCAATCATAACAAACTGGGACATGATCGAAACTTGCAGAATGAAGGCACAAACCAGCTGGTCTGCCAAGGTCGAAAAACAACTTTCTCATGCCTTATTTTCCAACTAACGGAAGCTAGAATTTAACAAAAAACAATTCTGTTACAGTGTACTGCCAATTAAAAAGGCTCCAGTGTTTAAAAAGACATTTGTCTAAAGGCAAGACATTTAAAATATGGGCACTTATTTAGAAAGGGGAAGAGAGAAATAATTTGTAAAACAACATAAAATGCAGATACATTTCAACATTGTATTTAAGTTCACATTTATAAAAGCATACATTTTAATTCACATTTGGGAAAATAATAATGTTGCATTTTAACATTTTTCCCTCTTTCAAAGGCACATGGTTGCATTCCACTAATTAAAAGCACATGTTATCATGCACTATCGGGCAAGATTTATTATTCTTAAACCAACACATTCCTGTCTAGATGGAAACCCCTCACAGAAATAATTAATGAAAACAGCTCGTAGCATGCATTCTAACGGGCTATCTTTTTAACATTTCACTCATTTTAAAAGAACACAGCTTTCTCCGTAAGGTTGATTTATAACCACATCAGTTCCAAGGTGAACCCACACAAATACGTAGACGCATTTCAAAAGGAATGTGAAATGAACAGAACCCTTCTGAAAACACAAGATGTTACCTTCCCGTCAAGAAACTGACAAAGCACATGGGCAGACCAAGAAATCAAAAAAAGTCAAAATCAAACCATCAAATAATCCACTGACTTTTATAGTCAGGTCAGATAACCATGCATGTTGACAGCATGTAAAAAATAAAGACTGCCATCTCAACTCAAGATATTAACCCTTTGGCAGCTCAAGCAGAATCATTTCCCAACGTCCATTTATACATGGGAAAATCATTAGCACATTTCTTCACGTTTACAAATGACACGTACACATATTTTCAAAAACGTTATCCCCAAGCACCCGAGAAAGATCCAGCTCCCTCCTGCCAAACGTAATGATAACATGCCCTGTCCAAGCCATGACTACATGGCGCTATTCACAAGCCATATTTACAAAACAAGCCTTTCACAAACAACATTTCCAAGGCGCAATGCACAAGGAACACAATAGATCAACATGAGAACATGCACCTCACAAATCACAATAATATGGCGCTATTCACAAGTCATATTTACAAGGAGCTATATTCACAGAACTCCACAGATCATAATACAATGAACACATTTCACATTGCACAGCATAAGCAGATGCAGCAAGCAATTGAATGGGCAATTTAAAAGCATTTTTTACACACATTTATACAATTGGACCATCACATAGATGTAACTGGCTTTCTCATGTAATGCCATCCTTCAACTCTGACAGTTTAAACACCAAGATGAAAACCATTCCTTCCACCCTGAATAAACCAAGTGCCATGATGTAATGCAATCTCCTCACTCTGCAACTGTTCAAGCCAATAGGTCTAACAGGCTACATAAACTGCAACATTACGCCAGATGGAACCGGCGTTCAGGGCACTCCCTCAGAACACATGGGAAACTCTCTAAGCACATGGCCAGATCACACAGGTTTCGTAAACTGTTCGACTACGCCAGATGTTATGTCTGGCGCTCAGGGCACTCCCACACAACACATGGGAAACAATCTAAGCACATGGCCAGGCACACAGGCTTCGTAAGATGACGACTACGCCAGATGTAATGGCTGGATTTTCTGAGTAGGTGGGATCAGCCCCCAGGGGCCCCTCCAACCCAGCCAGAACGTACTCACCTTCCCTCCCCAGGACCACCTATATCCAGGCACCTGGTACCTACCTGAGGATGGGGAACTCGCAATATACAAGCTCATATTATTAAAAACACCACTAAATCTATAGGGATACTAAGAATACTCACTGATTACTAGGGATATCCATACCCTACACCACACTTATTCACATCAGTTGGTCTCGCGGCCACCCTGACCCAGACCGTTCTACCCTAGGGCAGATATGACACACAATCCGGTGTGTCTACACACGGGCCTGCAGAACCCAATGCTCCCTTTTCCAAAGTGTTCGCGATCCTGCGAAACTACACACTAGTTCAACTACCTAGTGCTCTCATTTACTCAAGCCACAATCCTGTGGGTATCGGCACTGGTCTCCCACCCAGTGTTCTCATTAACGCCGCATATCAATGACGACCACATTCCTATGAACACCTATACATATATATATAGATATTGGGATATTATCTCAGCTGTCTACTCGGGATGAAACTACAATAATAACTTTGAATATAGTTCCAGATTATAGTGTACTCCCTGCTCTTGGCATCAAAGGTCCACTCACTCCCTATTTATGTGATCACCACTTACCTGATTGGGATTACTCATCCATTCACATACCTAGTACTCACCTAGGAGATACATTTACCTTCAGTGAACAAGAATAGGGGCTACACACCAGTTTGTTATAAACTGGGGTTATTTTAATTATTAGTACAACACAGATCTGACAAAGACTATAGGTAGAACACACCGCTTGAAAGAGAAGGATTACACATAACAGGAACACTCCGCTGAAAGGGAAAAGATTAGACATAAAGTGTAAATGTAGCTAATGTGATGAAAACAATATCACCTGATTAGTGTGAAGTCTTGTTCTAGCTGTCATCTGGGTTCCTCTCTCGTCTGTGCCTTGGCTCATCTCATGCTCTCTCTCTCTCCTGCACTCTTGGGTACACCTCTGCGCTGATCACTCTGTCTCTGGACTCCTCTCCCCCACACGAACTGTCTCTCCACCTTCCGTCTTCAATCTTAATGGTTCCTGCCGCTCTGATCACCGTTCATTCCACTAGCTTATTCACTCTGTCTCTGTGCCAATGTCCAATTAACTCCATCTACTCCCATAGGTTAGTCCACGAGCTCTCCTCTATCTCTTTTAAAAGGCATTACTTCAGACTCCAGCTATTCACACCTCCTCCTGATAAGCAACTGCTTCTGACTGCTTCCTTCAGTTCCAGCTCACTATTCAACTCAGCTCTTCTCCAGATTGAACCCTCTCTCTCTCTCTGCCAACTCCACTCCACTGCTCGACTCTCTCCTCGACTCCCCTCTGCTTGACTGCCTCCTCGACTGCTTCCTGCTTGACTGACTGACTCCGCCTCTGCACTTCACAAATATAGAATGCTGTTTCCTCATGGAAAGTTCCAGCCAGCAGCTTCTTCCCACCAATCCCATGCACCAGGCTCCTTGCGCTAGACGCTCCCACAGTGACCAGTCTGCTTGTTTCGTCTAGAGACCTGAGCCCGGGAACAATTCCTGATTAGATTCAGCTCTGGCCGGTTCTCTCCGGTCCGCTTAGGGCGAACAACAGTTATAACTATAAACATTGCTTTTGCCCTAAAAAGCCTCTCTGCTTCCATCAAGATGGAGTCTCTCTAGCTTTAGGCCTGTAGGCCTGAAAGGGGTGAAATGCTCCTTAGCTCTGTCAGAATACCTACATAAACCATACCAATATGTCTAATATGTCAAAGCCAATAGGCAATAGACAGGTTAAAGTCAAGAATAAAGGCACATTAAGCAGCTATCCTCTTCTAGGTCTGGAAAAAGGGCTTAAAAAGGCCAACACAGGCTAAGAATACCTATACTAGATGCGAGCAAGACTAATGATCTATATCACTGCTAAATAAAGCCAAAAACTCTGCCATTACAGCAATCCATCTTACATTTTTATTCTTTTGTAACTTTTACCAAAAGTATAGTAAACAACTTTTGATTCCCTTCTTTAGGGCTAGTGGAATAACGGATTTCATGGTTGCTTATAGGATTATCCTTCAGCTTAATGGGGAAAATGTAACCCTCCGTGCTTGTACCTTCTTGAAGATGGCTATTCATTTGCGTGCCTCTATGAGTCCCTCATAAGTATACCTGATTGTATTATACGAACATGCTGCTTTTATGCTGATAAAGAATATATATTTGTTTTTTTGACCAATGTTTAAATTGTGCGTATTTCTATCCATGGATTTAATAGCCTATTTCCTCCTGCTGCTATTCCTTTAAATCTATTTGCACTTTGCACTTTATCATACGATGCTGCTATATAACCTGATATAATTTCGGTTTCTGTGACAATTATAAACATGATGATTCATTGAATTGTTTTTATATTGTAAAAGTCCTTTTTGTATGTTTTAACCGAGACATTGTTTTTATATGTAATGTTTAAAGCGATTAACTCTGTAATACTGCTTTGTGCTTTTATGGATACTCTATTGCTGAATAAAGATTATTGATTGATTGATTGAAATGTAACAAGGAATGTTTATATGGCTAAAATGATATTTCATGTGTATCCTGAACTCATGAAACATAGAAAAGGTCACAGCAATCACATTTCTATGTTGAATATTGTATTTTAACTAGTTTTCACAAAAGTGTGACTTCAGTTTGCCACTATAAATGTACGCTTGAGTTACTAAAAAGGGTGCATAATTAAATTATGAGGCCTGTACATGGCATAGCCATTTTATCCTGGGTCCCATCTGCGACAGGCTGCTAATGCAGATAACAGATTGCATTCTACAACAGACATCCTTAAGTCTGCACATGTGTGCATGTGCATATATGTTCAGTTGTTCACATGGACCAGCAGCGGCCATCAATTGAAAAAGCAGACACTGGCTGTTACCACTCAGAGCATAATGACTGACGGTTACATTGGCAGAAACTCCATTATGGGGTCTGAGGCATTTCAGAGATACACAAAACAGAATCCCAAAATAAAAGTAGCTGGGTCAGAGCCCAATGTGTCTCACTTTATACTACTAAAATGCAATAAAACGGCATTGCATCATGTAAAAATGGCCATTTACAACTAGCAACAGCAATAATACAGAAAGCTCTGTGGCAGTTATAACTATCACGTATTTCTCTTCTGCTATTCATATAGTGTTAATTTCCAAAGTGTGCCCTTAGCTGGGACTCAAGCGAGAACTCGACAGAGGACAATTTCGCAAACATACATTTAGGATAGTTAGCATGCTGCAGATAATACGTAAACATATTTCGCGTGGATTGGAAGTATTTTCTGGAATCCGTGAAACAATTCCTTTCTGAATTACTGTAAAGTTAGAGCAGCTGAAATGTGTATTAGGATGTTGTTCCAGGCCCTGGCCATGTTGCTGGAATAGGTATGCTGTCTTGCATTTTTCTCCTTGTGTTTCTTTGCCCATAGTGTGGCAGTGTCCTGGCTCCTGGTGTGTCACTTTCTGCCTGACATGGTTTGGTTGTTTTATAGGCACGGTCTCTAGGAATGTTAGTTGCAATTCACTTGTAGGTGATACAGTTGGTTTTGAAGATGACGTGAGCCTGCTGGATGGACTAGTGTAGTCCCCTCTGCTCTGGGAAGCTGTAGGCACTTCTTCAAGCTCCTGATGGGAAATGTTGTATGTAGGATGCTTTTCAGGGGGTACTACTCAGAAGTAAGGGACATTGTGAAGCAAAGTGTTGCTTCCACCCCAGTGGGAAAAGACCAGGCACGTGCTATTGCTATGAAATAGGCTTCTGGAAGGAAGGGTTTTTTCCTTTTTTAAAGAGGGAGTTCTGGTATTTGTATGACTTAGCTTTCTTGACAATGTGTTCTTGTACGGTAAGTTCTGTGTCAATGGGTGAATATAGGTGTTTCTCCTTAGCTGTCAGCTCAAGTTTAAGCTATCTAGGTCCATGTCAAATACTAAAACTTTAATCTGTTGTGTAATGTTTTTGGCGTACAAGAGGAATTCAGTCTCTGCGTGGTTGAGCTTAAAGTACTAGGGCCCTTATTTATGAGGCCTTGCGTCAGTTTTGCGCCGCCGGTGCGTCACTTTTTGTGACGCACCAGCGGCGTAAAATATGCGCCTTTTTGCGCCATATTTAAAAAGTGACGCATCTAGGTAGATGTGTCACTTTTTAAACCCCTGCGCCACATTATACCTGCGTCAGGTATAATGTATGCAGAGGGGGCGTTCCCCCGCAAAAAGCCTCGTAATAGTGACGCAGTGAAATCTATGAGATTTCACTGCGTCACTTTTAGGATGCTGTTGCGTCAAAATCTTGCGCCTGCCTCACAGCAGGCATAAGACTGACGCAAGCCCTTTCACATGGGGCTTACCCCATGTGAAAGGACGCATTGCTGGAGTTGCGTCACTTTTGTGACACACTCCGGCAATGCGTCACTTTTGCGCTTACAGATACATCAGAAATACTGACGTATCTGTAAGTCCTTGCGACATGATGCGTCATACATTAAATATGACGCATCATTGGTGTCGCAAGGAGTGCGCAGTGAAAAGTGACGCATCGCTGTTTTCACGCAGCGATGCGTCACTTTTCATAAATGAGGCCATAGGCATTCAAATCGCTTGAGTACGGTTTTATGTCCCCGAATGCCATCAGTTGAAGATACTTCGAAACAGAGCTCCGTGTCAACTTCAATATATTGGCCACAAATTCTAAATTCAGAGGTAATACTACATCTAAAGAATGTGGCAGTGAAATTTCTATTTCTGGGTATTAATCAGGTATTCACAAAGGTACTGGAATCACGCACATATTTATTTAGGTCTGTATGCAAATGCCCCAAATACTCTTTCCAAAACGTACATTTTGCTTTGGTTGAGCATTTCACTCGATTGAAAAACAAATGTTATCTACCCTGTGTGTCCAAGTCTGTAATTGAAGTGAAAAGCTCGTTTTACAATTAGAGATATTTTGAGGACTAATGTGTATCAAATTATATTATATTAATAGCAGTTACATGACAATAAAGACATGTTGTGGGTGTGTGCATACCAATTTGAATCGCTCCATTTTAGCTTCAAATATCAGTAAAGAAAGCTGAATAAAATCCCTGTAACATTCACAAAACTGCTACCTGAAATGGTAAAAGGTACACCGTTATCACTGGAAGTGTGAATTAGAGAAATCAATAGCTGAGATATTCAATCACTGAACATTGTGAACTTTGCAGATACAAAAACTAGAAGACAAAAATACAATAATAACTTCTGTCTAGTTAGCCGTCTCATGAATAATTGGGATTCATGTTAAATGGTACAGAGCTAAAGAGAGAACTCATTTAGATTAATGGGAAACCCATTCAATTACAGCCCTGCATTGAATCAAAAAGTATTCTTTGAAAGATTAAAGTCAATCTTAAATTAAATTTTGCTGTACATTCACTTCAGACATGTAATGCCAGCATCCGGCAGATTCTGTATTTTATTTTAATAGTAATTGGGTGACCCGATGTACAAAGCACATTTATGGACACTTAGGGGCCGATTCCGATTCCGTTCGGAAGGGCTCTGAACCATATTCGGAGCCCTTCCGACTGAATCAGAACGTGTCGGCCGGATTCCTTTCTGACTGAGCCATTCCGATGGGCTCGTTCGGAAAGGAATCCGACTCGGATTTCCGGATGGCCTACGACGGGCTAGGAATCCTTCAGTACTCCCCCGGTCGCCTCTTTACGACCGAGGGAGTATGATAGCAGTTTTTCACTGTCTCTGAGGGCCCCGATAAGGGCCCCCATGGGTGTGAGGCTGCCGAATGGCAGCCTGGGGGCACCTATGATGCCCCTCAGTTGATCCCTGCGTCCGGTGGCATGCACCTTGGGGTGCCGGCCAGAAGGGTGCGGGTATGAACTGCACCCCTGCATTTCACAATGGAGGCATGCATGCTGCTCGGAATGCATGCTCCCATTATGAAGCATACGAGTGCGACCGAACAGGATTCGGTCGCATCATACTTGCAGGGCCGTAACCGACCACAGCAGGTCGGTTGGTTATGGCTCCTGACCATTGACATCGAAATAGGCCCCTTAGTTGGAGTTTGTGAATGTCTAAATGCTTTTTGCAAAGTACTAACTGCATTATAGGAATCAGTAACTGTTTTTGACTCCTACAATGGGCTTATATAAAATATATTTTTTTATTTCAAAATAATTTTTAACATTAAATTGCAATTTTAAATCTGTTTTAACTAACTTTTTTTAATGTAATATTATTTACTGGGGTGTTTGATTTTAAATCCCCCCCACGAATATTTTGTATGTGAGGTTGAGGCAGTATCAAGTGTTGGTCATGTGAGGTGTTGGACTTACAACAGCTCAGTTTCAGCTATGCTACATTTACACTTGTAAATCTGGTTCCACCCCTCTTTCAGTGGGTGGATATATATTAGTCTATACTTCTGAGTATCTTTACACTTGTAAATGGTGACTTGCCCAAAGTAGTATAGTTTCTGAAAAGTGTTAGATTAAATTTACACATCTAAATGTACACACCTGTAAGTTTGCAATTGGGAATAGGCCCTAATATGGAAAAAAGAAGAGTTTTTCATGCGACATGAACATATCAATACATGCCAACCATCACACCTTTACAACACAGTCATCCATCAACGAGACATTCATCAGTGAACCAGACTGCCATCGCTGTCAATGATTCCTATATATTTTATTCCTATATCACAATAACATGCTTGCTCCGGAAATACACAGATAACAAACTTTAGTTAAGGAATCAGACTAGACCATCAGATGATAATCAAATGCGGCCAGATTGACAAATTTCTATTATAAATTATGTTTCTTAATCATAGTAAGTATCTCCAAACAGGCAGTATGCAGCACTTATGGGTTTCTGTAGTAGTAATCACTGAATATAATCCAGTTCACTATGACTATAAAAACCATAAAAAATCTTTTGGTAGCTAGGAATCACAGGCCTCATTCTTCCTCACACTTGACAACAAAACTCATTCACCTAACACACGCTCACACATTCAAATGTAATGCACTTGTCACTGTCATCATAAGCGCATCATACTGATCATACTGATCACACATTCAGTCCTTCCCACTTAAGATCACAACATATCATCATATCCAATGGCAAATTACTTTTCAAATCTAGGCCACACAATACAGCAGCCCTTTTTAGGAGAAAAATTAAAGGAAATAACAAACCAACCACACACTCTTAAACATACTTCAATGGTTGAGCCACAAACTGTGTCAGTGTGAAAATAACAAATACCTGTGCTCAAACAATTTGCACACCTGCAAATTACATACCCCAAACAACAGAAACCAGCAGGATCTGATCTTCATCCAGTTGTCTGACAAAATATAGTGAAAAACAATGTCGACTGACACACATATTGTGTCAAAATATAATGTACCATTATATTGTGCTTATTTATAATGTAAAAATATTGTGGTACAGATTATTATCCCGCTTTCTATTGTCCATGTGTGAGACTCGGGCCACACCCCGCCCTCCATGGTCCTTTGTGTTGCGACTGCCATTCTTTTTTGCCATGCATGGTCAGCGTGTTGCCCTTGCCTCCCTTGCCTTGCCTCCCTCCCCATGCCCACTGTTGTCCATGTGCATGCCCTTGCCCCACCCTCATGCTATCCATGGTTCGTTATGCTGCCACTGCACCTCTAACCTGCCCTGCATAGTCTGTTGAGCTGACAGTGTTACTCCCTCCTGCCATGTGGGATCAGCTTGCTGCCCATCCCCTCCTACCTGCCCTCCATTGTCTGAGTCCATGCCCATATACCCAATCTCTCCCGCCCTCCATTGTCTGTTGCGGTGCCACTGCTTCTTCCTCCTACCCTTCATGGTCCACTGTACAGCCACTCCCCATCCCTCATAGTGTGCTGCTCCAACCTTCAAACTGCCCTCCATAGTCAGCTTGCTGCCCCTACTACCACCCCTGCCCCCTCGCCAGCCCTCCGTTGTCCAAGTCCATGACCCTGTTGCCTTTCCTCCTGCTCCCATTGGTCAGCTGACATGATCCTGACCCCTAGCTCTTGCCTCAATGACTAATTGTGCCATCATTGCCCCTCTTGTCTGCCCTGCATAGTCAGCTTGCTATCTTGCCTCCCTCCCCAACCTCTGTTGTCCGTATGCATGTGCCTGCCTCCTTCCTCCTTACCTCCATGGCCTGTTGTGCTGCTACTGCCCTCCCACATGCCCTCTGTGGTCTATTGTTTTGCCACTACCCCTACTGCCTGCATTGTGTGGTCAGCTGGATGCTCTTGCCTTTCATTGTCCAAGTGTGCAACCCTACCCAATCTCTCCTGCCTTCCACAGTATATTATGCTATGTAAGTAATAGCTTTATTTCGATATAATTCATATCATAAAAAGCAATACATGTATATTAAAAAACAGTAAAAACCAGTGCAAAACAAGACATGTATGTTAAAAGACAGTAAACCAGTGCATAGGTAGTAACATCCAATTCAAACAGCAAAATACATGGAAGTTGCATAAAAACAATCTAAGATACATATCAAGCAATATATGAAAGCCTGTTAGATCTAATGCGTCATGCCCAGCCTAAGAATTTCGCAAGTCCACTTGCAAACAGGGGCCGAGGGTCCGTTTTTAAAATTCTTAAGGCCTCCTTATGGGATCTAGTCCCGAGTTCTCTGCAGAGTGGCTTCAGCCATCTGCGGCGAGGGACTGCATAGGCCGGGCATTCGAAAAATAAGTGCAGTACTGTCTCTATTCTGTTCAAGCAACAAGGGCAAAAGGGAGTTGTCTGCACCGGGACCTTCCAACTGGCAGTGCGTTTCCCCACTGGAAGTACGCCTACCCTAAATTTAAAATATAGAGCCCTGTCCCAAGTAGTTAAAATAGTATCCAGATATGGTTCGCAGAAATGCACCTCCTTGACCGAGAGGAATTCCACTGTGGACCTACACAAGTTGGCACTACTATTCCTGCCATCAATCACCCAACTCCAAAATAGCTTCTTCAAAATTGACTTGGGCGGGGCGGTTCTAGTGATCCAGGCGTCTTCAAGGCCCAGGTCAATGAGAAGGCGCTTGACTTCCCTTAGTCAATGGACCTTAGCCCAGCCAGGCATTAGGAGGATCTCTTATATTATGCTACTACTGCCTGTTCCCCTGCTCTCCAAGGTTTGATGTTTTACCACTGTTATTTCTGCCTGACATATGTTGTGTGAGTCTATCCCTCCACTCCCTCCCTCCCCACATTGTTCTAATGAATAACTAGAGAACTAACATTCTGTAATAATGACAAAAATGATTGAACACCTGAATGCAGAAAGGTATTATTTTTCTCGTAGAAATTGTGGTTAATTCTCTGAAAAACAAAAAGGCTGACCACATTTTCTGCAATTTTTGTTTTTATCTAATAGATCACTTGATTGTGTGTTTCATCAGTTACTTAAACATTTTGTATACTTCTTTCATTGGATTATATATGGGTGAAATGCTGGCAATATTACAGCTCTTTTTTGGGGAGCCATCTTGGGAGACCTTTTTTATCAAGCTCCCTCCTTTCTTCATTTATTTCAGTATCCTCTGTAGGATATGCTTTCAGTTTTACAGCTTTGATTCCATTTAAGATAGGGTTTAGGTGTACCACACTTTTGGCACAAATAGAGAATATTAGCATTCTAGCTACTCAGTAGGACATACATACACATATTTCACATTTAGGCCTGCATGTCAGAATGCTTTGCTGAAATGGATGAGGAAGATATTTGAGAACTCATACAAAATGTGTTCTAATTTTGCTTTTTACAGCACTATCCATAAATTTTATGACAAATTGATGCCTTCATTTTGTTTATTTCTAATGGAAATATTTTAAGTTTTACAGCTCTAATTCAATGAAGATGGCTTCAGATGTGCCCCTGTTTTATCATAAATAAGAATGTTAGCGCTCTAGCTCACTAGAACAGTGGGGGAGGCTGCAGAAATACACTGGGGAATCAAATCAAATGAAATGAAAAAGGAACTTATAAAGCGCATGGCTACCTGATGGCCTCCCAGCGCTAAGAACTGAGCTTACCCTGTGAGCGGCATTAGATAGCTGGGAACAGGAACGTTTTCAGTTGTCTAAGGAAATAGACTTCCTCTAGCCGAATGTGGTTTGGTAGAGCGTTCCATCTCTTCCAGGCAATGTAGGAGAATCGTCTCCCCCCCACTCCTAGATCTATATATTCTGGGGACTATTGCCATCCTTTCATTTCCTGAGCGGAAGGCTCTCCTGGGATGGTACGGGGAGATGGTGGACTGTAAAATAGGCGGACCCTTAGCAGACATAATCTTGTGGGTGATGCAAAGGGATTTGAACTGGATCCTTTCCGCAATAGGAAGCCAGTGTAAGGACACTAGAGAGGCTCGAACAGAATCTCTGTGGGGGATCTGTAGAAGCATTCGAGCTGCACAATTCTGCACCGTCTGAAGTATCTTTATCGTGGAGCTCGGGGAGCCCAAATAAAGGGCTTTTGCATAGTCCAAACGAGAGAGAATTAGGGCTTGGACCAGCAGTTTCTTCGCATTAAATGAGAGCAGGGGGAGGACTTTCCTGACCATCTTAAGTAGTCCATAACAGCACCCTGCTACATTCTGGGATTGCTTCATGTCTAGTTTATGATCAAAACACTGAATGGTACATCACTATGCCCCAAACCGATCGCACAGTGATGCCCCGTTCAGCATTTTGTTTAATTGAGGTGCAGTTTGGACATGGCATCCTACCGATATGCACGCATTCTTTGATAAACATTTGATAAACACGGATTACACAAAAGAAGGTGTGCATCCCATCATCATAATGTAGCTTATGATCAAGCCATACTCCTCGACTTTTTATCTGTTCTTTGGAGGGGTAAACTGCCCAGGCATTTAGGCCATAAAGCAGTGGGACCTAATCGGGAAGGTTTCCCCGAAAACATCATGTCAGTTTTTGCTCCGTTTAGTTGTAGATAAGAGCCCTCCAGCCATGCCGATACTCTCTCCATACAATTGTCCAGGTTGTTTTCCCTATTCTCAGGTTGATTAAAGGAGACGATCAATTGAGCATTGTCTGCATATGTAATAATCTGTATGCCAAAGGGTTTAACAATTTTGGCCAGGGGGCTCATGTAAATGTTAAAAAGAGTGGGGCTCAGAGACGAGCCAAGCAGAACCGCACAACTCAATGGCATGCTCTTGGAAATGGAATTGTCCTCGAAGACCTGAAATGATCGGGCGTCTAAAAAAATTCCAGCCACATAAGTGTGGTTCCGGGTTCCCCTGCTTCTCTACTCCTAGAGATCAGCAGTTGATGGTTAACGGTGTCGAAGGCCACATTCAGATCTAAGAGGACAATTGCCACGGAGCAACCAGAGTTTAAGATATTCCTAGCTTCCTCAACGACTGCAATCAGGGCTGCCTCTCTGCCCTGCTGGGGTCTAAATCCAGTCTGCGTTGGATGAAGATGGTCATTTTTCTCCAAAAAGATGAAAAGATGGGGTTGACGTGCTTTTCTGAAATTTTTGTAATCCCTGAAAGTAATGATATGGACCGATAATCAGCAAACACTTCCGGATCCGTACCTACTTTCTTGAGCAATGCTCTTACCATGGCTCATTTTCATAAGGTGGGAACAGTCCCAGAACCCAAAGATAGATTGATAAGTTCTAGGATGGTGGGGAAAGCTGAATCAAAAACTTGGTTCAGAACAGTGGGAGGGGCCATGTCCCTCGGGGAACCTGATTTTAGTTTATTCAGATAATTTTTAAAAGATTTTGGGGCATATTACCAAGCAATAGCGATAATTATCGCTATTGCTTGGTTAGAGACAAAAATTTACCGCTGAGCTGCGGTGATTTTTACCGCAAATAAACCTTGGAATTACCAAGGTTTATCGCAAATGCGATAAAAATCGCCGCAAATGAATGAATATCGCTGAAAAGTCAGCCATATTCATGCATTACCGAGCTAATGCTCTTAGCCATGTTATCCACCTCCCATTGGATAACATGGCTAAGAACTGCTCAGGGCAGGTGTTAGCTTATGGAGATATTCGCTCTTAGCGCGAATATCTCCAAAAGTTAGTAATAGGAGATAGCGATGTTAGCGACTGTTTTCAGTCGCTAACATCTTGGCACGCCCACTTTGCATGTCATTAGTGATAAATATCACTGACATGCAAAGTGGGGCCCAAGATGGTCGCTATCTCCTACTAGCTGTCGCTAACTGGTGTTAGCGACAGCTAGGTAATAGGGAGATACTTTTATCTCCGCTTTCTTGGCTTTTAAAGCCAAAAAAGCGGAGATAAACCCCCTTGATAATATGCCCCTTTGTATCCAGAGTGGGGGAAGACCTCCAATCCAGTTCCAGATATATTAGATTCATTTTCTAGAGTTAGGTGGTTTGAAGAGGTGGTGACTGATGTTAATTTCAAATCATTGCAGCGTCCTAAGGTATTGACAGCGGGAGAGGCTGATACCTGAGGGGTAGTTAGGGATTATACAATCCTAAAAATTTCCCACGGAGCGTTCGACAGACTCCTGCTACTGTTAAAAGTGCGTTTTACTCAGTTTGTCAGACTTTGTTTCCATATGACTGAGGATGATATTGTGAATACACCGAAAAATAAGCTTGGATGTTTGGCTTCTGGAACTCCTTCGATAATCTCTATGAAAAGATCATGCGAGAAAACAGTTTTCTCTCAGATATGGTTCATCAAATTCCAGCAGATTATCAGCATTTTACACAAGTTAAAATCACCACAATTTCTAGAATAACTATGGTACTACCTACAAATGATTTATACTGTGACTAAAATCTGTTGCTACCCCTGCAGCATTCCTCCCTGACAATTGTTCTCAGTGTGCATATCCTTGCCACCTCCCTTTCTGATGAGTTGTGCGGCCACTGCCTGCCCTCTATTGCTGCTCCTACCCATTCCACCTAGTACCCCTGCATCACTGTTCTCTGTGCACAGGTGCAATGAGTGGAAAATGAGGACATGCTTGGGTCGACGTGGTGGCGAAAGAGGCGCTGTGATGATTCTTCCAGCTGTGAGCAGGTAATGTGTTGATTCCTTCAGCCCCACAGCAGAACCTGCGTCGGAGTGGGAGTGGGAGTCTTGGACATTGGAGACACAGTGCTCTGGACTCGGGCTGCCGCAGTTGTTCCAGGCGTGAACAGGCACTCTATCGATTTTTTTGGTCGCACTGCGGCGATGTGTTGGTTTTTCAACTGCACAGCAACAATAGGTAAACAAAAACAAGCCCTTGGAGAACCCTTTTTAAAAAAAAAATGTTTTTATTGAGAGTGTATAGCAGACATGATAATCATGGTACATAAAAAAGACAAACTAACGTAATATCCAATCTCACATTTAAATAGACAATAAATAGAGCGAGTGCATATTCTGTTTTACATGATATAAAACCAGCATTCTATATAGCACAACAAATATCACCCAAAAATACAGATAAAGAAAAAAAGGTACAAGATATATTACCGCAGACTGGCCTCAACTTAACAGTTAAGAAACAGGCACATTATGAATTAAAATCCCTCACTTTTCATTATGCAAGAAATAGCCTGCTTTACATGTTATCGTTTGCATGTGTGGTCAGAACATAGTCCTCCCAAGTCAGCCTAAATCTACAAAGCGCCCCTACAAGATTTTGTGTATGCCTCTTCCAATTGGTAGGTCTGGTCCAACTTAAGAAGTCATTGTCCCATTGTAGGCACCTTCTGAGATCTCCAGTTTTGCAACACCAATGATCTGGCTACCGCTATGGGAGTGAAAACAAAATATTGCCTGTATTTTGGTAGCTGACTGACTGCATAAGAGAAGCCAAATAAGGCCAATGATGTTGATTGTAGGATTACCTTGGACATACTGTCACTGATGAACCTAAAAACCTCCACGCAAAAGTGTTGTAGTTCAGGACATGTGAAAAATATATTTGTCCAGTTGCCTGCCTCCGCCAGATTACATCTAAAACATTTATTTGAAATTCATGGAAACCATTTATGTAGTCAGAGGGGAGTGTAATACACCAACTACCTTGAAAGAAAGGACATCCTTTTAAAGTTGGCCGCCCTCAGAACCCTATCCCCAAGCTCACACACTTGTTGCCATTCCTGGATATTAAACCAGCAATTAGTTTCCTGGGCAATTTTAGGGAGCATTGTTTTGACGAGACTCTTATTTATATCATGTCGTAGTAGCCTATACCATTTTCCTATACCAGTTAGATACAACTCAAACACTGCTTTTAAAATTGTTCTTGCCCTCTCGTTAATTATTTTATAAGTATTCGAGCGAAATCATGTTATCTGCCTAAAAATTAACCAGAGATCATAGCTCTGGGTCTCGAATTGCACTACGAAAGCTTCCCATGTTATCAGATTAGTACCGCTGTAGAAGTCACCTAGCTTGCAAAAGCCTAACATGTTATATGATTCATTCCCTTTTGTGAGAGCTGAAGACCCCATAGCTCACAATCTTAGAGAAAGGTATATGCATTGCATGTTGGAACATTGTAAATTTTATTAAACCGCTTCATGCGATTTAGAAATATATTCACGACCGCCCTTGGAAAACCTTGATAAGCAGGATAAGAAAGTACAGTCCAGTCCTTCCTCTGCCCAAGACAGAAGCAGAAAGCAGCAGGCCAGCTCAATTCAGCAACAGCGGAGTGGAAGTTCTCCGCCTACAGCTTCTCCAGCTCTTCTTCTTGGCAAAATTTCCTCTTGATCCAAAAGTATTCTAAAAATGTGGGCTTAAGGGACCTATACTTATACCACATTTAGCCTTTGGAGTACACATACCGCATAAGATAGTCTTGGTAGTGCATAGATCCTGCTGCGCCCTGCCCTGGCTCCAGACACACTACAGGGGGGTGGAGGCAGCCCTGTGAGAGGAGAAACATTGCCCTATTCAGGTGTCAGTGAGAACTCCTCCCACCACTCTAGCTCAGAAAGGCCCATCAGCCTGGTGATTGCAATCAGGATATGGATGGCAGACCTCAGCATCCTTTGTGTGGCTGTCTAGAGTGAATGCACAAACAGCCAAACTAATAATCTAAACCAGATGTGTATTACACATACAGACAGAGGCACTGGATGATAAAGAAAGAAAATACCCTCTTTATAAAAGTTGCATTTTCAAACACACAATTTAAAAACCATCTTCACATGCAAATGTGTTTTTAGATTCTGTGCTCAGGGAACACAAACTCCAATCTCTATCTCTTCCCAATTGAAAGTTACACTTGTAAGATGTTACAAGGCAGTTCTAATGATAACCTGTGGGAGAGACAGTCCTTGCAATAGTTAAAAATAGATTTAGCAGTATTTCACAATCAGACATGTAAAACACAGCAGTACTTACTTGCCCTACCTTTCAAATACACTGTACCCTCCCCCCGAGGCTACTTTGGGCCTACCTTAGAGATGCCTTACATGTAATAAAAGGGAAGGTTTGGGCATGGCAACTGGGTGCACTTACCAGGTCAACAATGTTAGGTTTGAAAAACCCCATTCTCATTATATACTTATTTTGTGCCATAGTAGGTTAGCAGTGTGTGGCTAAATTAGATCTCATTTGTTTTCAGATTATGCAACCTACTGAGTTATCCTTGTAATGCGCAAGCTTCAGTTAGCGAGTGTGACTCAATTTTATATTTCGCAATCCCCATTAGGATGTGCTCAAACTAGGCCCATTATTCATTTTGCTTGCCTCAGCCGAACACTGTATTTTCTCTTCTGTTCAAGGTTGCCTTCTGACTTACTAATAAATAGGCCACTCTGTCTTTAAATACCTATCCATGTGTGTAGCTCTGCTCCCACTTTAGGAGACGCTGAGACCAGGCACGGCAGCATTGAAACTGTCATAGTGTGTACCCATCTAGCAGGTTGTAGCCCATCCTTCTGTGCCTGCTTTGTTCATCCTTGGCCTGTGACTGTAACTTTCCACTGAGGGCGTGGTTGGGGTTTGCTGTAGGAATGGTTATGCGTTGCAGACTGTTGGGGGGATAATCCCTCAGCAGACATCTTGGGGTGCAGGTCAGATTGAACTCCTCTGCAGAGTATTGCTAATAAATGCTTGTTTTTCTAAAAAAAACGTTATTTATCCATTTCTAAACAATGCGATGCATCTTTTGGTACATTATATAGCGGAGCGTGCGATCAGGCCAAGAACATTAAATAATATGTAGTTCAGGTATATGATAGATAGTGAATTATACAATTAAAGGAACCAGTGGTACCAAAGGCATACCAATGGACACAATGGAGAAAACATTAGATAACAGCAGCAATGCAGCATACATATGCAATCATATTCACATTACCTCCTATGTTTGACAACTTAACAATCAAATCACTTCTCAAAAAAAAATGGGTTGTATCAGGTGTAAAAACAAGGGAAAATTAATGAAGAGTCAAATGCATCTTGCACATATGTGTGTCACCTCAGCCAACCCCCTCAGGCATTATCTGACTTATTAATTGCGACTGACAAGCAGCAGTAATCTTGGCTATATAAGAGCGATAAGGCCCCCATATATCAGTAGGCCTGGACGAAGCGGGGACCAAAGTAGAGCACTCCACACTGTTAACATTGCAAAATGCCAGGCTCCTGAGCCACGGCTTCACCCTCAGCGGTCGTCTATCACACCAAAAAAATGCAACCTCCCTCTTTGCCAACAGGAATCCCAATGCAGCAAGTTTGCGAGTTTGCGGACAGTGACATATCCCAATAGTGCAATTTCTGGGGAAGGAACCAAATTCATGCCTAAAATGTCGCTGAAAGTGTGGTGTATCTTAGCCCAATACTCATGCAGAAGGGGACAAGTCCAGGCAAGGTGGGCGAAATCGGCGAATGGGGCCCTGCATTTGGGGCAGTGATGGGAACAACTAGGGTCTATTTTATGTGACCGTGCTGGCGTATGGTATAATCTACGAAGACATTTAAAATGGATGAGTTTGTGTCTACTGTTCATGGAAATTTCCTTCGTGGCCTTGCAGCATTGCTCCCACTGCACATCAGAAATAGGTTTTCCCAGATCTTCCTCCCATGAGGCACTCACTTTAGTGTCCAAAGAGGGGCGCGAAACACTACACAGCCTGTATAGTTTGGAAACCATATGTGCCCCTGATGTGTGTTGAATTAGGAGCGTGAGTGGGGGAGCAGGGTCAGGAGCCAGCGGGAATGTAGAGAATGAAGCTCGTAGCATGTATCGTAATCTGGTCAAATCAAAGGAGTCCATGAATGAGCATTCTGTGAAGCGAGGGTCTTCAGATAAAGAAAAAACGTGGCCTTCAGGAAAAAGTTCGCCAATGGTGTCAATGTGAAAGTTAGCCAATGTGTTTTTGACAACTGTTTCCCCGGTGATTGGGAACCAAGAGGCGTTGGGCAAAGGAAGGGCCGGCGAGTATAACTGGTCCAGGCCCAAGAGCCTGCGAAGCCTATCCCAGACCCAGCAGGTTGGGGAGGCTGTTTTTATGTCCCGTGGGTCCCGTGCAAGACCTTGAGGCAGGACAGTAGAAAGAGGTTCAGGGAGGACCAAGTCAGCTTCGGGTTTCAAATACAAAATACGCGCATCAGGGTGGAACTAGGAGTCCGCGAAGGAACATTGTGCAATTAAAAAAAAAAGATAGAAGTCGGGAACCGAATCCACCACGCTCATATGGAAGAGTCAGAACACGCCAGGTGACACGTGGATTTTTGTTACCCCAGACCAATCGCAGCAATAAAGAGCGTAGCTGGGAAAAGAAAATCTTGGTAAGCGGTATCAGAATATTAGTATAAAGATACAAAAAACGAGATAGTACAACCATTTTAATTATGGAAATTCGTCCAGCCATAGACAAAGGGAGACGGATCCATTTCTCAATCTGGCTCTCTAATAAACTAACCGCGTTACCATAATTTAGTCTGATGATGGCGGAGGTGTCCAGGTGGACATGTATCCCTAAATATTTGACTGAGTCATGACACCATTCAAGGGGGAAAGTGCAAGTCCACTTAAATGTGCTGGGGTGAGCGGGATAATCACTGATTTGTGGCAATTGATGCGAAGACCAGAAAAGTTGCCAAGGCCAATTATCTCCAAAATAAGTGGCTCAAGATTAATATGAGGCATTCTGACAATAAAATCATATTGTCTGCATACAGAGAAATTAGGAGAGGGCCAGTTCGAAATTGAAGCCCTCTGTGCAGATGTTTTTCTTGAAAATGGCGGACCAGAGGGTCCATTGCCAATAAAAAGCAGCGGGGATAGGGGCATCCCTGCTGGATGACGCACGATAAGGAGAACAATGCCACTGTGGAGACGAAGCACTCCGGCATGCCCATGGGTCTCATGATGGACAAAAAGAAGGACCACTTCAAAGAGTCAAACGCTTTCTCAGCGTTGAGGAGAATCTCCGTAGTCGTAGTGGAGGGCTCTATGCAATGTATAACGGCAAAAAGGGTCCTTAGGTTCAAAGAGGTGGAGCGGTGCAGCACAAAGCCAGACTGAGCAGGGGATATGATGGCCTCCATCAACAATGAGAGACGGATGGCGCTCACTTTCGCTAGCATCTTATAATCCAGGTTTAATAGAGATAGAGGTCTGTATGAGCCACAAGGGCTTGGGGCCCTTACCCGGTTTGGGAAGGAGAATGATGACCGCCTCTCTGAGCGTGGGAGGTAGACAGCCCGTCTCAAGTGCCTCAGCATAGACTTTCACCAATTGCGGTACTAAGACCTCTTTGTAGGCCTTATACAAATCGGCAGAGAAGCCGCCTTGTCCCGGCGCCGAAGAACCCTTTATTGCATCCATAGCTTCGATTATACTATCCGGAGTAATGGGCATAGCTAGAAATTCCTGCATATGCTTCTCCAGATAAACCATGGCAATCTCGTTGAGGTAGTCACCCTGATCCCCCCGGTCGCCCGTCAATGTAGATTTATATAGAGTCTTGTAATAAGATAGGAAGGCGTCACATATTTCAGGCGTGGAGTGAAGAGAATATCCCCTCGGACCCTCAATCTCTGTGATGTATGAGGTATTGTAAGGGGGACGAAGTAGCTGCGCTAATAATCGGCCAGGCCTGTCGCCCTCCCAGTACTGCCGTGCCACGAATTGTTGGGTAAGAAAGTGTAACTCCCTATCAGCTCCGTCTCGGAATTCCATCATTAATGCCAAACGACTGGCTTCCTTCTCGCTGGATGGGTTCAGTAATAGTTCTTTATCTAGTGCAGTGATGTCCTTCTCTACCCGAGACAATGTGGAACGAATGTCCCTCAATACACCTACATGTTTAGTAATACAAAAACCGCAAATGTACGCCTTAAATCCCTCCCAAAGTACTGCCCAAGAATCCAATGATCCTGTGTTGAGGTCGAAATATTCCTCGATGGCCTGTCTGACTTCCTCTGTAAAGATGGGATCCGCATGTGCCCTCCAGCGGAATCGCCATTGTCTCTCATATCCACCCGATCTGGGCACTTTCAATTTGAGAACTATTGGGGAGTGGTCTGACAGTGTGCGAGGAAGTGTGAACAGATTCTCAACCCAACCAGCCACCCCAGGGGAGAGGAGCCAATAGTCAATTCTGGTCCAGGTATTATGAAACCCAGAATGATTGGTGTAATCTGGAAGATGTGGGTGGAGTCTTTCTTCAATGTCGATTAAGGAAAAGTATGTGCAAATGTCGAGCAATATCGAGCGTGATCTGGGTTTGGTGTTGGGGGAAGAGGACGTACTGTCTCTAGTGGGATGCAACAACAGATTAGAGTCGCCCCCAATAATCAACAAACTGGGTTCGAGCGCAAGGAGGTGTACCAGTAAGTCTTGGAAAAAAGACAAGGAGTCTACATTAGGGCCATAAATCCCGACCAATGTAATTTTATGACCCATTAGTGTCCCAGTCACCATCAGATAGCGGCCGTCTGTGTCAGCTACAGTATTGAAAAGTTCAAAAGGGACACTTTGTGTATAATTATGGCCACTCCTCTAGAATATCTGCTACAGTTAGAGAAAAACCTGTGCGCCCCACCAGCTGTTGGCGACTAAGGGTGGGCGGGCAGCTACGCTCCGAGCACGGAGTGTGCGTAGTGCCGGCTTCTACGCATTTTGCGTAGCAGGCGTAGAATTCGGCACTACGCACGCTCCGCAGACGGAGCGTAGCTGGCCGCCACCCGCCTCCCTCCCGCCCTCCCTAAATACTTTAATTTAAATGTGTAAAAGAATTAAAAGGCACTTACCTTGCCCGCCGCTGCCCGCCGCGTCCCCGGGGCTCGCTCTCTTCATTGCTGCCGTCTTGTGTACTAATGCGCATGCGCATGCGCATTTCTCGTGAGAAATGCGCATGCGCGGCCGCCCGCGCATGCGCATTAGTACACAAGACGGCGGCGATGAAGAGAGGGTGCCCTGGAGACGTGGCGGGCAGCGGTGGGCAAGGTAAGTGCCTTTTAATTCTTTTACACATTTAATTTAAAGTATTTAGGGAGGGCGGGAGGGAGGCCTGCGGTGCGTAGTGGGGCTACGCGGAGTGCGGAGGTGGGCGTAGTTTCTCGCCCACTTCACGTAGCTCCGCGAAGCCCCACTACGCCCACTATGCCCGGAGTCAGAAGGGGATAAATGCGTCTCCTGCAAAAAAGCAACATCAACAGCTTGTCTAGTAATATCATTGAAAACTTGTTTGCATTTCTTAGCATTGTTATGATGTATTTGTGTAAATGTATTTGAGCTTATATAGCGCACAGCTACCCGCAGTGGGTGTCCCGGCGCTTGCTTAGGGAACCCATCCTGGTATTCCCCTGTGAGATAACCCCAGCAGGGTATCCACAAGGTGAAAGCCAGGCATCCCGCCGCGAGGGGCCGTTGTGGAGATTAAGCAAGCTATTGCCCAGAGTCGCAGAGTGTGAACCCGTGAGTCGAGAAGGCACCGGAGCGAGAATTATCGAGTCCGTGGAATTTTTAGCCCAAGACCCGCCGAGGCGGGGAATTGAACCCTGGTCCAGGGCCGATCTCAGCTTCCAGGTCTGCCGCCTCTAACCCCTGAGCCACACTTCTCCATGAACTTCTCCCCGAACATTCCAGGAAAGAAGTGATAGCCCGGAAGCCCCGGGCTGTAGGCCTAACTTGGCCATGGGAAAAACAAAATTGAGGATAATTGTGAATGCACGCTACTCCAATACAATCCAAGAGCATAGGAAGCAATGTAACAATCATCACTGAAATAAACTAAAACAAAACCCGCCCTCCACCCCCCACCCAGCCTCTTGTTAACCCTCAAGAGGCAAACCCATTGAACTCCTGAAGTAAAACATCTTAATGCTCATATCATTGACAAAATGCATAAGCAATAAGCATTTCCATAAAAGCTCTCAAAAACTGAGAGATCAAAGGCATCCGCCATGAGGGAAACAACCCCTCGTCAGTCAGGCAAACCATATGACAAGTCACGAATGAACAATAGTAATCTACAACATCTTGTTACCCAGCAAAAAAATATTTAAAAAAGGGGGACCTGAAACAATGAGCTGTCAGCCAGTCCCCGGGTCCGTGAAGAGTTCCACACTGTTCTGGGAATCGCCCTGACTAGGGGAAAGCGAGTCAGCAGCTTCTGCTGATCCCGATCCATGTTTCTTGTAATTCCGGCAAATATTCCTGCCCTTCAGTGGGGGAGTAAAAAATGCGAAACCTGCTGGCAATGTCCACCCTCAGTCTTGCAGGATACAGCATACCATACTTAAGGCCCAAGTTCCTCAGTGTATCTTTGATGCTGTTATACTTTTGTCGCGCCTCCTGGACCATGAGGGTGAAATCTGGGAACAGAGGCAAGACTCTACCCTGCCATTGGATCTCACCTTTCTCACAAGCCGCCCGGAGAGCAGCGTCGCGATCTTGGAAATTCATGTTTCTTGCAATTATGGGACTTTGAGGCAAGCCAGGGCGAGGTCGGGCCCCCGGGACCTGTGGGCACGTTCCACCCAAACCCCTGCATGAATATTTCTCTTCGAAACAGGTCAATGAGTAATTTTTCCACGAAGATGTCCATGCGTCCAGTTGACGTCGTCTCTGCCACACCAAGAATGCGGATGTTGTTGCGCGCTACGCACTTCAAGGTCCTCATTCTTGATGGCCACATCTTTAAGGATTTTTTCCACTCGCTCCAGCCTTTTCAGTGATTTAGATGCTCCATCTTCTATGTCCAAGACCCTGGACTCCACCACGTCCAAGCGTCGATCGTGAGCCTGAACCTTAGACCCCATGTCGGCCAGCTTTTGCTCAAGACTGTCGAATCGGTTATCAAGGGACTTAAAAACAGCCCTCATCTCACTCATCATAGTAGTGACCAATGCAGCCGCGTCGTCTCGGTCAGCAGATTCCACAGCGCCAGTGGAGGAGCCAGGGGGGGCATCAGTGGGAAGGAGTGAAGCTTTGTCAAAGCTAAGCTTACGTTGGTTGGGGTCTCTCTTCTCCATGGTGTGGACCGGGTGATGACAGGCGATAATAGGCTGGTAAAATGGTGGAGACAGATGGACTTTTGCATGAGGTAAGAATCTGTGCCTGAGAAGGAGCACTTAAAGACACACTCGGGCGTCAGCGGACCAGTCAGCGTTAAATGAATGACTGTGCTACACCCGGCGGAATCAGCATCCCAGTCTGCAGTCACATCCTCCGGTCAGGGGCCAGCCAGGGTGCCTGGTCACAGCCCCAATGGCCTAGTAGCGAAAAAAGAGTGCCACATTACAAAAGGATCCGGCCTCGATAACAGTATCGCAGTGCGAGACCGAGGGCTATATCCAGGGCGGTATTCATGTAATTACTGATGCCTCCACTCTCACGCATCAGCCGCCATAATCATCAGCCCAACGGTCAAGGTGTGGGGCCCAGAGAGACCAGCAAGCAGCAAGGATGCGCTGTGGGACCCTAAACAGCAATACACCGGCAGCCGGGGCGTCTCCCAGATGGTCGGAGCCAAAGGTGTACATGTAGCCGGGGCAGAGGTAAAATAGAACTGGCGGGGCTGCCACAGTGAAGGAGAGGAACCTGCCCCCACAAGAGCCCCGGCCGCGCCCCACCGCGGCACCCGGCGCTCCCACACCAGCCCCACCCGCCCGCCAGCAGGACCGCTACTTCAGCCCCAGGTCCGGGGCCGCAGAACAGGCCCGAGAGCTGACTGCGATCTCCAACAACCGGGCACAGGACGACCCAATCCCGCAGGCGACAAGAGGGACAGAGAGGGGGCTCACCAAGCACCCAGGAGCAGCGCAGCGTGCCGAGCGGCCCTCGCAGGCGCAAGACTCACCCCACAGCCGGGGGCAGACAGATAGTTCAAGGGAGAGGGCAGCGAGGCCCTTGATCCCCTCCGCTGGTCACTCGCCTCACACACCGGCCAAGCCCCGTTCAGGGACCGGAAGGACGACCCAATCCCACAGGCGACAAGAGGGACAGAGAGGGGGCCCACCAAGCACCCAGGAGCAGCGCAGCGCGCCAAGCAGCCCTCGCAGGCGCAAGACTCACCCCACAGCCGGGGGCAGACAGATAGTTCAAGGGAGAGGGCAGCAAGGCCCTTGATCCCCTCCTCCGGTCACTCGCCTCACACACCGGCCAAGCCCCGTTGAGGGACTGGAAGGACGACCCAATCCCACAGGCGACAAGAGGGAAAGAGAGGGGGCCCACCAAGCACCCAGGAGCAACGCAGCGCGCAGAGCGGCCCTCGCAGGCGCAAGACTCACCCCACAGCCGGGGGCAGACAGATAGTTCAAGGGAGAGGGCAGCGAGGCCCTTGATCCCCTCCGCCGGTCACTCGCCTCACACACCCGCCAAGCCCCGTTCAGGGACCGGAAGGCTGCTGAAGGGTTCCGTTGAAGAATGGATGCAGTTTGCTGGGTACAGGATTAATTATCCCATCGTTATTTTGGCAATTAGAAGCCCGACCGATGGAGCTTCAGGTGGAGGCAGCCATCTAGGTTGCCTCCGTGGCCACGCCCCCTAATAAATGTTTGTTTTTATTCTCTACTGTCTGACTGACTCTTCATTACTTGGCAAGTGGTTTTCAGTTACCCGGATGACTCTTTCGGGTACCTTCCTTCAACATGGCAGTTTAAAACTGAGCTTGCAGACACTGCAGTGGCAGGCCTGAGACATGTTTGGGGACTACTCATGTGGTTGGCACAATCAGTGCTGCAGGCCCACTGGTCGCATTTGATTTACAGGCCCTGGGCAAACACAGTGCACTTTACTAGGGACTTACCAGTACATTAAATATTCCAGTCATGGATAACCAATCACAGTCATATTTTACACAGGGAGCACTAGCACTTTAGCACTGATCCGCAGTGGTGAAGTGCACGGAGTTCAAACACCAGCAAAAACGAAGTCTAGGATATGGTCAAAAATACAGTAGGTAGAAGCAAAAAAGACAGGGGACCACACCAAGGATGCCAGGTCTAGCAGAGTATGAAGAACTGACAAATGGTAATGACAAGGGAGAAGTTAGAGATGCTTTTAAGATGTGTGTGAATATATTAGCAGGACATTTTTAGTCACATATTTACCTGGTAATGAAAAGCCAGAACTGCTGTGTAAGTGTAAATAGGGAATATGGAAAGATTGGTAAACTATGTGATATATTTCAGAAACATTGTACACATGTTTAAATTTGGCAAACTCGCAAAACCCTTGATGAGGGGACAATAAGTGGGGTCAATTAGAATGCCATGCGGTGGCACCACTGCGGGGCTGGCGGGGCGGAAAAATGCCTTTTTCCGCCCGCGAGCAGTGGAACTCGCGCCCGCCATATTAGTATAGCAAGATATAGGTCATTTCCCGTCCGCCGCTGAGCGACACACACCACCATCAAAGTGCACCCGCCACCGCGGCGGTGGGAGCCAATGGAGACTCACCACCGTGCGGAATGACGTCCGCACCGCTCCACACATTAGGATGGCCAAAACAGGCAGACGCACCACAGCGGAGACACAGCCCAACCAGACACGGCGGAAACTCGATAGCGGAGCGCAATAGCACAGACCCGGTCGTCACCACCCGGTCATGAACGCCATGGTCCCAGACCTACATATGCATCCGGTCATTTACCTGCTACTGCACTACCATCAACTGGGCCGCCTCGGATGACGCAGCAGGTACGCTAATTCACAAATACAACACACAACACACAGGCTGACACAGGGTACAACTCCACCACAAAAACCCTGCTGGGGGTCACAACACATCCACAAGGGCACCCCCACATCACCCACCTGACAACAATTCACCCCTCTGCCTCCGGGACACATTGACCACGAACTAGCAGCAATGTCACGCTCCCGGTCACGTCACCGCAGCGGTCAACACATGCGCACAATGCCCAAGGCAAGGCCTAAAAAGACATGGGCAGGGCACAGAAACCACAGGGACACACCACCCCCAACCACACATCCACACACCCCAGCAAGTCACAGCCCAGGTGCCCATCCTGGACTCTACCATGCACAGCAACAAGCACAGGAACAAGCAAGCACAATACACACCCTGCAGCACACTACAAACAACCAGGGAGACAGCCACTGCAGGAGTGGCTGACAAGGAACACACAACATCTGTGCGTCACACACTGAAGGCTGACAATGCTTCACAGCACATACACTCACAAACACACACCCTTGCTGTATCCACAGACATAACACACACACACAGGGTAGCCTGAACAGATGCCTGCACAAAACTACACACAAACACCACAGGACACACACACAACCCCAACAGAAGCAGACATACCCTGCCAGCCAAACTGTGGAAAGGTAATTTGAGTACAAACACAACATCAGTGCACAACATCATCACTCACCAACAAAACACACACAACATACCACAAATCACACAAGAATTGCACCTGCACAGAACTACACTGCCACATCAAACAAGCCACACATAAACATGCAAGCACAAATCTACAAACACCACAGGACATCAGGGGATGCACACCAGGTAATGCCAAGCCCACACACCCACAACACTGTATGCACAACAGGCAGTGTGTGCACAACAAGCACAACAGCTACACACAGACATGACTGACACAACCTCAACACACACACCACAACGCAGCACAGCACAAAAACAACAGCACACCCAGGAAGTGAAGATACACCACAGCCAACACACAGACACCCAACACAACAACAACAGGATGCATCACTCTGGGATACAAGAGCACAACCAGCTACACCAGAGCACTCGGCAGCACACACAGCTCAAGTGCACAAGGGAAATCCACACTGATGAATAGCACAAGAGCATCACACATAAAACAATGAGGCCATGTCCAGAGTGGAACAGCACTCTTGGCCCAAAAACTGCACCACAAGGCACAGTCTCATAAATGAAGGGATTAGGAGGCACATACACATGTAATCAAAGGGGACAGCTGATATCACAATCAACTGACTTGCATGTCACCATTAGACATGTGAGGTGTGTACCATACACAAATAGAGGGAATGCAGAGCCACAATGACTAGGCACAAGTGGCACACATAGGGGATGGTATCACAGCACACAGCATGCCATACAGGAGGAGAAAATGCACCATGTGCCTGCAGTGCAAGAGAAAGTCACACACAATGCCAGTGAGGAGCCACAGGGCCAGACAGTCCACACAAACACACACAACACACATTGATGATCAAACAAACACAACACTGATGTGCAAGTCACACACTTTGCACACTCATAAGTGACAACAACAACAATGAGGAGTCACACAGAACTGCATGGACACATCAACACACTGCACAGTGCAAAACAGACAACTCACACAAGTGCATACATTCATTTACACAGGGCAGGGCAATCCAAACAACAGGCACACAACTCCTGGCCAACACATGTGTGGCTATCACAAACCAGGGGCACACACACATCCACACCCACTACAAAGTCACACTGTTCACACTGCACACCTCCTTACTACCCAAGAGCACACATCTCGTGTATGCCTGGGGATCAGGACTAAGGGCCAACACAGGATTACCATACACATACACAGCTGGGCACATATACAGGAATTGAGCTTCCGTTATTCTGAACCCATTCAATAAAAGTCGTCGTATCTAGACGATTTTGGTATTAGCGGACCGCAAATGACGAGTGCGGTATGTACGAGTGTTTTCGTCATAATCGATCAATGGAAACACTGTGTATTCATGGATTTTGTTCGAACCTTCGGGTTCCATTTTGTGAATAGCAGCCATTTTGTGGTTGCCCTCACATAGGCCGATGACTACGGCCGAACAAGTCCTTGGGACACGTACACTTTTAGCTGACTTTTGTGTGACCTGAACAAGCTGACTCCCTTGCCCGAGGCTGACCTTGTTGAGCCAGTTCCTTGTTAGGCAGCTGGTCAGATAGAGATCATAGAGCAGGACATTGCTGAGTTTATGATACATGCACACACCCTTCTATCTTGCTTCTCATCTGTTTCTGTTCCTTCCTTTATGGCTTAATTTCTGATATGGGTTGAGGTCCTTTTAATATGTGTTCGTCCGGCCTGTCCGAGCAGGAATGTTGGATTTTGCCTAGTCATTTCTGGTGGGCTGGACAACGGAAAGTGGGTTTGTGGTCATGCGATATGTTTGAAATGTCATCATCTGATTGGTCAGTTTGTATGTAACTGATGCTAGCCAGGAATGTGATTTTTAGCATAAAAGACAATGCTTCGCTCTATGAATTTGTGCAGTATCTAGCGAACCACCCGTGTTGTGCTTCGTAGACCTCTGTTCCTGGTTGCAGCCAATAAATTTGGTCTTTGACGTCACCGAGAAGGATCCCGTGTCTCTGTATTCTAAGACAGGTGAACCCGAAGACATCGGGCGTTTCCCCTGGCGTCGCTGGGTTCTAAAATCCGGTTCTTCAGAATAACACACATACATCATGACAGTGCCCAGCCTGCATGCAAACCTGTGCACAGCATCACACCCTGTGCTGGCAGTCTACCCCAACCTGACATAGCAACAACGTAGACAACAACACAAAACAACTCAAATTAGAACTGCATGACAGGTAAAAGACCAAACGCAGATAACATAAGTATCTGTGTGTGAATGGACTGAAGACCCTGTTACCCCTGTTTAAAAATGTGATCCAGCCAAAGAGCTTGGAAATGTTGAAGTGACACATAGAGCATGGGGCACAGGCTACGAAATGCACACACAAAAAGATCTTTAACCAGCAAGTACACTGACATAACAGACAACAGGACTAACTGTCTTTATTCACATATTCCACATATGTGATAGTTGAACAGCTGTACACAAGATCAAGGTACAAAATGCTGAACAAATGCAAGATATCCTGCACAAGCAAACTGTTAACAGGAATGCCAGTGTCAATGGCACAGGGGAGACTCTAACACAGCAAAGCAACGGGGCCAGTGTCCAGGGCAGGTGGCACAGCAAGTACATGAGAGGCTGCAAAGTGGAGACTCCAACACAGCAGAGCAACAGGGCCAGTGTCCAGGGCACAGGGGAGTATCCAACACAGCAGAGCAACAGGGCCCGTGTCCACGGCACAGGGAGAATCCAACACAGCAGAGCAACAGGGCCAGTGTCCAGGGCAGGTGGCACAGCATGTACATAAGAGGCTGCACAGGGAAGACTCTGACACAGCAGAGCAACAGGGCCAGTGTCCATGGCACAGGGGAGACTTCAACACAGCAGAGCAACAGGGCCAGTGTCCAGGGCAGGTGGCACAGCAAGTAGATGAGAGGCTGCACAGGGGAGGCTCTAACACAGCAGAGCAACAGGGCCAGTGTCCGGGACACAGGGGAGACTCCAACACAGCAGAGCAGCAGGGCCAGTGTCCATGGCAGGTGGCATAGCAAGTACATGAGAGGCTGCACAGGAGAGACTCCAACACAACAGAGCAACAGGGTCAGTGTCCATGGCACAGGGGAGAATCCAACACAGCAGAGCAACAGGGCCAGTGTCCAGGGCAGGTGGCACAGCATGTACATAAGAGGCTGCACAGGGAAGACTCCGACACAGCAGAGCAACAGGGCCAGTGTCCATGGCACAGGGGAGACTTCAACACAGCAGAGCAACAGGGCCAGTGTCCAGGGCAGGTGGCACAGCAAGTACATGAAAAGCTGCACAGACAAGGGGAGAGCTGCAGTGAACGACAAGGCCAGTGGCCAGGGAGAAGTGCAGAGTCAGGGCATGAGAAGCTGCACAGGCAAGGGGAGAGTTGCAGTGAATGACAAGGCCAGTGGCAAGAGAGAAGTGCAGAGTCAGGGCATGAGAAGCTGCACAGGCAAGGGGAGAGCTTCAGTGAACGACAAGGCCAGTGGCCAGGGAGAAGTGCAGAGTCAAGGCATGAGAAGCTGCACAGGCAATGGGAGAGCTGCAGTGAACGACAAGGCCAGTGGCCAGGGAGAAGAGCAGAGTCAGAGCATGAGAAGCTGCACAGGCAAGAGAAGATCTGCAGTGAACGACAAGGCCAGTGGCCAGGGAGAAGTGCAGAGTCAGGGCATGAGAAGCTGCACAGTGAGTGTGTTTGACTGTACCCTTCAATGGCAAACAATGGTCAGGACTAGCACACCTCTATGAGAGACAGGTGTATGAGGGGGACTGTCACTCACATCTGGCTGTCAGGTGGACTTGGAGCTGGCTGTGTGTCGGTGTCAGCAGGAACACTTGACTGAGGAGACAGAGTAACAGGTGAGGTAGGGCTAACTGTCGTCTGGCAAGCTGGAGGGCTGTTTGGACCAGGTGGTATAGTTACACGTGGAGGTGGAGTCGTGCAGACCTGGGACACAGTGTGGGTGGTAGAAGTTGAAGGTGTGCCCTTCTACTTTTTGGGAATACGAAATGGCTTCCCTGTCGTGGGGTTAATGGGAACTCGTGATGACACAACAGGTACACACACCAACTGTCCCGCATCTGGTCCAGACACTGGAACTCCCTCTGGTGATGTGCTGGATCCCTCAGAACGCTTTGCCTGGCTACGCCTCTGGACCACCTTACCCTGCTTGCCCGGTGTCCCACCTACCGTGCCCTCCTTTGCCCCTTTGCCAGGTATCCCACCTACAGTGCCCTCCTTTGCCTCTTTGCCTGAGGTGGCCCCTACAGTGCCCTCCTCCACCTGCTTCACTGGGCTTGAAATTGGAGTTGATGTGGTTGGGGGATGTTGGCCTGTGCCCTTCCTAGGTGTAACCTTACTATATAACACCTCCTCAGTGGGCACAGACACTGCATGCCTAGCTCTGCATGAAGTTATAGGGTCAAGAGAGTCCTTTGCTGGAGATGCCTCAGAGGTTTGTGAGGCTGATGTCAGCCTCATTGCTTTTTCAGCCTTGCTCTTCCCTGACGGGCTCTTGTCCTTGCATTCTGGGGTGGCTCTGCTCATCTGGGGGGATGGTGTCTGTGTGCGGGACCACTTGGGTTGTGCCTGCAGTGTGCTCCTTGTGCTGTATCGTGTCTGTGATGCATGCAAACCGTGGTCACTGTCCTCTGATGTGGCCACTGACTGGGGGGTGGACAAAGGCACCTGAGCAGGAATGGGAGCATGTACTTGTTGAAGGGCAGACGTTACTGCGGATGACAAAGACTGGACTGTACGGTGGAGCCCACCCACGTCAGAGTGTATGCCCTCCATGTAGGCAACCACCTGCCCTAATTTCTTGTGATGGTCACTGAAGGCATTGAGCAGGGCGGTCTGGCCCACACAAAGCTGGTGCAGGAGCTCTACACACTCAGCACTGAGGGCAGCAGGGGGGACAGGTGCAGGCTCAGCGGTGCCAGGTGTGAATGTAACTTGTCCCCTCTTACGGACACGGGCAGCACCAGGGGAAGTGGATGGGAGGCTGGGCACTGGCCTTTGAGTGGTAGATGATGTAGCAGACTCCCCATCCCCTGTGCCTGACAACATGGTTGCATCACCACTCGCATCAGATGATGTAGTACTTTGTGTCTCAGCCACGGATTCCTCCTGCATACTCCTGTCCCCTTCAGATGCGCTGGTGAGCTCTGTGTCACTGGCCTCCGGTGCAGCTGTAGTGCTACTCTCGCCACCACTGGTTTCCAGCTCCTGTTCCTCCGTGCCCACTGGCGATTCTTCATGAGAGAGATGCAGGGTTGTATAAATGACATCATCAGGACAAAGCAAATAAAACCATGCATACAGGGGATGCCCAAATCAACATGCTGACCACCACACCCTGCATACACATTGCAGCAACACACTACATACACCACAACAGTGCCTACAACACTGACTACCTGCCATGACTGAGCCATGTTTAGACCACACAGCACAACACCTTGCCCGTGGATGAAGTGTACCACACACAACTTGACATTCCCACACCTATCATGTCCCAACACTCATTGCCACTGACAGGCCTTCAGGGATTTTGATGGGAGAATACACACACCTATTAGGACATGACAGTCCACAATGCCAAGTAGGCCATACCAAGCACCATGTGGTACTCAGGGGCACCTTGTTGTCAGACGTGTGACCGTCAACAATCATGGTGCATGCAAAGTCGGAATACGTAAACTCACACTCAGATAGTGGACCATTATGTTAACCCCCCTAATACCTTTCCCACACCATCACAATGCAGAATGACCATGTGGATCCCAAATGACCTGGCTATGATAAAGCACAGGAGGGATGATCAGCCTTGTAAGAGCTGTTTGGCACAATGCCTGACTCTAGCACACATCCCTGTAGCCACTCACATTATACATCACTGCACCACCCCACAAACATAACATGGCTCACTGCTGCCACTGGCTCTGTACACATGCATCCACTCCCAGGCAATGTCACCCTCCCAAAATATTCACCCTTGCCTTGCTGTCGATGCTCCTTCAGACTTGCATCAAACTCCGGATTAGTCACTGCCAATATGCGGAACATCATTGGTGTCAAGTTGCGCCGTGCCAGACGCCCAGTGCGCAGTTGTAGCCCCAAGGTCATCTTGGCCAAGTTTTTTGCCAGCCGGCAGATGTCGTCCCACCTCTTGTGGCAGTGGGTGCGTCATCTGTTGGATACCCCCAAGGTCCGTTCCTTTGCAGCAATGGCCCTCCACACAGCCTTACGCTGGTGTACCTTGAGCTGCAGGTATGGGAGAAAAGTAGGGTAAGTGACCAGTTACACTGTGACATGTACCAACATCTATCACAACAGTACCAATATGCAGAGTCCAGATCAATTGTAAACCCCCTAATTCCCAACATGGGGAATACCTCACAAGGGCACTCTGCATGGCCCAAATAGTTATCATAGCATGCATGCATGAGGGTGTAGAGGCTGCATGCCAATCACAAACACATGTAGGATGACTGCACTGAAACCCCTCTGTGGGTCGCACACATCACCAGTCAAATGCATGTCTGACCCCCCTGCCCAACAGCACCCTCAATGATAACATACCACTATGTTGGGGCAAGCCATACAGCCTCAGGTACTGTGCCAGCACCTCGTCCACTAGCACCTCCAGCTCCTCGCTTGTGAATGGACTGGCATGGATCTTCTCAGTTCTTGCCATCCCTGTGGACATAAAACCTGTGGTTGAAGTGAGTGGTGAGGAGCCCAAGGCAGCAGGCACTTCTGGCAGCAGCAGGAGAGGGTCCCAGGCAGCAGGCACTTCTGACAGCAGCAGGAGAGGGTCCCAGGCAGCAGGCACTTCTGGCAGCAGCAGGAGTGGGTCCCAGGCAGCAGGCTCTGTGAGCAGTGGAAATGTGTGGCTCACTCCCACAGATTTATAGCCCCCGGAGCTCGTTAGTGAGGTGCAAAGCTGCAATTATTGGTTGTGCAGGACTGCCTCATTCAAAAGCATCCAATTACCGGCTCCGTGGTGGCGGAGCACGCCTTCTGCAATTTTCAAACCTGTTTCATGCCACCGCCATCATCGCTCCCATTGGCTGTAGGCAGTGCTCCATGGCGGTGATGTACCGCAGGGTCCCGGGGTGCGCTACCTCGATGGTGCATCGTTCAAAAGCATCCAATGACCGGCTCCGCAGTGGCTGAGCACGCCTTCCGCGATTTTCAAACCTGCATCATGCCACTGCCATCATTGCTCCCATTGACTGTAGGCAGTGCTTCATGGCGGTGTCGCACCATCGTGGCCAGGCGGTAGCAACCGTCATGTGTGTGACGTTGCATGCACACCGCCAGCAACCCATGTCAATCTCTACCGCACTTGTGTAGGTGGTGGTGCTGGTGTCACACCACCGTAGACAGGCGGTAGCAACCGTTATATGTGTGGCGCTGCATGCCAACCGCCAGCAACCCATGCCAATCTCTACTGCACTTGTGTAGGGGGTGGTGCTGGTGTTACACCGCTATTGACAGGCTGCATCAACCGCCAATTTGGTCACAAGCAATGCCAAAGTCAATCGTGAACTCTGCATCAGTACAAAGCAGCAGCATTTTTAATGGCACATCATTGTGCACACAATGCCATTGATTGGTTTCATGCACAGGTGGTTGCACGATATGTGTGATGCACATTGGTCTGTGTTTCTGCAATGTCACTGATGCATTTGATGGTTGATGATGCCTTAGAGTGTTAGGCTGGTGTGAATAATGTGTAAACAATCAATGTGTTGTTGGTCAGTGCTGACCTTAGCAAGACTTTTCTCACTGTATGGTGTTGTTTCATACTTGTGCTACCATATCAGCCCATGCACACAAGTTTACCGTCTACTGTGATCATTGTGCTCTTGATGTGCGCCCGCTTCACATGATGCTTTGAGGTGTGACAGGTACAGCAGATGTGTGTGAGGCATTCATGGTCATCTTACACACTTTTGTGGATGGTACAGGATGTGGCATGCACATGTGGAATGTCGTGTTCAGAAACTGTGCATTTGCATTCACATCCTGTTATGTTTGTGGCACCTGTGTATTGAAAATGGATTGGTGTGTCCTCTGTGTGTCTCAAATTTAAACACATGTAACCTTGTGTGCCAAGCATCTCTCATGGAATTGTAAGCTTTTGTGTGATATGCTGAATGGTATGTGCTGAGTCCACCTCATGATGGTTGTCATTGACATGTGTCCATGTACATCTCAACTAGGAGGCAAAATCTCATACGTCACCTGACAGTGCTGGGGGAAATGGAGGATGTAGCGATCATCCAAAAATTCCGCCTCGACAGAGCGACTGTGAAGACCCTTTGTGATCTTTTGGAGCCCAATCTGCAGCCTCATCGCCGCTACCCAACAGCCTTCACACCCACTTACAAAGTGATGGCAGCCCTCCACTTTTTTGCAACTGGTTCCTTCCAGGAGACCGTGGCTGGCGCTGCAGGGATGTCGCAACCCATGTTCAGCATGGTGCTGAGGGATGTTCTTGCAGCCATGATGAGATATAAGGATCGTTACATACATATCCCCAGGGGAGCCGAATTGCCAGGTGTAAAGGGACACTCCCCATGTTGTAGGTACCATCGATTGCACCCATGTTGGTCTGTTGGCACCACAGACCACTGAGCATATTTTTAGGAATCGCAAACATTACCACTCTGTAAATGTGCAGGTGGGGTGCCTTGCGGACATGACAATTTCACATGTGTGTTCAAGATTCCCCAGATCTGCCCAGGATTCATACGTCATGAGGAACAGCATGGTGCCCCGGATCATGGCTAACCTGCATCCCGATCGTGCTTGGATTGTGGGTGAGTATGCCCAGTGATATGGCGTGCTGTGTGTTTATGACCTGCTGCCCTCTGCCTGTGCAACATTGCAATGTGTGTTTGTCATTCCTAGGTGACTCTGCATATCCCAGTCGCCCATGGCTGCTGAGTCCACTGAAAAAATCCCAGGGCCCCAGCTGACTTCAGGTACAATGAGGCCCATGGCAGAACACAACTTGTCATTGAGCGGAATTTGGGCCTACTCAAGTCAAGATTCCGCTCCCTTGACAGGACTGGAGGAGCACTGGCATACTCGCCTGGGATTGTTATTGCATGCTGTATGCTGCACAATATGGCCATTCACAAGGGGGTTCCCCTGCTCCTGGATGATGGAGAGGAACCAAGGCCCACCCCTGCCCAAGGACCTGAGTCCAGTGATGAGGACAGTGGAGAGGAAGAAGGAGTTGACATTCGTCAACAGCTCATCAACCGCTACTTCACTTGAAGGTGTGTCAAGATTTACGACTTATACATTGTCTGTTGTAGTTGTTGTTGTTGTGCAGGGCTGTCTGCAGATGGTACAGACAGGCACATGTTGACTCACCTGTGTGTAGGAAAGGTGGCATTAACATTACATATGTGGACGTATGCTGTACTCTATTTGTTAACACATGCTGCACATAGTCTTGTATGCCTGTAGTCTCATGTGTATGTTTTGTGTAGTGTTATGTCTGTGATGCCACAATAACACCAGTGACTGTTGTTCTGTTGTGTCTCCCTAGGTGCTTCAGAATAATCCTGCCCTACATACTGTACATCATTTGGACACATCATGGACATTTTCAAAACTGTAAATATTGCACTAAAAATGATACAGAACAAGATCTGGTGCGTCAGGTTTTTTATTTGCAAAGCGGACATGTGAGGGGTGCGGGAATATTTACATGAAGGTGGTGAATGGGCAGTGTTTTGACAGTCATGGTAGATGAGATGCAAGAGTATACACCACATGGATGTGGTGACCCAGTCCAACAGACAAATGCCATTGACAAGGCAGTGTGGGGAAGGACAGTCCGAACAGTCAATGCAATGGGGAAGAGGGTTGCCACCAGGGCTGGCTCCGTGACTGGCGTGTGGCTGGTGCATTGCCTCCGGTGACTCCCAGGCTCTTCCATGATCTTTTTGGCAGTGGGGGGGCCTGCTGAAAGGCCAGCGGCCTCTGAGGACTCGCCCCTCTCTGTTGGCGCAGGGGAGGATGGCAGCACAACAGAAGGGGGCGGAGGTGTTGGTTGTGACGCAGGCCTGTCCCTCAGCAATGCCACTTGCTGGGCCATGAGGTCCACCATTTGACCAATGCGTGTGTCGATGGACCACATCAGCAGGATGAGCTCACGAAAAAGTTTGGCTGACCGGCCACTTTGTCCCTGGACCTGTTCATATGCACCCATGACTCTGGTGAAGTGGTCCAGGGATGGTGTGCCAACCTCCTGAGGTCTGGGGGGACCCTGGCCCTCCCACCTGCCCTGCTGCCACGGACCTGTTGCCTCACCACGGTGGGTACTCACACACTCTCCATGCCCTCCACAGTTGGTGTTGTGTCCTGGTCGTCCCCTGGGACAGGGAGGGTGCTGGTGGTGGTGGTGGCTGAGGTGGCAGCGGTAGAGGCACAGGCCATGAATGCAGGGGTCTGCTGTGCAGTTGTTGGTGCAGCAGACGTGGTGGTGGGGGGATGGGGTCCTGGTACCTGTTGGGCCTTGGCACACCAGATGGGCCGGCCTCGAGCTCATCGTCCAAACTGTCCTGGGAGTCAACATCCGAGAGTTCATGTACCGGGGGTGGAGACTGGCTCTGCAGGTTGTTGTTGTCCTCAGCAGCAAGATCTTCATCACCTGTGCATTAGATGGGAAATGATCAGTGTGGAGCAATGTGCAAGTACTATCTTAGCTGCATGTCATCTGCTGTCTGTACACTACACAATTGAGACAACTTTTTTATTATTGTTACATGCAATACTGGCTGTTATTACATGGTGCATGAAAACATTTAATAATCATACATGTCCTGTGTGGATGCATTGCATTCAATTGGTGCCGTGTGTAGTGTTGCAGGTCTCTCAACCAGAAACAGCCAGACCTGTGACGATGCCTACCTACCTGTTAGGTGAGGGTGGACAGTGCAATGGGTGGGGGAGGCCTCCATGCTGCTGGGGTGTGGGGCAGGGGGCATGCTGGGAGTGGTAGTGCAGGCCTCCCACCCCAAACAGTCCTCCAATAGAAGATGGCTACCTACCTGTTAGGTGAGAGTGGACAGTGCAATGGCTGACACATGCTCCTGGGTGGGGGAGGCCTCCATGTTGCTTGGGTGTGGGACAGGGGGCATGCTGGGAGTGGTAGTGCAGGCCTCCCACCACCAAACAGTCCTCCAATACAAGATGGCTACCTACCTGTTAGGTGAGGGTGAACAGTGCAATGGTGTTTGGGTTGTGCAAAGAAGTACTTATCAGTGTGTTGGTTGCCATTTGTTTGTACTTCCCCCAGCTGCTCCTGTGAGACTCTCAGGATGCAGTATGGCAAGTACCTTCTCCTCACATGGTGTGAATGTTTTCTGTGGGATGGGAGGGGCCACTGCCAGTCCGGTTCGCCAGCTCTCAGTTCTTGCTCCTCTTCTCCTAGACAACCCTCTTGAGATCATGCCACTGCTTCATGATCTCCTTCTTGGATCGCGGTGTGGTCCCTACTGCATTGACCCTTTGGACTATCCTTTCCCACATTTGTGTTCTTGTGGCTAATGGTGTCTGTTGGACCAGACTACCAAACAGTTGTGGTTCCACTCTCACTATCTCATCAACCATCACTGTCAACTCACCCTCTGTGAATTTTGGAATTTTTTGTGCTGCCATGGTGGTTGGTGTTTGCAGTGTTTGTGAGTGCAGGGGTGTGTGTGGTGGGTGTGGTGTTGAGGTTGAGGTGTGTTGTATGCTGGTGAATTGTTGGTGGTGGTGATGTTGGTGGTGGTGGTGTGTGTGTTGTGTTGTTTTGCCTCTCCTATCAAATGTGGTGTTTGGCCTTCTCTTCTGGAGTGTCAGTAGGTCAGTAGGGTCAGAAGAGGGACTGTATTTATACACAGCTGTGTGGGTGTGTCAAATTGGGCCTTTGCTGTGAGGTGTATTGTGGTTGTTGTCCTGGGATCTGCAATTTTTTTTTATTTGTTTTGTCATTGGTATGTGTTTGATGTATTTGAAAATGCAATGGGGTGAATGTATGACATTGTTCTGCATTCTGTCGATCAATTATTGTTTTTGCAATGGTGTATTTGAAGGGGCATGGCTACTTTGCTTTGTGCTCAGTTAGGCATTGTTGTGGTGTTTTGGCTTCGTCCGCCATGTTTTTCATGTACCGTACGCTACGGTGCCTATGCTGCAGCTGTTCCGCTGTCTCTCCCATTTACTGCAGTGTGCGACCGCGGCAGTCGGAAACAGCGCTTCGTACTACGGGGCAATCAGGGAAAATCCTAATTTTCCGTGTGGTGTCTCCGCTATGCTTGCAGCGGGGTGTAGCTTTTCCGCTGTTTTTCCGACCGCAGCGGTCGGTTTTGGGTCGTCACCGCCCGTGTCGGGCGGTGTTTGTTAAACCCGCTACTGCCGCTGTCGGTCTTTTTTGGCGGTTGATCTTAATTTGACCGTCAGTTTATCCGCTGTCCCAGCGGGCGGTTGTTTTCCGCCTCTATGGCAGTCGGGGTGATTTTCCACCCGCTATCCTAATGGGGCCCTTAGTGTGGAGTACGAATAACCCAACGATGCGAAGGATATTGCTAGCAAAGAATCCACGCTTGAAAAATGTGATAGCAAATGTGGAGCGTATGAATCAAACTACAGGTTGTTTTAGATGCCAAAAACAGAATGGAAACTCTACATGCACATTTTAAAAGGGAATACTAACGAAAAATCCATATTTCGAAGAGTAAATTCAGCAAAAGTGAAAAAGGATTACATAAATAGACCAAACTGAAGTGTGTCACATGTGGCAATTTAGGCCACTCATCTAATAGAGCAATTTATTTGACAAAAAATGCAGTGTGTAGAATGTGTAGAAGGTTATACTGTACTGTGTGTGTTTGTGTTTAAGAATGGTGGAGAGCAGTCTATAGACGAAGTGACAGCAGGAGTCAAAAAAGTAATTATAAAAGTGTGTGAAGAAAGGGTAAAGGTATACAGTGGGAAAGTAGTGGTGTCTGAATGTGAGATCGACTTTTGATGAAGAGAATTACAGTGTTTCTAGTTCAGCTAATACAATAATTGGTGATACATATTGAGAAAAGATATATGGACCTGAGAATATAGAGGTCTTGGCTTCTGATATCAATCCAGCAGTGAATAGGGGAACCATAATTGATCAGATTACGTTCAGTGTCAAGAGGATACATTTCAAGGAAGAGAGAAGTCTGTCAAGGTTTGTCAGTAAGCATGGTGATATATTACTGTGAGGGAGGCACCATAAGGATTTCGAAATTACATTGAGCTCTAACTTTCCCAAACGGGTGATATGGGTAATGATTTAGAGTGATGATGGAGACATAGTGTGTTAAGTTCCTGGTATTTGAGGGAAGTATGGGAACACTCCCAGGTTTTAAACTTAATAGTCTTGATTAAGAAGGCAAAACCTGTTCACAAAGTCCCCATTTGATGACTGTTCTGCTTAAAGACATGTTTTATAAGCTATTACACTTAGGCACTCTAAAGGATATTAAGCCCTTGCAGTAGTTGGTGCATGGGGGTCCTGGCAGAAAGAGACGTTTATGATGTGTGTCAATCCTGGTGACTTAAACTGGAGTATTTGAATGGACAAGCAGCCATTGCTTGCCTAACTTATTTTGAGTCACTGGTGAGGTTGGATGTAGCCAGGAATTCTGTGTAAAGAACCTGTCCTCAGAGTCGGTTGGGTCAACCATTAGGTCCAACAAACAGTGTGAGGACCTTGCCATCTTTTTTGTGGAAAAGGTGGACGCCATTTATCGGTCCTTTCAGACCACTCATAGCAACTTACAGGAGTCACGCAGTTGTCAACAGGGAACACCCTCCACACTTTTCCGCCAATTACGGCTGATCAACTTTTCTGCTTTCTGCTATAAGATCAAGTCAGGATCTCCGGTCGACCCACTTAAACCAGACCAATTTAAGAAAGTGCTGTTGACAATTTTACCTTCCCTGAATCAGTTGATAAATGGGTCCCTTAGAACAGCTACGGTGCCCCAGGCCTGGAAACAGGCCAATGTGATTCCTTTACTTAAAAAATCTACGCTTGACCCAGCCAAACCAAAGAACTACTGCCCTATCTCCTTGTTTCTGTGGGCATCTAATATCACAGAGGCTTATGTGAACTCCCTCTTATTGTAACGTCCTGGAGGTCTCAGGATCTTTAACAGACAATCACAATGAGGACACAACCACTTTACTACGTATTGTTACTTTAATGACGGTAAAATAAATACAAGTAGTCAACGAAAAAGAGTCGCTGGAATCCTCCAGCCTTGATACGTTTACCAACCCACAGCTCGGATGGTCCTAACCGTCCTCTGCAATTACGCCGGTCCCGGCGTACACCAACAGAGGGCAGATAACAATGGCCGAAAAATGCCAATCGATATGCTGTGAGGGGCACGCGGTGTAAATGAGCGCACAGAGGAGTAAGGGAGACACCCAGCCGGGGTCTCTACCTAAAGGGAGCAGCCGCTCTACCTCTTCCTCTGTCTGCACCGGGACGCTGAGTCACCTCCTGGTGTTGCGTCACCGATGCCCAAAACAGATGCAGCAATGGGATCGAGAGCAGCCGCTCGATCGACCCTGGGGACCCTTCGGCTGTGACGCTGCAAACACCTCCCGGTGTGCGTCACAGCTGGTATTCCCTGAAACACGGGCCGGGCTGGGAGCTTCGGCTCACACCAACCGTACCCATTGGGGTTGTCTTAACACCGCAAACACTTCCTGTGTGCGTGTTATCATGCAATGTGGCAAGGTACCTTTAGGATCCACTGCGGCTGGGAGCCACGGCTCCAACCAGCGTAAGTGCTTTAGCGCTATGACTCAGCCGAGTCAATGCGGTCGTCAACGAAGGCCCGGTAGAGCTTCCGGGACTGAAACAGGGTGATCCAGGCAAGACACGGCCCAGGGAGTAACGACTCGACCTACCTCCGTTCTTGCAGGACGCTCCCGCTGCTTCCTACCTCTCCGGAACGCTGCTAACCACGAAGCGGTGATGTCTGTGGAAACTCAATATCCGACAGCGTTCCTTCCCCGGGTTCCTCCTTTATGGGTTTGTTTCCTTGAGTTATGCAACGGCTCTCCCGTTTGCATAACATCTCTCACGCTAAGCATCCTGGGAGTCGTAGTCCGTCTTCGCCGGTCACGGCGTTTTCCCCCGCACGACGGGAATTCTTGACACTTATCTGATTATTTGACCGCTAATAACCTACTGGATCCCTCTCAGAATAGTTTCAGGCCTGGCCATAGCACGGAGTCAGCACTCCTAGCAGTCACAGAACACCTCTGGTCAGCTGTAGACACAGTGTTGCATGATATACTGCTACAACGCCTTGCGGAGGCTGGAAATACTGGCTCTGCTTTGGAGTGGCTCGGTTAATTTCTTCATGAAAGGTCATTAATGGTTATTGCCCCCCGTTTGTCTCCGGCAAACATCTAGTTAGGCAAGGGGTGTCTCAGGGCTCCTCCCTTAGTCCCCTGTTGTTTAACATGTATGTTCAACCATTAGCGGCAGTTGCCAGCAGCAGGGGTCTGACCATGGTCTCCTACGCTGACGATACTCAGTTGGTGGTGGCACTCTCTAATAACATCGAGCAGGATGCCCTAAAGTTTCAGGGTGACCTTGCGGCAGTGGCAGGGTGGATGAACAGCAATTGCCTCCAACTGAACTCTAACAACTCAAATGTACTGTTAGTAGGCAGGGACCATGGTCGGTGGAGTGATCTCTGGTGGCCAACCAGTCTTGGCAAACCTCCTTCCCCCAAACAGGCAGTAAAAAACCTTGGGGTCTTGCTAAACTTGTCTTTAAATTATCAAGTGCAAACGAAAAAAACTTCCGGGACCTGTTTTGGACTCCTCCGGGGGCTTAGACCCCTGTTGGGCTTTTTTGATGCTTCAACGCGGCAGGTCATCATTCAAGCGACGGTTTTGTCAAGACTCAACTATGACTGCTCCCTTTATCTAGGGTCCAACAAGGCGGAGGTCGCGAGGTTGCAAAGGGCACAGAATGTAGATGCAAGAACGCTTTTAGGTCTATGCAAATTTTGCTCTGAGTCTAATGCTATCCGCCGTCTGCACTGGTTATCGGTGGCCAGACGCATTGAATTCAAAACCTTATTCATCGCTTTCAAGGTTTTGAAGCCTGCCACACCTCCCATTCTGGCTGATCTCTTGTTGCCTTATGCCCCTACACGATCTCTTCGCTCACAGGGTCAGCACTTGGTGGTGGTTCCCCGGCCCCGCAGAGTCCGGGCTGGTGGCCGCTCTTTCCGCTACAGAGCCGCCACCCTCTGGAATTCACTCCCTATGCAGATCCGTGGCTTTGACAATTATTTTGCATTTAGAAAGGCCATTAAGACCTAACTTTCCCCTGCTTTTTAGTCTCCTGCCTGCTTTCTGCTGTGTTTTTCTTTCCTGCATTAGCGCCGGGACGCCCCTTTGCTGGGGCAGCTGTAGCGTTTTACAAGTTAAGATAATATTACGTAACATAACATAACAGTATCACCAAATATTACCACATGAGACATTGAAGTCTTTCACATTATACGTTAAATCATTGGGCAAATACAGGTATGTGGGAATGTCTTTTGCTAACACCAGCTGCTGCTTATTTTCAGAGGGGAATGATTAGGAGTGGGTCACCACACTGGCAGAGTTTGCTGTGTTTTTGTCACTCCTATTTATGCTTATAACGCGGACTTCTCCCCAAACTCCACCAATCACTGCGTGCTGGAGTTTTTCTCACCTGTGCTTTGCCATAGTAAGTTAGCGAGCAAGAAATTGTGTTCCATAATATGATCATTGCGGGCCGTCACAACCGTTTGAGGTGAGAAAGCTGCAGCTTGAGTAGAAAATCTACATGAGCAGCAGAGCCCTCTAGTGCGCTATGAGGCACCGTTCGCACTGATTTTGCATCGCGGAACGACGCCCTGACTCTAAAAATCAGCACAAACGGTTTCTATTTCCACCCATTTGCAAATCTCTGCTGAATCTTGCTGGGTTTTTACGTAACTCCATGCGTTCTGCCCAACCCTAGTAATCATGAACATATTTGAAGGGGTTACATAAATGATGTTCGTCCAAGATGACATCCTTGTTTATGGGAAAGACTGGGAGGATCATTATAAAACACAGACTAAGATGTAATCAGAGTTGTACAAGGACGTTTCTTCTATACAGAGAGAAATGTGAAGATTCTGTATGAAGACAGTGTTGCTCTTATTAGATTTCTGGAGGTGAGGTGTGATATCTTTCATGTTAGATTTGCCATAATACCCATGAATGATGTTAGTCTTATGTATGATGATTCTTTGGGTTGAAGAGTATTCTTCTCACCTTTTTCATAATTTTGCCAACTATTAAGACAGTTATGGAAGAAGGGAGTGTCTTTTGAGTGCTAAGGGTTGTGGGGTGGCTTTTTGGGTTGTGAAGAAGGAGATTAGCAAAATGCCAATATTAGGGCACGTTATGTGCTGGAAAAGACAGCCTTGACCACTGATGTTAGGCTGAAACAGTTATGTGAAGTGTTTTCTCATAAAGAGAAACTAGATTCATTTGCTTCCAATTCTTTGAATGGCACTGAAGAACGCTACTCAGTAATTGAGAGTGAAGCATTGGATTGTTTATTCAAAACTCAGAATTTTAGGTTTTTCTTGTGGGGTCTTCCATTTGTTGTGAAGGCTCATCACTGGTCTTTTGTGGAAATCTTCCCTTTCAGAAGACAGGAAAGAGATACTTCCAGGATAAATGAGGAATTACGAGGTTGAATGATTTAAATTTCTGCATGGACATGTACACCTGATTGTCTTTCATGGTTATCCACTGAAAATTCTGAGAGCATGGAAGAGATGATGTTGTGAGCAGAGAAAGTGATTTAGGTGTTGAAGAACAATTGGCCAAAAATGTGAATAAGTGTCAGTCAAGGTCATGGAGTCTGTGGTTAAGGAATGTCTGAATCCATGTGAACTGGCTAAGCCAGAAATTTAGAACTGAAATATGACAAATTAGTTGTGGATCTTTGAGGTAGAGTTGAAAAGAGGAGAGAGATGCGTTCCTCCCACTGGAGGAAGAGAAAAAATGTTAATCTTGCACATGATGGGAATTTGGGGGAAAGCCCTCAATAGGTAAGAGTGATGAAACATGATTAGTGGCTCAACATTAAATGTCTTGGTGAAGATGTGGTGAGAAATTGATACACCCTACTGTGCTGTATGGCTGATCTAACTGCTTGCTGAAATAAGCCTTTCGTGTTGTACTGATATGATGCCTAATTGTCACTTTTCTTTATTTATTTACTTTCTCCCCCTCTTATGTTATTTCATCGCTTGCTCGATTTTATTTGTACTTTACCACGGACTTTATCTGCTCATGTATGTACTGTTCATATCATTGCCAATCTCTCTCAATAAAAAACTTTTGTGAAATGAAGATGTGGTGAGAAATTGTGTTCGACGTTCTCAGAAATGATAACTTTCATGCAGTTACAGCCACTCCTCTCTCACCTTTGAAAGTTTTGGAGAAGCCATGGTCCAAACTAGGTTGCAATGTTATCGGTCCCACCAACTGATATCTATCGTTGGAGAGATATTTCTTGCTGTTGATGTATTACACTTCTAAATGGATCACTGTGAGGTGTGTGAGTTCTTTAGGCATTTTCGAATGATGAATAGAGTTACCCAAATGTATCCACTTGTGTCTCTAAACGAAAGGTTGGCATGGTCAAGACTTAACACGTTATAGTTGAAGAGGGCCTCTAGAAGAGAGATTGTCGACATAGAGGGTGTTCTGATGAATGGAAAAAAGATCAGTGATGATACAACAGGAGATATAATGAAAAGGATAAAGGCAAGAAAAGAGTGTCATTGATAGGACAGGAGGTCTTTTTGAAGAGGACTGGTATTATTACCAAGGGAAACTCTAGGTTTATAGGACCTTTCAAAATTGTCAAAGTAAAAGATAGTGTGTTGTTGGTTGAATCTGCCAATGTATGTAGTACTTCGAGACTTGCAAGATTGAAAGGACACAGATGGAGGATGTTGGCTCTGAGAATCCTTATTTGGGTTCCCAGGCAGGACCATTCTGGAGTGGTCTCTGTGTACAGAGCTAGAGGAGTGCAAGTTTGATGAAGAGGCCGAGTTGACTGAATGAAGGGGAATGTGATGTGGTCGGCCTTCTATTTTAAGGATCTTTAGAATCCCATGGTGTCACGAAGAAGCTGTATGTGTCTTCAGTACGTTCTGCATCTTGGTGGCATTACTGTGGAGGTTGAGAGAACATCTCTATGTTTCTTTTTGGATGTGTTGTTTGTTTACAGAGGGATAGAAAAACGTAACATTTTCATTTTATTACGGCGGAATTTTTCCAACACAATGCAGCTATGTCTGCCAGAGTGTAAACAATAGGATAGATGACCTTGGATGCACTTCGGATAATGAAGACTTTAACCTAACTTTCCCCATGTAGAAACAGAAATAATAAAGAAATAACACAGAAAAACAGCTGTTGTCATCAAAGGCTTCTATGGCAAATTAAAGATAAAACAAAGACAGCTTCAATGCCAACCTAAAAATAAAATGGATTCACCTATTCCTTGTATCACGGGGAAATGGAAATAACGATGTCCAAGGTCTGTATATTTTTGCTACTAGCAGTGCTTATTTTAAGCAGCCGGTTGCAGGTCAGGCCCACTGGCAGTCATTTTTGGGCACCAGCACTTATTTTCCCTCATCAGATGTTTAACATAAGCAAGAGAGAGAAAAACATACGACAGGAAAGAAAGGGGAAGAGAAAGATGCATAAACGGTCACAAAGGGAGAAGGCAGGGAGAGCATTAAAGGGCCAGCAGTGTCTAACAGTTGAATAAAGAGGGCTGAGGTGAATTCAACACTAGGCAGCGGCTCCACCAGAGCAGACCTTTGGGCTCCAGCACTCATTCTTTTACAAATTAAGCATTACATGAGCTAGGATACAGTGGTCACAGTGTTTGATTTAGTAAGTACATGTTATTCTAGCCAATGTTAACCCCTTCGCTGCGGCGGCTATTCCGCCGCAGCGCTAAGGGGGTAGGGCTGCCCCGCGGCGGTCACGTGCTTGTGACGGAACCGCTCCGTCACGGCACGCGGGTGAGCTGTGCTTGTGACGGAACGGTTCCGTCACGAACGCGCCCGCTCAATGGAACGCGCCGCGCAGGCGCGCCGAGCGGGCTGTGACGGAACCGTTCCGTCACAAGCACAGCTCATCCGTGTCTTGTGACGGAGGGTTCCGTCACAAGCACACAAGGGGTTAAATTGTCACAAATACTTTTTCAAAGGTCTATAAATACAACATGTTATACTAGCCCATGTTAAATTGTCTCAAAGACTTTTTCAAAGGTCTATCCATTCTTTTATTTCAATCTCCACAGCTCATACACAATATGCGTATTTTCATATGTGATAGAATTCTGTAACAACGTTTCCAAATTGATACACCTATTTCATTTGAATCTCCCTTCCTAATAGAGGCTTCTCACTGGTGCATGTAATATTCTAATCTAACACACCTCTAGCTCAAATGACAAAACATTCGTCTCAAATCATCTCTCACATCTTGAGCACAGTTTAATAAGCACCGGAGCGCAATACAGTTGCTGCTGTGTAATAAACGATCTCAAGTGCAAATCATGTGCCTTCGCATTTAATCCGATAGTTATTCCGCATGCACCTGTTTTTTTAATTACATATGAGCCACCTTTAGCATTTCGACTTTTAGACCCCCAAATCGGTATAATATGTCATGGTGTTATCTCCATTCATTATATTAGGAGGAGCAGACCCTCTCCCACCTCCCCTCGAGATTTCTTGAAAGATTTCCCTTCAGGCTTTTAGAGTTGGCAGTCTCCGAGTATCCTCGACTGGCTGTTAATAGAATTTAGTATCTCAGGATTAAGACATGCAGAGACCTAGAATGCAAACTGGAGTAATGCGTTTTAATATTTAATGTGGAGGGTAACAGTAGTTTTAAAGTGGCTCGCCACTTTTGCTCAGCATATTTCGCTAAAGGCAAATTCTCTGTGTCTTCAGCATTATCAATTCCTAGGCACGTTGTTTTACAAATGACATGCGCGTCGTACATCAGATATATTAAGTCACATTAACGAATATCCGTTGAGGTATTTACTCCTTTCGTGCGTGACATGATTGTATTAGCAACCTAATGCACGGTAAGAAGGAGGAGTGGCAGGCAGAGATAGTCGCCTCGCTTTAATTCGTGCAGAAAAACGCAGATGCTTGTCAAGGGAGGCGCGTACCTCTGCGGGGGCTAAAACGTGAATTATCTTCCGCGGTTCATAATTGAGGTGGGAGTTCTGTCATCTCTTAATGCTGGTAAATGGTTTAGCAATTCCCTCTTGAACTGGTGAAAGGGCTGCTCTTCTCGCTTGTCTGTGTGGGTTACTTTGAGAGATTGAACGGCTCATGAGAAAATTCCAAAAGGGTAAAAGAGAAAAGGGGAGTTGCGGAGAAGCACAGCTGTACTGTCAGTTTGTTGTAAAATAGGAGAAAGATTTCCAGTTTGAGAAAAAGAAAACATTTTTCGCCTCGCAGGGTAAACAGATATTTTAATTTCAGGCTCTCAGCCAGAGGAAATGTAGACAGGAACAGCAGTACGACATTTTAGTTGAGTGTATATTCAGCTTCATTGTGGCATGATGTCCTCACTGGGCGTGTAATAGCAGAACTGCAAGCAACAAAAACAAGCATTGGAAAAGCCAACAAATCTCGAGTTTATTCTCCGAGGTCCAAGCTATTGGTTTAGACAATGTTTGTTTTTAAGGCATCGTTAAAAAAGTAAAGTATTTATTTTTTTAGAAAAAATAAATAAAGTAACACAAACCTTGAGGCACTAGCCATTTACCTGTGGTCCAGGGGCCCCATTGGGCAGGTGGTATTCATTCAGGGGGTCCATGGACCCACAGGACCTCCATTCTTCGTTTTCTGCCAATACCCATAAGCATTTTGATGTGAATAACCGTACAAAGAAGATTCCTCCTACGACGATAACCGTTTAATCAAGTAACAATAAAGCATGATTAAAGTATACTGTAATGCCAAAGAAAGTTTTCAATTTCTATAAAGTTATAAAGTTAATAAGGATTTTTTTTAAAATCATAAGCATTTAAAACACCTTTGGTATAATCTGATTGTTAGTACAGAATGGAACCTGTGTAAATGTGTACTGTTTATATTCAAACACACTCCACAATGAATTACCAGTCAGCTTTTGCCTGAAAACACTTTTGAATTACTTATGATCTTTGGTGGAAAGTGGATTATTGGTAAGGGTAAGCATGCACCTACCACTAGTAATAAGTCCACTAACATGGTATAGGGACCAGTAAAGGTCTCAGTAAATTATCCTTTTTCTTAACTCTTGGTAGTTGACTACGACCAGTCAGGCCTAACTTAGCAGGCAGGAGTCTAAATCATGTAAATACACCAATACATAAAACACAACACAATAAAAATCCTGCACAAATGTATAAAATAGTAAATATGTTTATGAATAAATTGACATCAAAATAATAAAAATCCAATATAGGGAACTGGAGATACGAATCTTTAAAGATTAACCTTTCTATTGTGCTTAAAAAAGAATATACCACCACTCTGGGGCATCTTGTCGATCTTGACTTCATGCTTAAGACTTTTCTGAGACTTTCATTCCGATGGCAATCGACCCTACTCAGTAGGCCAGATTCTTAGAGGGTTCTCAGGCTTGACTTTCTGTGAGGCCCCAGTCAAGGCCTGGAAGTCCAGAGTTTCAGATCTTTCAGCGGGACCAACCTGAAATCCTTGACGGGTCATAGTTGAAAGTAGTCAGCTTGACTCTGCTGGCAGGTCCGCCATCTACTGAGCTTTTTTCCTAAAGGTTCTCCAAAGTTCTCCTAACTTCAGGAGGTGCTTCCTCAAGCTCTCCTTGATGGTCTCTAGAATGTCTAGACAACAATTCCCACAAAGCATCTGGCCAAATCTTTAAGTCCACTGGAAGCACTCCGGGGTGGGGACTCTTGTTGGAGAAGATGCAGATGGGCTCTGTTAACCTGCAGCTGCAGGAAGTCCACTCTCTAATCGTTCTAGAAGCAAGGCACAGTCCCCAGGGCTGTAGTACCATTGTGTCCAGCAGGTGCAGTCATTTAGGATGCAGGCCTTTGGGTGCGTATTCAGATTCCAGCAGGAAAGTCCTTCTTTTCCTTGAAGGTAACAGAACTGAGAGGTTATGCACCTCACACATATTTACTCTCAGATTCTGGGCATAAAGAGCCGAGCGCCACTCAACAACGGAATGCAGGGTGGCAGCCAGGTGCATTAATTACCACTTCCTCCAAAGTGTGGCATCTTCTTGTCCCAGAATGCACTATTCCTCCCAAATCCATCTTGGCTGAAATCTCAGCAGAGCACCAGGAGCTAGCTAAACCAGCTCACAGTGTGGCTTATTTACATATGCTCCCCTCCTCACATCTGCAAATTCCTCTCCTGAGCCTGCCATCTAGCAGGAAGAGAAATTGGGCCTGGATGGCATTCTAACTTGTCCTGTCCGTCTTTGAAGCTCGGGCATTCATTTGCAGCTGCAGAACTTCCTCCATCAGATAACCTGGCTAATCCTGTTAGAGCTGACCAATCACAGAAGACTGCGGGAAGGCTGGATTATCACTTCTAAATTACCTGTAGCATCAAAGTCGAGTGTGCAGTAAGTTTACTTTTAAAAGCAGAGCTGCAGAGCAGGGCTGCTTTTAAAATCACCTCAGGCACTGAGCAGTGCACACATACAAGTGCAAAAAAAGGCTGCTTGCCTCTAAACTTTCAAGGGGCAAACACAAGGAGATGATCGACAGAGCGCTGACACTTTTTAGACACTCAACCCTAGTTACAGACCTGGGTTGAATCAATCATCGTTCTTTAGCTCACTTTTCCATCACAGTTCAGAAGCATTCATATGCAAATCAGTTGATCTGTTCCTCATGAGAGCAGTCCAGCCTGAACTGCCAAGCAAGGTCTTCCCTGGACCGGAAACAAGTACCCTGGGACAGATTTCAGGGTAACATCCCTCATCATCCAGGCTAGCTTGAATCCAGTGGCTAAGTGAGCAAGGGACCCACGTCTGGGCATGCCCTGACAACTTAGGGCAAGCAAAGCAAACACTAGGAGATGCTGGATGGAGCGCTGAAACTTTTTAGACGCTCACCCCCAGTCATTTAAGTAAACAATCATGCCCTAATATATACTAGGTTCTTACGGGTAGTTTCAACCACCCTGCCCTACTATATAGTAGGGACTTATAGGGTAGGTCTTGTAAATTGTAGGAATTTATTTTTAAAGGCTGTCTACATGGCAAGGAAGCATTTATATTGACAGATAGACACTCAGCAATGCACATATGCAAAGTGCATTACATCTGCTGGGCCTCTAAACCTCCATGCCCTATTACCTACTATGGGCTTATATGCAGATTAATCCTGCTTGCCCTATTACCTACTAGGGATTTATAGGGTCTGTCAGGCCAGTTATATGTGTACCCTAATACATAGTTAGCCCTATACATGTGTTATGTTTTGCACATAGCACTGGCCTGGGTCTGCCAGCAGAACCCATGGTGCAGTGCACAGTCAGAGTCTGTTACCACCAGTGTCATTCAGTACAAAATGGGGTGAGCATGGCAAAAAGATGACTTTCTAAAAATGTTCTTTACAAATTATGTCTCTCCGCAAACTTAAGCACCAATGTTCTTACTGCTCAGTGATCTATGAAAGTACGCACTGGTAGAATGTACATAAAGCTAATTTTAGGCTGCATGTTCTTCTTCCATCCATTGCCTTACTTGGGCAGGCATTTTTATACATGAAGTACACTCTTCTAGATTTGGAAACGCAGCATGCCTGTAATTTTCAGCAGTGCTGACATATTTCTACAAGCAGTGTACCACCAGCGGCGGAAGGTGACATTTGAATGTGGTGAGGTGTGGAGGTCCGGGTTACCTGGTGGTGGGAGTGGGGGAGGGGGCTCGGGAGGGTTCTCCCCCAACAATGTTTTAATAATTGCACTACCAATTTCCTGATGTCGTACGACTCACACCCCAACCTGTCGGTAGTCTGCAGTGCTGTCTGCTGTGCTGTGACAGGTGAGCGTGGCAGTCCGCCGCTCCCCGGAGTTCAGCTTCCAAGTGGTTCGGCCCCGGAGGAGACTGCATTCCAGCGGGGCAGTGAGTCATGTAGGGTGAGGGCCAGGGTGAGTGCTCTGAATGAGCCACTGTGCGCTCCCGGTTTGATTGAACAGAGTCAGACCCTCCGATGGTAAAAGCATCTGCGCGTACCCGCTTAGGGACACCAGTTGCCACCTTTCCACAGGCCTTAAGAGAGGTACCTGAGTCAGAGCTGCACGCCCATCAGCGGGCTCTTCCACAATCTGAGGCCCACTCACACACCTACCATTGTCCAATCAGGAGGTCTGGGACAAGTGCAATTAGCAAGGGAGTGCTCAGGTTGTTGCCCCCCACTACCCTGCCCCTTGCCAATCATTTCAGTGGCGCGCTGCTGAAGACGCATGGGCAGCAGCATAGGCGCCCCATGTGAAACCAGCCATTTTCCACTTTCTCTGGCCACGCCCTTCAGGATGACATCACTCCTCTCGCATGTGCTTCGAGGGCAAGCAATAGTCCTCGCTCTGGTCTTTCTAAGAGGTGTTGGTGCTGTTAGCGGTGCCCCCCTGAGGGAGCATCAAGGCAATACCCTGGGGTGTTCACCCCCTTAGGTATCCCACTCAGTAAAATTTGAGTGAGGTTCTTCTGGGCATTTCTTTGTTTAGTGATAGCGTGGACTCGGGCCCAGGCTGCCATCTTAAGGTCAGACAGGCTGTCGGACACGCCCGTATTGCCTCCTACCTTTGCGGGTGCCTTGCAGCTCTTAGTTGTCCCATCTTGCTCCCTCACCTGTGGAGGCCTGTCTTGCTGGGATCTTCCGTCCCTGCTGCTGAGGCGTTGCCTTTGACAGTGTCACTGCAGGCGCATCCTCTCAATCCTGCCACTGTTGCACATTAGCAGGAGCCTACCCTCTGTAAGTCTTCTTTCTCTGAGTAGTCTGGCAACAACCAGTCTCCTCGCTGTGTCTGCCTTGTCGCCCAGATCAATGTGCTCAGCAGTGGACCGTTTTCTGTTGTTTTGCTCCTATGCAGTCCCGATCCACCATTATAGTTGCTCGCGGATCGCTCTTCATCTGTTGTGAATCCACCCATGAAGATGACCATCTAGGCAACAGTTGATTGTGTTTCGGTCGCTGGACAGCGCAGTGGGTGATCCATGTCTCACAATGCAGATTAGCTCTGCGTTTCCCGGTGTAAAGTAGCTGCGGCGGCAGAGCCAGTGTGGATCACATCCACCAGACCATCTTGCCTGGCCACGCCACCAAGTTTACCGCTTTTGAGTCATGTTATCTTCTGTTACAGTTTGGACAATCTGAATTACCCTGAGGAAGGATGCCACTATAGCTACATCCAAGAAGTCATATGTTTATGCAATTGCCAGGTGCAGGATCGCCAGGCCTGATTTTACTGGAAAGAAACACACCAGGTAAAATAGCATGTGAGTCTGGGTCAGAGGCTGTGATCAGAGACACAGTCCAGCTCCATTTATCACCCACCAACACCAGGGTGGGCATAGAAAGACCCCAACCAGCAAGGCTGACTCCTCCAGACTCACACCCCATGTGAGAAGTTGGCCTGGTATATAATGCTCACTAATTCTAGTGATCACTTTGTACCATGCCAAGCAACCCTTATGATGATGGTTGTAATTCAACCTTGTAGACCAGTTATCCTAGTGGTAACGTGGACAAAGCAGTCTTAGGCTAAACTCTGAAAGGCATGTGAAGCCAGCTGTTATACCATACACAACCCCCTTGAATACCAAATGAAAGGGACACCACACAGATATATATTGAAAATATATATTGATTTATTAACTATAAAATCCCCTGGACTCTTTATGAGCACAGAAGCACAAGCGTAAAATCACAAGACAGTTTAAAATACACAAAAGTTGCACAATATGGATGAGCCCTAGGGGCCACCTAAACCATATACTAAGAAAGTGGTATAAGAGATACCAAGAGGAAAGTGAAGAGGCCTAGGGCCTTGGGAATCGCTGGAGCTATTCGAGACTGGAGTTAACTAAGTCGGGAAAGGCCCACGTGACTCGGGTGCAGTGTTCAAAGTGCACGCACTTCTCAATACAAAGTCTATGGTGCGTAAAAAGCACAAAGTTAGAAAGTTAGGAACCTTCCGAGTGACCTACGGAGCTGAAACTTAAAACACAGGCCCTTGGGATGTGTACCAGTGCAGGAGCACCGGCGGAGCTGAGTTACCTCACCCACAGGAAGCGGGTGCACAGGGTCGAAGATGTGTCGGGTTTCGACACGCTGGTCGATGGTGCTTGGAGCTGAAGATGCTGCAGGCGGCTCGATGAGAAGAGTTCCGGTGGATCCAAGGGTGGATCTGAAGAGTTGAAGACCTGAAAGCAGAGGGGACAGTGTTCAAAGTCACTAGCCAGTGACTACCGTGGAACCAGAGTGGAACCAGGCGATGTCGGGTGCAAACAGGCGTTGTTGGGTAGCTTCTTCCTGCAGCCACGTGGATACCCGGGGTCGAGGACGTCCAGGAGTCGGTCACGAGCTGTCCCACGTAGGCTTCTCGCTGTTGGCGGTGTCGGCGACCTGATCGGAGCAAACAGGCCTTGGCAAATGCAAGCCACGCAGGAGTTGAAAGATGCTGTTCACTCGGACCAGCAAGGTCAGAGCGAGTGCTCCTTTTCACAGGAGCTTGGGTAGGTCTGGAGCAACCAGACCTGCTGTTTAAATCTTCGGGTTCGTCGCCAAGATGGCCGCTGGCCGCGTGGCTAGTGGCCGGGATGGCGCGTCGAGTGGCACAATGCAAAAGGGCCCCACGCAGATCGTGGAGATGCTGGAGGGCTGATCTTCGGTGCAAGGGCTGCTCGGTGGTGGGGGTTCTCAATCCTCAAAGCACAACGTCGAGGATGCCTCAGAAGCTGCGCAGTCAGCTTTTCGAGTGTCTTTCAAGAGGTCCGGTCCCACGTCACTCGGTGCCTCCACGGGTCCCTTCTTCGCAGGGACTGTGGATCGGGCTCTGAGAGGTCTGGGAGTCTGGTTCTTGTCGGGCTCTGGGCTCGGTCTCCGGCGGGAGGCGGCGGCAAAGCAGACGTCGAGTTGCTGGTTGGTACCTGTGTTCACAGGGTGGTCACTCCTTGGCCACAAGGGAGATTCTTCTTCAGTCTTCTGTGCAGCAGAATGTCGAAGTCCAGTCTTCTTCTTAGTTTTAAGTTGATTTCGGGATGATCTGCTGTGCAATGGCACTGCTTCCCCTCTTATTCCCAAACTGGGGGTGGATCACCTACTAGGTCCCTCCTCTGGGAGGAACCAGGAAGGGGGGCGGTTACACCCCCTTTCCTTTGTCCAGCTCCGCGCCAGGACTGGGGCTGGAAGGCCCCAGAACCGGTTTGGACTGGCCTATGCACGGGGACACCTTGTGTGCCCCGGGCATGTCTGATTCTTTTCAGCCCTGTCCTACCTAATACACAAAATCCTGTCTGGGGTGGTGCTCGCACCTCCCAAGGCAGGAAACCCTTTGTCCAGGCCACCATCTGCCGAGTTTCGGTCAGCAGCAGGAGGCCAGACTTGTGTCTGTGGTGGCAGCGTCCATTTTGTGAAGCTGAGGCTCTGTTTAACTTTAACCGGGGTTAAGGCTACACACATGTCGTGTCCCTCTAGAAGGGTGGAATGCTATCCCCGTCGCCAGAACTGGCGAGGGGATAGTATTCCAATTCGTATGACACCTTACTCGACATGTTTTGATAAAGCCAAACCAAAGATAGCATTTAACCGCGAGTATTATAATGCACTTAAGAGTATATGGTATGGCAATATCCCGGAACAGCTTAGGGAGTGGTTCCCGACAGCTGCAGACAGGCTCAGCTCATGCTAGAGCACCATCTCACATATTTCCAAGCACTCTGCCTCCAGGATTGATGAGGCCTTCCATAGGAGTGGCTGATAGGAACATATGTGTCCAGTTTAGGGTTAGGCACAGACATACTGTACCTAAGTAAGAGGTGATTACACCAACTTACCCCAGCTGAGTGATCAGCCAGTTGTGTCAAATATGGAGGCCAGGCCAGGGGTGGCACAATACATGCTGCAGCCCCTGGCAGGCCTTGGCTACACCTATGCCCTGGGTACCTATGGTACACTGTTACAGGGGCCTATAAGGTGAACCAATTCCAATTGTGTTATGCACCTAAGGTACATGGAGTCCATTTTAAGGAGAGAGCAATCAGCCTGGGGCCCTGAATAGCAGGATCCCAGGCCAACTAAGTCAAAAACCAGCTAAACACCAGGCAAAAAGTTTGGGGGTAACCATAGTCAGATATCCACCTTCCTACATAACCCCCCCCCAAACGAAAGGAGATAAGGCTATCCTTGACCAGGTAAGCCTATATTGCCTAAGTGGCCATATAAGGAAGTACCAGCTCTGGCTCGGTAACCCCCTGTCTCATGGTCCACTAAGCAATCCCTCACCCTAAGGGTATCGGAGGGTCTCCACCATAGGGAATCTCTACCTGTGGTGTGTCTTTGCAAAGTCAAAGGCTGGTGTTGAGATGGAGTACTGAAGTGAGTTTCCTCTGTAGGGCTCAGCTTCCTCCAATCACTCTCCACCATGTGTGCCTTTCTTTCTCTGACTGAGTTGCACTGTGCTCTCAGGGTCAACCTCTGGCTACCTAAAGCTGGAGGCTGGGTCCCTCTGTTTGGCTTACTGGAGGGACAGGTCAGGTTTGGGCCCTTAGGGTCCCAGGTTTGGCTGTGCCCAACAATATCCATCTGGGGGAGGTCCCTAACTACTTTTAAGGGGGATCCCTCAGGAGTTTTTAAAGCTTGCACCTCACTAGGGCTACTAGTTTCGGTGCCCCTAATCTGCTGATGGGGGTGCTTTATTTGACAGGGGGCCCTTTGGGTCTCACTGTCCTTCTTGTCCTCTGCAGCCCTGGGCTGAGTAAGGCAAGGTAGAGAGGGGCAGGTTACCTGCTCCAGACTGGGTCCCTCCTGAGAAGGGTCCACTGCCATCAGAGGCTCTGTCAGGCCAGGCCTAACAACCTCTGGGACAGTTCCTTCATCAGGGGTAAGATCAGTTCCCTGAGGAGGCTGATCCTTTCCTAAAGTCTGGTGGGAGGGAGATTTCTCTTCCTCCTCAATGCTCTCTGTTTGGGTGGAGTGATCCATCATTTCAGGCTTCACTACCCAGGTATCGGTTTGAGTTTGGGCTGTGGCCATCACAGCCCCACCAACCTTTTCAGGAGGAGACTCAGTTTGGGTATGGGCTGTTACTAGTACAGCCCTGCTACTCTTTCTAGGAGGGAAGTTATCTAAAGATGGGGCTGAGGTTTGCTCAGCCCTCCCAACCTTTTCAGGAAGGACATCTTGAATTGGGGCTGTAGCCATTACAGCCCCACTAACCTTTCCATGGAGATTTACCATTCTAGAATGGGTTTGCTGTTCAACCTCAGCCCAGGCTGAGATTTCCAAATCATTACCCAGTAGGCAATCTACAGGCAAGTTTGCTGACACTGCCACTCTCTTTGGGCCAGTGACACCTCCCCAGCTAAGATTGACTACTGCCATGGGATGATTGGTTTCTATGCCATCAATGTTTGTCACCTGATATCTGGCATCAGGTAAAAGTTGCCTTGAGGGGACTAGACATTCAGCCACCATGGTGATGCTAGCCCCTGTGTCTCTGAAGGCCTCAACTTTCAAACCATTGATGAGGGGCTCCTGTCTATACTTGCTCAAAGTGTTTGGGCAAGCTGTGAAATTGGCAAACCCCATGCCAGTCTCATAGACAAGAGTATCTGAGTTAGGGGACCTGGATAGGCCAGAGTCCACCTGTCCTCCAAAAGTAAACCCACCCAAATTCTTGGGGGTGCTCCCACCACCTGGGGGACCACTGCTAACAGTGACAGGAGGTGTTGGAGCCTTACCTGGAGGTATATTCTCCTTACTGCCATTCTTGGGACAACAGCTATCTGTTTTGTAATGCCCCACCTGTTTACAGGTATGACAATAAGGCTTTTTCTGGGATGTAGAAGTGTCTTGGGACCCACCCCCATTCTTGGAGTTTTGGGGCCCTGGGGAAGTCTTTTCCTTACTTTTATCCCCACCCTTCTCTTGAGGCTTGGTAGTCTCTTTCTTTTGGTCACCACCCTGGTTCTTAGGCCTGATCCTGGTTCTGACCCATTTGTCTGCCCTCCTACCCAATTCTTGTGGGGAGGTCAGATCAGAGTCAACCAGGTGCTGATGTAGAAGCTGATTTTGACAATTACTTAAGATTTGCTCTCTCATAATTAAATTATACAATCCTGTATAGTCAGTAACCTTACTTCCCAGCAACCAGCCCTCCAGAGCCTTAGTGGCACACTCAACAAATTCAGACCAGTCCTGAGTCTGTGTCTTCTGGGTATCTCTGAACATTAACCTGTACTGTTCAGTGGTTAAGCCTAACCCATCAATCAGAGCACTCTTCAGGACCATGTAGTTTCTAGAATCCTCATCACTAACTGTGAGGAGTCTGTCTCTGCCTCTACCTTCAAAGGAGAGCCACAAGATTGCTGCCCACTGCTCCTGAGGGATCTGCTGTACCATGCAGGCTCTCTCAAGTGCAGTCATCCATTTGTGGATATCATCCCCAGCTTTGTAGGGGGGCACAATCTTACTCAGGTTTCTTGTATCAAAGGACCTGTCTTTATCCTTCTGGATATTGCTGCCACCAGTGGATCCTAATCCACTCTCTCTAGGCTGTCTTGCTCTAGCAAGTTTCTCCTTAGCCAGGGCAACCTCTAACTCTTGCCTCTGGATCCTAAGCTCAGCCTCTCTCATCTTGGCCTCATGTTCCCTTCTCTGAGGGCTAGTCATCTCCTTTCTGGAGTGACCATGAGAGCCTCTAGAGACATGGGAGGTATTGGATTCACCTGAGTGATGCCTCCTCCTCCTATGGCCCTGGTTAAGTCCACCTGGGGGTCTGAATGGGTTTTTACCTGATTCATTCCCAAGTTGACTTAAGTTAGCCTGGTTCAGTCTACTGACCAGCACCTGACTATCTCTGTCATCATCTGACTCACTGCTTTCCACCTCCTCCTCCTCTTCTTCTTCCTCTTCCTCTACATCTACTTGAGGAGCTCCAGTGGTGGAGGCTTCCTCGTCTACTAGGATGATAGGGGCAGGGGGGTCTACAGTGTCATCCTCTGAAGGATGGCCTCCTTCAGCATTCCCTGTGGGGTTTGCTTTAGAGGTCTTTAGAGCCTCAGACTGATCCAAGAGCTCTCTTAGGTGGTCTGTAGTAGGGGAAGGCCCTGTCTTCAGACCCCTTAAGACACAAAGCTGTCTTAATTCCTTAAAGGGAAAAATAGCAAACTGGGATGGTGCCCTTGGAGGGTCACTCTCAACAGGAGTAAGTCCACTGGACCCCTCTGTTCCAGACATTGCTCTAGTGTGGGTGGATGTGTTGCAATCTACCTACACTGGTGTTTACCTACTAAACCTATCTAGTAGTTGTAGCTAGGGTGTGCTACTCCCTTTGCTCTACAACAACTAAGTTCAGTAGAACTTAAGTATACTAGTCTTGTTTTATATGTACCTAGCAGGTACCTGTATGATCTTTCAAATGATAATCTCAAAGATTGTATTGGTAAAACAACAGCAAGCTCAGATCCCAATCCGCTGTTCACCAATGTGAGAAGTTGGCCTGGTATATAATGCTCACTAATTCTAGTGATCACTTTGTACCATGCCAAGCAACCCTTATGATGATGGTTGTAATTCAACCTTGTAGACCAGTTATCCTAGTGGTAACGTGGACAAAGCAGTCTTAGGCTAAACTCTGAAAGGCATGTGAAGCCAGCTGTTATACCATACACAACCCCCTTGAATACCAAATGAAAGGTACACCACACAGATATATATTGAAAATATATATTGATTTATTAACTATAAAATCCCCTGGACTCTTTATGAGCACAGAAGCACAAGCGTAAAATCACAAGACAGTTTAAAATACACAAAAGTTGCACAATATGGATGAGCCCTAGGGGCCACCTAAACCATATACTAAGAAAGTGGTATAAGAGATACCAAGAGGAAAGTGAAGAGGCCTAGGGCCTTGGGAATCTCTGGAGCTATTCGAGACTGGAGTTAACTAAGTCGGGAAAGGCCCACGGGACTCGGGTGCAGTGTTCAAAGTGCACGCACTTCTCAATACAAAGTCTATGGTGCGTAAAAAGCACAAAGTTAGAAAGTTAGGAACCTTCCGAGTGACCTACGGAGCTGAAACTTAAAACACAGGCCCTTGGGATGTGTACCAGTGCAGGAGCACCGGCGGAGCTGAGTTACCTCACCCACAGGAAGCGGGTGCACAGGGTCGAAGATGTGTCGGGTTTCGTCACGCTGGTCGATGGTGCTTGGAGCTGAAGATGCTGCAGGCGGCTCGATGAGAAGAGTTCCGGTGGATCCAAGGGTGGATCTGAAGAGTTGAAGACCTGAAAGCAGAGGGGACAGTGTTCAAAGTCACTAGCCAGTGACTACCGTGGAACCAGAGTGGAACCAGGCGATGTCGGGTGCAAACAGGCGTTGTCGGGTAGCTTCTTCCTGCAGCCACGTGGATACCCGGGGTCGAGGACGTCCAGGAGTCGGTCACGAGCTGTCCCACGTAGGCTTCTCGCTGTTGGCGGTGTCGGCGACCTGATCGGAGCAAACAGGCCTTGGCAAATGCAAGCCACGCAGGAGTTGAAAGATGCTGTTCACTCGGACCAGCAAGGTCAGAGCGAGTGCTCCTTTTCACAGGAGCTTGGGTAGGTCTGGAGCAACCAGACCTGCTGTTTAAATCTTCGGGTTCGTCGCCAAGATGGCCGCTGGCCGCGTGGCTAGTGGCCGGGATGGCGCGTCGAGTGGCACAATGCAAAAGGGCCCCACGCAGATCGTGGAGATGCTGGAGGGCTGATCTTCGGTGCAAGGGCTGCTCGGTGGTGGGGGTTCTCAATCCCCAAAGCACAACGTCGAGGATGCCTCAGAAGCTGCGCAGTCAGCTTTTCGAGTGTCTTTCAAGAGGTCCGGTCCCACGTCACTCGGTGCCTCCACGGGTCCCTTCTTCGCAGGGACTGTGGATCGGGCTCTGAGAGGTCTGGGAGTCTGGTTCTTGTCGGGCTCTGGGCTCGGTCTCCGGCGGGAGGCGGCGGCAAAGCAGACGTCGAGTTGCTGGTTGGTACCTGTGTTCACAGGGTGGTCACTCCTTGGCCACAAGGGAGATTCTTCTTCAGTCTTCTGTGCAGCAGAATGTCGAAGTCCAGTCTTCTTCTTAGTTTTAAGTTGATTTCGGAATGATCTGCTGTGCAATGGCACTGCTCCCCCTCTTATTCCCAAACTGGGGGTGGATCACCTACTAGGTCCCTCCTCTGGGAGGAACCAGGAAGGGGGGCGGTTACACCCCCTTTCCTTTGTCCAGCTCCGCGCCAGGACTGGGGCTGGAAGGCCCCAGAACCGGTTTGGACTGGCCTATGCACGGGGACACCTTGTGTGCCCCGGGCATGTCTGATTCTTTTCAGCCCTGTCCTACCTAATACACAAAATCCTGTCTGGGGTGGTGCTCGCACCTCCCAAGGCAGGAAACCCTTTGTCCAGGCCACCATCTGCCGAGTTTCGGTCAGCAGCAGGAGGCCAGACTTGTGTCTGTGGTGGCAGCGTCCATTTTGTGAAGCTGAGGCTCTGTTTAACTTTAACCGGGGTTAAGGCTACACACATGTCGTGTCCCTCTAGAAGGGTGGAATGCTATCCCCGTCGCCAGAACTGGCGAGGGGATAGTATTCCAATTCGTATGACACCTTACTCGACATGTTTTGATAAAGCCAAACCAAAGATAGCATTTAACCGCGAGGATTATAATGCACTTAAGAGTATATGGTATGGCAATATCCCGGAACAGCTTAGGGAGTGGTTCCCGACAGCTGCAGACAGGCTCAGCTCATGCTAGAGCACCATCTCACATATTTCCAAGCACTCTGCCTCCAGGATTGATGAGGCCTTCCATAGGAGTGGCTGATAGGAACATATGTGTCCAGTTTAGGGTTAGGCACAGACATACTGTACCTAAGTAAGAGGTGATTACACCAACTTACCCCAGCTGAGTGATCAGCCAGTTGTGTCAAATATGGAGGCCAGGCCAGGGGTGGCACAATACATGCTGCAGCCCCTGGCAGGCCTTGGCTACACCTATGCCCTGGGTACCTATGGTACACTGTTACAGGGGCCTATAAGGTGAACCAATTCCAATTGTGTTATGCACCTAAGGTACATGGAGTCCATTTTAAGGAGAGAGCAATCAGCCTGGGGCCCTGAATAGCAGGATCCCAGGCCAACTAAGTCAAAAACCAGCTAAACACCAGGCAAAAAGTTTGGGGGTAACCATAGTCAGATATCCACCTTCCTACACCCCATGAACTGCATTGATATCATACTCTGGTTTGCCAAATGCTCAGAGCAGATGGTAAATGGGAGCTGAAAAGTCCTCAGAATTTGCATAACACTATAGAAAAGACACAAATATTCCTGTTTCCACATGTTTATTCCCCATTCTGGGGACTCAGACTCGTAATGCAGGGGTGCAACAGCCCTCCGGAATCAGCAGTTCCAGCTCCTGTAATTTCAGCACCATTGCATTGTGCAACTCATATCAATGTCCATTGAGTGCACCTAAGATCACATTGCATCGTGATGTTTATCTAGTTATTTGCTTTTGTCCTTTTCATCAAGTGGCTACTCTTTCGAATGTACACATGTTTATTTATATTAAGGAACTTTTAAAGTTGTATTCTTTACACAAATTAATGGCTTTGACTTGGCATTTCAATCTTCATTGAAACAGTGCTATTTCTGTTGTGTTGTACCTCAGCTGGTCCGTCACACCTCCTATTTTGAGCTAGGCATGCAATGCTTGATGAAGACAGGCAACGAGCAAAGAAATCTCGGGAGATGGGGTGGCTCGCCCATTTGGATATAACATTGAAATGCTGCCCCAGATCATTTTCCTCCATCTCAATGTGTCACATGGGAAATTTTTAACCTGTGCATTTTTGAATGAATGAATGAATGAAGGAATAAGATTTATAACGCGCAAACAATAACCCGAAGGCATCAAGGCGCCTAACAAAACAGATCAAAATAAAATTCGCTACATCGCTACAGGTGCGCTTGCGCAAAAAGGTGGGTTTTCAAAGCCCTTTTGAATGCCTGAAGGGTGGGTAGTGATCTTATTTCCAGGGGAAGAGCATTCCACCACTTAGGGGCCAGAGTGGGGAAGGCCCTGCCTCCCCATTTCACTCTCCTGAAACGGGGGGTCGATAGCAGGAGTCTGCCGGAGGAACGTAGATTCCTATTGGGAGAATAGCAGGACAACCTGATGATTGGCCAACTCATGCCCAGCCCACCTGGCTTGTTCAGTTTGTATAGGTTAGAATGCGGGTTTACAGCTATCTGTTGGAGTGGTGTGGCTTAAAGTGATAACCAGCTTGTCTAAAGCACACTGCTGTTCCACAATGCCCAAAAACCAATGTCAGGCCCTGCATCACTCTAACAGATTGATTGACCGAGATCTATGATGCATTGCCTTTTACTGATGGTGCACCAGAAGGTGACAAATATGATTGAGGATGGGAAAGAACTGAAGTAAAATGCTTGGAGCTGCCTATGAAGAGATGTTACAACTTCTGTGGCTGTCAGATTGCATGCCTTTGCCTATGTACGAGTGATTGTACCAGAAGTGATGGCCACTTCTCCTCCTAGTAAAGTACTGTCCCTGGACTAATGATGGTCAAATTTGGTATGCTGTGGCCTTCCATGGAATGGTGGTGACCTGTTGACAGTTGGTAAAATGTTGGGAAATGCCCTAATGGGAGAGATCCTTGTCATTCTATCGGCATCCTTGGTATGATGTTGCTCACAACTTGTAAAATACCAGGTCAACATAATGTGTCAACATGCCTGTCTAATTGCCAGAATTTGCTTGCAGCAAGAAAGTACCACAATTTTAGGGGTTCATTTATGAATTTTTGTAGTTCATAATAAATTCAAAGAGTACACTAGGAAGCTCTTACAGCTTTCCCGGAGTAATCACATGTATAAGCAATTCCATACCTGCAGTTGTGCATAGTGTACCATTACACATGTGAAAATACTTACAAAAAGTTAATTTGCAGAAGTTGAGTTTTTCATCCCAGGGGAAATGTTTAATTATTGAAAAAAACCTTTTCACTAAATCTGGGGGTGTTCGTCTCCATTTAAACACAGTATAAGATTTTACTCCTGCACTTGAAAAAAGTAAATCTCTGGCTATGTTCAGTTTGGAAATATGGCTTGGAAAAGTATTGCATACTCTTTAAACAAATGCTATGAAAATGTCCTCTGGTCTTAGCAGATTCTTTAAAAATAGCAGCTGAGTTTAATTTTAATGGTCCCTTCCAATCTAAGGTTGATGTGATTAAATTATGTGTGATTGTGCTGCCTTTCTTCACATACAACCATCGCTTACAGCTCCATTGAGACATTGCCTTGACTTTTAGCCCCTACTAGCGAAAGGGACAGCACATCCCTCCTGTTTGTAAAATATGTAAAGCTGCTATTTGTGTATAAACATTAAGCTGCATTTGGAACCAAGGCCTGGCCATAATGACTTTGTTATTAGAATGCTTTATAAAGATAGATGTATGCCTCAGCTTAAAAGCCATTAGCCATTGTTGGACTTGGCCCATTTCCCCCCAACTTCTTTGCTTTTCACCCCCCTAATTTAGGATGTCTCCCCATGGTAGAAAGTTGTATAGGACATGTGTGGTATGAGATGCCCTGTTTAATGAGACAATGTAATGCAATGGTATGTGCACTTATTTCCCCCCCATTGTAAAAATGTACCCTGGTGAAATGTTGCATTTAAAATGGATGCCATGGCTGTCTGTTCTGCCACCAGGCTGCAGTGGGTTAGCGGTCTAGCGGTCTAGCAGTCAAGTTGTTCAGTACCCAGCCATCCCAGCATTTGGACGGTGCTCTACTCCTCCCCCTGAGCCAGTTAGAACTAGTTCCCCTGAGAATTCCAGAAGCTTCTGGCACTGACTGGTAGGATGGGTGAGGGGCATATAAATAAGGGGGCTGTGCCACTATGTGCTGAGACAGAGCAGGGACAGGAACAAGAGGGGGCCTGCTGCCAGGGGATACTGCCACTAGGACCTGTGTGCTGGACCCTGCACCTATCTAGAACCCCTCTGCTGTCCCCAGGGCTAGTGGAAGCACCACTTCAGGAGTTCAGGCTACTGTATAGGAGGAGGGCCACGCTACAGTGGAGGATGGTGAAAGCCTACCGCCCTGTTTTGATGAGTTCCCACTAACTTCTGACCTCGCCCAGTAGTGCCTGCAACTCGGTGCCCCGGTCCCTGAGGATGGAGTGCCAAATTAGGTTCCTGAGGCTGCGGGGACCCTGCGCCACACGAGCACTATATCTAAAAGCGCCGGGAAAGGAAGGAGCACCTTGGACTGGACCCCGCAGGAGGTGAGGAGCATTACCCTGGGGCCCCTGAGGCTTGCTGTTGGGACTGCCTGCCCACCGTAAGGACTGAGTCAGTTAAAAGCACTGTGCTCCATACGCGCTACCTGGTCCAGAGCTGTTGCCTCCAAAGCGCTGTATGTGTAAGGGAAAGGACTGTCATCTTCTCAGCATTTACACCTCCTCGCGCTGTCCTGCCCAGAACTGTATCTGACCCCTAAGCGCTCCCATCACTGAGCGCTATACCCTCTGCGCTGTCTTGCATAGGCTGCCCAGAGCTGCTGTCGAATTCCCTGGAGCTGGGAAGCACTGTACCTACCAAGCACTATGTGCCCCAGAAAGCTGTGCCTAGAAAAAGCGGGTGCCTACCCCGCCTCAGGAGTATATTATAAACGGGTGCCCACCTAACGGAATTGCCGCGTAAACTCACCACTGCGGCCCGGGGATCTCTGGTGAGGTGCCACGAGTGAACTGCGGGGCTCCCTGGTGGAGGGGAGAGCCCCGCGTGAAGGCCTCGAAGTCCCGGGCTCCTCGGAGCTCGACCCGGGTGAAGAAGGATACCGCCGTCCGGTCTGAGGAGGACGGGAGCCCACCCCGCCTCCGCTTGAAGCGCATGATTCAGATTCACCGCTGCGGCCCAAGGAGCGAAAGGAGAGCCACTGCGGTAGCGGGAGGGCCCGCGCTGGGCCTTGAAGCCAAGGAGGGTGGTGTCACGTGGCTAGGGAACCGGCCACGTCACCGGCCGCGCCCCCGCCTGCCGCACACGGATTGGCGGCTACTGCTGCGCCCCCAGGAGCCACGCACTGATTGGCTCCCGGGCCGAGAAGAGTCCCGGAAGGCCTGGAGCCATTGTGTATCTGCGGGGATGCCCAGGTAAGAGCGCCGGAGCTGTGCAGGCCTCCCTTGGCTGGCCCACCCGACGAATGGGCCGGAATCAAAGCAAAGTGTTGGGCTACCATAAGCCGCGGAAAAGAGCTGTCCGACTTCTGCAGGGCTCCGGGTGGTGAGTGAGCCCTGCAGCCAATACAGAGCCCCGGGGTAACAGCAGAGTCAGCGGCTGTCTACCAGAGTACAGAGGGGGTCCCGAGGCACATTGTCGGTGCCTGCCCCCTCTGCCTTGAAGTACCGGAGAGGCGGGAGCCATGCACAAGGAGCCTGGTGAGTGGGGCTCTGTCTGTCTGCGGTTGGGGGTGTGTGTCGGGGCACAGGGTCAGTGCCGGCCCCCGGGACTAGTGTTTTGCTGTGGGGAAAGCCTTGAAGTATTCCGGAGGCCACCCTGCCCCTGCTGGAAATTGTTGTCGGGCCCGTTGGCCCCTGTTAAGCTGATGAGGACCTGACCCAAGGGGAGTAGTGAATGAGGGTCCCCTGGACTGGGCCAGTGCCTGAATTAAGGGCAGGTTGGCTGTATTTGGTGATAAGGTTAACCCCTGGCTAGGGGAGTGTCCCAACCCACCTGCCCGAGCAGGAAACCTGATTTATGTGGAGGTGCCACACCAGTGAGGGTCCATGAGTTTCAGTGATCCACTCCTGTGCCTTGGGCTATAATGCATGATGTGTTTTCATGCTTTTCACGCCTAATATTTCATCCTATGCTGACATGCCCAAAGGCTGATGCCTAGTGTTTCTTCCCCTCACGCTTATATTGCTGATGGTCTATGCCATTCCTTTTTATGCACACTGTGTTTCCTGCCTCAGGATTTAGGTCTATGCCTGATGTTAGTGCTGGACCTCCTGTTAAGAGGTTTTATGGCGGATGTTTGCACCTGATGTTCATTGTCAATTGATAACGCTCTTTTTATTTCAACCCTGGAACTAATGGACTTACCTTTTTCTTCTTTTTCCCTTTACCCTGTAAATAATCCCCATGTATATATTGCCCCGGCGCCAGTTGGCATGATATTGTGATTACTGTGGTTTGCTTTTCTTTTCCAACCAGAACTGGTGTTGTGGCTCTTTTTGAGGGGTACTTGAAAATGTGAGACTAGAGAGTCTCTAGTCTCATCCCTTCGCAGGCACACACTTGCTTGTCATTCCTTGGATCAAGAAAACGACTTTCATTCAATGTTCTTTGTAGTTCATTAATTTATTTCATGATTCATTGTTTAGAATTTAGCAGAATTAGTCAAATTTCTTCAAAATCATTTTCGACAATTTAATTCAGGCATTGTCTTTTAAATGTGTCCAATGCATTTCGGGCATTAGTGGTATGCCCTTCATCAGGGAATTGACACTAAAAAAATGATGATATAAATGAACATTAGTATGGGCGTTAACTGTGAACATAAATACAAGATAACAGGTATCTCAATAATATGACATTATTCACTAGTGCTACAAACTGCATAAACAAACGAAAATGGTAAAGTATTCAACACTGTGTGTGTAAAGAGTCATTCCATGTGTTTACAATGCAAAAGAAAAGGTGAAACGGGTCGGTGAGTCACTTACATGCCGGTTGGAAAAGGATGGTTTGAAGTCTGAAAAAAGGGAAAGGAAATAGGGAAATGCGGTTAGCGTCTGTGGGCTAGGATGCTCAGAAATGCGCTCGGGGTATTTGGGCTGGGAGGGTGGTAAGAACTAACCTGACTGTAATCGGCAAGTTGAATAGGTCCGGTACTGGTCTCCGCAGAACGCCGGCAAAAGCTTAAGATTTGCCGCGTTCATTTAATTCAAAAATGGGTGTCATGTGGTCAATCACGTGGGTGCAGGGGTGGTGGAAAGACTATGTGAATCGGTATTATCGACTGGGACTGGAAAAGGTTTAACTGTGCGTTTGAACGCGTTTGTAAATCTCTAAATACTATGGAATATAAGAAGGCGCGTAACGAGGATAGAAAAAAGGGGGAAGGAAATTGCCTTGGCGGTGAAAATCTAAAAAATAAAACTTATATGATGATCAGGATGTGGAGGTCAAGTGGAGGATCGAACTCAGATCCATGGGATTGTTATGCTCGGTGAGCTACTCAGATAGCCACGGGGGGAAATGGTTAAAATGTGCTAAAAAGTTGTGTCAATATAGATGGTAATAGGAACACACACAATAGCAACAAGATGGGTATATAGAGCAATTCCATTACAGATAACAAGATAATTCGATTCTATCATTGAGACCCATTGGTTTCTGGGTCGATAATTTATGAATCCAATAGTTCTCCCTTCTTAGGAGGATTTTATTGTTGTCTCTTCCTTCTAGTTTCGACACAGTCTCTAGGATGATAAACTTGATTTGGGAAACATTATGTTGAGTATCGACGAAGTGTGCTGATAAGGCTGACTTTCGGTTTTTAAGTCGAATGTTGGACTTATGTTCCGTGAGGCGCACCTTAATACGTCGTTCAGTTTTCCCTATGTACATCTTTCCACAGGGACGCTTTATGGCATATATCAGGTTGCTAGTATCGCAGGTGGCATTAACCTTGAGTTTGATTGCGTAGCCTTGTCTTGGATGGTGAATTATGTTCCCTCTGATAATGTTATTACAATTATCGCAGTTTAAACACGGTTTGGTTCCGGTGTATGTTGCGGTCTCTTTAGGTTTGTATTGCAAAATTTCTCCCAGATTCTTGGCCCTAGTGAAGGCAAATATAGGTGGTTGACTGAATGAATTTCCAAAATCTGGTTCAATATTGAGGATTGCCCAATGTTTCATAATGATTTGTTTAAATCTCTTACTACTAGTTGAATATTTCGAGACCACTACTGTCCGTGATTGTTCAGTCTTTGTGGTGGGTATTAGTAGTTTGGCTCTGTACACATTCTCAACCCTCATTTTAGTTTCTTCAACTAGAGTTTTTGGGTAACCTCTTTTGGTGAACTTTGTGGTCATTTCTTTGAGTCTTTGTTTGAGGGTAGTTGTGTCAGAAGTGATCCTTTTAACTCTTGCCATCTGGGAATATGGTAAGTTTCGTATCTGATTGGGTTCATGAAAGCTGGAATGTAGCAACATGTTGTTCCTATCGGTAGGTTTAACATAAAGGTCTGTGATGAATCCTTGTGGAGTTATAGTGATTTTCACATCAAGAAAATTAACCGAGGTGTCTGAAATATCCCAAGTTAGTTGGATCCTTTGGTCAATGGCGTTGAAATTGTTAAGCTCCATTCTCAATGACTCTTCTGTGTCGGTCCACACGATGAAAAAATCGTCTATGTATCGTGCTATCATTTTGAGATTTTTGATCCAGTTTGTGTTCTTAAGAATGTGTTGAGTTTCATACCACTGCATAAAGATGTTAGCGTACACAGGTGCAGCTGAATTGCCCATAGCCATCCCCGTGAGTTGTTGGTACCATTCGTCTTTGACTCTAAAGTAACTATGGTACAAAGTGAAGTACATAAGTTCCATGAGAAACAGCTGAAGTTCTTGGTCCAAGTCCGTGTTCAGGATTGCAGATTCCATGGCTTCGATCCCCATGTCGTGGGGTATGCTTGTGTATAGACTACAAATGTCCGCGGTACATAAAAGTATCTTTTCTGTGGGGTTGAATGGTATTTGTTGTAGTTTCAGTAAAAAGTCTGTAGTGTCCTTGATGTATGTTTGCATACATTGTACTGACGGTTGTAGATATTTGTCGATCAGTTGTCCGATGGGTTGGTGTAGACTCCCTCGGGTAGAGACTATGGGTCTCATGGGAGGGTTGCTGATGTTCTTGTGGATTTTCGGTACCATTCTCAATGTCGGACTTTTGGGGTTGGAGGTAGTGAGAAAGGTTTTGGTCCTCTCCGTGATGGTCCCATGTTTGTATGCTCGATCAATGATGTTTCTTAAAGTAGTAGAGTACTCCATGGTGGGATTACAAACAAGTTTGGCGTAAGTTCTCGTGTCACTGATGTGTTCTGTCACTTTGTTGTCGTACATGATGGTATTCATAATGACGATCGCTCCCCCCTTGTCCGCTTTGGTGAATGTTGTACGATCATTATTGGCTATTTTGTTGAGTGTATCCAGATCTTTTTGCGTGATGTTTTTTGATTTGGGTTTCACATGTTTGATTTTGTTGAGATCTTGTTTAACTATGTTTTCGAATAGGTCCAATGTCTTGTGGCTTATGGGTGCTTGAAATGTACTTTGTGGACGTAATCCCAGTAGTTGGTCTTTCTCCTGTTGTGGACGTTCAGGTATGACGTTGTCAAAAAAATGTCTGAGTCTAAGTTTTCGCATTAACTTGAAAAAACTCACTTCAAGTTCCAGGTGGTCGGTGGAAGTGGTGGGTACAAATGATGTTCCTTTCTCTAATAGTTCCAGTTCATAGGAGCTGAAATCTTGGTCGCTAATGTTGATCACTAGGTGTTCTGAGGTTGATTCTTTTTGGGTTTCTTCTCCTTCTCTTTGGTTGTTGCGGTCGTGCTCCGAGTGTTTGGAGGATCCCTTTCTTTCTCCTTTTCTTTTCCCTCTCCTGGGTCTCCTTTTTGAGCTTGTCCCTGTTCTAAAAAAGGGCTAGTGTCTGGTGCTTTGCTTGTAGTAGGTTCCGCTGTAGGTGTTGGTTCTTGTGCTGTTCGTGTGGGTTGGGATTTACGTTGTTTCTGACTTGATTCACTATCCGTGGATGAATTATCAGTATTTGAATTATAGGGACGGTTTCTACGTTTTTGGGCGTAAATGTCTGCCCATGTATAGACCTCTCCCAGTCTATAATCCAAGGTGTCCCGCTTAAATTTGCGAATCTTGCGTTCATTGATCTCTCTCGAGTGACGTTCAATTTGGTTCTTAATATCTTCCAAAGTTGTGCTAAGTTCCTCTTCTGTCATCATTTTGGAGAGTTCTGTTGATGTTTCCTGAATTTCAACCGAGAGTTCCTCCAGGATAGAAGACAATTCTTGTATGATTAGGAGAATTAGATCCAGTGAACATTTATTAAGAATTTCGTACCAGCGTTCCTGGAATTTTTTTGAATGTTTGCATAGGGATGGTTTGAGTGCAATTCTTAGCCCACGTGGTATGCATTGGTTCTTGTGGTACTTAATGAGAGTAATAGCATGGAGTTGTTGGTTTGTTTTCCTCTTGGATAGGTAGAGTAACTGTCTAATGTTTTGCTCTTTTCTTTTTGAGGGGTGCCTGGTGTGTTGTCTGTGTTGTCTGTGGGTACTGCGTAGATGCTTCACACATGTCCTCAGGAGTTTGGCCTGCCCGCTCTGCTCCATGCTACCCCCCGTAGAATTGGCATTGTGGAGTTTGGAATAGCAGGGCAAGAGAGAAACAGCTATGGAAGATCCTCATGTGAAGAGGAAGACCAGGATGAAGAAGAGTGCAATGATGCTGAGAAAAAGATGGCTCAATCTATTAACCTGTTGAGCTTTCAGCCCCTTTCAAAGAAGGTCAACGAGGAATCTTTAATCGAGTAATCATGCAACATTAAAATAGATTTGGGCAAGAGCATCCTAAATCCAGAAGAAACAAATGAGTCTTGCAGAGGTGAGACTGGCTTATGAGACAACTGGTGCACAGAAAAGTGTCCATAAGTCAAACACTAAAACAGATGCAATGATATGTTCTAAAGGATGGAATATGGAAATGCAGGCGCCAGTAAGAATGTGCACAGAGAGGATAGGCTGAGCAGACATCACATTCTGGCACAAGGTGGTCAGATGAACTTGTTAGCCTAGGAACTATGGAGTGCTGTTCATGTGTCAGCATCATCGAAATGTAACAAAGACCATGTTTGAGAGTGTATCCACTGGGTGAAAATTGAAGGCAAGCACACATTTGGCAAAATAATGAATATAATGCATGGGATTCTGCTGTGCCTGTATTAAAACTTGTCTCTAATTTCATTACAATAGGCGACTTATGAGGTGCCCAGATGCCAATTAAAAATGATGTTACCGGGGGGAGGAGCTACAACATCAACCAAGATGGCCGCATAGTCTCCCGGCTCCGCTGACCTCCGTCCTTCGCTTCATTATCCTGTTGCTTATCCTGATTACCTGCACCGGATCCGTGTGTGGGATTCGACCCGCACTCCAGTGGTGCAATCCCGGAGTTTCTCCGCCGTTGTGGAGCGGAGCTACGTCGATGGTTGCATTGAGGCCTAACCCAGCAGAGAAGCCGGGGTCTCGAGTGCTGGCTCTGCTGGGTCCAGTTGAATAACAACGGACTGCTGAAGGTGGTTGGGTCCGGTCTCTGGAACACCTGGACCATTTTGCTTGTGCTGGTAGTACCAGCTGCCTGGTGCCCTACAGAAGGTGAGGTGACAAGTGAAGCATGGTGCTGTGTCGCGGGGGTCCCTGACCGGGGGTCCGGCATTCGCATCGCCGATCCCCCTGGGTCGCTGCCTCGCTGCGTACTTTTGCTCGCTACCCGTCAGTCCCTCATGGCTTAATCCTGCTCCGCCTAATTTTGCCCCGGAGAAGGCGCCTCTCCGCGGGGACCACCATGTTGGAAGACGAAAGGAATCCAGAGGAACAGGCTCGAACTGGCCCGTCACTGCGAACGGTGCTGGAGGCACTTATGGCGCTTAAGAAAACTATTGCAGTCCAGACTTGCAGTTTGTTGTCTGCGACGAATGGACTCACAGGCCTGAGACCGGATCCTGACTCGACGCCCGCGACCCGGCAGCCAGCCCGCTTTTCAATGGATGTCTCGGATACGTATTATGACCCGGCGCTGGAAGCAGTGCTTGCCCCTATTGAAGAGGATCTACCTGACTGTACTGTGCCTGGTCACCCAATGGAACCGTTGGAACCCCGACTGTGTATCCCTTGGAACATTTACATGTCGTCCCCATTTTGGAACTCTCTACTTTCCATCATTTGCTGTTTCGAACCGTGTCGACTCCCCTCCACTGTCAGTCTTTCAAGATGGCGGATGGGGTAAAGCTTGGCTTCGGAGGCAGGGAGGGGCAACCTTGGTACCAGCCATCTACATTGGGACCTGCTGTTCTTTTATCATCTGTATACTCCTGTTTTGCAGACCTTTGCAGTATTTTGTGGAAAGGGCTTTCTTTAATTGATGACTTCAGTGCATTTGATCGACGGGGCCAGGGTTGAGATTCTTATCTGGGTTTCTCATTGTGGCACTATGTTTAACGGGAATGTTTATTGACCTAACTGAGTCCGGGGCGGAACTGGCTACGACGGGGAAAGGAGACCGGGAGCCCATAGACCTATGCCCTCCTCCGATTTCCCTCATCGAGTGGGGTTCTTTGCCTTTTTCTTTCTTTCCCTTCTTTCTATATTTCGGGTTCTGGTTACTGGGCGACAGGCACGCTGCGAGGGGGGTGGCCATAGTCATCAGCATGGGTGCAGGGTGGGGGGGTGTGGGGTGGGTGTTTCGTTTTTATTTTTTGTTCTATGGCCTCTTTTCTTTCTTCTCTTCCCTTGCCTTTCTTCTTTTCCTTTTCCGGGTTAGTGTAGTGGGTTCAGCTTTCCTTACATCCTTGTCTCTATATCTGTACCTTGACTTTTTCAAGGTTTTGGTGCTGTGGGGCGAACAATAATGATGGCGTAGACGAATAACAATGTGCTAATTTATCCTGATGTCGTATGTCTTAACGCCGCTGACCTACACGATAGCGAGCTTATTTCGGATGCGTTGTTCTTTTGTTCGCCCCCCCCCCTTTGTGATCCGAGACACTGTACGACACCTGATCCTTTCTACTTTATATTTGTAAAATGAAAACCTTTTATCCTGTTTCCGAATTGAACTGCCTTGCAACTACTGCGCTTTGTGGATGGAGTTCCTATGCTCCCCAGGGAGGCTGGGTTTGAAGTTTGATTGCAATAATGTACTGAAATGCTTAGCGGCCAGCCCCGGGGGTTGTAGGCCCGTGTCTGTATTTGATTGCAAATGTTCAATAAAGGTTTTAAAAAAAAAAAAATGATGTTACCACTCAACTGTAATGCCATAATCTATAACGGTTGAGGTCTGCCCTCACAATGCCACACAAAAACAAAATGTGGCTGTTCTTTTTTCTGCTTTAGTTATCTAGCTGTACAGAGACAAGCAGAAAGGAGATATATTATGGCGATATATTAATTTATTCCTTAGGCAAGTTAGACTCTGAAGGTTTCTGTACATCTGACCTAATGCACCTTTTTTTGTAAGATCTGACTTGAACTAAACTAATTCTAATACATTTTTGCAACAAATATAAAAAAAATGTTTTGATGTGTTTAATTTTTTACTAGCGATTCCATGTAATTTTAATGTAATTTAAGGAATAAATTACCGCCTGCTGTTCATGATGAGCATATTGTAAGTTACCTCAGAGTTACCAGCCTTTGGCTTTGTTCCTCTATATGCTCATGGAACTCCTCTGTGTCTTGCAAAGTCTTCATAATGTACAGTATGGGGTACTTTATCACATGTATAACCTCTTTTATCACTTAGGGATAGCTGGGAAACCAGCAAACATTGGGTAGTACACCTCTGGTCAGTAAATGTATTAAAATTGCATTAAAAGTGTGTTACCTTTAAAAGGGTATACATTGATAAATCTTTATCGCTAAGACCACATGTAAATTCAGTTACTAAAATTACTTTCCTCTTAACTTTCTTTTTACAGACGTTTGTTTCCAAAGTGTGTGAAAACAATAATTGGCAGTACCATGTTAAATGTTAATGCATCTGTGCCAATTACATTGCATCTATATTTCCAGAACGTCCCCTTGCAGAAAACTTCAGACCATTCAGAATACATGGGTCAGGCGTAGTGCAGTTTTTCCAAGAAGAGAACACATATCTCAAGTCAGGTGATACCTCCACTAAAGTTACAGTTGAAGACTGTACCATGTTTAAATGTTTATTCAAACTGTTCAAATGTTATTACAAGCTGACGCTTTCATAGTAGTCAAGATGTGAACCGTTCTTCTGCATGTACTCTAAGATCAAATGCTTTCTTTAGTTATCCATTTCTTATAATCCTCTCTTTTCAGAGTTGAACTGGCCTGCAGGGCAATTAGACAGTGCCAGATCAGCTGGTCTTACAGGTCAGTGTGTGGGCCATTATTTTGACTGCTTGTGAGTCTGTTTTATGGTCTACTGGGCCAGTGTTAGTGTTTATTTCCCTGATATTAAAACAAACATTGCCAGTAGCAAGCTCAAATCCATGCAGTCTTCCACACCTTGCAAAGCACTTATACAGCGTGTCTTTACAAGTTCAAAATTGCATTAATTGGCAAACATAGGCACTTTTTTTGCATTATAATTTACTAATGCGGTCACTTTTATTTTAGTACCTAAGCCTATTTTCTGTCTCCATCTAACTCTGTCCCTATCTGATTTTGTTCATCTATCAACTCTATCTCACTCAAATCAATCCTTAATATTCCCCTTTTCCTAACGGTGTCCTGCTGGTGGAGGGTAGTTGGGGTTGATAGCGTATTAAGTGCTGCATATACGTGGCTTTGCTATGAATATAGTTAAAGAAGTGTTGAAGGGGTGCTGAATACTTTTAAGAGCATTAAAGTAATACTGGTAGGACACTGTAATAGGAATGGGAAATTTGGGTAAATGTTCTTTTAATGAGTGCCTTGTTAAGAGAAACTAATGGAGCACATGTGAACCTTATTCTATTGATTATCAAGGACATGTTAAAAAAAGATTTTCTTGTCATCGTCGTCATTATCATACCTTATTCGCCTCAAAGCCATAAAAGCAAAACCATATAAATAATAAATAAAAACATATACAAAGTCAAGGCAATAAAATGATATATACATACAGGTACACATTACAGAAGCCCCATAGGTTTTTCTTATACTAAGGGCAGCTTTGAGAAAATTAAAAAAAACATAACAAATATAAAGGGAGATTATTTTCTGTAAATATAATAAAACAGTGTGATGTCAAATATTAGCTGCACCCAGGTAGTTACCAAAAAATGTCCACGTGGAACAGTGAAATAGTTCAAAATATCAAACAGTGGCTCATGCTTGGAGTAAATCGCAGTGACATATAGGGAGTGAGTCAAACCATCTACCTAGTATCAGAAAAGAAATGAAAACGTACAAAATGTTAAGTTTAAAACGAGTAAGATAAAATCTGTATTGAACATTTTGAATAAGAGTCAAGGACGGTTTCGGCCCTGTGGAACACATTGGGTAGAATGGCTAACCTCAATCCTCAAAGATTCTGCTTTTAAATTATGCAGCCAAGTCTTGTATGTTTGATATATGCTTTTCATAGTAGTTTTAGGAACTTTATCTGAGACTTCAGGGCTATGATAGTATTGAGGGACACCCATTTCAGATAAAGTTTGTTTGAAGTATGAAAACCAAGTAATTCAGAGTACATTCTCATGAGCCAGACAATCACTCAGAAGGGATTTTGATAATCCCACAAATTGTTGATGCCAGATTGTATGCCAAAATATACCAGGTAACAGTCCAATCAAATCATCTAAATAATGCACCTCTAATTTGGCATCGCAAGTTATGTTAGCCATAGTCCAATTACTGCCAACAAGACACATACATAATCTATCTTCAATTCTCTGTAATAACTGATAATTATTGTATCCACAGACACCAGCTCCATAAAATGCCACTGAAGAGAACTTGGACTTGGAAATGTGAATGTGAATAACTTACTACAGAGGTCATGTCCCTGCTGAAGCCCTGATGCAAATCCAAAGTCTGTGTCACCAGCTCTCTGAAACTGAATGGACCTAACATTGCATTGATAAGACCGTTTTAACTCTTCATCAAAGGACATAACCAAATAATTACAAACTGTAACCCTGTTTTCAGTGAGGCCCCAATCACATATTTCAACCATAGATTTTAAGGGCCCTGAAACAATGGTGTAAGGCTTGAACATCTTTAACTTTGGGTCCAACAGATTCATAAAGGAGGCAAACCCATGCAACATCTTCTCTTCTTATCACATTGACAGATTCTAGCATAGCCTGCAGATCAGTATCAACGTGCCAAGAGTAACATAAAAGATCCAGGAGATCCCATGCTATCATGACAGGGTCATAAAAGGGTCATTTAAGTAAGGTTTAACAGACCACTCAACAGCAGGACAGGTTATAAGGTAGTGCTCCAAAGACCTCAAGGAAAATTAAGCTCAGACATGGAATAAATGTTGTATGTTCTTTGACTAAATTATACTAGGATTCTCAAAGATTAAAAAATAAAGGAGTTGGTACATAATGCCCTGCAAACAAAACCATTACTAGTCAGTCAGCCAATAATTAATTCCACTTTGCAAATGTCTTGATGTGAGCAAAGCAATGTTTTCCTTGTGGGGAAATAGAAGTTCACTCTTGCATGCTATCCTAGATTCCTACCAACATCCAGTGAAACCTTCTGAATGTTGTTGTCAATAAAAACGGTGTACCTGCTTCAGAGGGATCCCACAGCCATGTAGGTCAAGCTACAAAGTAATTAGTGAGTTAATATCTATAGCTGATAGACCTGGACTCCGTGGTGTAAGAGTTCAGGAAGCCACATAGAGCAGAGTGGATTGTTCCTATTTGTACATAATTTATGTCCAGATGGAGTACACCGTTTTAGGGGATTAGCCTTTACTTGTGCTTCTCCATGCAACAGACCTATAAGTTACAGCAGAGAGTAACTCAGAATGTGTAGTAAAATGGACTCCACTGAGGCAAGTATAAATGCATTCCTATATTAAATGGCCAAATTTGCTGACTTTGAAACCCAGAATTCAGGTTCACGTCCTGATGCCATCTCAACATTCGGTGATTCCAAGCAAAACACCCATGAGGCTATTCACAAAGGTAGCCTACACATGTGAGTCATTTACATGTATAAATAACTCTTACACTTATGAGCAACCTTACTGCTTTTAGCTATTCAAAAAGTATGAGCATAAAGTTACTCAGAAGTGTAGACTTACACATCTCAACTCACTTAAAAAGGAGTTGGAGCCAAGTTTATGAGTGATAGAACTGCCAAAGAAAGAAACAAAAGACAGAAGTAAGTAAAGTCCAATCACTGGTACTCTAGCACTGTCCTAAGAAAAGTATGGAGGTAGGAACTTAAAACAATGTTAAATGAAATTAAATTATTTATAATACTTAAAAATATGAACCTCATCTTAATCCTCTCTAAACCCTTTCTGTTTAGTAGTAAATATGCCCCTTTTCCCAGCTATTCCCTTTGGCCCTCCCACATTTACTTCTAAGGGCCCGATTCCGTTCTCGTTTCGAAAGCCGTCCAGATGACCCGGATCCAGAGAGCTTTCCAAACAACTTATGCACCAGGAGTCTGCGTGACTGATTCCAAAGCGTCAAAATAGTGACGGATTCAGTTCGGTCGGACTCCCATTGAACTAAATGGGAGCCAGTGTACCTAACACATACACACGCTCCCATTGGAAAAAGGGGTGGGTGGGGAAAAGTGTGTATCCTGTGGCAGGCTCCCCATGGTGCCCACCACACTGTACATGTATGGAAAGAGGGGACCCATGGGTACCCCCTTGCAACTGATTTGGAAAGCTGCGGGTGAAGGGGGGCCTGCTACGGCCCCCCGAAGTCTGTTTTCCATTGCCATTTCATCCCGGCAAAACCGAGTCAGTACGTCTGTCAGAAATGGTCATCGTACTCATTTGTTCGGAAGCCGTCCTCATTGAGCTGCATGATTTTGCTCTGAACGACTCGGACTGACTGCTTCGGGTTCGGAAACGATACGGTCAGTGCAGACGGCTTCCTAGAATCGAATTCAGTCGTTCAGAATGGGGGACGATTCGGCCTGCAACATAAGCTCCGAATCGTACTTGCTGCTTCCGAATCCCATTTGAAGCGCTTCCAAATGAGATCTGAATTTGGCCCTAAGTCATAAACTTACATGTGGAGTGCTCCATAGAAAAGATAACAGAGACGAAGGAGGAAATTTACACTCCTCAATAGGCACCTTAATCTCCCTCGTGTCTTAAATCAAACAAACAAACCTAGGGCCTCATTAGGATCGCGGACGGACTTGTGTCCGTCCGCTACTCCAGAGGATGTGGGAACGTCCGCATGGGCTGTGGCGTTCCCTCATGTGCGATTAGGATGTGACCGCCACCCTGGCGGTCACATCCTGGATATTTAACATTGCGGCGGGTGCTGCTTCAAGCAGCACCCGCCGCAATGTTAAAAGTGCATGTTTAACATTTACATGCAAAAAACGCCAGGCAGGCACCACGCCGTGCCTGCCGCTTTGTGCAAGTAAATGCTGGGGGGTACCATAGGTACCCCCATGTGCACCCCCCACCCGCCAACACCCTGGGGGCCCGCAACGGGCCCCCAAAATCAAAAGTACACATGCTTTTCCACGGCTGAAAAACCGCTGCGGAAAAGCATGTTTACAAATGCTTCCTAATTTGGCTGGCGGTGTCTGATAGACACTGCCAGCCAAATGAGAGCTTTTGCGCCGCGGTTGTAATCTGACCCCGGCGGAAAAGCAGCGGACAGTAACCAAGACCCACCAGCCATCGTAATGCGGCGGTGGGTCTTTGGTGAGTCCGCAGAGGATTTTCCGCCTCCTCCAGAGGAGGCGGAAAATCCTCCATCATAATGAGGCCTCTAGACTGGTTCTCATGTAAAGCACTCCAATGTCCTGGAGCTGAATTCACGGTATATAAAACTGCATTTAAAAGCAGTTGGTGAAGTGAGCGCAGCAGAATGTCCGTCTCACCACCATTTCATTGTACCACTATGTTTACCTGATGCAAGTAGAAGAAGTTAACGTCGCCGAGCAACACAGCGTCTAAATAAATCGCACGGATAACCTTCCATTTTACCCTAAGTCACACGTACTCGGTGATTAGAGTGCTCTAAGAATACATGTGGCTTTTCAGCCAACAGTAGGATTACACCTTGTTCTGTATTAATAATGTAGTGGTGCATACAGCTGCCCTTTCTCTTTCAGGTGCACACGCATTTCCTCATTCATGCAACATTCAAGGACTTCAAATCAAAATTCTGTTTAACAAGTAAATGGGTTATACGTATTACAGCGTCGGTGTTCCCTGGTGTTTTGCTCTAAGAAATTTCTGTTTAGACAGCTTTTTGAAAGTATCCCCAACGGTGCTGCTACTCTTGTTTCGCTGTTTGATTGATGTTGACAGCTGGAGATGAAACAGGCATTACAACGCATGAAAACTAACTTGATTAGTTGTGAGGCTGAAAACATATATTTGATTCTGTTCCAATAAAATCACAATCAGGGTGTAGTGAATAACATCTTTTAGCAATTCTTCAGAACGTCACATTTGCATTCACATTGTTCTGTCACAATTGATGTCGAAAATGTGACAGTGTGTGGGTAGAATCTGAAATGAACCCTATATCGAGATTTAGAAATTGTTCATGCTTTTTACATGCTCACATATTTAACTCATGTGGACCTATACATATTCCGACCTGAATTTTAAAAATGATATTTCAACGAAAAAGTACGAGATGGAAAACAAACCGTTTTTTTCAGAATTTCTAACAAGGGCATCTGTGTTTTAAATTCACTTGCATAAGAGCCTTGTCAACGAGTATTCTGGAATTAAATGCAGAGATTCTTGATAGCTAGAATCATTATTATTGGCAATTATCGCCCCATGGGATTCCTGCAAATTCGAGTTACACCTATTGGGAAAGGGGATGAAAATGAATTTGGGGCAAACGTTTGACACCATTTGCAGGATTTTTGCTATGATTGAAGGCATTTGTCCCAGAAAATATGATCTTGTTGAAATTAATAGGTTGGAATTATCCACTAGTTCTTCACTTCTAGGCAGCCACAGCCGGCAGTGGGAGTACCTGCAGGGCGGTGACGTGAGGAGGGGAGGGGCAGGGTGGGGGTAGTAATGTATGGATTACAGAGTTTTACAGGTAAGTTAATATTGAAATAAATAAAACGAATTTCGTTGCGCGCACTGCATCGCATTTGGGGATGCAGTGCACTCAACGAAATTCGTTGTATTTATTTAAATGTTTACTTACCTTGGATGCTCTGTAATCCGTACATTACTACCCCCCACCCTGCCCCTGCCCCTACCCCTCCCCACGTCACCGCAGTGCAGGTACTCCCACTGCCGGCCGCGTCTTCTTGTAGTACATAATTATAAGAAATAAAGAATCAATGTCAATAGTGTATGCCAACGATTAAAGCCATTGTGATACAATTAGCATAAAAGTGTATCTAGACCTTCGATGGCTCGTTACCTTAGAGAAGTGGATCTTAAAATTTTGAGTTCTGTGAATCCTCACTCAATCATTACTGGAACCAAGTGACTCCAGCCTAACCATTTTCGATGATTTGAAACGCAAAACAATACACAACAAAATACAGCAATAACCATTCATTAAACAGATAAATAAATTATGAATTTTTTTATCTAATGCATAAACAAATATAAAAGAAATCACAATTTTAATTATAGTGGGACAGTTGGAGCGTTTGATGCATTTGCACTTGCACTGCTTCTATCGTCAATCTGAGGATACTAGCAAAATTTTTAACCTTCAAATTTAAAGAACATTTTAAAATTTTCAGTTAACAGTTTGCTCCTTTAGTTATATACATTATAATAATCTGTTAATGCCATTTAATTATTTAAGCAGTCCTGGACCACTGAATAGGCTTCACAAACCCATTGGGGTCCCTGAACCACAGGTTGAGAACCACTGCCTTAGAGCTGGCTCAACATTGGAGACAATATTATCAGTGGCGGCTGGTGAAATTTGAAAGTGATAGGGCTGAAGGGGATGGGGTCATGGGCACATAAAAAAAAATATCAACACAACAGCACACTAAATTACAAAAGCACGCTACCATAGATTGGTTAAACATTAAACCTCCCTATGCACATATTATGCAAAGCCAGGCATCAAAACAGCTACACATGGAAAACAAGCACAGGGACCTGCTGTCCTTCACAATAAATAACTCACTTAACCCAGCCCTTTCACACACATCCCTGACTTGTGTCATAGCAAACACACCAACAGCCCTCTCACAAACATACAAGATTAAGCCACACACAGCTCCCCATGTCTTAACACGCAACCTTTGTCTCTAAGATGCACACCTCCAACACTTAAGCCCTCTTATGGAAGACACGTTCATGTATTCCACAACCCCCTCTTCCCCATCCTTTTCACATCAGATGCATGGTTATGAAGTAAAGAAAAGTTCACTGTTCCGCCTGCTGGGCTTCCGTAGACGTCAGCGCTGAAAAATGTTGATTTATAAATCCATAGGTGCAGAGAAGAAGCTCGACAATACCGCCAAAGAAAGATGCTCTTGTCCGCCATCAGAATTGTTGCCTGCTGCATACTCTTACATCCAGCGGTCTTGTTGGTCTTAATATTTTGTTCTGATATTGTGCTTACTAGCATTGATGATGAAGTTGATTTTACATCAGTGGCACTTTGAAATAGGGATCCGGTAGGCTAGTAACAGGGTTTTATTTGAGATCACTGTGTTCCGACTTTTTAAAACTCCCCCCTAACGTAGCAAGCTAAACTTAAATTATAAGTAAAATAAAGACATATAACACAATTGACATATTTAATAATCAATTAAATATTACCAATAAATGATGAAATAGTTCTTCATTAATTAAATTCACACCCTACAATCATAACAGCATGAACCTAATATACAATTAAACATATACTTATGAAATCATTTAAATAAGTAATCATTTGTATAATTTATAATACATTAATTATTAAATAATTATTACTTTATTAACTGGCCACCCTATACCCCTATACATCCAAACAACCCACACTTGAAATATAAGTTTAACAATTATAATAATGACATGGTTTACATGATTGAAAATCTAGTAAATAATTAATAATAAATTAATCATTGGTTGTGAATCAATTATTACTTAATACACTTCCTTTTGTGAAAAGTTTCAAAAATTTATTATAGGCTGCATATACAACGCGTTTACTGCGAGGGGATTTTGGACTCAACACAAAATATGAAAGATCAATGGCACCTGACAAAATGGAAAGGTGGTGTTTCACAGCTGCTAATGTAGAATGTTCCAACCCCCGTTGACTTAATTTTTCAACAGAATAAGTGGTAACTGTATGTAAATTTGGGTAAGGAGGATCAGGTCTAATTGTATCCAACGTGGATGCAGAGCTTTAGAATTGGGCACGCTCGCCTTGGTGACAACTTCCAACACGGGCACCGGCGTGACCATGAAAATACATTTGCCCTGAGCCAGAGAGCCTTCTTTAGGATTTGGCATCTGCATGCAGTCCACATTTTCTTAGTAGGAAAGAAACACATTTCAGCAGTAGTATATAGATGTGGTTTATAAGCAATGGGAACTGTGTCCCTTTCATTAAATGTCAGGTAGGTGAAACCTAACATTCCTGTACAATCCCTATGACCAAATTCGTAGTAATATCACATGTCAACAAAAATTGAGTAGATCAGACTGCAAAGACCGCAGTACTGTGGTATGTTCCGGAAGCCAACTGGAAGAAGAAAAAGAAGGTTCTATCAACACATATAGTGGTTTGATACGCTGGGCATAATCTGAAAATAAAAGTTCTGCCAAAATTCAAGAAACCCAGCAAAGACTGTCATTTCTTGAGGGTAGATGGAGGTTGCAATTGAGCGCATTTCTCCAAAAAGTGGGGTGCTAAACCCATATCCTCATTATTCAATTCATAACCAAGAAAAAGAACTGCCAAGAAAGCAATATGAGATTTTGCTAAATTGAATTTGTAACCTAGAGTAAAAAAATTGTAATTATGCGATCCACATGCATGAGATGGTATTGCACCGTTACAACGCAACTTTTACAACACACTACCATTACAGCGCAACTTTTACAACGCAAATACCATTACAATGCATGCCATTACAGTGCATGTCATTACATAGCAGATACTATTACAACGCATGCCATTACATCGTAAGTATAGGTAAGTATATTATTTTTATTTAATTTTATTTTACATTATTTTATTAATTTAATTAATATTAAAAATAAAATAAAATATTAATATATTAATTTAAGTAATTTTGGGGTATTTTTAGGTTTTAGGGCTGAGTTTGGTTTTTGGGGTACAGGGGTATTTTTAGGTTTTAGGGCTGGGTTTGGTTTTTGGGGTACAGGGGTATTTTTAGGTTTTAGGGCTGGGTTTGGTTTTTGGGGTACAGGGGTATTTTTAGGTTTTAGGGCTGGGTTTGGTTTTTGGGGTACAGGGGTATTTTTAGGTTTAAGGGTTGGGTTTGGTTTTTGGGGTACAGGGGTATTTTTAGGTTTTAGGGCTGGGTTTGGTTTTTGGGGTACAGGGGTATTTTTAGGTTTTAGGGCTGGGTTTGGTTTTTGGGGTACAGGGGTATTTTTAGGTTTTAGGGCTAGGTTTGGTTTTTGGGGTACAGGGGTATTACGACTTAAAATAAATTAAATTAAATAAATTAATTTAATTAAATGTAATTAAATTAATTACAACATTTACAATTAAAACATCAATTGAATTACATTACTTAAATTAACTTAATTACTTTTTTTATTTATTTTATTGATTATAATTAAATAATATTATTTACAATTTTTAAATTAATTAAATTTCTAAAATTATATTAAATTAAATTAAATTAAGTATTATTTTAATTTTATTTAAATTATTTTTATTGTAATAAATTACATTATATTATTTACTATTTTTAAATTTATTATATTTCATTAATTATATTATATTAAATATATTAAATTAATTACAATTTTAATATTAATTAAATTACTATAATTAAATTAAATAAAATTAATTAATGTATTTAAAATTTTTAAATTATGTTTATTAATTTAAATTAATTAAATTACCTTTATTACATTTTTTTTTTAAAGATATACTTACCTATACTTACGATGTAATGGCATGCGTTGTAATAGTATCTGCTATGTAATGACATGCGTTGTAATGGCATGCATTGTAATGGTACCTGCGTTGTAAAAACTGCGTTGTAACGGTCTGCGTTGTAAAATAACACGTTGTAACGTCATAGATCCACATGAGATGCTGATTTAATTCATTGTCTGTCAAGTAAATATCGTCAACATAAGAGAATGCATATGGGTCAATTTTATGTAAAATCAATACTATGCGTGCAACAAAAACCCTGAGGCTTTCTTCTACCCCATAGGCAATCTCACATAGCATCTTTGATTGCAGAGAGCGCTGACTGCGGTCAAGTCATGGCTCTCAGCACCAAAAGCGTGACTGAAAAATCCATTCGAAATATCTAGCGTAGTTTTGAACCATCCGGTTGAATTTCGGAAAAAGAAGATTATTGATTGATGAAAGACAGGGCTCAATAATACCCTGATATCCAATTGTGTCCAATAAATGCCTTAGCATCATGTTTGATGGGATATTGCGGTTGAGGCTGAGGTGTGGATCACAAAGAAATTACATGCAGAGGTAAATCCCTATCCCAACCTGCCAGATTGCGATATAAAGCAGTACTACGGTCAGAGCCCACTCTGAAGCATAAGCCTTTTTAGTCTCCTATGGGATAAAGATGGTAAAAAAACATCCTCGCCCCTAGAGGAAGCTAGGACAAACAGGGGAGGCCAATCAACTTCTGCCAGCAAAATGTCAGTAAAATGTCATAAGAAGTCAAATTGTCCCAAATACTGCATTTATGGTGCATGTAATATCTATCAGGAGGATCTACGCGGGTGTCCGCGGTTTCAACTCTGATGTAAGTGTCAGTTGCTTTCTCGTTCAGATGCAGATAGAGTGTCTTCCGAACTATGGTAACTACTGCTGCGCTGTTAAGGAGAGTTACCGCCCAACTCCTGTCCAGGAGGGTGGTTTCTCTCCATCTGCGGCATACTTTGCAATCAAAGGGGCAACTTTTTTTCTTCTGAAACGGGACACACTACTGAGGTAGTTACTCACGTTTGACCTTCACGTGAAACTGGCGCTGCGGGTCTCGCCTTTGTTGCATTGACTAGCCCTGCCTGCGATCCTGTTGTCCTCCTATGCCAGATTTTTGATCCAATGACTCCTGAAAGGAATGAGGAGAACGGGGATCAGGAACCAGAATCTTCTCAGGTGTCTTAATTTTACGATCATAAAAATCATATATACGCTCAGAAGCGTCTGGCGGAGGCAAACCAGCATGGGACATAGGCTTCTGTTGCTGCCAACTTTTTTCAAGCCCTTCTTAGGGAAGACTGGATGACTCTCCTTGTCCGGAAGGGGTTTCATTTGTACTTGTGTAAATGGTGTTATTTCCAAAGTATTGCGACCTAGGGATGTATAGACATCCACAGTAATATTCAGCAACTGACACTCCCGATCAGCATCTGCCACCGTCGCTAGGCGTTGTGCACGTGCAAGCAAAGTGCTTCCCCATTATTAGCCAGATTCAAATCAGAGACAATAGGAAACATTCCCACTAATCTCATCCCCAGATACAGGGCTGGGCCAGCCCTTTGTTCATCATGCACTTGTTAAAGAATGCTCAGCAGAACACTAATGGAGGGGGTGCCAAAGCACAGTGTATACACTGACACAAACACCGTCCCCCAGGTGTTGCAATCCAGTAGAGGAGAAATCAAACCACTTGGCAAACACATAGTAAGGATCTTATGTTTCTCCACAGGGCTCGTGTGTGGGAAAACAGCTTCAATCTGTTGAATATTCAGTGCTACCCAAAAGGGAAGAACCTCACGATTCTGAGGACATTTGCCCATCACTGAATTACTCATAATGGGACAAATCACAAGACCTCCACCCTGAACTGGGGCTGGAGGAGGAGCTCCAGCCAGAGCTACCAAAAGTGCATGAGACATAAACTGTGTGACTCGTCTATAAAGATGTACTGATTGTGCATATAGAAAAAGTAACTCTATGATAATAACATTCAGCTAATTGGTATGTGGTGTAAAACCGGCAAAAACAGGCCAAGTAGCACTATCAATAGACAAGGGGCCCATTTGAACAAAAGAGACTGGGTGAAGAAGGGCGTCATTAAGCCAAATGGTATGCTCCTAGGACGTCAGTGGAACCTCAATAAACCCATAAGAACGATATGCTACCAGAGGAGCAGCAGCATGTAAGTATGCAAAAAATTATCATAAGCATCAACCGCTGGAAATGTAACCCAAGAATAAAATACTTTGAAGCGGTATGCTGGATCCGCTTCAACTACAAAAAATATTTCCCACTGATACAAATAAGTTGTGACCGCTGCCTGGGTATGCGTTGGAATTGCGACCAGTTGTGCCATATAGAATGGAAAGTAAAGAAAATGGCAGCACAAAACGAGTCAAAGAAACCTATTAGAATTCAAGCTTTAAAAAACCCACTGGAGCAAGTGTACTTTACAACTGTAAGAAGCTAAACCCTTCCACCTCAGGTGTCCCCGGGAAGTGGCGGAAGGGTATTGTGGACAAGCACAAGCACTACTTAGGGGTCCAGTGAATAAGTACCAGACCAAAAGTTGGCGGCGCCATGTTGCAGGGATCCTGCGCAAACACAGAACTATGCATAGGATTATGGGACCTTAGTGCACAGGGACTAAGTCATCCTACCACCTTAGTACTCAGAGCCCAGGGCGACTAGCTATAGTGTCTCACTTGTTCTCATACTTACTCACAGAGAAACAAGTGAATAGACACGCCAGAACACAACACTCCCAACTCTCTTAGGAATTGTGGTTATAAGACAAACCCTTTCACTCATTCTCTTGTACTTGTCCACAAAAGATCTTACAGAGACATGAACACGTTTAAAATATTTATTTTAACTAACCTGCTCTAATATGCAGTGTACATGCCACAATAATCAGAAAAATGCATAACACAAATACGGTCAGCATAGCAAGTAATCTGTAGATCATAAAAGGAGCTGTCATAGGGAGAGACAGATTAGCCTAACCTCCCTCCCCTCGCACAAATGCAGGATGCTTATATATTAGAAGATCTCTGGGTGTATACCTCAGTCTATAGATGGTAGTCCTACATCATAGGTGCTGCCATCCTCTGCCGCTAGAAAGGTCCCTCTCCAAGTGTGTGCTACCTATCTGTGTATTCCAATTAGACCAAAGTATGTATTCTCAAACAAAAGCTGCATCTGTATGCTTAATCTAGGTGCTAGGGCATGACCAGAACAGAATAACAAGGGGCATTGTTAGCCTACCTTGCTCGCAATGTTCAGACTAAATCCCAGGGACCTGCAAAGCATGAACACAACAGTGGGTTCTCATTTGAAAATATCAAGAGAAGCATTTGCAAAATAAATTCATGTAGCCACTTGTGCAAAGCAGCGGACAGTCTACAGCGTGCTCATGCTAACTTAGGGAAGCGACAATGTCCCCATGGGCCACGTGACAGTATCCAAACATAAACTTGTACACCAAAAACCCATAATGTAACAAGCATTTGCAATGCAATAGGTCTCGCATTAGGAAAGTTTGAGCTATTGGTATTGCAAATGACAAATATTTTTATTTGTGTGTTGGTTTTGAAAATAGCGAAATTAATAGCTTTGTCATTTACAATGCCAATAGTTATAACGTTTGCAAATGTGACACCTACAGCATTTGTAATGCAACATGTTTTGTATTTACGTGACGTAGATATATGGATATTACAAATAAGAATGGCTTTTAATTTTTTTAAATAATTAATACTTAAATAAAAGTGTCAGGCTTGTACTTGTCCTTTAGTGACGTAGGATAACCAATCTAGCAATGCCCAATGCAATTGCCAATCATCTTACATGTCTTGTTAGTGCAGGTAAAAATGAAACATCATGCAGCAGCGCCATGCAGGCTGGGGGCATATGAAGGGCAGCTTTTAAACAGCCCCATACCTAAAGCCAGTATTCGTCAAGTTTCGTTGTGTCCCACAGATGTGCACCATATTACTGTTGTGTTCCGCGCCTCTCCAATGTCTGAAATCATTACAAAGTTTAGCCCTGCATAGTTTCTCTAGTGACCATTTCCAGTGGCGGACAGTCTTCAAAAAGCTATATTTTAGCAAGCTACACTGAACCCTTTTACGTAATCTGCTAGTCTTGTTTCCCACCCTCCTTCACTCAGTGTTTCCCCCCATGTGAACGGTGTGTAGGTTGGGCTGGGAAAGCACAGTGATTAATCAGGGTGGCAGATAACCTCCAGCATATGGACACAATCTGTCACCTCACCCTTGGATTGTGTTAGCCATGAAAGACAACAAGAACAAGTCTGTTGGCTTTGCCAATGCAAGTTGGGCCCGTTCATTCCCAAGGGGTGTTCAAAGCTACGGTATTTTTCGATCATGCTGTTGACTGTGACTGCAATTATTTGGCTGTTTTCAATTATTCCAAACAAAAGTAAGCTAATGCACATAAACAGATTATGCAGGTGTGTATGCACAATTCAGATGTTTCATATGCACTACATCTCGCTCCTCCCACATGTGACGCTTGCTTAGGAAGTACTCTACCCAAGCCCGACAAACAGTGGTCTGTCACCAAGACACTTGAATAAGAGCACTTGAAGATACCTTCAGCGCCTCCCACGCGAAGGCGGAACCCATGACAAGTGGAGCAATGGCGCACGCCCTGGGGGGTGTTTTAAGAGCGGCTGAGAGCCAACCTTCATTTACGCGATTAATCTTCTTCTTAGTCATGTTAAGGACAAACATGGCACTGCAGTGTGAGAACAAATACTTCACTGACTGTACGGTGATTGTTGCAAAGATAGGGAAACGCTGTTAGGTGATAGAAAACTGCAGACTTCATTTATGATAATCTACGTTGAAAAAAACTGTCATATCGGCGTGGACTCAACATCCTGTGATTGTGATCAAATCACTTATCTCCCCGTTTCTAACCCCAAAAAAACACGTGTGTTATTTATTTATGTTTATATAGCGCAAACTTTACCCAAAGATGTCAGAGCGCTTTACACTAAAAGCAAGTATGTTACATGAGGAGATTTACAAACGTACACGTTACAGATACAAACGGTATAGTTTAAGAAGTAATAAAATAAGAGGTGGCACTGACAAAAAAACCACTAGGCATAGAATTCATATTTACAGCATTGTAAGAACTTGTGTAACGTACCTGTAGCTCGTGTAAAGTGGTCCGATACATTCGGGTCGCGTTCACCTCCCTGCCATCTCCTACTCCTTCCCTAGGCCCAGCCTCGTTGGGGTCAGCCCCACCCACCTCCCTACTTTCAGTTTCTATTTATTGTAAATCAGGGGCTCTGCAGACAAAAGACCAAAGCGTCCGGTAAAGAAGTCATATTTCCATGTCTGATGTCACACCTGACGGGAGAGAGGTGTAGCGGACTGCTGGTTTTCACTTTTTCCTTGGACATGTAATATTGTCAGCCGAGTAATTTCGGGAAAGAGAGCAAATGACCAGAAATTACAATAGTTAGGTCAACCTTTAAAGCAAGCAGACTGACACCGTACAATTTCGGGTTGCATCCTGTCCGGAGTTTCTGTTCTTAAATTGTTTCCTTTATTATTGCGCACGAAAGTGCTTTAAAATAGGTAAGTTCAGAATACAGCGTAGTGTGCTCTCGCCCAAATACCGTATTTCAAAGTAACTTTTTACTTCATTATCGCGCTAAAGCACTTTCAAATATTTCAGTGTGATCGTACCCTGCCCTGGTCTGTAACTTGGTTGCCAGACCTGGCCCCCTCCTGCGGCTGCTCCTGGCCGGCGCCTTCTAGCTTCCGAAACACCTCAGAAGCACCAGGGTGCACTCGAAGAAGAGCACCCCCAGGCTGCACAGCGCGAGGACAGCGGCCCCCCAACATGCCGCCAGCGGGCGGGGGTCCGTCTCAGCCCCTGCTACTGCTGGGCTTTGAAGCACCTTGAGGACAAGCTCAGCCGTAGGGGGCAATTGTACTTCCTGACCCCACGGCAGCCTGAAGCATGAACACCCCCACCTGTTGCTGCCAGTGAGCCTGAGTGCACTGCGGCCACTGGCCGGGATCTTAGATCAGGACTCTCCAGGAAGACGGGGCGAGCTCCCGTTATCCATGCCCCCGCCTCGTCTGGATGGTTGCCTTGTCTGGCCAGCCTCACACTGCTTTCAGACACTCTACTTTCACTTTAAACACGATGGGGATGTTTAAAATAAGAAAAACAACTTGCAATGTTACGCAGACTGAAACGGCAGGAGTGGCCGAGTTGTCAATCGTGAGTAGGTTTAGCCACCTGGCCGGTTTCATGCCGGTATGACCGGTATTTTAAAGTGCCTACCGGTACAAAAATATGGAAAACCAGTTAAAGCCAGTACTGTTCCCCTTATCAGTAGCAAATATTTTAAAATGTATTCATCAGCTGCCTTAATGACACTGACGGACAAATAAAGTTATCCAAGACAGAACAAGTATTAATCATACAGACAATTTCTCTTTACACAGACCCAGAGAAAACAAGAGCACGCCTGCCCGAGACGCTACTCACAAGCGCGCGCTCAGAGCGGCGTCATTGCACAGGCTTGGAGCATGAGACACCTCTCACCAACACGTCCATGAAAGTAACCAAGAGCACGCCTGCCCGAGACGCTAATGACAAGCGCCCGCTCAGAGCGGCGTCAGCACAGGATGGGCTCTTAGTATGCACTGATCGACGATTAGATTAGAGCATAGAAATTTTCCTAGGAAATAGCCCTGGTGCTGAATTCAAGGAGGAAGGCGCTGCGACCCGTGGTCCGGCGTTGCATCCCGTGGTACGGCCCTGGGGATCCCTTCTTGGAGCAGTGGAGCAGAAGCTGCCGAAATCAAGGAGAAACGAGACTGAGAGGGACACGCAGAAAGAGCCCAGTAAGTGGTGGTGGGGGGGCAGGGAGGGGATGTGTGCGCGTGTCTGTTTGTGCTATTTGAGCGCGTTAACCGAAAGCGATAGCGTGCCCACACAGCAAGCAGCCAGCAGCAAAAGCGCGATCACAAGGACAAATCTAAGACAGAAAAAGCGCGCGTCCGACTCGTGTCCACATTCTCAGAAACGGGCAACATTAGTTGTCGAGCTAGATGCAATGCTTCACATTGCTTTCTCTAGCTCGACCTAAAAACTTGGCCATATTACAGTTACCTGTTATGTATCCCCCTGTCTCTATATATGTATATTACATGATGAGAGGAACGTATCGCATGTTTAGTAGTCCTCATATGGAATATTTCTCATGTTTCTCATAGTTCTATTATATCTCAAAAGAGCTTCCCAAATCAAAGAGTGTACTAAAACGAAAGAAAAGCAATGTCCCATTTATTTATTTACAATAACTCTTGAAACATCAGCATAGTGTAGTTTTCCAGCATGTATACTGACAGTTTTTCATTCAGACCACTACTCATCTTCCTAAAAAATATGAAAAATACACCTGTATTAACAATTACCAATACATCAGAAATGAACGAATGAAGCTGCAGAAATCAAGTTATTTCCCCCCGCATTATGAATTGATTTTTCTACTACGTTAACAAATATTTTATCCGAACGCCCATTTGGCTGGGCTGATGCAATGTAAGTTTCGTGATCCAGAAACCCAAATAGAGCAGCAAAACAGGAAGAACAGAAGCACGGTGTGCTAAGCATATTCACCCCGTGTGCCTTGCTGCAGTTTGACAAAAACAATTGCTATAAAGTGTGAAATGTATTTTGTGAATTTTTACAACAGATTTTACAAATACAGTTTCGGACTCTCAACTGTTACAAAAACATTTATATGTAGCTGCCAAATGGCGCCAGTTATGAGACGTATAATATTTTTTCAGACAGACGGATATAGCATTCTGAAACTCATTGCTTCATACTTAATACTCAATATACATAAAAAAAATATGAACAGTCACAGTGCTTTTGTGTAAAAAGCGGGACTGTTGAAGCATTTACCTTAAAATGTTTATATTAATTATAGATGCCACTAATTAAATGATACTACTACTACCACTGCTACTACTATTACTATTACTACTAATAATAATAATATCAATAATTATCCTTACAAAAATTTCCCACACCTGAGCAGGAAGAGAGTTCAAAAAATGTCAGGGGAGTAAAAACACAAAAATTAAACCTGTGGTTGAAACAAAAATGCTGCAAAACCTCCGAATATTCACTAAAGAAATTAGACAATTGTGGAATTGCAAGCAAAATATCTAGATGACCACATTGAAGATTTTCTTCACAAACTTAAAAAAAATGGGTAATAATATAAACCAGTAAGGTGAGGTCTATAATTGCAAGCAGTGGCAGACATTTCATTACAAATTACTATCCTCACTCAGTTTTCTTTGGAACACCAATGGATTTTTAAAAAGTGAAGAAACCATTACTTGGAGAGCAAACGTAAATTAAAAGGCTGCGCTTAGGTAAAGCTAAAACGCTCATTTACAGCAACATCAATTAACTCTGTGAATCATGAGCTCTGGGACTACACAAGCCAATATCACTTCTCAACCTCCTATTTTTCACAATTGGGATTCAAATTGTTTGTACAATATGTTAACGGTATATACGGTAATAGGGAAGCTACTACCTTAGCTGTAATTATAGAACACAATATTACCAATATATCAAAAGACAAATATAAAACAGAACTAGAGAAACTCAATAGAAAAAACTGAATTTATAAACACAAAGCAAAACAATCAATGGGTCCCTGGGCACATTTTCAAAAATATGTTACATTCCAAAGCAAGGACCACACAATCCTCATCATTTTATCAGCATGAACATGTCTTTGTTTTTTGAAGATAGTAATTAGAATAAAAAACATGTAAAAATAATCTTCACTGTGTAATTTGAATCTAACTTAACGCGATACTAGCACTTGGAAATTCTTCCTAAATGACATCCATACAATGGAAGTCCAGCACATTTTGAGACATATTACATTGAAATAATAATTAATACATTTTTATTCCATCCTGTTTGAAAAGAAACAAACATCTCTGAAATGCTTTTCTCGACAACAAATGAAAGCAAAAAACAGAAAATATGCACTTAATTCCATATTTGGAGAATATTGCATTTAGCAGCAATAGTAAAGTTCCCATTACTGATGACATCCCTGATGACATCATCCAAGCTTGCTTCTTTTCTACATGTTACTCGATGCACTAGTATGGAATTAGAGGCCTAAAAGTAAGTACAAAATTGCTCTGAATAATATGAAGCATCGTTAATGACATTGTAGATACAACTCTGTTAGGCCTAGCAAGCATGTATTATGTGCAATATCGACCATATTCCATATACTTCACAGGTAGCCTAGTTCACATAACCAATCAACCATAGATATTTGGGACACCCTCGTTGCACATGGTGAGCAATAACTATATAACTGTTCAGAGAAAGCCAAGTTTCCTCTAAGATGCCCTGTTCCAAAATGAATTACACACTACCCACAGCTTTTTCATTTAACTCCTCACAGTCATGTGTGGGGGGCACCATATGGACTCCAATGGCCACTTAGCAGTGAGCCAAGGTAGACAGGGGCCTTGCTTGGGGTCCCAAAGTCCATTTCCATCTGCCTTTTCTCGCAGTGGGACGCTATGAAAAGGCAGTCAGAAAGGGACATCCCATTCACTGCTGTGATGACTGCACAGGCATTGCCTCCATTGTAGGGATTAGAGTCCGACTGATGCCTAAACATGCTCCTTGAGCCTGTTGGGGATGGTTGTCTTCCCCTAATATATTCGCTCCGACTGCCAGTATTGTAATACTGTGGTTGGACCCGTGACCTGGATGTCAGGTGCACCGCCACTGATCACCTGTATGTAGTGGTCAACCAGAAATCATAATGAGGGCCTTAGGATTTACTACTTTCTTTGCCTCATTGTAAATGTTATCTTCAGAGCCGAAAACCTTGCGTCGAATATATTGTACACGAGTCACCAACTGCCATCTGAATACAGAGTTACTCATCAATGGAAAGATTTATAACGTGTTCACTTCCCAACTCACCTATGATGCAGTAGGAGCACATGCTTCTTGTAAACACTTACACCCATCCGATGAACACATGCTGCACAAAATTTGGGAGAAAAGTATTATGGTAACTACCCATCACTAATAAACAAATTAACACACTCGTTAGATAATTGTCATCAGTGATACCATCAGTTATGTTATTTGAGATGTCATCAGTGATATCATAAATGATGTGAAAGATCATGTCATGAGTGATGTATTATGCGAGGTCAAAGGCAGTGCATGACAGGGTGCAAGTTATAGTTATCTCTGCTAACTATACCTTGAAGATTTCTGTGTTTTTTAGATCAAAACATTGATGTTGTCAGTGGCTTATTCACCTAAATATAATGATACGTTAACCTTTGTTTTTCATAGTACATTTCAAAGGTTTATTTTTAAGCAAAAACAGATATTTTATCCTATTAACTATAACATTACTTTAACCTTTATTTCTTTTTCGATACATTTCTAGTTTTTTTTTAATGTAAAATAATATTTTATTACCATATGTAAAGCCAACCGAATGCCACACAACGCTTTTGGCTGGGCACTGAGGCAAACCTCCAATAGGCAGCCAATGCCACACTTTGGAAATGTAGAGCAGGAGGTTGGCAACAGGGCCTGTCCTGCAACCTGGACCTGTGGCCAACCCACCTGGAGGAAGGAACTATTTCTTACTTGTAACTTAGAAGGAGCTGGCCAAAAAGGTGGCACTTTTAGGTGATTTGACACCTTTGCATACTCAGCAGGAATTAAAAGGGAGGAACGTGGACTCTGCTCTCAGACCAGGAGATTACAAGAAAGACCTACTTGTGAGTTATAGTTACCTTAGGGCACGAGTAATAGTTTCTTGACATATCTATAACTATTACTGCTGAATTTCTCTGGTTTTGTGTGTTTACATTTTGAGGCTAACTATAACATCCTTATACCCTTTGGTTATTTCTGTGAATTTCTAAAGCTTTTTTTAATTCTATTTCCTAATTATAACATCCTTGCAATCTTTGCTTTTTTCAGTGAATTTCTATGATTTTTTTTATTGTTAGGTAGAAATCTTTCCATCCTGAAATTACAAATTAACCCCTTCCATGCTGGTGACGAACCCCAGCCGTCACGCTCCATGGTGCTCGTGTGCTGATGACGGCTGGGGTTCGTCACGGCCCCGCCCTGTTCTTCCGGCGGCCGCGCACGGGGGGAATTGCGGCCGCACAGAAGGGGTTAAAATACAATTCTGTCAAACATAAACAAAACATCAAGAAAACTCCCAGTTACTCCGTTCAAATCTCACTAAGTGCAGTTATCTTCTGTTGATGGGTGTTAGACCTGGCACCTTGGCGTGGGTCTCTCTTCCATTTTATCTGTTGCCTCGTGTGTTTTTGCTTGTTATAGAAGCTTTGGGCACTGTACCACTGCTGTTCAGGGCCACAGTGCAAGTGCTCCCTATGGTAAATTGATGTATGGATTAGTGATTCCATGATTGATTGGTTTGGTTTACTTTTCAGACCCTAGTACAGTGTACTGAGTGTGCCCAGAGCTTGTTAACCAAATGTTGCTGGTGGGCTTGCAGCACTGGTTGTGCCACCCACAGAATCAGCATGTAAAAGTGTGTCTCAGGTCTGCCATTGCAGAGCCTGTGCGCAGTCAGCTACTGCCAAGTTGACTGGGCAAGTGCACCCACTTGCCAGTGTCATGATTCAATGACTAGACAATAAATAAAACCCTTGAAAGGCTAGTTTTGCACCAGACCCTCAAAGTTCCTAAGTGACAACACAGACTTAGAGTCTACTTGATCCATGTCTTTTAATCCCATTAGGAAACCCAACCCTATCCTGTGCATCCAGCACTCCAAGAATGTAATTAGTGTAATGTATATCATTATGTGTATCATTATCTGATTACTAGTTTAGTCATGTATGTTTTATTTTGCTTATCATTGCTTGGTTAATTGAGATTTTGTTTCAAAAAGGAAATGTTGTTTCATTCCAAGTGTTTGTCAAGATATTTGAAAGACTCGTTCACTTTTGAAATTCAGGCAGTACTTGTTTACTTTACATTTTCAAACTAGCAGAACTAAAGAAAAAAAAACCTAGTGCATTGTTGAAAGAAAAGCTACACACTGAATGCGTAAAGGAAGAATGAGATTTGGTATGTTTACTCATCGCCTCATGTATGAACGTGAGTGACGTAAGTCATTGTTTTGAGTGCGGTTGGGGTGCGGCACAAGTATAAAAGACACATCCGAGTTTCTAGAAGGCGCTTAGCCTTCAGAGTGCATTTGCACTAGCACCATATCGGCTTACCTGAATACTTCCGGTTTCCTAGGGATTTCGACGCCAGCAGCAACCAGGATTCCTGAAAGGAAGAAGAGAAAGCTAAGTGAATATTTGGTTCTTCTATTCTAAAGGCGCCCTCCGCAAGTTAGAAAAAAGACTAACAGCGAAGGACAATTTTTGGAAACACTTTTTGACTTTCAAAAGGACATTTTGACAAAGAACAATTGCATGTTATTTCTAGAACTGTTAACCCTGAATATTCTATAGCATATTTTAGAGGAATGTTTTCTTCTTTTTGGTGGATATTTGTTATTTCTAAGATTATACAGTAGGGACTGTAGAGCTCAATATGCGTCATCACAGAACAACATGCTCAAAATATTTCTTGTTGCCTCGAGGGTCGACAACTGGAATTCATTAGTGTCCGAATCCGGCCCTCCTCCCTAAGTTTCTATTCTGTAGCCATAGTTCTTTGGGCACAAATCTCTGGTTATACTTTAGGGGTTCTGGGAGGTTGGCCCATAGTGTCTCTGCAAAACCTGCCAAGCACCTTACATGTAAAAGCATCTTGCAGGTAAAAGTGACTTGGTAACCTTGACAGCCAGTCCCTAAACATTCCCTTTTCTGCATATTACTCACCCCTATGGTAGGCCCAAGGGCAGGGTGCATTGTAAGTAAAAGGTAGGAAAAGCCCTGATGTGTTAGGCTAATGTATGACAGTATATCGACGGACAGAAAATCGACCTGCAAAAATATCGACACAGAAATATATGTCAAAAGTATCGAAGTACAATCTACATAAAGGTAAGTACAAAAATATCGAAAAAAATATATACTTGTCAAAAATATCGAAGTTAAAAATATCATTTTTTAAAATGATTTAATAATAATTTAAACTTAAAAAATAATACATGTAATTAAAAGAAATATAGTTCAAAATATTAAAAGATATTTAAAAATAATAACTAATACATTAAGGGGTCTATTCTGATTCCGATTCGGGAAACTAATCCGTACGACGATTCGAACTCATAGCCATTTCCGTACGAATCATACAAATCCGTCCGAATCGCGTAGTACGATCCGTAGGTAAAACATGTACTGAATCTTTGTGAACCGTATGAAAAGCAAGGGAAAATCCATACAAAACGGACCCTGAAAGTGAACTGTATGAAACGTAAATATGCTGTAAGACCCGAAAAGTACGATCCAGACTGGGGAATCAGAATGCGATTTGTACAGAAAACGTTGCGTATGAGCTGCGATTCGTACAGAAAACTTACGGTATGTGCGAGCCACAAAATGAAATACGAGACAAACCCACATTGAACGAAGCGCAAGCGAACCCCGTGAAAACATTGCGTATAAGCGAGCCACAAAATCAAATACGAGACGAACCCCCTGAACGAAGTGCAAGCGAACCTCGTAAAAACGTCACGTATGAGCAAGCCACAAAAATAAATACGAGACGAACCCCCCCTGAATGAAGCGCACACAAACCCCGTAAAAACGTCGCGTAAAAGCGAGCCACAAAATCAAATACGAGACAACCCCCCTGAACGAAGCGCACACGAACCCCGTAAAAACGTCGCATATGAGCGAGCCACAAAATCAAATATGAGACGAACCCCCCTGAACGAAGCGCTCGCAAACCCCTAAAAACAGCACAAGGAGGTAGAAAACGACTCGTACCGGGAGAACATCGCGCTGCAAACACAAATAAACAGAAGCATATATAAGTAAATGAGCCATACTGAACCACGCGGACACAGTAAAACAGCACAAGGATGGTGAAAATGACTCACACAACACCACAAAACACGTCTCTAGAGTACAAACCATGGAAATGAATCTCCTGGCCAGATCCAAACAGGCAAACAGAGGGGCTAACTCAAAAACACCCCTTATAACACACCCACCAAAAATTCAAACTAAGCCCCACCCACAAATGGACCAATAAAAAGGACCCACACACACAAACCATGATCCTTTGCAACAGACACAATTAGCAAGATACACTGACAACACACCACCAACTGCACACATCCACCTTCACACATACCCCAATCACATTCATACCCACACCCCCTTCACATTCAGACCCCCACACCCACATCCATACACACCGTCATCCCACACCATGTCCGCACAGAGGATTGGTGTCACTACAACGCATGCTTTTACATCGCATGCCTTTACAACGCGGTTTTTACCACGCAGTCCATTACAACGCATAATGCTTTTAGGCGCTGGATAGTGAATTATTTAATTTACTATTCCAACTCCAGTCTCCGTGGATAGCAGGGAAGGTGTTGGATAGTAAATTAAATATATTCCCTATCCTAGAGCGCCCCCCATCGCAATGCGTTGTAATGGTTTGCGTTGTAATGGTTGCGATGTAATGGTAGTGCGTTGTAAAAAATGCGTTGTAAGTGATGTTCCCCCGGCACAGAAGAATCCAAAGTTCACAAAGGAGGAGATGGAGATGCTTGTAGATTAAGTCATCAGAGTCAAGCCACAGCTGTTTGGCGCATTGGTCAGATGGACCAGCATAGCTGAGAAAACAAGGCCATGCTATGTCCCATGCTACAAGAAGCACAGACCCAAAAATGGACGTCCGGTATGCTGGGAGGATGGGTGTCGCAAAATGCATTGTGGGACTCCAAATCAGACCCAATTGCATGGGCGTCCGCAGGGGGGCAAGGGGGGCTCTTGCCCCCCCTGGATCACCAGTGCATCTTGTAGGGGGCCCAGTCAGGGCCGGACCTAGTCCATCATGCTTTTGAAATGGTGACATTGTTCCAGGTGGCAGCCCCCTCCATTGGGTGGGAAGGGTGCAAGGGGGTGTCCGGGAAGGATGCAAGGCAGAGGGCGATAATGGTGCAAGGGGGAGGAGAGAAGTGTGCAAGGCAGAGGGGAGAAGGGCGCAAGGTAGAAAAGGGTGCAAGGTGGAGCAGGGTACCAGGGGGAGGGGGAGAAGGGTGCAAGGGGAGGAGGAGAAGGGTGCAAGGGGAGGGGGAGAAGGGTGCAAGGGGGAGGGCGAGAAGTGTGCAAGGCAGTGGGGAGAAGGGTGCAAGGGGTGTGGTGATGTAGTTAAAAATGTTCCCATCCCTAGAAACAGTTCTGTGGACGCACATGCCCAATTGCCCTCACCCCATAGGGCCCAGGTCCACACCCATGCACCATGCCCAATGCACAGGGAGTGGGAAAGTACTGACAAGATAGCTGACACTGGGCCCTGGTGTAGGCAGCACAAGGCCCCCTATGACCAGTGCAAACACAAACACCAGGACAACAAGGTCAGATCTCTTGGACAGGAACCTACGACCTCTGTCATGGCAGCATGCTCCATGGAGGGACAGCCACACCAGGAGGGAGGCCCAGTTCCAAATAGGACTGCTACTACCAGCACGGCCTGTCACACACACCCCTTACACAAACATACCATCCTGGGACAGGCAATGGAGTTCCCCACTGTCACAATGGTCATGTAACACAACAAAACCAATACAGATCTGCTGAAGCATTCAAGCTATTATTGCACATTGCTCATTCATTGCCGCTGCGTCACCTTTGTGACTCAGCGGCCGCACAAAAGTGATGCCACGGTGCTGTGTATTTACAAGGTGACGCATCTGGGAGATATGTCACATTCTAAAGCCCTTCACCAGAAGTAAGTGGGGGGGGGGGGGTTGGGCGTTCCGGCACTGCAACGCCTCCCAAAAGTGGCTGAGTAAAATCTACAAGATTTCACTGAGTCACTTTTAAGCACAAAACCCAGCGCATGCTTGAAGCAGGTGTAAGGATTGACGCAGCATTGTGCAGATAGGGCCCCACAGAGCACTGCTCGAGCTGCAATGCGCCGGTGACGCAACTCCAACAATGCCCCACTTCTACGGCACAGATGCGTGATGAAGTTGTGCCATTTTTCCCCCATGGTGCTCCGCATTGTAAATGTGTTGCATCCATGCTGGCATAGCTGTGGTGCACAATGACTGGCGAATCCCTGCTGATATGCAGAGCTGTGTCAGTTATTGTAACTATGCCCCCACATGTCAATGACTCCTGAGCACAGATCAATCCGACCCCACAATATACCCATCCACAAGTGAACATTGAGGACAATCCAAAGCATAGACAACTACTAGGTGGAACAGTGCCAACTACAATGTGTATGAAAAATGGATGTTGCATTAAATGACATTAACATTGTCTGTCTCTCACACCCACAGGGCAACGTGCGAAATGTACCCCCAACAATGGGGGAGATGAATCACAGTCCCAGGCACCGCAGGACCCTGATCCCACAGACTGCGATGCCTCTCACCACTCCACGGATGACCCCGCACAATCTGGCACCTCTGGTGTCCAAACCCGTGCAGCACCTGGATCAGGAACATCTGCACCAACCACCACCACCATCATTCCTGCCACGTCCCGTCGACCCGATGTGCCCACAACAGCAGGCCAGGCTCGTGTTGGCAGGGGTGGTGGGAGTGGCGGCAGGCGGAGGCGAGAACCTGACCAGCCAGCTGTCAGGCCCGGTATGTCTGAACTACGCCACATCATGGAGGCATACCGGCGGGACACCAGGGAGTTCAGCCAGGTAGTGGGAACCCTCACAGAGATCAAAAACCTGCAGGTCGAGCAACACGCCAGTCAACAAGAACACCAAGTACGGATGGAGGCAAGACTGGCTGAGCTCCTTGCGGTGCAAAGGGACGTAAGCCAATCACTCCGTCAGATCGCAGACAACATGGAGCACCCTTCATGTGTCACCAGGCAAGACACTACTAGGTGAAGACCGCCAACAGGCAAACTCAAGCCATCCATACACCGGGATCTGAGTCTGGTCGAGGACACACATAGGTCACAATGTATCATCAAATACATACATGGAACGCAATACTCACCTGTGATGGTTTCAAGCTGCTGAGGGGAGGGCTTGTCATACTGCTCGGACAGACAGTTTTGGAAGAGTTTTATTAAGGCGTAGAGGTCATGGGTCATGTGGAGGTGCCCAGGGAGAGAGTACCAGGTCCGTTTGGTGATGTGGGAGAACTATCTCCCGCATGCAGTTGTACTGTGGATGTGATGAACGGTGCCCAGGGCTTTGTTGGCTGGACGGAGTTGGGGCAATGGGGTGTTGGATGGGAGACGTCCATGTTCGTCTTTGGGGCTGGGGTTGTGGAATGCCTCCTGAGTGTGGCTGAGGAGTCTGAAGGTGATCCTGAAGTTGACAGTGAGCCTATTGTAGGTATCTCAGGTGAACGGTCATGTGGCTGAGGCAGGGGATGTTGAGGATGAGGTGTGCGGATGCAGCCTGGATGTGCGTACAAGTCCTCCTGGAGTCTGGCTGTTGTTCCTGGATAGAGGGCGTTGCCCTAGTTGAGCTGGCTGGTGTCATGGACCTGGGAGACTGTCTGTCTTGCCTAACAGTGGATCTATGTGAAGATCATTTGCAGCATGCGGAGGGAGCTGCAGCATAAGGTCGAGATGGTGTTGAGTTGCATGGTTATTGTGAGCGAGGAGTGTACGATGAACACCTGCTTGCGTGCATGGCCATGTGTGTTGGTGCACCGCCCAGGCCGGTGTGACACAAGGAGTTGTCCCAGCCATAAGGGGACAATCCTCAGATGATGCCCTCAGTCTTGTCCAAGTCCAGCCTCAGGTGACTGATGTTCATCCATTCGTCAACGGTACTCATGCCTTCTTGAAGGTTGGATCTGGGAGTGGCTGGGTCTTTGGTGAGCGTGAGGAGCAGCTGGGTGTCAATGGCATAGGACATGATGATGAGGTTGTGTGCGCATGTGATGGTGGAGAGGGGGGTCATGGAGACATTGTTGATTGTCACGCTGAGAGATGAGCCCTGGGGCATGGCCACGATGACCCCAGTGTACTACGTGCTGAAGGGGGGAGGCGGACTCCCTGGGCCTTGCTGGTGAGGTACTTGGTGATTTCATCCTGGCCCCTCCTCTGGATCCCAGTGTTGGAGATGTTTGATCTAACAGTGTGGTAGCACATGGTGTAGAATGCCGTTGAGAGGTCAAGGGGGTGAGGGTGGTTGTCTCACCATTGTTGAGCAGAGTCCAAGATGTCGTTGGTGGTAGAAATGAGGGTTGCTGCAGTGGGGTGATTACTGTGGAAGATGGACTGAGGCGGGTTGCCTGGAGGTGTTTGCTTGTAGGGAGATGTTCAGTTGCTCGTTGACTTTCTTATTTATGACATTTGCTGTGTAGGGAAGCAGAGTGATGTTCCAGGCGATCCGGCGGTACTACCGTCCAATGTTAAAGAAGGGCTCTGCATACCTCCATATCCCATGGAATGTGGCATACTTAAAGGAGATATTCATGACGTGCCACAGGTGGGCGCCAAGGATGGGTAATGCAGTGATTGAGATGTTGTGTGGGAAGGGTCCTGATGGAGACCCGGAGTGGATTGTGTACATGAGCCTGGTGGTGTCTTTTCTGCTGGCGGGAGTCCAGGACCTAAGAGGGTGTATGTCCTGTGGATAATAGTGCTCTCTGCCTCTGTGTGGCGAGGCTTTTGTGTACATCCATGAGCTTGTAGTGGTAGAATGTTGCAAGGGATCCCTTTGGCCTTGCAAGGGTGGGATGTCTTTTGGATGGAGAGCTGGGGTTAGATAGTTCACTCACAATGCAGATGAGCTCCTTTATGTTGTGTGTGTTGGTGCCTACGCCCTACCTGAAGGATGTCCTCTTGTCCATGCTGATGCTATGGTGATGTCTGTGTGTGGCGGATTTCAGGGCTGAAAGGTAACTGATGGTTGTTTGTTTAGCAAGGTTTGCACCAGAGTCCGGCTAGACCTGTATGAGTCCAGTAGGTCTGCCTTGTCCCAGGTGGCTTAACTGTTGTGCTTCACAGGAAAGACCGCCAATGTGGCAAGAGTGTTGGATCAGTCGCTGATCCAGTGTGTGACATTGCAGGTTAGGGCAGTGGCGTTGGTTGGAGTGTCCTGGGCGAGGGTGCCACACAGCTCGTCTGTGGTGACTTAGGTCAAGCATCTTATTGGGATCTGTAGCGGAGTTTGGGGCAGTGTGTTGCTTTTCGGAGGACTGGATGCAAATGTTGATGTACCAATGAAGGATGGTTGTCCTCCAGCCAGAAGTTGCTGTCACCCTGCCACATGTAGTCTGTGTAGTTGAGGGCCTGCGTGCTGATGTAGTTGTTGATGGCTTAGCAGAATTGTGGGTGTAGGCTTGGAGATCTGTAGATGATTGTTAGACTAAGGGTGGTCAGGGGGTTGGTGTGAAACCTGAAGTGCAGGTGCTTGACAATGCTGAGTGTGTCCTTGTTGTTGTATGTGACTCTGAGGGTGTACTTCTAAATAGATTGCAATTCATCATCCTGGATTGTTGGTGCGGTCCATGCGGGTGATCTTGTATCCGTCTGTGATGGCAATGTTGAAGTTGTGTGCTGAGGATGCGTTCAACCAGGTTACTGTAATGAAGGCGATGCATGGGGCTGTTATGTTGAGGAGGTAACATAGTCCAATGGCGTGCTGGTGGATGGAGCGGGTGTGCAGTAGGAGGCACATGACCTGGTTGTACGGACATGGTCTGTTAGGTGGGGCAGCGCGGTGTAGGCAGTAGGAGTTGCACACACAGCATTTGAAGCTGTTGTGTGTGTACTTAGCGGTTGCCTGATAGCAGGTGGTTGATTGTCTGGTGTTCATTGTTTGTAGGGTGTCTGGAGCATGAGTCTGTTGTGTTACGTGGGTCATGCAAGGACCAGAGGGTTTTGCACTGTGCACGTTGCAGGTGCTGACAGGCGCTAACGGTCCTGCCTTTGGCACGGAGGTGGTGCAACAATGGCACAGACAAGCTGCTGCCTGCATTAAGTATGGGTGGAGGGAGAGAGGACCATCTAGGAGGCATGTGGATTGCAGAATCAGGGCACTCCATGGTGCGGTGCCACAGGGGAGGCAGCAGCAGGAATGAGTGAACACCTGACGGCAGAAGGGGTGAGACACAGGCAAAAAGTAGCACACAAAGACAAGGAGGTCAGAAAGGCAGAGTGTAACAGGTCTATGGAAAGGAAGGAGTGTCTGGTTACTCATGGGTCACTCAAAGAAAATGGATGAACAATCACCAAAAATGAAGTGCACAGGATGAGGCACCAAAAGGCCAAGCTGCGCCGAGGACACACAGCGTCAGCAGGTGTTGCCTGCTCATTGTGGGTAGCAACCTGCACAAATACATACACAAACAAATACTTCATGCACAATAGGTATAATTAGCCATGAATAACCGCATGCATGTTGGCAAAGTACACATACTCCCATATGCACAATCTTTGTCAATTGTGCCATAGATGACGCATGCAAAGTGGCAAGCGATCTGCAGTGGCAGTGATGAGGCTCATTGTACTGTGGTGAACACATTTACTACACAAACGGATCAAGTATGTGTTGAGGCCATGCTGCATGAGCCAATGTCCATGGCCAGTGCCATTGCTCTGAAGAAATGAACAGTCATGTAATGAGATAACCTGTACTGCTGGTGAAACAATGTGCACAGGACTGCCTGTGACTGTCAGGGCCTTGAATCCTCAGAAACGTGTGATGCTCAAAGTGGTCGATCTCCCGATAGCCCCTTGGTCCGAGTTGAAATGACAGACTCAAAAGGGTGATCAGGCGAGGGAAGGAAAGGAAGGGTATAGCAGGGAGGGAGATCGGAAACAAAGGTAAACAAGCATAAGGATTCAACACTTCTTGTCACTGAATCACTTAATACCACAGGACCTATACTGTAACAGTTACACCTGTAAACGAAAACAACAGCCACTGTATCCTAGTTGGGATCACAGTAAGGAAAGTGCTACTAGATCTGAGGATTGAACAAGGACAATAATACACACTTACAAAGAAGGCTGTTCCATACGTTTACATGTATTTATCCAGCAGTTATCAACACACCAAAAAAAGTCTTAAAAGTCACGCAAGTGGGAAATTTGAGCTTACTTGGATGAGCACTACAATCCCCTGCTGAGAAAACAGAGAGGAACAATCCACATGAATTCATAGCACATGGAAAGGTGATGAAACACCATAAACCACCAAAGATTATGTTGTACGAATTGCAAAATAAATTGCCAATATTATGATCCTGTTTCATGTATTGTGCTACTAGCACAGCGATCACAGAAGACACATAAAAGATAGCAGAGTATTGCTGCGATATGAAGGGGTATAAACTCTGAAGGCTGCTTCAAGGCAATTAAAGCCATGCGGTAATCCAGAAAATCACAGTGTATGAATAAGGTCCAATAAACCGAAATCCAAATGCACTGCAGTGCGACTCACACAAAGCCAACAATCCGTAGTTACCACAGGGAATCAGTGAGGATCAAGAAGGGAAATAACACATCCTGCTCAAGAGCCTTAAGAAGCTCTTCCAACGAGAGAGGGAATTCGGTAAACACAAGGAAGCCCCGCAAGAGCCAGTCAACGGCTCTTCCAACTGGGCTTTGAAATGCCAAACAGAACAAGCTGCTGGGCCTGAACTCAACAAAGAGTAATGAGGAGTAATGGCATAAAAGCACCCCTACCGTGACCAGGATATGCAGCACACCACAAGACAATCCTGGAATTAACCACACCCGAGTGGGGCCACAGGAGCGTTTACATTTGCTACAGCGCAACGTTGTGACGTCATCAGCTCAACGTTCTTGGCTTCATGGGAATAGAAATTTCTCATCAACTTACAGAGAAGGCTTGCAAAGCAGTGTTCTCCACCGGCCCTCAGGAAGCAACGTGACAGTGACATGACATACTGGCACAAAGGGCAATGCATCCATACGAACAGACTCACAGGACAGTTGACAGAACATGTGGGACATACGCTGGCCAACAACTTCACAACATGGTTGTTGGAAATCAAAATGTACTGGCACACAAGATTAAGTGGATGAGCCAAACACATCCTGCTGCACTCAGCGAGGTTGCAATTCCCCATAGAGCCTGTTGTTGTGATGTCACACACAATGTCACCCATGGTATCCGCAATGTGTCAGGGGCAAGGTTTACACACAATGATGCCTTCACCAGATTCCACACTCCACTACAGATGACTGTCAAGAAGGGTGACTGGCATGTCATGGGAGTGGAGCAACATGTAAGTTGATCCATGGTGATGAAACCTGTATGCATGGTAGTACAACATGCACAGAAACAGTTCCCACACATTCCCAAACCATACCAACACAACAACAGCCTGTTTGGATCTCTTACCCGAACTGATATTTACACATGTCCGTGCATGGAACGCTGATTCAGCCCACATTGCAATCGTCATGAGGAATAGCAGGAGGACTAAGATGACACGAACAGACGACAGACACAGCAACCTGGGAATGACTGACACACAAGAGTTCACCGGTAAAAATCTTTGCAAAAGACATGGGCAGTTACGAAACAGGAACAATGTAGGTCACATGCAAATTTCAAGGAAAGTCATTGCGCATCACTGTGTGGCATGACATCAGCACTTGCGTGACACATCAGAAAAACACATCAAAGTCACTTTCCATACAGTCAGCTGGACACACACATTGCAACACATGCCACTCAATGCTACAAGCTTGCCCACTCATTCCCAGTGACTCACAATTATGAAAAGAAGTTGTGTATGAGCTGATTGCGGATATCATCCTCCTCCTCATCATCACTTGCATCGTGACCAAGCCCTTGATCCTCAACGGGTGGATGTTCCTGCTCCTCAGGATCCAGGATGAGTGGCATTGCCTTCTTTACTACCATGTTGTGCAGCATGCAGCACACGATGAAGATCTTACAGACCTTGTCGGGTGCATATGGGAGGGATCCTCCAGTCTTATCGAGGTACCGGAATCGGCTCTTCAGGAGGCCAAACGTCCTCTTAACCACTCACCTGGTCTGCCCGTGTGCATTATTGTACCGCTGATCTGCAGCTGTTCTTGGGTTGCGGAGAGGTGTCATTAGCCATGGCATGTTGGGATATCCCGAGTCCCCTACGTAGAAAATTCATGTAAATAAGTGGGTCAGGAGAGGCCGTCAGAGCAAAAGATACTGAAACACACAGGACAAACAGAGTTAACCCACCAATAAGACATGCCCGCTTGTTGCGCAGCAGCAGCATCATTTGTGGCACCCTGCAACACCTCATAATGAATGCATTGTGTGCCGATGCTGGAAAACATGCACAAACGTGGGAAATCAGCATGTTAGCAAGACGCACCACAAGGGCATTTATTGAATGATAATGTTTACGGTTGCTGTATGCCTGCTCCTGTGCCTGTGGTGACACCAAAGCCACATGTGTCCCATCTATGGACCCAATGACATGTGGCAACCCTCCCAGGGCATAGATATCACCCTTGACATCTCTCAACTCTTCAGGAGTAGGACATTTGATGAATTCATCAATGTGCTCCAACATGGTTGCCAAAACATCACGCTGGACACAGCTGAACATCGTCTGTGACATTCCACCTACATCAGATATGGTTAATTGAAACGGACCTGTAGCCAAAAAATGGAGGGCTGCCATCACCTTTATCTTGGGGGTCAGCGCAGAAGGATACCTGTGTTGCGGTTGGAGATGTGGTGCCAGCTTGTTCGTCAACTCCTGAATCAACTGTTGAGTAAATCTTTAACGTTGGATGCAGACACGTTTCCTCATGGTAGCCAAGTCTGAGAATGGCCTTGGTAGAGGCGGTGCCCTGCAGGACATTTTTGGGAATAATGTAGATTAACAGTCAGCCAACATCAATGGCAATGTACATAGCACATGCAAAACTGCCACTACACATCAGGTCAATATGGAGTCTGCCATGTGCAATACATCCAGGACACATATGCCAGCTTGCTTGCACTCCTACGAAAAGCCAGATACACCTGTTGATTGACAAATAAACATGACATGCCCTGAAATGAGGTGCTGGGCCGGTCTGAGTGAACAGCCCGAGATATCACTGGAGTGACACATGTCACAATACCTGCAGTGGAAGATTGTCATCCCATCCAGACAGCTGACTGCAAGGCACATGCACAGGTCACATGGAATGTCAAATGTACATATCAAACACATTGGGATTAAGGTGTACACTTGACAACAAAACAACAAAGCCATTGTCACGACGCAGACATGTATGCCAGGGGAAATATGATGTCTGATGCCATCAGACCCAACAGCCATGGGAATGCACATGTGGCATGGTGTGTGTAGATGTGAAACCATTGCCATCTCAACACAGACCCATGTTAGATGCACCAACAGCAGATGCAGTTTACAGAACACAAACAGCAAGCTCAATGTTAAACATGACACACACCTGACATAGTCACATAGGGTCATGCTGAGTGTGACATGTCCGTTAACAAAGTGCCCCAGTCTCTGGCATCAGGAGACAGGTGCCGGTAGTGATGACTGTGCTATCCCAGTGTTGCTGTGCATGACAAAATCTGCCTAATGATACACATGGGACAATGTCAAGGTGATGTGTGTCACATAGTTCCCCATCACACATGACATGTGTCCACAGGTCATCACACATCGATTGTGCAACAAGATAAGATGCCCTGTGCTATATCATTGGTTGCCACACCTAGGGCCTGCACATGAAAGTATGCAATGAAAAGTACTTGATAGACATTCGTGTGTGAACCGTACCCCTACATCCCTGCCGTGTGTGCGCCTCATATCACTATTGTAATGGTGCCATACTTGAGTGTGTGAAACGCACTGTACCCCTGCATTCACATCAGCATGTGAAACGCACCGTACCCCTGCATTCACATCAGCATGTGAAACGCACCGTGTGAAACGCACCGTACCCCTGCATTCACATCAGCGTGTGAAATGCACCATACCCCTACATTCACATCAGCATGTATAATGCACCATACCCCTGCATTCACATCAGTGTTTGAAAAACACCGTACCCCTGCATTCACATCAGCGCGTGAAACGCACCGTGTGAAATGCACTGTACCCCGGCATTCACATCAGCGTGTGAAATGCACTGTACCCCTGAATTTACAGCAGCATGTGAAACACACCATGTGAAACGCACAGTACCCCTGCATTCCCATCAGCCTTTGAAATGCACCATACCCCTGCATTCACATCAGCGTGTGAAACGCACCGTACCCCTGCATTCACGTCAGCGTGTGAAACGCACAGTACCCCTGCACTCACATCAGCGTTTGAAACGCACCGTACCCCTGCATTCACATCAGCATGTGAAACACACTATACCCCTGCATTCACATCAGCATGTGAAACACACCTTATGAAACGCACCATACCCCTGCATTCACATCAGAGTGTTAAACGCACTGTAGCCCTGCATTCACATCAGCGTGTGGAACACACTGTGTGAAACGCACTGTACACCTGCATTCACATGAGCATGTGAAACGCACCATACCCCTGCATTCACATCAGCATTTGAAACGCACCGTACCCTTGCATTCACATCAGCATGTGAAACGCACCATGTGAATTTCACCGTACCCCTACTTTCCGGGTGTGTGTGCGCATCGTATCACTATTGTAATGGTGCCATACGCGAGCGCATGAAACACACCGTACACATGTGTGGATTTTAAAATTAATAGGGTGACTAGTAGTAGGCCCTGAATGCATCCTGGGTGTCATGGATACTGATTTTCAAGTAGCTATGTGTCCAACACGTGACCTGCAAAAATCAGTTGGCCCACAAAATACAATGTTGTAAAATAATTGTTGAGCTGAAGCTAAAATTTTGAACGATGCAAATGCTGTCAGAGCTGTATGTTTAAAGGGATTGGAGGAAACGTATGATGCAAACAAATCTGACCTATCACTATGTACTCCTAGAACTAAATGCCACTCGGCAGCACTGATTTAAGGCAGCGAGAACCCCTGAGAGGGCACTTGCCTGCACAACATTGGGGTGGAACACACTGCTGCTGTCTCTGCATCCTCTGCCTACAATGGTACATACTATGGAAAGGGCCCCAGCCTTCACAGAGGAGGAGAACCAGGCCCTGCTGGACAGCCTCCTACCACAGTACAGCAAGCTGTATGGAGACCAGAGGAGCAGGTGAGTGCTGACTACACTACCTTAAACTGTGCACCTGTTGTGTGAGTGTCACAACAGGCATTGTGTCCAGGTGGGACAGACATGCAATGTGGTTTGGAGTGAGTCCCAGGGGGTGTACATGGTGATGTCTCTCATGCAGGGCATGATGTATTTCATGTGTGTTCACTCCTCACTTGCATTGTGCTTAGTGTGACATTCACTGCATAGTGAATGACACATTCAGCTGTGCCAGACCTTGGTGTCTTTATTTCCAAATGTCCTGAGGTGGAACAGTGGTCCCCCCAGAGTGACAGGTCGCTATACTCACAGATGTTCATGAGTTGTGTGGACCTGTGGTGAGATAGTCCAAATGATGTGTACAACCTCATGGACATTGGTGTGTGTAAATGTGCCATGTCATGTGGGTGAGTGTGTATGTGATGTGTTGCAACACTGCTTCATGGCGTATGCAGCACCTCTCCCCATCTGATGTGACAAGTAAGCAGTGCTGTGTGCCTGACTTGCAAAGCTAGCACTACACCTGTGACACCCGGCAGGCAAGAGGCACATGTAAAAAGTGAGGGTTGTATCCGCTGTTGTTAGTGACAGGCGAGTTATCTGTGCAAGGGTGTGTCTGTGTGGTCTGCTGAGGGTTCTTCAGTGGAGTGGGATATGCGACTGCTTGGCACGTGCTGTCATACACCCTGCAGTTGCATGGGCTGCCCAGTGTGTGTCATGATCTGTGAGTGTGTTGCACCCCTTATGCCATCTGTTGGTCTTCAATGCCTTGTAGTGCATTGGGGCTTTCACACAGGCCAAATTCACATGGACAATGATGCAAGTCCTGTCAGCATCCTATGCCCTGTTCACATTATCAAAGATGTGCAAGTGTGTGTCTCTGGGACATGGAGCAGGTGTACTGATGTTGTCTCACTGTGTCATCCTGACAGGTAACTGCCTACAAGAAGGGGGATATCTGGCGGGACATCGTCAGGGCCGTCAGGTCTGCCTGGGGCCCTCGCCGGCGCCTGCAAAACGTGCAGAAGAGGTGGCAGGACATCTGGTGCTGGACCCGGCGTATCGCCCGGGTCCAGCTGAAGCAGTCACCTCCATGCTGGCATGGTGGACGCCGTCACCTGACCCCCCACATGCTCCGTGTCCTGGTGTTGGTGTTCCCAGACCTCGATGGGCAGTTGCAGGAGAGACAGCAGCAAGGAGGGGGTAGGTACATGGCTGTTTGTTGTGTTATGTGTCACCTGTTTTTTGTAGTGCTCTGAAGCCTGGCTACACTCCCACAGTTAGGGTGTCTGCTCAGACTGGTTATATGGTTTAACAAAGTGTGGTTCTGTCGGGTAGAACGCGGGTGATTTATAAATGCTGTTTTTGCAATCTGAGAATAACACCCTCTAACACATTCAATTCTCGGGCCTCACAATGAATGAAATGAGGACCTTAGATCAAATTGGTTGTACTATGTATTTATCCGAATTATGTTCATTCAAAGGATTCTTCATACATTACGTACATAGACTGTCAAAGTCAATTTACGGTGCAAATGCGTGGCAATAGTGAATAGTGATCAAGTGGTGAAAAAGATATATACAGTGAAGAATAAATTCAATACAATCAATATATAGACATATATACAAGTGAGTTTTCTGGTGGCCAGGTGCTAGTAGAGATCTAGAGATTCTTATTATTTCTTTAGTTATTCAGAATCCTAGAAGTACTGGGCCTTTGAAGAGCGTCGACGTTTCGACCCTTGGGCGCCTGGGTCTGCGGTTGCAGCGGGTCTTTCTCAAGACGGAAGTGTGGACTGGAGTGCATGACAGTCCTATAATCCAGGCTTGAGCGAGTTGCCTGAATTGAAGGGGCGCAATGGCCGTAAGTCCGTGCCTCTATGAAGATTAGATCGGACGAATGATGGTGCGTAGTCCCATCGATCGGCTGCCGTGTGTCAGTTTACACAAGGCAGCCGATCAATGGGACTACGCACCATCATTCGTCTGATCTAATCTTCATAGAGGCTCGTATTTTTGTGCTCATGTGCCAGATGTGTACAGGTGACTGATGCATTTCTGTTTCTTCTCCTTGCCCACAGCATCATCACCGGAAACAGGAGGAGACAGCTGCACGGACCAAGAGGAGGGACCCAGCCACAGTGCCACCAGCGTGGCGGAGTCTGAGGGAGCCAGTGGCACGGAGGGTAAGGGGAGTCAGTCTGCGGACCTGTTGGAAGGCGAAATATCTTACCATGCTGATGGATCCGATTCTGGATCCCTGGAGGACCGGGAATTTGAAGCAACACCGGGCAGCAGCACTGAGTCTGTACCCGCCCCCTCCAGCACCATCTCCACCCTTCCAGTTGCTCCTGTCCCTTCTGTCAGTGCAATCCCCATGTCTCCTTCAAGCCCTGGCACCGCAGCCCCTGCCCCTGTCACCCCTGCTGCCCTCAGTGTGGAGTCTGTGGACTTACTCCACCAGTTGCAGGTTGATCAGACATCGATGCTGCATATCCTCCATGCCCACACTCAAATACTGACACAGTTGTTGTCTTTTATTGAGGGCATGTCAGAAATGATGTCTGACCAACGTCGGATTATGCAGTCCATGGACTCATCACTGTCAGAAGAAGCTTCCCTCCTGAGCGGTCTGCCCCCCTCCTTCGTACCCATCCACACTCCCCTCTCCCATACCTGTCCCACGCACACGCAGGAAGACACCATCAAGCACACCAACAGATACAGGCAGCACACACCTACATATGGCGAAGGACACACCTCCTGGCACGCACACTCAGTTGGCTGCAGGGGTTGGGCTGGCCGAATTGGCTGCAGTGTGCAGCGCAGAGTATGAGTCCACATTCGGTGCTGCACAAACCACTGAGGAAGATACATCCACCCCTGCACCTACCACACTTACCCTTACCACTCCTGTCCCTGCTGTGTCTGGAACTACCCCCAATGATGCCCCCCAAGGGTCTACATCCTATTAGCTAGTCCATGTGCGGGCAAGTTAGGAGTAGACGGCCTACCCAACGTCCCCCTACAAGGATATTTGTGTGGACTGGCCATTGGCCTTATTTGAGAAAGGACTCATTTTTGCACATCTTTTATTTTCCTGCTGAATAAAGCCTTTTATTTTATGTTCAACACTATTGCATTTCAGGTTCTTGATGTTGGTGATGAGGGGCCTGGAGTTGGTGTCATGGTAATGTTTTGGGGTTCTGAAAGATGTTTTTTTTTTGATGGTCATGAGGTGGACCATGGTATCTTTGTGCCATTCACAATGTCTCAGCAATTAATCATTGGTTGTGTGTGTTCAGTTTGGCTAGAGACATTGTCCCAAGGAGTGTTCCTTCCTCTGTGGCTCCTGACATCTTCACTGCAGACAGTTGCACAATTGTTATGCTGACATGTGTGCACATTTCCTTTTTTGGTGACGGTTCCCTTCAACAATGGCCATGCCTGCTCACAGATGTCTACTGCTCATTCATCTGTGCCATGCTTGCAAATCACTGTACTTGTGTTTTGAGTATGTACAAATGCCTTGATGGACACATTCACCCTTTTCACCACTATGGATTTGTGTAATCACAGCCTACCCCGATTTTGGGGATTGTTATGCAGGGTATTTGGGCACATGACTCACAATTTTGTGCATTGTATCTAAGTGTTTTCAACCCTATTCCTTCCATGAGAGACTACATCTTGGTGGTCTGACCACCACCTGGACATTAATATCAGTCCTGGGATGTGCGTGACAGTGTATATTCCCTTTTGCTCTCTTTGTTTGGTAGGCTGTTACATCACTATACACTATTGTGTCATGATGGTAGGGTGTGTATTTTGCCTGCAGCCTCCATGGGTGTGTATGCATGTGGAATATGACATCACACCCACATGTGGTGTGTCACGCAGTCTGTGAAAGTAATCCATCCTCCAGGGAGTGGGACACTGCTGTAAGTGATGCGTTGCTATGGCACTAGCATTTTAGTCACAAGTTAGGGATGTGAACATACCCCCATGTAGTTGTGGTATACTGATAATGATGTACCCACCCTATATCTGAGCACTGATGGGAGTCATACCTACCCACCCCTCGTATGTCTGGGCACTGCTGGGAGTCATATCCACCCAACCCCTTACTGTTGGCCTCTGCTGGGAATCCTCTGCACCCACCCCCATACTGTTGGCCTCTGCTGGGAGTCTTCTGCACCCACCCCCTTACTGTTGGCCACTGCTGGAAGTCCTCTGCACCAACCCCTCATATGTCTGGGCACTGCTGTGAGTCCTCTGCACCCACCTCCATACTGTTGGCCTCTGCTGGGAGTCCTCTGCACCCCCACCATACTGTTGGCCTCTGCTGGGAGTCCTCTGCACCCACCCCCATACAGTTGGCCACTGCTGGGAGTCCGCTGCACCTACCCCTCAAATGTCTGGGCACTGCTGTGAGTCCTCTGCACCCACCTCCATACTGTTGGCCACTGCTGGGAGTCCTCTGCACCCACCCCCATAGTGATGGCCACTGCTGGGAGTCCTCTGCACCCATCCCCATACTGTTGGCCACTGCTGGGATTCCTGTGCACCCACCCCTCATGTGTCTGGGCACTGCTGGGAGTCCTCTGCATCCACCCCTCATATGTCTGGGCACTGCTAGGAGTCATATCCACCCACCCCTCATATGTCTGGGCACTGCTGGAAGTCCTCTGCACCAACCCCAAAACTGTTGGCCACTGCTGGGAGCCCTCTGCACCCACCCTTCATATGTCTGGGCATGGCTGGGAGTCCTCTGCACCCACCACCATACTGTTGGCCACTGCTGGGAGTCCTCTGCACCCACCCCCATACTGTTGACCTCTGCTGGGAGTCCTCTGCACCCACCCTTATACTGTTGGCCTCTGCTGGGAGTCCTGTGCACCCACCCCCAAACTGTTGGCCACTGCTGGGAGTCCTCTGCACCCACCCCCATACTGTTGGCCTCTGCTTGGAGTCCTATGCACCCACCCCCATATTGTTGGCAACTGATGGGAGTCTCCTGCACCCACCCCCATACTGTTGGCCTCTGCTGGGAGTCCTGTGCATCCACCCCCATACTGTTGACCACTGCTGGGAGTCATATCCATGAAGGCCTCATATGTCTGGGCACTGCTGTGAGTCATATCCACCCACTGCCATACTGTTGGCCACTGCAGGGAGTCCTCTGCACCCACCCCTATACTGTTGACCTCTGCTGGAAGTCCTCTGCAACCACCCCATACTGTTTGCCACTGCTGGGAGTCCTGTGCACCCACCCCTCATATGTCTGAGCACTGCTGGGAGTCCCCTGCACCCACCCCTCATATATCTGGGCACTGCTGGGAGTCATATCCACCTACCCCTCATATGTCTGGGTGCTAAAGGGAGACCTCTGCACCCACCCCCATGCAGTTGACCACTACTGGGAGTCCTCTGCACCCACCCCTCATATGTCTGGGCACTGCTGGGAGTCCTCTGCACCAACCCCCATACTGTTGGCCACTGATGGGAGTCATATCCACCCACCCCTCATGTGTCTGGGCACTGCTGGAAGTCATATCCATCCACCCCCATACTGTTGACCTCTGCTGGGAGTCCTCTGCACCCACCCTTCATATGTCTGGGCACTGCTGAGAGTCATATCCACCCACCCCTCATATGTCTGGGCACTGCTGAGAGTTCTCTGCACCCACCCCCATACTGTTGGCCTCTGCTGGGAGTCCTCTTCACCCACCCCCATACAGTTGGTCACTGCTGGGAGTCATATCCACCCACCCCCATACTGTTGGCCTCTGCTGGTAGTCCTCTGCACCCACCCCCATACAGTTGGCCACTGCTGGGAGTCCGCCGCACCTACCCCTCATATGTCTGGGCACTGCTGTGAGTCCTCTACACCCACCACCATACTGTTGGCCACAGTGGGAATCCTCTGCACCCACCCCCATACTGTTGGCCTCTGCTGGGAGTCCTCTGCACCCACCCCATACTGTTGGCCACTGCTGGGAGTCATATGGACCCACCCCTCATATGTCTAGGCACTGCTGGGAGTCATATCCACCCACCCCCATACTGTTGGCCACTGCTGGGAGTCCTCTGCACCCACCTTTCATATGTCTGGCCACTACTGTGAGTCCTCTTCACCTATCCCCATCCTGTTTGCCACTGCTGGGAGTCATATCCACCCACCCCTCATATGTCTGGGCACAGCTTGGAGTCATATCCACCCACCCCCATACTGTTGGCCTCTGCTGTTAGTCCTCTGCACCCACCCCCATACTGTTGGCCACTACTGGGAGTCCTCTGCACCCACCCCTCATATGTCTGGGCACTGCTGGAAGTCCTCTGCACCCACCCCCATACTTTTGGCCACAGCTGGGAGTCATATCCACCCACCCCCCATGTGTCTGGGCACTGCTGGGAGTCATATCCACCCACCCCCATACTGTTGGCCGCTGCTGGGAGTCCTCTGCACCCACCTGTCATACGTCTGGGCACTGCTGGGAGTCAATTCCACCCACCCCTCATATGTCTGGGGTCTGCTGGGAGTCCTCTGCACCCACCCCCATACTGTTGGCCACTGTTGGGAGTCCTCTGAACCCACCCCCATACTGTTGGCCTCTGCAGGGGGTCCTCTGCACCCACCCCCATACTGTTCGCCACTGCTGGGAGTCATATCCACCCACCCCCATACTGTTGGCCTCTGCTGGTAGTCCTCTGCACCCACCCCTCATATGTCTGGGCACTGCTGGGAGCCATATCCACCCACCCCTCATATGTATGGGCACTGATGGGAGTCCTCTGCACCCACCCCCATACTGTTGGCCACAGCTGGGAGTCCTCTGCACCCACCCCATACTGTTGGCCACTGCTAGGAGTCATATCCACCCACCCCTCATATGTCTAAGCACTGCTTGGAATCATATCCACCCACCCCCATACTGTTGGCCACTGCTGGGAGTCCTCCGCACCCACCTCTCATATGTCTGGGCACTACTGGAAGTCCTCTTGCCCCACCCCATACTGTTGGCCACTGCTGGGAGTCATATCCACCCACCCCTCATATGTCTGGGCACTGCTGGGAGTCATATCCAGCCATCCCCATACTGTTGGCCTCTGCTGGTAGTCCTCTGCACCCACCCCCATACTGTTGTCCTCTGCTGGGAGTCCTCTGCACCCACCCCATACTGTTGGCCACTGCTGGGAGTTCTCTGCACCCACCCCTCATATGTCGGGGCACCGCTCCGAGTCCTCTGCACCCACCTCCATATTGTTGGCCACTGCTTGGAGTCCTCAGCACCCACCCCCATACTGCTGGCCTCTGCTGGGAGTCCTCTGCACCCACCCCCATACTGTTAACCTCTGGTGGGTGTCCTCTGCACCCACCCCCATACTGTTGACCACTGCTGGGAGTCCTCTGCACCCACCCCCATACTTTTGGCTACTGCTGGGAGTCCTGTACACCCACCCCCATTCTGTTGACCACTGCTGGGAGTCATATCCACCCCCCCCATATGTCTGGGCACTGCGGAGAGTCATATCCACCCACCCCCATACTATTGGCCTCTGCTGGGAGTCAAAATCACCCACCCCTATACTGTTGACCACTGCTGAGAGTCATAGCCAACCACCCCATACTGTTGACCACTGCTTGGTGTCATATCCACCCACCCCCATACTCTTGGCCACTGCTGGGAGTCCTCTACACCCACCCTCATACTGTTGGCCTCTTCTGGGAGTCATCTGCTCCCAGGCCCATAATGTTGGCCACTGCTCAGAGTCCTGTGCACCCACCCCTCATATGTCTGGGCACTGCTGGGAGTCATATCAACCCACCCCCATACTGTTGGCCACTGCTGGGAGTCCTCTGCACCCACCCCCATACTGTTAGCCTCTGCTGGGAGTCCTCCGCTCCCACCCCCATACTGTGTACCACTGCTGGGAGTCATATCCACCCACCCCATACCTTTGGCCACTGCTGGGAGTCATATCCACCCACCCCCATACTGTTGTCCACTGCTGAGAGTCCTCTGCACCCACCCCCATACTGTTACCCTCTGCTGGGAGGACACTGCACCCACCCCCATACTGTTGGCCACTGCTGGGAGAGTCCTCTGCACTAACCCTCATACTGTTGGCCTCTTCTGGGAGTCATCTGCTCCCAGCCCCATAATGTTGGCCACTGCTGGGAGTCCTGTGCACCCACCCCTCATATGTCTGGGCACTGCTGGGAGTCATATCCACCCACCCCCATACTGTTGGCCTCTGCTGGGAGTCCTCCGCTCCCACCCCCATACTGTTTAGCACTGCTGGGAGTCCTATCCACCCACCCCATACCTTTGGCCACTGCTGGGAGTCATATCCACCCACCCCCATACCGTTGGCTACTGATGAGAGTGCTCTGCACACACCCCCATACTGTTAACCTCTGCTGGGAGGCCTCTGCACCTACCCCCATACTGTTGGCCACTCCTGGGAGTCCTCTGCACTAACCCCCATACTGTTGGCCTCTTTTGGGAGTCATATCCACCCACCTCTCTACTGTTGGCCACATGGGGTTGATGGCGTGTGTGTGCCTCGTATAACTATTTTGAGGGTGCCGTACGCCTGTGTGTGCGTCGTATTACTATTCCAATGGTGCCATACGCGAGCGCGTGAAACGCACCGTACCCCAAAATTCATGGCGTGTGTGCGGCTCGTATTAATATTGCAATGGTGCCATACGCGAGAATGTAAGACGCACCATACAAGAATACTTCCGTTGTTGTGGTACGTTGTTCTCACCGTATGCGCCGTCGTCGGATTCTGTGTACCAGGTCGTAGGCGATGGAGAAAACAACCTAGGCGGAAGTTCTAAAATTGCCTACACAATGGTCACAGGACAAAAAACAGGGGAAAGGCAGTTTCCAAGAAAAATTAAACTATTTTTGTATGTACTAAATAAATTTTATTTTTAAACAAGACAGTATAAAAATGCATATATTTCAACAACAAATAAAATTACATTTCAGAGACATAAATCACAATAAAAAATACATAAAAATTTCTTCTACAAATTACGGAAGGATGGTGTGTCAAGTTGTATGTCAACGCGTTTCGGCGGCCAGCGCCTTTATCAAGACAGAAGACAACTCTCTACAGCTGCGAGCAGCTTGTGGAGCCGATAAGTTTTTGTTCTATTTAGATCCTTAAATGATACAACATTGACAGCGGGACTCTAATATCAACTCTATTTTATATCTTATATGTTGCAGGTCATTGATATATATTCCATTCCTTGGCTACATGCTTTGACTCAGTGCTTGATATTTCGATGAACCTGATATCTAAAATCAAAGTAGTACCACCTCCACGGAAATTGACGCGTCGTAACGGATTAAAAAATGGCCTTTCAGTTGCACCTAGTTATTTGATTTGGTTATTATCGCTTATGTTTCCAAGGCGTTGTCTCGATACTGACGAACGCAGAGGGAGCGGGTCTTTGGTTTCTACGGATGTTTTTTCAGTTCTGGCGCGTGGAGGCGGTCATCAGTGCCAAACGGATTTCAAAAATGCATAAAACATAAGCGATAATAACCTTGTTTGCAAGTTTAGTGCTGGCCCTTTCGCTAGACTGTGAGCCAAACAACTCGCTGCGTCAACCAAAACAATCCTATCGACTTGAGAAGTCCTCGTCTATCGCTATTTAAAGATTAGGAATCAAATAACTAGGTGCAACTGAAAGGCCATTTTTTAATCCGTTACGACGCGTCAATTTCCGTGGAGGCGGTACTACTTTGATTTTAGATATCAGAATCATCGAAATATCAAGCACTGAGTCAAAGCATGTAGCCAAGGAATGGAATATATATCAATGACCTGCAACATATAAGATATAAAATAGAGTTGATATTAGAGTCCCGCTGTCAATGTTGTATCATTTAAGGATCTAAATAGAACAAAAACTTATCGGCTCCACAAGCTGCTCGCAGCTGTAGAGAGTTGTCTTCTGTCTTGATAAAGGCGCTGGCCGCCGAAACGCGCTGACATACAACTTGACACACCATCCTTCCGTAATTTTTTAGAAGAAATTTTTATGTATTTTTTATTGTGATTTATGTCTCTGAAATGTAATTTTATTTGTTGTTGAAATATATGCATTTTTATACTGTCTTGTTTAAAAATAAAATGTATTTAGTACATACAAAAATAGTTGAATTTTTCTTGGAAACTGCCTTTCCCCTGTTTTTTGTCCTGTGACCATTGTGTAGGCAATTTTAAAACTTCCGCCTAGGTTGTTTTCTCCATTGTGTATTTTCCCTGACCTAGGGGTGTATGTTTCATTAGTGTATGCAGGGAGCCCTTGTTTTTTGCCAGGTCGTAGGCGTACAGGACTGGGATGACATGCGCGATGGGTTCATGGCGTGTACGTCGAGTTACGGGGATGGGGTTCGGGTCGGACTCTGCTTTTAAGGACGTTTTGAACTCCCATAGAAAAAGGGTTGTATGGAGTTTCGCAGAGATGAATCGTACTTGCTGGGCCAGAAACTGTTACTTGGTTACATACACAGGTCACGTAATGCTTGTTCCGGATACAATTTGCATGTATTTTTTTGTCGTAAAGGTGTTTGGTATGATTCGTACGGAGATCTGCTTTGGGTTCGGATCGTACTTCATCATACGTACGGGGACGTTGAAGATGTACGAACTGTACAGGAAATATGCTCCGTACAGCTAATCGTAGGGGTTTTTACAGAATCGGAATCGGCCCCTAAATGTTAAAATAAATTCAACATATACATGTAAATTAATATATATATACTTACTCCACGTGCAACATCAGGGAAAGCGTTGAATACCGTAGGGGTAAAAATTACTATTCCCACTCCAGAGAGTGCAACAGTAGGGAAAGCGCTGGATAGCATAGGGGTAAAAATTACTATTCCCACTCCAGTGAGTGCAACAGTAGGGAAAGGGCTGGGTTGCGTAGGGGTAAAAATTACTAGTCCCACTCCAAATAGTGCGACAGTAGGGATAGCGCTGGATACTGTAGGGGAAAAAATACTATTGCCACTCCAGTGAGTTTAACAGTAAGGAAAGCGCTGGATAGCATAGGGGTAATTATTACTATTCCCACTCCAGAGACTGCTTCAGTAGGGACAGCGTTGGATAGCGTAGGGGTAAAAATTACTATTCTCAGTCCAGAGAGTGCAACAGTAGGGAAAGCGTTGGATAGCGTAGGGGTAAAAATTACTATTCCCCCTTCCAGTGAGTGCAACAGTAGGTAAAGAGTGGGATCGCGTAGGGGTAAAAATTACTATTCCTACTCCGAAGAGAGCAACAGTAGGCAAAGGGTTGGACAACATAGAAGTTGAAAATAACATGCTTATAAATTAAATTAATATTGTAATTAAATAATGATGTATTAATACATTTAGAAGAAAAACAATATATCAAAAAATAAGAATTACTTTAATAATACTAAATACTTTCGACCCTATCCCCCAATAAACACACAACACACTGCACATAAAATGTCAAACAATTAAATACATAGGCAATAATCGATTATTAAAAATTAATTTGCAATTAATAATTACATTAAAAAAGTAATTATCAAAAACAATAAATAATATGTAATAGCAAATAATAATCAATTAATAAATCATGAACAAAATAATTAATGATCCATACCAAAACATAATATTTATTAAAAAGTAATAACAAATTAATAATTAATTAACACACAAATATCAATACCCATAAATAATAACCAATGAATAGTTAATTAGAAAAAAATTAATTATCGCTACCAATAAATAATATGCAATACAAATTAATAACACAATATTAACTAATTAACCAATTTATCAATACCAATAACTAATATATAATACAAATGAATAACCAATTAATAATTAATTAACAAAAAATAATAATTACGATACTCTATTTTTCTTAATTAATTACTTAATTACAAGCAATTCACTTACCATCTTATTCCCCTAAAACACACAACCCACTGCAATAATAAATTAATACAAATAAAATAATTATCAATGAATAATTATTTACCAATTAATAATGATTTAACAATAAATTAATTATTAAGAACAATAATAATTACCTAACCTGCTACAGAAGTAAAACACATTTAATTAAAGTTATTTAATAATTCCTACACATTATTATTTAATTTACTATAGTTAAATTACTTCCCACCCTATTCCCATATAAACCCACAACCCGCAATGGTACTAAAACGCAACATTAGTTTGAAAAAAATTACAAATTCCTGAAAAATACTTAACAAAAAATATAGAACATATACATATTAGATACATACTAAAATAAATAACAGTCATCTAAATATCGATATTATTAACATCGATAATTTAACTATCGATAATTAAACTATTGATATTTCCAACATCGATATTTCTTACCTTAACTTTGATATTCTGGTTGTAGATATTCTTGACTTCGATATTTTGTCCATACGATATTTAAAACTCGATATAACTGTGCTTCGATTTTTTAAAATCAATATTTTGACTGTTCACCAGGTGTGGCATGTCCTAATAGTGAATTACAGCCATTTTTGTTTTTCACTATTGCAAGGCTACCTGCTCCCCTTAAGTCAGAATGGGAAGTTTGATTATTACATTTTATAATCCTAACTGACTCCGGGAACTAGGTAGAAATTCGAGTATGGCTAAACTCAGAATATTAAAATGCATCTTTTAATGAAGTTGGTTTTAATATTCTGTGTTTGAAAATACCACTTTTAGAAAGTAGGTATTTTCTTGTCTAACCATCCATGCCTGCCTCTGCTAGGTTGTGTATTCCTTGTCTGGAGTTTGAGTGACAGGGGCTGGGGGATTCCAGGAGACAGAGTGAGTCAGCACAGGGCTGAATAGAGAGATCTGCATGCAGATGGGAGGGAGGAGTTGCATCTGGGACATGAATATGGCTGTGCCTTCCTTCCACAATGCTGGCTCCACCTCCTGTGGTGTGTCTGATCTCCCTGCCCTGCACTGTGAAAGGAAAGAAGGAGTAATGTAAACAGAATGCTCCAGGACTGACCAGAACTGCTTTGGACTAGGCAAAGGCCTCTCTGCCTTCAGAGAACAAAGAGAAACTGTGCATAAAAAGGGGGACCCAAACCCCAGAACTTCAAATCACTTTTGGGAAACAAGAAGAAACCTTTTCTGAGGAGAGGAACCAGAGAGACTGAGGAGAGACTATCCCTAAGCTGAAGTGCTGCTTGGGGGATTGGCATGCAGTGGTTGCCTGACTGCCAAAGAAAGGAGAGAGCAACTTTGTGTGTACTTGTGAAAGATCTCCAAGGGCTTGAGAAAGAGCTTGCCTCCTGCTGAAGTCTCAGGCATTGGAGACTTCACCCACTAGTTCTACAAGAGTTCTTTGGAAGTGCCTGCAGTTGTGTTGGGCTTTCTCAGGGACTGCGTGTCGCAAGGAGCTGGAAGCGCGATGCATGAAGAAGAAGCGTGTCGCAGAACTGCCACTGTCGCTTCACAACGCGAAAGTACCTCGCATCGCCGGAGAAGAGGATCGATGTCGTACCAGACGTCACCGCATCATCAGAGAAGCGTGTCACAGCCGTAGTCTTTGTCGTCGCATCACTGGGAAAGCAGCAGATTGCAATTTTGGTGCTTCCCTTGACATGTCCATCAGGGATCAAATTGTTTACAGTTGTTTTCATAAAAAAAATCAAGAGTGTATTCTCAGTTGAAGAGATCCTACCATATCTGAAGTCATAGACATGGCAAAGAGTATTCAAAGGAGTATCATTTCTTCAAGATGCATTTCTAATGGAAAATACTTTGCCCATCAATTTAATACTAAATGACTCTACAATTAATGTTATTGCTATCAAAAACACATTTTTGAAACTTTTTCAGAGAAAAGCAAACACAGATTGTTGTAGATGTGGATCAAAGTTGCATCTTGGAAATAGTCCTATTTGTTTTGCTCATGGTAAAAAATTTACTAATTGTAACAAGATGGGTCATTTTAATTCTATTTGCAGGAACAAGCGTTTTATTCAAGTTAGTTCAATCTCCTCACAGAAACATCAATATCCTGATGTTAACGTTGCTTCACTTGATGTTTCTTTTATAGATTATCGTTATGGAGTCTCAACATATCTCATCACCCCTCATGCTACTACAGGTATCTCTCCTTTCAGACTACTCAAGAAATGAGATCCAAATGGTAAAAGATGCCCTAATTGGATCAAACTCCTAAATGATAACTCATGCTTGTTAAGACAAAACTGTTCTCAAGAAAAATGTTCTTACAAAACAGAATGTACAGTAGAAACATTTTAATTCTGATTATTCTTCTGGTATTGTTGATTTTCAAATTGGAGATTGAGCTTTGATCAAAAATCCCATCAAAGTCAAGAAAGGTAACTCAAATTTTTCTTTACCAACTTAGGTTATCAAAATGTCCAAAGGTTTGATTTTCTTCGATAAAAAAGGGTGGTGGAATAAGAGAGCTATTTTCAAAATATTACCTGAACAAGCCAACAAGAGTCTTGCTTGCAAGCATTCACCAGGAAATGATGATGACTGTTCACATTTTCCCCTAGGTACTTTATCTCACAATTCTTCCGTTTCTGACCAACCAATCTCCATGTTTCAGGTTGCCAACACCTCTCACACTTCTCCTTCTACTACAGTTTCAGAATTACATAGATCCTCACATAAGTATTCAGGGGCATATTTACAATTACTGGCGCATCCCTGCAAACTAGCAGGGATGCACCAGTAATTGCGCGCCATGCCTCCGCCACCCTTGATGCGCCGCATTTACAATGCGGCGCACCATGGAGCAAAAACGGCACAGATACGTCACGCATCTGTGCTGTAAAGGTATCGCATTGCTGGAGTTGCGTCGCATGCGCAACGCAGGTCCAGCAATGCTCTGGGGGGACCATTCTACTAATGCTGCATCAGCTTTACACCTGCTTCAAGCAGGTGCAGGGTTTTGACGTAGCATTGGCCTAAAAGTGACTGAGTGAAATCTTGTAGATGTCACTCAGCAACTTTTAGGAGGCGTTCCAGCGCCGGAACGCCCCCCCCTGCACCAGAACGCCTCCTTAAGGCACAGGGCTTTACAACGTGACGCATCTCCCAGATGCGTCACATTGTAAATAGCGCGCACCATGGCGCATCTTTTGCGTGGCCGCTGCATCACAAAGTGACGCAACGGCGGTGCAAAAGAGGGGCAAGGGGCTTGTAAATCTGCCCCTTAATTCCTATAAGGTTTAAAGATTATTATATGTCTTAATGTTTTCTTTCTTTCAGGGCTTCTTTTTCAATTCATGGAAAGGGAGATGATGTAAAGAGTTCATTCTTAATATTGTATTTCATTTCTATTTATTGCATTACCTCAACATGTTCCACATTCCACTTTGTAAACCTTCGGCGTGCGCACCTTCAGACATGTTTATATTTGAAGGTGCATCACTTGAGGTCCTATTCTCTCTTGAAGTTAACGACTGTTGAATCCTCATTTGGCAGTTGTACTTCATCGAAAGCAGCAGCACTCCCATGAAATGCTGTGAAAGGAATAAATCTTCTTGTGGACACCTACCTACTTTGTCGCACTGATTCCTGGATTAAGCCTCCTAATACCCACTTTACAGCCACAACACCATTTCCGCACCCGGGGGCGCACTAAAACCCGCCCAGGGCTCTAGCAGCGTGGGACGCTCATTGCTGCAGCTGTCAACGCTGTGGGGGCGAGGAGAAGGACCACATCTACTACTATCTATTGCAGGCAGTGCTGATATGCCACAACACCATTTTGCGACCAGAGGCGCACTAATCCCGGCCAGGGCTCCCGCAGCCAAGGACGATTATTGCTGCTGCTGTCGATGCTGTAGGGACGAGGAGAAGAACCACATCTCCCACTATCCTTTGTGGCCAATCTGCGACTGTGACATTCCTGGCGAGGCTGGGCTGGGCCACTCCTCTGTCACCGCTACCAAGTCGTGTCTATCAATGAGGAGAAGGTACTGTTTCTATAGCGCATCCCTGTTTTCTCCGCATTTCTACCTTCTGTGACCATTTGTTGATAGTTCTATCTCCCTTGTTTCTCCCTTGCCCATTGCATCACCAAGCTCTGATGGTAAAACTGAAAAATATCAAGGGGAGTAAGAAGGAAGTCTGTCTAAAGAAGAGGAATAAGAGAGCTCTAATGCTGAGCCCAGCTAACGAGGGAGGGGTGCTAGACAGAATCGACACCTTGCTCTCCGAACGTGAAGGACTTCTTGACCAAAAATCATCTAATACCACACCCCAGATTGCCAGTATCCAGGACCCCAGTAGCCCTACATGTTCTGACAATGCAGGCCATATTCCAGCAATGTTCAAAAAGGTAGTCAGAAGACACCAGGGACCTGCCATCTCGAACTCAAGACCTAGAAGCGACAGCAGTGGGGGAACCGAAGTTCAGGTGATATTTGAGGATTCATCGCACTTTCCCTGTAGCAATAGTTTTGCCCCTCTTTTAGATCATGTAGACTCACTAGAAACTATTAAAAGCCAGGTCAGTAGGCTAAAAAGAAAGGGTACAGAGGTTCGCATCCATCTAAACAAGACCACTCACCCTGCTGCAAGTATAGTATTGAATGCAATCAGTAGTGATAGTAGCAATGGTGACAGCCCAGTAAAATACACAAATTCTACATTAAATGAGGCACCTAGGCAAATCTCACTATCATAGTAAATTACTGATTTAGTGAAGGAGATCTATATAGCACTCAACGCCACTGTAGGCAGATTCTCTGACTCACTCAGCAAGGTTCTTTCAGATGTCCAGCTCATTAAGAAACAACTGGGGTCTCGAGCAGGAGGCTTAGCGAGTACCCGAGGGGGGAAAACTGTAATAGCCAGCAATCTGGCCCCTCTCAACCATACCTCAGGAGCAACAAGCAGTGGATTCACACCCTCTAGGATTAAGGTAGCCCAATAAGATCGGGGACAACCGAATAGGGAAGGTTTAACCGTAAAGGTATATGGCAACCCGCCACCCTGCATGATGTCCACAAACCCCTGTTTAGCTCAGTGTCTCATCAGGCAAATAAGACATATGTTACTTGCCTACCTGATAGAAACATTTACCCGAGACAAATAGTATACTTGGTCAATGTTCCAACGCTCTCCCTTAGCTCATACAAAGGAGATGAGGTTGTACTGATAAACAAGTGTTTTTACTGGTTACGGCAGGTGACAGGGTGTTGTTCTGTGATCAGGGATGACATCACAGGGGCTAAAAGACACTCTCCCCCATGGGCTGCACTGGATGCCATTGCATTAGTTATGTCACAACAGGACTTAGTCAAAGATCTGGTGGCCGTTGATCTACGTACCCAACATCTCGCCAACACTAACATTCGCTTCAAATATCAACTCCCTGAGAAGGAAATAGATAAGAACTTGACTAATCAAGGACTCTCTCAATGTGCTTTGTCCCCCTTACGGGAGATAGATTGAAGATCTCCCTCTCCCCTGCGTTTAGAGCACTGGGTGTTTAACCAATGTATACCAGGGAGCCTATTGGATTCATTTGAAACCGGACACTACTTCTGTCATGATCAGCACCAATGAGGCTGACAGTGAGTTAAGCCATACATTAGGGAGCACAAGCCTAAGGGTAGGGTCAAACCCTGATTCACATCTATCACCCTAAAGTATATTCCTCTTATCCTGGAATATCGCAGGATTAAGGGACATGACAACCTCCATGGACTTGAGCACCTTCATTGGATAGTTTGATATATGTGTTTTTCATGAAACCTGGCTAGTTGAACCATTATATGACCCGGAATATTTTAAACTATTATGTCCTGGCTATCCAAGGTACAAAGGGTTGCCCATCGGGGGGTCTTACCATATGGGTAGACGGGAAACAACCTTTACAACACAGTCATTACATCGCACTACCTTTAGATAGCAGTCATTACATTGCAACATCCTTTACATCTCATGTCATTACAATGCAGCCATTACATTGCATGTCACTACAACGCATGTCATAACAATGCATGTTACTACAATGCAGACATTACATCGCAAGTCATTACAATGCATACCATTATAACGCATATTCCCTTACACTATCCCACACTTACCCTACTGTTGCACTCACTGGAGTTAGAATAGTAATGTTTACCCCTACACTATCCAACACTCACCCTACTGTTACGCTCACTGGAGTGAGAACAGTAATTATTACCCCTATACTATCCAACACTTACTTTAAATGCAATGTAATGGTATGCATTGTAATAGTATGCATTGTAAAGGTATAATGCGATGTAATGGAATGCATTGTAAAGGTAGTTTCGGGAAATGAGATGTAATGGCATGCTATGTAAAAGAATGCATTGTAAAGTATGCTGCAATGTAAAAACTGCATTGTAAAGGCATGCATTGTAAATGTATGCGTTGTAACGTCATACATTCGGGGCAGACAGGACATCAGCCTTAAAATACAGGTACATCCAACTGAATGTACTGATATTCTAGCCATACGGCTGATGTGTGGTCCTTACGGAGGCACTGTCATCTAAAATATTTACGCAAGCGGCCAAAGCAGGGGGAGAAGATCCGATACAATCTACAGCTTAAGCAAACTCCTAGATAATCTTCCTGGGAACACCTCTGTCATCATAGTGGGGGACCTAAAGACAACTTTTGAGCCAGTTGGCAGTGAGGAAAAGGATTTGGTGGGGGAGGAGTATGAGCAATGAGGAATTCCGTGCCTGTAATTACACCAATTAAAACATGGACTGCAGCAGCTGTCCAAATGAAAGCCCTATGTCTCGAATATGGTCTAAGGACTGCCAATGGTAGAACCATCTCTGACAGGGCGGGGCTAGCACATCCAATAATGGCTTGCACTCAAGCCACAATGATTATCTCTTAACTAGCTTAAAACTGTGGCATACCCATGAGTATATGGTTGTGGCAGCTCGCGTGGAGAGGGACCTTAACCCTCTTTGCTCTACATTTGTGCTCAAGGATTTGCAAGCGCAAACGCACCCTCATAATTTAGGTATCACCGCTGATCTGCAACTTACTAAAGACATGCGGCAAGTTAAATGGTCTATGATCATATAATGACCAGAAAAACTGTCCATCATCAGTAGCGATGTTGATAATACTATAGATGAGATTGAGTCTTCACTCCTTACCTCTCAGCCTCTTCATGAAATATCACTGCAGCACAATAAACTAATCACCAAAATGCACTCATACTTTTTGAGGCCTTTTAGGGCTAAGATAAAGGATACCCAGTCTCAGCATCATTGGTATATTATAGTGTGCAAGCGTGCTAGCAGAAGCCTGGGTGTGGCAATTAGATCAGGAGTCTTATCCAGTATACAAAAATGCAAGAAAAATCTATAAAAACCCAATGGCAAGGGCTAAAAAGGTTTGGGACGAGAATAGATGGCATGTAATAGGAATAATTCTCAGCATTTCTGGAACTCAGTAAAATAGGGTAGAGGCGGAGTAGATTGGCCCCACAAAATTATGTAGACCCCGACACTTGGGTAGATCACTTCGCCTCACAATATGCCGGTGATGACACAGAAGTCTGTAATCCTATCCTAACACAATATAATTATTGTGATACAGCATATCTTTTGGCAGTCGTAAGAATAGCCCTTAAATCTGTAATGGTTGGGAGAGCACCATGTAGAGTATAACATTCCAGATGACATTTTCCTGCATGATAAGGTTAAATAGAGCTGTTACATTTTGCTATTTGCAAATGCCATCGTGCAAGGCGCCCCATTCAGGAAACATGGTGAGGGGCGAAATTTTCCCAGTGTGTAAAAAGGGGGACCGGTACTTGCCACGAAATTATAGGCCACCACGTCTCATAGACTCAATCCAAAAAGTGATGGCCCGACTTGTCTTGGCAAAAGTCCAAGAATGGATAGATGACAAAGATATCCTTAGTCTACTCCAGGCAGGTTTCCAGGCTCATATAAGAATCATAGGCCAGGTTTTTCAATTTGTCTTGATATAGTGTCGGACTGTAGTTCTCAGCAAGGGCAGCCCATACGCTGCCTTTGTCGATCTTATATCTGCCTTTGACCTGGTCTCACATTATAAGCTATGAATTGAACTACAGGAGCAGGGGATTCCCATTGAGTTACTCTCTCTTAAGCCCACCTCCACAAGAGAAATTATGGACAAATACGCTGGGAGGCACAGGGGAATAAGACTGATCGCTTTCCAGTGGAGAAGGGTTTACAACAATGGTGTGTGTTGGCCCCAACTTTATTCTCACTTTTCATTACTGGCATTGCTACATTTTTATCTATCACTGCTACCGATGCCCTAGTTTAAGCAGAAAAAAAGATGCCGATTTTAATGTTTACAGATGACACGCTCATCATTTTTAAAACTCCCTCTGGATTATATTTTGAAGAATGTTGCTCCCTGCAAGACCTAACAATTAACATCACAAAAACAAAGTTTAATGACTTTTAATCAGCATAGGTCATTCAGGCGTAGCATAGTTATGGAAGGATCACCTCTGGAGCAGGTAGAATCATTTATTTACCTAGGGATTACCCTCCAGAAGGAGCTGAGGTGGAGGCCACTTATTGACGACATGTCATTAAAACACTGATAACTAACTGGCACCCTACTTAATGAATTCAAATCATCTTTAACCATGCCAATTAGTCTGATGTTGCACATTTGCAATGTAAAGGTGGTGAGTTCAGTATTATATGGCACAGAATATGGGGCTTTGAGAAATCCAACCAGCTAGCTACATCAGAGAACAGGCTCATTCAAATTATAGCAAGCTTACCACAAAACACTCCCATGCTAACTTTGCGAAATGATCTAGGCAAAAAATCACTGGTAGACCTAGTTCTGTATTTGTGTAGAATTTGGAGCACACCAGAACTGGCCAACTATGCAGAGGGCCTCAATGACATTATTAGTGCTGATCCTTTCCAGAAAATTAGCTGGCTGTGTGACATCAGAAACTCTTGGCCAGAATGGGCCTGACCCACTTGTGGGAAATGCCATCCAGCTCAAACCTTCCATCGAGGGAACAAATCAAGGAAAGATATTGAAATCTGATAGTACTTGAAGCAAACAGCAGCACTGTCAGCACCTCTTTGACAGGGAACTTTTCTGTCAAAAAAATTACATCAGAGTTTCACTTCTTTCTGGGACGCCATCACCAAGCCTTTTGACCGCAAATTGTATTTTCAATTTAGGGTGGGTAGCTTACCCTTAAAATCTTTTACAGCCAAATGGGTTACCTCAGCAGATAGTAAATGTTCCATCTGCATCAACCAAGAAGAAACCTATTTACATGTCCTGTTCATCAGCCCTGCCTATTCCGTGCCAAGGCTCAGACATGCAGGAATAGGGGTACGAGATCATGCGAAGGTGCCCCGAGAATCCTGCTCACTGACTCTTCACTCCGATATGCAATTCCTGTAACAAAGTTTATAAATGGACATGGCTCATAAGATCTCAATTGCTAACTGCAAATAGTTGACCTTGGAGATGTATCACTGGCAGAAGTGAAATTATCCTCTAGCAACGACCTCTGGAGCCTAGCAATGGCCTTAGTGTTTAATTAATAAAATGACAATTGTAATAGGTCAAGCACATCATCGCCAGATCCTATTATATATCAATGTACTGAGAAAGACTGATCCTATTCATGCTAATTTGCACATATTTCTAAAGTATTTTTGATTTTCTATTTTGGAAACTTTTTAAACTCTATTTTAATACTTTTATAGCATGTGTACTTTTTTTGCTTTCATGACATGTATTGTCGAATAAAGCTTCTTTGATTGCTTCCTAACTTAGAAGGTCATTGATCCTGTGACACCCACTTTGGAGTGCAGCACCTCAGAATGTACTGAGGTGGAGGCAGCTCTGAATATTGTATGCCCCTGGGCTCAAGCCCGCACGGAGCTCAACTTTAAACAAGCACGGTAGACCGTGCTTGGTTTTTGTGATCCAATTTAGCCAGAAAATCTTGGAGTCTACAGTGATTTTGCGACAAAATTAAAAAATATATATTTTTGACCCCAGACAGAATTCCTGTAGGACTACACCACTAGGCCTAGGAGAGTCAAGGTTGGAGGCGGCTGAAGAATTCCGTTCCGCCAGTGGAGTTTGCTGAGTTTAGCCTACTCTGTGCTCCATGAAATGTGTGAAGTTCGAAAAAAACTCAGCGAAGTGATGAAGAGTGGATTTTTTTCTCTCGTGCAGCTCGCGAACATTAAGTTGGCAAGTTTTTCCCAAAAAGAATTGTGCAATAAACGTCCTCCTGGTGAAATTTCTCAATGCGGGCAGTCTAGGCAGGTTGCGACTACTCGCATTGAGAAATCTGCCACTCTCGTTGAGGAAACTGCCAATTGAGGAGAATGTCTACTCGAGCAGCAGAAAGTAGCAGCACTCTCTGGCGTGACACGTGGTGGCGTTGCTGCTGATTTTACAGCACAGGACAAACTCCTGCCACTAAAATCAGTGCAAGCAGCACAACTTAACAGACTCTGCTGCTGGTGGTCCTCCACAGAGCGCGGCTGAGTTTTTCCGGTGGCATTTCAAGGAGTTCCATGGAGTAAAACCTCACCCAGGCCTAGTCAGGGTATTCTGACCCACCCTTTCTCTTTTTTTAAACTTTGCTTTGGACTCGGCTGAGTCCGAGTCCCAAAATGGCTACCAACACTTTCTGGTTGAAGTGTTGTCAGCTAATCAGCTCTCTGCATGAAATCTGTGGGATTCAAGGAGGGTCTGTTTTCCCTAGAGATACAAATTACTTTTTACTTTAATATCTCAAAACTACTGAGCTGATTTACACCAAATCACCAAAGGCACTCTTTCTGAACCATGATCTAGCTTTCTGACAAATTTGGTGTTATTCCATTCAGCAGTTCTGGCTGTAGTCATGTCTAAAATCCCTATAGAAAATTGCATAGGGAAAATCCTCCCTCTTTTTCTCTGTCCCCACTTGACAAATCAATCAGAACCTTTCCAAACAGCCGCTAAAGTGAGTTTGTTATGATTTGGTGAATGGTGCAAATCTATTGGCGCAACCAAAAATGTTTTTCCTTTTGAAACAAGATCCTAACTATAACTACCTACTGGGGACTGCCAACCCAATAAATATATTAACTACCGGTGGTTGCCAGTAGGTAGTTATAGTCAGGACCTAGTTAGTGTCCATAGGAAGTGCTTCATTTCTAATTGGCCCCCGGGTGGGCCAGGCCCCGGGGCATTTTGAAAAAGGAGGGATATGCACAACCCTCCCTGCTGGGGCTTAAAGATGACCCATGGACCACCACCTCCCTAAAATTTAGAAAAATGTGGGAGAGGCCCTTATAGCCTTACCCTCCCTCCTGAGGATAACCACCTTGCGGGGCTTGTTTGTTGTTTTTGGGTGGGGGCTTCTCATACTCCCCCATGACCATGTCCCCACAGAGAAAATTATAAGAAAGGTGGAGGTGATACGTGGCCTTTGGGACCACCACCACCAAAGGCCTGCTCCTGCTGTGTCCCAGGCTGCTCCTACCAAGCCATAGCAAACTGTGCTCTCCTTTGAGCAAGAAAGAGCATTTTGCTCTTGCTTGTTCAAAGCAGAGCACAATTGCTTTGACAGAAAGGGAGCTGCATGTTAACAGCTCCCTCTCTGTCAAAGTAATGTCAGCTCCATCAGGAGGTGGGGACACAGCAGGGTGGTACCACACTAGAGCCCAGGCTCCAGGGAATGTGATCCCTGGTGCTAAATTTGGCCCAGGAGTGGGGCTGACTGGCCCCTCCCATTATTATTATTTATTTTTAGTTATTAAAAAAGAGGCCGGTCCCTGGATTAAATTAAAAAACAAATAAAAAAGACCAGCAAGTCAACAGAGGCCACACCCCTTTTCTTCACCACTCTGCAAATATGCATCCTGGCTCACTGCTGGTTGAGGGATGAAGTCCCCTTGGATGCTGAGGGTCCTTGGGGTCCAACAAGCCCTCCTATTACCTCTAGCAAGTCTGACACAGCAGGATTCCTGAGAGCTGCTCGAAGGCCTCGCCCCTTTTCTCCACCCCTCGGCAAACATGACTACTTGTTCAAAAACTATAGGCATCCACTAAGAAAAGCAAAGGTTAAAGGGTCGTTAAAGTTAGGAAATAGAATTTTAAAAAACGTTAGAAATTCACTGAAAAAAACAAAGGTTATAGGGACTTTAAAGTTAGGCTCAGATTTCACTCACACAAAACCAGTGAAATTCAGCAGTTATAGTTACCTTAGCTAACTGCAACTTACGCCCCGGTAAGGCACTGCTTATGACATCACTTATTGCATCACTCCTGACTTGGATTAACCAAAGAACAGCCAAGTAATCTGCCTCAGCGTTCGTTGTTTGAATGTTGGTATTAATGCTCTGTTCCCACTTTCTGAGGCTGCCCTATAGGGTCTATGGCTGCGACAATGGAGAGCTTGCATTTATTCCCATGTGGATTTGGGAGCACAACCCACTCCAGTTTGCTTCACCTTAAGGATTTTCCTGGAATTTGGTAGCAAGATTGCAAGTAAGGATTAAGAGAGGAGTCATTTCCTCTTTTCCGGTCCTGGTAACACTCTGTGTAGAACATTATTTTTCATGCAGCATAGTACACACAATAACTGTTTTTATTGGTATAAAAGCACAAGGTCACTTTTCTCGCATTTTTTACACATGAATATTGCAACTGCAGTGATCTGAAGGATATTTGTCCTGGAAATGAATTAAGATGCACATGCATCATAAACTCAGCAATTTACAAAGTATGCCGGGATTTGTGGTATTGGAGGACTTCTGGGCTAATATTAACATTTGCGTAAATTGCATGTGATAACTTGATTACTTGCCTGGGTAATCTGTATAACCTGTGATCAAGGCTCGAGTTTGAAGCAGAAACGTTTCAGGAAAATGCTGTGAACAAGTACTTTGCCACTTGCATTGCATGAAATAAACAGAGAAAAGCCAAGGAATTTACCTCAGCATTTGTTGTTCTCCAGAATGTACTATATATATATATATATATATATATATATATATATATATATATATATTCACTGCAAAAACCATACGTTTCAGGCACGCTATAGTTAGGACTTAGGGCCAGATGTAGGTCGGTCGGTAACGGCCGAAAATCGGTATTTTCGACCGTTACCGACCGGTATTTCAGAAATGGTATGTAGGGGCATTATTTTACAGAATCTGTAAATTTACCGATTCGGTAAATTTACTGATTCTGTAAAATACAGAATCGGTATTTTTACCGATTCGGTAAATCTCAGATGTAGGTGGGACTCTTCTGATTCCCAAAGGCCCTACAAATTCGGTATTTTAACACCCAATCCAATTGGGTGTTAAAATACCGAATTCAGGTGTGCATGCACACCTAGCCATGTGACAGACAGACATGCCCTTAGGGCATGTCTGTGTGCCACATGGCGCACATGCCTATTTTTGGGGTGCCAGAGGGTGTCAAAGTGACACCCCCTGCACCCTTGCAAAAGTCGGTATTTACCGATTCGGTAATTACCAAATCGGTATTTCCCATTCATTCCTATGGGCTTCACAGCCCATAGGAATCAATAGGGAATACCGATTCGGTAATTACCGAATTGGTAAATACCGAATACTAACGATTCGGTATTTCCATATCTGGAAATACCTACATCTCCCCCCTTCATATTTACCGACTATAAAATACAGAATCTGTAAAATTCGGTATTTCAGAGTCGGTAAATATGATTTACCTACATCTGGCCCTTAGTATTTAAAAAACCCTTAGAAATTCACTGAAAAAAACATAGGTTTTACCCATGTTATAGTTAGCTGGACATTTCTCTCATACAAAACCATTGAAATTCTTCCGTTATAGTTAGTTCAGCTAACTATAACTCGCGCGCCCGCAATGCACTACTGATGATGTCACATATTACATCACTTTGTCACTTTTGGGCTCATGCTGTGTCAAAACCCTACACTACCTTGAAGCAGGTGTAAGGATTAACAAATCAGTCTGAGAATAGGGCCCCCAGAGCATTGCTGGAGATGCGTTGCACTTGCAACATAACTGAAACAATGCACCACCTTTACAGCACAGACACATCACATATATGTACCATTTTTGTCCCATGGTACACCACATTGTATATACAGCGCACCCATGGTGGTGGTGTCACGTAGCACAATACCTGACATATTCCTGGGGATATGCCAGTTATTGTACATCTGCCCATTAGTGTTTTAATGTAGTGATAGGCTTACTACATACGGATGAATGGGTCACTACAAAACTAAAACAACAGTGACAGAGTGTTTGCTGGATGTGTAACGATACAAACTAGTAAATTGAATGTATAAAACACAAATTTGCAAGTACATAGAAGACTGCATACATCGTCTATAAGGGTTTTGAAGCAGTCTATGCCCTAAGGCCTATTTTAATGCATGAGTACTTAGATAGTGAGTGGATGATTACAAGACTGCAAGGAAAGAACCTGAATGAATTTATAACAGCCTCAGTTTTACCACAGTACACAGATAAACACATACAGCTGAATGACTCACTATAATATTTAAACAGTAGTGTGAGAATGTTTGCTATTAGTATTAGGATACACATTGAGGAATTGAACATATAAAACATACGTTTGCTGGTGCATAGAACAGTGCATGCACAGTCTATAAGGGTTTGAAACAGCCTATGCCTCTTTTAATCCATGAGTATCTAAATACTGACTAAATCATTACACTTCTGCAAAAAACTTCCTCACTAAATTTATTACAGCTTCAGTTTTACGACGGTACAATGAAAAAGAACATACTGCTGACTGGCTCACTACAATACTAAAACAGCAGTGTCACAGTGTTTGCAGGAAGTCTAAGGATACAGACTGGGCAATTGAAAACATAGAACACAAGTTTGCAGCTGCACAAAAGACTGCATGTGTACTCCATACGGATTTTAAGCAATCAATACCCTCAAACCCACTTTGAATATTTTAAATCAATACAAACATTTAAAGAATATATAACTCAATCTATACCTGCTTCACTTTTAGTACTATAAATGCATTAGTAGATAGTAAATGTATTCTTGTAACATCCCATAATTTAACAGACATTCCAATGCAACTTCATCAGATATGTCATTCAAATCAATTTCCTCATCAGCAGGTTCTGATTTAATTTGTAATAAAATGTCAACATAATTTAAAACTTCCAGAAAATCTCCATCAAAGCTTTTGTCTTGAAAATCACAATTCATGTCTGAAGCACTAATTTCTCCTTCTTCAGTCTCATTGCCTGTGACAGATACAATTAGTTCTTCAATTATACTCAAAGTAATATCCAAAATCTCCTGAGTATGAGGCTCTTCACTTTCCATAATTTTTACTTTATGTTCTTGCTCCTTGTATAAAAATACTAACAGTTAATTTTATCACTTTTCGTAATATATAATTCAAAACTACCGTTTTCACCTATTTTGGCCTACAAAAAATACTGTATAAATACTATTATCTAATAACATTCTATTAGTAGAGTTTTAGCCCTTTGCAATATTATACAACTATAATTACGTAACATTCATTAACCTAGACCTCTCAGTTTATTGTCTAATTTTTATGTAATTAATTTGCTGGTGTTCTTCAACTAACTTTTCTTTATGCAGTTGCTCGTTATCTATTCTTTCAATCCTTCAATATCTTATGTTTTTCATTAATGTTCCTTCTTAATTCAAAAGTCTTCCTACTATTCCTAACTCAATGTGTTCTTTTCCCTTAAGACCTTCCTTACACAAATGTTATCGTTTCTTGTTTTAAGTTAGACAAAATACATCAACGTACATTCAATATTGTCTATAATGCCAGGTAAGTTTACTTACTCACTAACTTGTCAAACAACGTTCTTTAACTCTCACAGAAAGATTTCCAATTTCTCTTCAGGAATGTCAAAGGAGCAATTGAAAATGGGTCTGAACTCCGGAACGTCTTCGGTGAAGTGCGCACTCGTTAGTCAGCGTGCGCCTCACCAAGGATTCCCCACAACTCTGTGGTAAATGACTAGATCGCACCCGCGTCTTTCAGCCGCGGCCTGTGGAGGGACTTGCAATGGGGCAGGCAGGGGGGGGCGGGGGAGGGGCAGGGTGAGGGGTGATAAACAACGGAATCTGGATGATTGCAGGCACGTAAACAATTAAAATAATAAAACGAATTTCGGGCCATATTATCAACGAAACGCGATAACAACAAAAGGTGATACATTATCCCCGCTTTTATCAGCAGGAAAGTGGCGATAAAGCGGTGATAATCTATCTTGTTTTGTTCATAATATGGCCCAAAATGCATGCTAATGGCTTTGTGGTGACGATCACAAGTGGTTATGACCGCGTTGTAATGGCTGTTTCCCCCCCAGGACACTGCAGCAACCTGGTCTGTGCGTTGTGGACTCCAGGACAGGAGGCGGAGGGCCACGCAGCTCCTCATACAATAGAGAAATCTTTGTGGGGTGATTGTTTCCGTGAATTGAGCAGTGTGATTGAGGCCCAAACATTTAATTTTGTAGGGGAGTAAGATTGCATGGGAAAATGTTGCAAGAGGTTTGTAAATGTGGAACACATTGTTTCATATTATTTTGATTTCTTTTCTAAGTTGTAGTCTATTCAGAGGAAATAGAAGTCATTAGTTTTCAATCCTAGTCTTGAATATCTTACTATACTATTTCAACATTATTTTTATTGTGGACCGTCATACACCCCTCCTCCCACCAAATAAAAGACGTATGTACTTTTTTTTAATAACTTTTATTAAAACAATAACCAAATGAAACTTAATTATAACTATATTGCAAACAAGTAGAAAAATAAGTTTAATAACAAACAATATTATAAGCAAATTGTTAAATGGACTTTATAAGATATCCGATTGGTAATCTGGAAAACAAAAAAGAAAATTAGAGTTTGGAATTATGTAGATGTGAGTAAATGAGCTCAATCATTACAAGCCAAGGTAACTCTATGGTTTTATGTGTGCACTGTTCCTTGTACATTTCACTTGTTATAATTCCGCGTTCAAGTAGTGTCTAAATGGAAGTGTCTACTGTGTTACTGACACAAAAGTGGCATAACGCGATAGTAAATATGTCGACTTATTTCTAATGCAATGCTATGAAGACTTTGTAGATCTAGGCCTCTGTGCTTACCGTTGTATAAACACTGCGGCCAAAGACTTCAGCCAGTGGAATTCACAACTTCAGTTGGACTGTTCTTCTACATGTGCAAGTGGACAGCAGTGTATATAAGTTTAAGAGAGAAAGAGAAATGATGTCACAGAGAGTGAGAGAGACAAACAGAGAGAAAAGAACATTAAAACTGTCTTGCAGAGTCTGGAGTTGAGATTTTTTCTTGAAAAGTGAAACGTAGATTTACAAGCTCCTTGCGTCACTTTACCCATGTTAAAAGTGACTCAAAAGTGGCGTAATAAGGTTGTAGACCTGTTTGTCAGACTGTTGTAAGGTATCTGTTGTCACTGCTCGAAGGTAAATATAGATTTTACAGAGAAGCTGCTGTACACTACGTACTCTTGGACATATTATCAAGCCTAGGCAACAAAATTATCGCCACTTTATCGGCAGGAAAGTGCGGCTAAAGTGGCGAAAATGGGTTTGATAATATCAACACTCGAAACCAGGAAGTGTTGGAGGCCATCTTGTGCCTCGGTAGCACTGAGTCACAAGAAAACAGTAAAACAAAGTTGAGAAATAAGAGAAGGGGGCAGGGTAGAAACATTCTGATACTTTACGATTCCTCAGGGGGTCGTATATGGATGTTTACTCTCTTTTTAAAAGGAAAATCGCGCAGTACGCATACAGAAATCTGTACAATTAAAAGCAGGAGCTGAATGCTGATTGGCTGTCAATACTCCAAACCAGGAAGTGTTGGCAGCCATCTCATTTGTCACAACAGCCGAGTCACAAGGAAACAGTAAAACAAAGTTGAGAAATAAGGAAAGGGGGTAGGGTAGAAACATTCTAAATATATACTGTTGCTCAGGGGGTGGTACCAAGCACGTATGGACGATGTACTGCTGGAATGTTGAAAGTCGTCACGTAAGCGTAAGTAAGCAAGAAAAATTAAAATAATTTGAGCTATTTATAAAGTGTATTTGTTTATGTGTTGTGTGGCTCTAAAAAGAGCCGTTGTGTTTATTGAGAGATTTTACTACCTACAAGTAAGTACCGATGCAGAGTCTTAAGTTTATGAGGAAGACTCTTTTCCCCTCATCTGTAAAATGTACATCATCTCTCCTATAGATGCCATTCATATTGAAACGCAGATTGTTGTTGTAAATTGTACCCATTCGGTAGTCTCGGAGAAAGGCAGAAACAGATTTATTCACATGTTGCCTAGCTTTTTCAAACTGTGGACAATAGTGGTTGGACCGCTTCCATTTCTGGCTTTGGCATATATTAGAATATACAAAGGCAGTTTTGGGGAACAGTGTCATCAATTGTGCAAATGTGTCCTTCATAAGCATTGCCAGAGCTACCCCAGTCAAAGTGCCTAGGTCATTCCCACCACAGTGCACAATTATGAGATCAGGGTATTGGAGATGCATAAAGGATTTATCCAACGGCATCAATTGGTCACACTTTAATCCTCTCTGTCCAATCCATTTAATGTCCACATTTGGTAAACCTAGGTCCTTGTGAATTCTTTTCTGTTGTGCGTACCTTTGGCTCCAGAAAATATAGCTGTGTCCCACAATCCACACTGTAAGCATTTTGAAGAGAGGTCTGGATGCACTCTGATGGCGTCTGTAAATGAAATGGTAGTTTGAAAAGTAAGATTTTTCTAAAATGGTGGACAACATGCAGTTTTGAAAAAGAAAAGAAATGATTGGTTGTTTGACAGCCTTTTACAGAAAACTAGGTTGCATATTTCTGTTTTTTAAAAGCCTTATTTTTATTGGTTAAGAAAAAAAGTGATAGAAACGAACGGTACATATAATAAGCTGGTACATTCTCCAGTCAAGCATACTTGCTGTTTCAATTTGAAACAATATATGATGAACTTTTCACCTGTGTGCTGAGTTAGGTGTTCCCTGAAGTGTTTCTATGGTAACTGGCAGATTGTGGAATGGGGGAAGGGTTGAAACTTTTATTACTTGGAAAGGTTTGGAATGTTAAACCAATAGAAATGTGTGTTTTATTTTGAATTACTGTGTATAGGATTTTAATTGGTTATTTATATGTATGTATGTGTACAATGAGAGTGAAAATGTTCCATTTGATGGTTCTACTGCAAAGACGGAACTAGAGAGATTCTGTACAAGAATATCCACTGTGTGAGTGGTATTCTTCTTAATCTACAAATCAATTCGAAAGGTGAGTTGATAAGTTGTATGGGAGTTTGCGCGGTGCATCTTTGTACATTAAGGAATTATGGGGTATATCAAGACAGGCAATAATATTATTGCCGCTTTATGGTTAGAAAACTGCCGATAAAGCGGCGATAACGTTATCTCCTATCTTGATAATATGCCCCTATATTCGTCCGGTGTTAAACGTTTTATAGTAGTAAATGTGTTTTGCTATAATGCATGCTGTTATGTTTTTTTGTTTAATATCATTTTTTGCGTCCAACCACGACCTGTTGAGGGAGTTGCGGTGGGGCAGGGAGGCTGGGCGGGAGAGGGGCAGGGTGGGGGGGTGATAAAAACTGGCATAATATGGATATTTGGAGGTAAGTAAACAATTTAATTAACAAAACGAATTTCGTAGCGTGCCCTGCATCGCAAAATGCGATGCAGGGCACGCCATGAAATTCGTTTTGTTAATTAAATTGTTTACTAACCTCCTAATTCAAATATCCATATGCCGATTTGTATTTGACAGGAAAATTATGTTGATTATGGAACTATTCTTCAAGATATAAGAATTGGAAAATTCAACAAACATGGCAAACAAACTTTACACAGACGATTACTTTCCAATTTGTTTCCAAATGCAAAAATTGTCCCAGAGAAAATATACATGAGAATTGCAGAAAACAAATCTGTAATCTGCTTAATGCCAACTCTGCGTGAATGTTCTATATTCAATAAAGAAATCCTAAAGTTGGAAAATGAAGAAATTATAAAATTGGAAGCAATAGATAAAATAGAACATGAAGGAATCAGTATTATTTTGAGTGAAAATTGGATTGTTTAGAGAAATCGATAAGTAAAACTGCTGGTTTAGAAAATAATTTACATGCATGTGTAAATTGTGGGGTAAAGTTGTGACGTAATTTGAATGCAGCAAAAGGTTTATAAATGGAGCAATGGGTAAAATTGTTGATTTTGTTAATTATGCAAATAGAGTTGGGATTGAATTTTTGAAAATCAAATTCGATGAAATTGCTAAGTACAACAAGTTAGTCATTGAGCAGCTCGTTTTTTGCTTGTAAAAAATGTGTATGTCTGCAGAAAACAGTTTCCTGTTTGTTTGGCATATGCGGTGACCATTTCTAAATCTCAGGGTTTAAGTGTAGATTGTGCTTTAGTTAACATTGGAAGTACCGTGTTTAAAGAAGGTATGGCATATGTTGCTTTGTCTCGAGTCAGAACTTTATCTGGATTGTACTTAATTGATTTTGATGAGACAAATGTTTGTGCAGATGCAAATTGTGTGAAAGAGTATAATAGGTTAAGAAGAGAATATGCACCCAATTTAGGTCAATATCCAGTAGTTGAAAAGAGTGTGGTAGGTAGAAAAAGAAGATTTGAGAATATCTGTTGTGAAACTCTAGAGAAAGAAAAAAAAAAGTTAAGTTGTGCCTGCAAGCAAAAAGAAAAAGGACAGTCTTGAAGAGAATGTTGGTTATCGGTTTGAAAATAGTTGTGGTGTCAACTGCTATGCTAATGTAGTTGTTAATGTTCTTTTTTTTCTTGAAAGTTTGCAACAGCAAATTGTAGAAAATTGGGACAAAAGATTCTGTTCATTGTTGAATTCTGTTTATCAGAAATGTACTACAGATAAAAGTAAAATACAAAGTGTTTCTGATATTCGAAATGTTTTGGACATATGTTCTGGTTCTACTCAATTTACGCAGAATATTCAGCAAGATTGTCAGGAATTTTAAATGTTTATGCTTGGTGTACTGGAAGATGAAGGTATAGATATTGAAAACCTTTTTGGCCATTCTTATAAATGGCAACATGACTGTCAAAATTGTTTGTTTACATGTAGCACTGACATAGACACTAAGAGATTCCTATATTTGACTTTACCTGACTGTGAATCAGTGTCTTTTAACAATCTAATTAGAGGAGCAAGTCAAAACATGGAGTGTAGCCAATGTAAATCAGAAAAGTCATCAACATTACTTATACAAAGAAAATGCTGCAACATTGTAGAGCTGATGGAAGAAAATTGAAAACTTTACTTTAAAATGTAGTAGCTGGTCAATGTTCAATATCAGGAACACCTTTTGTACTTGTTGCTATTATTTTTCATGATGGACCTTTTACCACATCTGGACATTACATTGTTTATTCAAAATGTTTGAAAGGTTGGATACATTGTAATGATACACAATTAGTTTTTAAGCAACATTTGCCCAAAGAGTTACCAAATTCTTACCTAATATTTTTAAAGGCAAAATTTTAAGATCAACATTTACCCTTTAGGATTACTGCTGTTAAGGTAGATTAGTCTGGTGTTATAGAGTATTTTGTAAGTGAGGGTAAGAAGCTTTAAGGTGATCCTTTTGTTGATATTGAGGCAGTGTAGATGTATCAGGTAATGGATGATATGGGTGTAGCCGGGGACATTCATGATCACTCACGTGGAGGTCTTTTGGATTTTTTGTAGTTGTTGTAGGTGTTTGCCTGCAATTCATGTGTAGAGTGTTTTGCCACAGTGTAGTCTGCAGCTGATGAGGGCCTGTGTCACTGTTCTTCTTCTTTTGGTTAGGATCCACTTGTAAATGTTGCGGAGCATGTGCAGGGTGTTATAGCAGTACGAGGAGACAGTGTAGACTTACACATGGAGAGGGTTGAACCCTATGTTGTGGACATGGTTGGTAGGTGTTAATACTGTTCACAGTGCAGTCAGGTAGCAGGAGTTGTCTGAGGCTGAGGGGGTGGATCTGAGGATGAGTACATTCATCTTGTGCCAGTTTGTGTTTACAGTGCTGCTCTTTATTTAGTTGGTGACGTCCTTCATTGTGTCTTGGAGGTTGCTTTTGGTGGTATGTGGCTTCTGGGTGAGGAAGAGGATGAGTTGGGTGTTCTTTGTGTAGGAGATGTTGTTGAAGTTGTGATGCTGGGCTACTTGTGTTAGGGTGGTCATGTAGATGTTGAACATTGTCGGACTGATGGATGAGTCCTGGGGGACCTGTAGATGATGTTGGTGGTTTTGGATAAGAAGGTTGGGAGGCGGACATTCAGGATTACTATTGAACAACTTCCAAACAAAGGACTTGATGCATACTATTTGGCCATAAGGAAAAGTGTGTAAAACCATTAAGGAGTTTTTGCTCTGTAGTTTGTCAGCATATATTTGTAAATAACATTATTTACAGTGTAAGAAAATTAATTATAATGTTTTGTTATTTTATGATTGTTTCAGATGTCTCATATTTACGTAAGAAATTGCTCTTAGAAAAAAACATTTAAGATATGTTTTATTTCTATTTTTTATATTGTTATTGAGAATGTTGACTGGGTTTTTTAAAGATATCCTTATGGATTGTCTTTTTTTTGCCCGCTGTTATGTGATGAGTACTATTGAACTCACTGTTTATAGTGAAGTTCAATATATTCTGAGAACAGCAAAAAAGGCAAATTATTTTGTGTTGTAAAATATATATTCTAACTATGTATTTTTTTTGTATCTTCCACAGGTGATAATTTTATAATATATTATTTTTTTATTACTTATTATGCTTAAGGGAAGGCCAATTTTATGGCCAACAATTCCCTCCCTGCCACTGTATAATTTTACTCCGCAGGTAGTCATTCTTTAGAATAAAAGGCCACTGGATGTAATTGACCATCTTGAGGGTCTCTCTGAGAAAGGACCCCTCATACAGCCACTTGAGAAGCATCAGCTTCCACAAAAAAGGCGAATCTGGATCCGGATGTTTCAAGATAGGGGCGGTAAAAAACTTTTGTTTTAGGTATATGAAAGCTTGAGCTGTATCTTCTGTCCATACAAAGGTCTGTCCCTTTTGTAACAATTTGGTAAGAGGTACGACTGTTTCAGCAAAATGAGGAATAAATCGCCTGTAAAAGTTTGCAAACCCCAGAATCTTTTGGATATCTTTTACCGACTTGGGTTCTGACCATTGTTTAATGGCAGTGACGTTTTTTGGATCCATCATTATGCCAGTTGGAGACAAACAATAACCAAGAAAATCCACTGTATCTGTATTAAAGATACATTTCTCTAATTTAGCAAATAACAGATTTTCTTGCAACTTTGCTAAAACTGCTCTCACATGCTGCGTATGTTCTTCTCTGTTTTTAGAATAAATAAGGATGTTGTCTATGTAGACGATTACACAAACATCAAGAAATTTGTGCAAAACCTCATTTATGAAATATTGAAATGCCGCCGGAGCATTACATAACCCAAAGAGCATGACCGTATATTCAAATAAGCCAAATTTAGTTTTAAAGGCAGTTTTCCACTCATCATTTTCTTTTACCCTAACCAAATGGTACGCCCCCCTTAGGTCAAGTTTTGTATAAATAGTGGAATGACGCAATTGGTCAAGGAGGACTGGTATCGGGGGCAATGGGTACTTGTTTTTTATGGTTGCCTTGTTCAATCCGCGATAGTCAATGCAAGCGCGAAGAGAACCATCTGGTTTCAGGATAAAAAAAAGTGGCGAGGACACAGGGGAGGTTGAGTGTCTTATGAATCCAAAGGCTTGAAGATCATCTAGATAGGTTCTTAAATACTTTGTTTCTTGTTCTGAAAGAGCGTATACCCTACTACTGGGTAAAGGAGCTCCGGGTATCAAGTTTATGCGACAATCATATGTTCTGTGCGGAGGAAAGGAGGAGGCTTTAACAGGATCAAAATCGTCCTTAAAATCTCGGTATTCTGGTGGAATGTCAAAAGAGGATTTCGCAACACTTGCGCAATGCACAACTGTCATGGAGTCATCAGGAGCTTCTTGATAACATGAAGCTCTGCAAAAGGAAGAGTCTAAAGTCACTGTCTTAGAAGTCCAGATAATCTTAGGGTTATGTGTAAACAACCAAGGCACTCCTAGAATCAGACCAAAATTTGGAGTATCAATTAAGTCAAAACTTATTTTCTCTGTATGCCCGTTTTGACATACCATAATTAAAGAGCCTGTTCTCTTTGTTATCATGTTTAAACAATTAGAGCCTCACCTATATATAAACACATCCACATCAAAAACCACCAGGAGTAGGGACCCCTCCTTGTTAATGTCCCCAGGGATTTGTCAATGACATAGATCCAAAGGTTAGGATGTGTGTAAATACCAAAAATCACACAGGACCACTCTTACTTCATCCACCAAAAAAGTGTGAAAGATAGAGAGAGTACCTCACGGTAGCACCACCCGAGGGGGTTCCCGGTTAGTAATTACCGGTATACCCACTTCTCATCATTGGCCACTCTCTCTATGTGAAAAGACAAAAGTGCACTAAGAAAGATAATAGTGCAGACGTGAGAATAGTGATGTGAAAAAACACAAATAGTGACAAACGTCTCACCACTAACACATAATTTGCAGTGTACAGAGAAGATGTACAGACCCCTAACCAAACACACAAATAATATATAAAAGTGTGGTAGGGTTATGCTTGCTTTACCGTTTTATTCTGATGCAGCAGAACCCCACTTCTTAAAAATGGTAAATATGTACCATAACTCTTTTCAATCTCAAGCCGACATGTTTCATCGCTGCTAATTTAGCGATTTCATCAGGGCAATGAGGGGTACAAAGTTCTCAGCCTTTTCATGAAGTTTATGGACCTGTGTGAGGAATAAAAAGGAGAGACGCAGAAAGTGCGTCATTCAAACCCCTACATATGGGGCATCACTGGAGCAGATTGTTAATGACACGCAATTTAAAGTAAATTTACCTTGAGGGTGCTACGTTAGCACATACCAGCACCACTCAAACGGGGGCACCGTGTTAAGCATCCACGTGTCCCAACATGTGACCGACAATAATCACAGCCACCTGTACACATGGGGAAACAAAGATTGCACACGTTCACCCTGATGTTTCCATAGATACAGGTTGCTGTCACGTTATAGCCAGTGTGGAATAAGCTACTCTAGTCTTAATAAACACGACCACTTGGTCCACCACCCATTCCAGGGGAGACATATCCGTATGCCAACAAGGGTTGTTAGAGGGAAGCTCCCGCTTAATGCTCTATTTGAAATTAGAACTTCAATTGTGCGTGCGCGGCCACCACCTCACATATATTGAGGCATTTTACTCTTGGCGGTATAGACATGACACCCTTCCCAATAACATCAGCAGACATGAAACCCTTCTCAATAGCACACGCGGTCAGCCCCCCAGCCTCCTTACTGTCGCCGAGTCCCTCCGGCGCTTCCGACGATCCACGCATCCCTTCACTGCCGAGATGCGGAAGTAGCCGGTGGAGGGACGCGACTCCGCCCCCCACGTCAACGTGAGGTGCGGCCATCTTGGAATGGGTTCGAAACGAACCAGAACTGCAACAAAGTGGTTGGGCTACAGCGATCTTCATGGCCCATGACTGCTATCAGAGTCTAGCCCTTTCTAAAAATGCAAGCAAGGGAACTTAATTGAGGCTGTCTTTTTAGATCAACCACCTCTAGACTGATTTAGAAATCGACAGTGAAGCATATAAAAATTCTGGCTTAGTTATGAAGTAGACAGGTGTTTGGTAATACAACTCTGTAGTTACCAGATACTTTATAGGCGCCTGATATTAATACCCAGTCCCCCTTTGATGGTATTAGATAAACCTTCGCAAGGTAGGCAATTGTGGGTTCTAGCACATAGACCGTAGTGTTTCAAAGGAAGTGCCTATTTGTGATACATATGTGAAGGAGATGGAGGTGGTGGAGGCGAGGGCAATTACACTCAGGTGCTATATCTAGAGCCATTATGTTGGTTTTGGCAGTGAGGAAAATGGAGGGGAGGCGAAAACAGAGCCCTATTATCGCCTGCTAACCCTATTCCATTCAATATTTTCATTAAGACCCTCATGGTCTGCCTTCTCCAGAAAAATCCATTTTGCTTCTTTCCTTGCTAGAATGCTTTCCAGGTTGTGACTGTCACCCACCACCTTCTCCAAAACAGTCCACCTCAGATTTTTGGGGTCATGTCCAGTGACACTGAAATGTTGTACCAAGCGGGTTGTTAACTTCTTAGCTTTTATAGTACTGAGATGCTCCTGTATTCTTATCTTGACCTTGCGCGTGGTGAGACCGATATAGTAAAGGCCACAACTGCACATGAGTCTGTAGATGACGTGTGTCGTGTTGCAGTTGCTAAACCTGTTAAGGAACCAGGTTTTGCCCCCCCGCAAAATTACACTTTTTGTTGGTGTGGTGAGCCCACAAACTGAGCAACTGCCGCATGGATAATGTCCAGAAGGAACAGTACTCGTTTTGGCCGTGTTGTGGTTACGGGTGTGTACCAATTTGTCTCGCAGGTTGGAGGCTCTTTTAAATGCAAAGCGTGGAATTGGCATTTTGTGGTCCCTTGTGTCAAGTATCGACCAATGTTTCTTTATTATCTGTCTTATTTTGGTAGAAAAGGGGTCAAAAGTGGTGACAACAGGGAGGCATGGTTGCTTCTCTTTGCTGTTACGCTCCAACAAAACATCACGTGGGGTGTTAAAAGCCCTCTTCTGTGCATGTTTAATCACTCTGGTAGGGTATTCCCGTTGTTTCAGTTTAGTGACCAACTCAGAGGATTGTTCCACAAAAGTCTCTGTGGACGAGCAGGTGGTTTACCTTGATGTTGACATTACAGTGTCCGATTCTCAATTGGTCACAAGTGTGCACCACAAAAGTACGGATAGGAATTCCCTCCTTCACTACCACTCTTTCCATCCCAGATCCCTCCGGGACAATCTCCCGGTGGGCCAGTTTTTGAGGTACAGGCGGAACTGCTCGTCCACAGAGACTTTTGTGGAACAATCCTCTGAGTTGGTCACTAAACTGAAACAACGGGAATACCCTACCAGAGTGATTAAACATGCACAGAAGAGGGCTTTTAACACCCCACGTGATGTTTTGTTGGAGCGTAACAGCAAAGAGAAGCAACCATGCCTCCCTGTTGTCACCACTTTTGACCCCTTTTCTACCAAAATAAGACAGATAATAAAGAAACATTGGTCGATACTTGACACAAGGGACCACAAAATGCCAATTCCACGCTTTGCATTTAAAAGAGCCTCCAACCTGCGAGACAAATTGGTACACACCCGTAACCACAACACGGCCAAAACGAGTACTGTTCCTTCTGGACATTATCCATGCGGCAGTTGCTCAGTTTGTGGGCTCACCACACCAACAAAAAGTGTAATTTTGCGGGGGGGCAAAACCTGGTTCCTTAACAGGTTTAGCAACTGCAACACGACACACGTCATCTACAGACTCATGTGCAGTTGTGGCCTTTACTATATCGGTCTCACCACGCGCAAGGTCAAGATAAGAATACAGGAGCATCTCAGTACTATAAAAGCTAAGAAGTTAACAACCCGCTTGGTACAACATTTCAGTGTCACTGGACATGACCCCAAAAATCTGAGGTGGACTGTTTTGGAGAAGGTGGTGGGTGACAGTCACAACCTGGAAAGCATTCTAGCAAGGAAAGAAGCAAAATGGATTTTTCTGGAGAAGGCAGACCATGAGGGTCTTAATGAAAATATTGAATGGAATAGGGTTAGCAGGCGATAATAGGGCTCTGTTTTCGCCTCCCCTCCATTTTCCTCACTGCCAAAACCAACATAATGGCTCTAGATATAGCACCTGAGTGTAATTGCCCTCGCCTCCACCACCTCCATCTCCTTCACATATGTATCACAAATAGGCACTTCCTTTGAAACACTACGGTCTATGTGCTAGAACCCACAATTGCCTACCTTGCGAAGGTTTATCTAATACCATCAAAGGGGGACTGGGTATTAATATCAGGCGCCTATAAAGTATCTGGTAACTACAGAGTTGTATTACCAAACACCTGTCTACTTCATAACTAAGCCAGAATTTTTATATGCTTCACTGTCGATTTCTAAATCAGTCTAGAGGTGGTTGATCTAAAAAGACAGCCTCAATTAAGTTCCCTTGCTTGCATTTTTAGAAAGGGCTAGACTCTGATAGCAGTCATGGGCCATGAAGATCGCTGTAGCCCAACCACTTTGTTGCAGTTCTGGTTCGTTTCGAACCCATTCCAAGATGGCCGCACCTCACGTTGACGTGGGGGGCGGAGTCGCGTCCCTCCACCGGCTACTTCCGCATCTCGGCAGTGAAGGGATGCGTGGATCGTCGGAAGCGCCGGAGGGACTCGGCGACAGTAAGGAGGCTGGGGGGCTGACCGCGTGTGCTATTGAGAAGGGTTTCATGTCTGCTGATGTTATTGGGAAGGGTGTCATGTCTATACCGCCAAGAGTAAAATGCCTCAATATATGTGAGGTGGTGGCCGCGCACGCACAATTGAAGTTCTAATTTCAAATAGAGCATTAAGCGGGAGCTTCCCTCTAACAACCCTTGTTGGCATACGGATATGTCTCCCCTGGAATGGGTGGTGGACCAAGTGGTCGTGTTTATTAAGACTAGAGTAGCTTATTCCACACTGGCTATAACGTGACAGCAACCTGTATCTATGGAAACATCAGGGTGAACGTGTGCAATCTTTGTTTCCCCATGTGTACAGGTGGCTGTGATTATTGTCGGTCACATGTTGGGACACGTGGATGCTTAACACGGTGCCCCCGTTTGAGTGGTGCTGGTATGTGCTAACGTAGCACCCTCAAGGTAAATTTACTTTAAATTGCGTGTCATTAACAATCTGCTCCAGTGATGCCCCATATGTAGGGGTTTGAATGACGCACTTTCTGCGTCTCTCCTTTTTATTCCTCACACAGGTCCATAAACTTCATGAAAAGGCTGAGAACTTTGTACCCCTCATTGCCCTGATGAAATCGCTAAATTAGCAGCGATGAAACATGTCGGCTTGAGATTGAAAAGAGTTATGGTACATATTTACCATTTTTAAGAAGTGGGGTTCTGCTGCATCAGAATAAAACGGTAAAGCAAGCATAACCCTACCACACTTTTATATATTATTTGTGTGTTTGGTTAGGGGTCTGTACATCTTCTCTGTACACTGCAAATTATGTGTTAGTGGTGAGACGTTTGTCACTATTTGTGTTTTTTCACATCACTATTCTCACGTCTGCACTATTATCTTTCTTAGTGCACTTTTGTCTTTTCACATAGAGAGAGTGGCCAATGATGAGAAGTGGGTATACCGGTAATTACTAACCGGGAACCCCCTCGGGTGGTGCTACCGTGAGGTACTCTCTCTATCTTTCACACTTTTTTGGTGGATGAAGTAAGAGTGGTCCTGTGTGATTTTTGGTATTTACACACATCCTAACCTTTGGATCTATGTCATTGACAAATCCCTGGGGACATTAACAAGGAGGGGTCCCTACTCCTGGTGGTTTTTGATGTGGATGTGTTTATATATAGGTGAGGCTCTAATTGTTTAAACACTGTACGAGTGGGGGGCTGCCTTACCTATCCCTTTCCCCCTATACCCCCAAGTGATTGTTCTCTCTTTGTTATCATACCTGATGATAACGCTGAGCCATCTACTGCACATACTGCTTCAGGTTGAGTTTTATATTCTGTAGGAAACTGTAAATCCTGAGCTAATTTTATATCCATAAAATTCCTAGTAGCTCCTGTAGCTAATAAGACTGGTAATGACTGTATCAACTGAGTACTGATTATTAGAATAATCTGAATAACGAAATGTCTAGAAATGTCTAGGAATTCGTGGAACCACATTCGCTAAAGAGTGGGAGATCCTATTCTTAACCTTACTTGTGCAAGCGACCTCCGTTCTTGACAAGTGAATTAGTTTTCCTGCTCTACAGATGAAGTGACCAGGGAGTTAGTCTTTTTAGGCACTTTAGGTTTAACAGGACATTCTCTGGCGAAATGTCCAGAACGAGCACAATATAAACATAGATTCAACTTTCTTCTACTATCTTTCTCTTCCGTTGATATGGGGCCCTTTATTGTTCCTAATTGCATGGGTTCTGGTTCAGGCAGTTTACTGTCTATTTCTTTTTTCTCACGTTTAAAGACTGAGAACCTAGGCTCAAACCGACTTTTGTCACCCTTTTGTTCTCCTAACTGGTGGTCTAATTTCACAACTAAGTCCACAAATTCTGAGTATTCATCTGGTAAGTCTACGATATGTGCCAAGGCATCTTTTAAATCATCGCGTAATCCTCTATTAAATAGAGAGGTATGCTTTTCTTCGGGCCATTGGGTTTCGGTCAACAATCTGTTAAATGCCATAATATACGATAACAAATCTTTGTTCCCTTGCTTTAAATTCAGAAGGTCATTATCCCTTGCCTGAACATAAGTGTGTCTAGCAAACAACTTAGTCATATTTCTTTTAAAGTTAGACCAGTCATGTAAAATTGGGTCATTTCAGTCAATATATGGCATGGACCAATTAGCTGCCCGTCCTCCTAAATAAGAAAGCACGAAAGCTACTTTAGTTGCATCATTTGAAATAACTGAGGTTTGCATATAAAATGAAACTGACATTGACTTATAAAAACTTCAAACTTATCGCTGTCACCAAAGAAGCGTTCAGGAGCAGAAAGTGGCACAACATTAGGAACAGCTCCAGTAACTTGCAGGGGTGTAGCTGTAGTTTCCGCTATTGTAAATGTGTTTGTAGTTTTACTTTTATTCTTCTTTCCACTGGTATGAGCAAAAGTTGAAGAAAAAGGCTCATCCCAAAGAGATTTCCTAGGTTTATAACGCACAACTTCCTGTTGTAACCAATGATTTCTTGTTTTAGTCTATCTATTTCTAATTGCATTCGTTGCAACATCACAGTTACCGAAGCATTTCTTTCCACATCTTCTTCAAGAGCCTGCGCCATTGCCAGACCATCAATTTTATCATTTTCGTCTTCCATGTCTTTTCAGTAGAACTTTTGTTTTGTAAAGGCTTGCGCTTCTGTTAAGTCCTCCACTCACCTAAAAAATCCAGGTAGTTCTACTTGAAAGATGTGAAGATTATTCTCATCCACCCTCTAGACTCTAATCCCAAATGACTGAACTGTACTACAGTCAAAAGAGATCACAGCCCCAAGGGAAGGGGGAATTGGAGAAAATAATAACCAGAGAGAAACACTCCCAAGCAGAATTCTTCTTGTGGTTAGGCGACTGCCTAATCTAGGAATGTGTTTCTGAGTTAAACAAAAGGATATGAGCGTTTTAACATAACATCATCATCAGCATTTACCTTGACAAAATAACTCTATATGTATAAACTAGAATGTATCTGCTGTACCTTCCAGTCTGGTTCTTAAAATCACCAGCCTTGGTATAATGAATAATGACTCTGGATTAGTGCTAACACCGAGCCTCTGTCTATTGATCAGTTATGAAAGCAAAACTCAGTGCTGCGTGTTATAAACATAATCTAAATGACTGAATCTAAGCAAGATGAGCTTCAAGGGTTAAAGTCCTTCCAGAGTAACAATGTTCTGGTATAGCCCTTGAAATGTTATTAATGGTTTTCTGTATTTAGTCCCCAAACTCTCTCTTTCATTGTCGCGACCGACGAAAGTCTGTAACTCAAGGATTGTCCATAAATTTAAAAAAAGGCTTTAGAAATAAAATGCAGTGTCTTTAAAGTCCTTTCTCAATGTGCATTGGATTAATAAACAGAGTCTGTTCACTTACTTGTTTTCCGTAGTTAAAAAGAAATCCCTCATTAATGCGTGAACTGTCCTGACCTATTCTTTCTTTTGTTTCTGACAGGAAAGGAAAATGTGAAGGGCACCGGAAATCAGCAGCGCAGCTTTGCTACAGAGGGAAGGAATAAACTGCAGAACCAGAACCAGGGTGAAGGAGGCAGCTGCATCGTCAAAGGGAGCAAAGGAAGCCATTGGAGGTGAGTAGAAGGTGAAAATGAGCGCAAGCACATTTCTGCCGAGGAGCCCGGTATTTATAGGAAACCAGAGGGTGGGGTTGGATCATTGTAAAGGGAACGTTGACACATGACTAAGCTCACTTAACTGTCAGCTCAAACCACGTGATGCACGTGCAACTCAATGTAAGCTCAAGAATGTTCAAATACATCATGTGCATAGAACGCCCAACCAAACAAGCACTGATAACCACAAAGACAGTTAATCAATTACAAGGAAAAGTCCAATGAGCACATCAAGATTGTGAATACAAGAATACCAAAGCAACAAGATTAACCATGAATTTTCTCATCACATAACATGACTAAGGATAGTTAGACTATAAGATGGGGTGAGTTGCGACTAGCATGAGAAACAGTATTTCCTATATACTGGAGTTCCTAACACCCGTTATGGATGCCCCCTCTCTCCCTTATTTTTTGCATTGGCACTCGAACCCCTCGCAGCATGGATCCATAAGGCAGTGATGATCCGTGGTCTACGGGGGTCGGCAGACTGGGAAGATTGTATCTCCGTGTATGAGGACAGCATCCTCCTATACCTCACATCCCCCAAAAGATCCTTTATTACTGTATTTGACATCTTGGTACATAGAGAAAGAGTGGTCCCTGTACACAACACACAATATTAAAAGGAATATAATTATTAATACATATTAGAGACAAAATTATCACACTGTTATTTAATCACAATGTGCTTTTCAACTGGATACAGTACATCATTTGTAATCATACGATTGTAATAGTGCCCCATGAGTGGGAAGGGTGGGTGGGAAGGACAGTGATGTGAGGAAAGGGATGTGCAAAGTTGGTCATTCATGCAAATAAGCAATTAATGCATCATAAAGTATATACAACATATCTGGCTTAGGAAGAATAGCCAGTAGCACAATCAAAGCAATCAATGCTCAATACAATGTCAAATAACCGGCAGCATATATATAACTATATTTAATGCTGGAAGCGCAAGCTGGTTCAAGTTGGTATCCGTTGACGTTTCGACCCCCAATTTTTGGGTTAGGTACACATAAGAACTTAAAGCAGGGTCTTCATCAGGACGTAGGGAGTGAAGCGGTGCGAGTTATTCTATAAGAAAGGGAGTTAAATGAGTAAATAATGCATACAAAAGTTAAAACGCGCACTCAAGGGCGCTAAACTGAACAGTATAAATTAATTACTTAATTACCATGGGCGTTGGCGAATGAAGGGTGAAATAACTACACACAACTGACTGATACAATAAATTATCAGTGGTTGAATATGCGAAGAATCAACACTCACTTCACAGGGAGCTAAATGTATTGTCTCATGTACTAATGTAGCTGAGAGTCGATGCCATTACAGTCATCATAGTCCTAGAGAAATCAGTGGGCTAAAGGAGTCTAATATACAAATATACAAGGAGGATTGGTTATACAGAGGATTAATGACAATTGAAAATGCGAGAATTAACATAACACAACTTACGTTGTTCAAATTGGCCGCGTGTCACAGAAAAGAAACACAGCCGCGGTCTCAGTATTCTGTGGATGCAATAATAGAAAGTATAGAGCATCTAGTGCCTATCTATGTGGCCACTATAATATAATGAACATTAGTACACACTAGCCCAAGATCCTACCTTCAGGCCAAAATGGAATAGATTACAACAGTTTTCTTTAAGGCGTAGTCGCTGCACATCAAGGAGAAGAGACGGGGAGCCACATCCACGGTCTCCGTTATCTAAAACAATTATGGAAAAGGAAACTGTAACGCTAGCTTGTAGCACACCGAAAATGCCGGATACACATAATTATAATTCAATCAATCAATCAATCAGGAGTTTGTTAAAGCGTGACTACTCACCCGTAAGGGTCTGAAGGCGCTAGGGATGTGGGGGGGGGGGGGGTGCAGGTTCCATTCCATCAAGGAGGGGGTCTGTCGAAGAGCCAGGTTTTGAGGTTTCTTGCGAAGATGGGGAGCGATGTTGTCTGTCTGAGGTGGAGCGGAAGGGCGTTCCATGCTTTGGCCGCGAGGAAGGAGAAGGAGCGGCCTCCCGATCTGGTCTTTCTGGTGCGGGGGACCACGGCGTAGGAAAGCTGGGCTGATCGTAGGGTCCTTTGGGGTGCGTGGAATTTGAGTCGGCTGTTCAGGTATGCTGGTCCGGTGCCGTGGAGGGCCTTGTGTGCGTGGGTGAGCATCTTAAAGGTGATTCTCGCCTCGACGGGGAGCCAGTGGAGTGTGTGCAGGTGCTGGGAGATGTGGCAGTGTTTTGGCAGGTTGAGGACCAGTCTTGCGGCGGCGTTCTGGATGTTCTGTAGCTTGCGGATGAGGTTTTTGTTTATTCCGGCGTAGAGTGCGTTGCCGTAGTCGAGTCTGCTGGTGACCAGGGCGTGAGTGACTGTCTTTCGGTGTTCGAGGGGGATCCATTTGAAGGTCTTACGAAGGAGGCGGAGGGTGTGGAAGCAGGAAGATGAGACAGAGTTGATCTGGCGGTCAATTTTGAGCTCGGAGTCCAGGATGATTCCCAGGTTGCGTGCGTGGTCTGTGGGGGTTGGCGGGTTTCCGAGGGCGGTGGGCCACCAGGTGTCGCTCCAGGCGTCGGGGTTTGGTCCCATGATGAGTACTTCTGTTTTGTTGGTGTTTAGTTGAAGGCAGCTGTTTTTCATCCATTTGGCGACGGCTTCCATGCCTTCTCGAAAGTTGCGTCTGGCAGTGTTGGGCTCGTTGGATAGGGAGAGGATGAGCTGGGTGTCGTCTGCATATGACACGATGTTGAGTCAGTAGGTTCTGAAGATGGGGGCAAGTGGAGCCATGTAGACGTTGAAGAGCGTCGGGCTGAGGGAGGAGCCCTGGGGGACTCCGCAGGTGATCGGTATGGGGTCCGAGAGGAAAGTGGGGAGTCTGACCCACTGCATCCTGCCGGAGAGGAAGGAGCAGATCCAGTCGAGGGCCTTGTCCTGGATTCCTGCATCGTAGAGTCTGCGTATTAGGGTGCGGTGGGAGACTGTGTCGAACGCCGCTGATAGGTCGAGGAGGATGAGGGCTACTGTTTCTCCTTTGTCCAGTAAGGTGCGGATGTCGTCTGTTGCGGCGAGGAGGGCGGTTTCCGTACTGTGTTTTTTTCTGAAGCCGGATTGGGAGGAGTTGAGGATGTTGTGTTCTTCAATGAATGTGGCGAGTTGGCTGTTGATGGCTTTCTCGATGACTTTCGCTGGGAACGGGAGCAGGGAGATGGGTCTGTAGTTTTTGAGGTCGGTGGGGTCTGCTGAGGGTTTCTTTAGGAGGGGGTTGACCTCGGCGTGTTTCCAGTCGTCGGGGAACGAGGCGGTCCCCAGGGAGCGGTTGATGGTTTGGCGGAGCATGGGTGCGATGGTGTTGGCGGCTCTGTTGAAGATGTGGTGGGGGCAGGGGTCCGTGGAGGACCCTGAGTGGATTGACTTCATTGTCTTCAGTGTGTCTTCGGTGTTGAGGGCTGTCCAGTCATCAATCGCTGGTTTCCGGGTGTCGGGAGTGGTTGGTGAGGGTTCAGTGTGTTGGTTGTCTTCGTCGAAGTTGTCGTAGATGCTCTTGAATTTGTGGTGGAAAAAGATGCTGAGTTTGTCGCAGAGGTCTTGTGAGGGAGGGATGTCGGTAGACTCGCTGGTGGGTTGGGCGAACTCCTTGATGATGCTGAAGAGTTCCTTGCTGTTGTGTGCGTGGGTGGAGATTCTGTCTTGAATCGCTTTTTTCCTCGTTTCTCTGATGAGTTGATGGTGGGCGTTGGTGGCGGCTCTGAAGTTGTTGTGGGCTTCTGTGGATTTGGTGTTTCTCCAGGCCTTTTCAAGGTGGCGGCATGTGCGCCTGGACTCTCGAAGTTTGGTGGTAAACCATCTGGCTTTCTTGGCACGGGTATTGTTTTTCTTGAGGGGGGCAATGGTGTTGGTGCTGTCCGAGATCCATCTATGCAGGGTTCGGGCTGCGGTGTTGGGGTCATCGTTTTCCGCGATGGTTGGGGTGGAGTTGTTGAGTGAGGAGGTGAGCTGGTCATCGGTGATTTTGGTCCAGTTTCTTTGTGGAAGCAGGTGCTGGTGTCTGTGGATGGTGGGTGTTCTGAAGATGAAGTGGACGCAACGATGGTCGGTCCATGGGAGTTTGGTGGTGTGGCTGAAAGTGATGGAGTTTCCTGTAGTGAAGAGGGGGTCGAGGGTGTGTCCTGCTGAGTGCGTGGGCTCGGTCACGATCTGGCGGAGTCCAATGTTGTGGAGGTTGTCCAGGAGGGATGTGGTGTTGGGGTCCAGTTGATTGTCGAGGTGGAAGTTGAGGTCTCCCAGCAGGGGGTAGTTGGTGGATGCGATGGCCTGCGGGGATATAATGTCCGTGATGGAGTTGGCGAAGGGTCCGCGGGGTCCAGGGGGTCGGTAGATGAGGGTTCCTCGGAGGGCGGCGGTGGGGCTGGCCAGTATCTTGAAGTGAAGGTGTTCCATCAGTTCTGTGGACTCGTCAGGGAGTGTGCTCAGGCTGAGCCTGGATTTGCGGACGATGGCGATTCCTCCTCCTGGGTGGATGGGGCGGTCCTTCCTGGAGATCTTGTATCCTTGGGGGATGGCGATGGCGATGTCCGGTCCCGAGGTGGTGTTGGTCCAGGTTTCGGTGAAGAATGCTACGTCTGGGGTGGTGCTGTCGAGGAGGTCCCAGATTTCTGTTGCGTGTTTGTGGAGGGATCGGACGTTGAGGAGGATGCATTGCAGGGTCTTCGGTTCGGTTGTGTTCTTGTGGGCGGGTTGTGCTGGATCGGTGTTCTTGGCGGTGCTGCAGGTGTGCCGGCAGCGGTGACAGCTGAAGGGTCCATGGGTGTCGGCTGGTGATGCTAGCTTGCAGTTGTTGTTGCAGCCTGGGTTGAGTGCGTGGAGTGCTGCTGGGTCGTAGCGTTGGCGGGGCGGAGGTCCAGGGTTCCTGGTGCTGGTTGCAGACGTGTATAGACGTGCTTGCCTTTGACGCGCCTTCGGTGCACCAGCGGCGCGCCCGCAGCCCGCGGCCGTGGCCGCCATTACGTAGGGGTCGGGGAGGGCTGGACAGCTGGGAGGCGGGGAGGGGAGCTGGATTGGGCTGGTCGTGCTGGGGGGAGGGGTCGCGGGGGCAGCAGCGGCGGGGAAAGGTAAAGGGAGGAAAGAAGGGATAAAGAAAAAAGGGAAAATAAGCAGAAATAAGGCACAAAAGAGCAGAGATGCAGAAAAGAGCAGAAAGTTGAAAGATAGAAAGGGTAAAAAACGAGTGAAGGACCAGAGGGAGAGAAAGGGAAAATGGGCAGAAATAAGGCACAAAAGAGCAGAGGTGCAGAAAGGTGAAAGATAGAAAGGGGAAAAAAACGAGTGAAAACGAGTGAAGGAGCAGAGGGAGAGAAATGGAGAATGGGCAGAAATAAGGCGCAAAAGAGCAGAGGTGCAGAAAGGTGAAAGATAGAAAGGGGAAAAAAACGAGTGAAGGAGCAGAAAGAAAGAAAGGAGACAGAGGTCCACTGGACCTCCAGGGATGAGGCGCAGGGAAACCTGCGGGTGGAGGAGGGCCTCAATCACCAACACTGAAGAGTGCAGGGGCAGGGGCACCTCACTTAATGGTGGAGCTGCGAGGGTGGGAGAGCAATTTCACTGACAATGAGTCAGTGGTCTTGCTCGCCTGTCCCCGCAGTGGCCGCCATTAAGTAGGGGTCGGGGAGGGCTGGACAGCTGGGAGGCGGGGAGGGGAGCTGGATTGGGCCGGTCGTGCTGGGGGGGAGGGGTCGCGGGGGCAGCAGCGGCGGGGAAAGGTAAAGGGAGGAAAGAAGGGATAAAGAAAAAAGGGAAAATAAGCAGAAATAAGGCACAAAAGAGCAGAGATGCAGAAAAGAGCAGAAAGGTGAAAGATAGAAAGGGTAAAAAACGAGTGAAAACGAGTGTAGGACCAGAGGGAGAGAAAGGGAAAATGGGCAGAAATAAGGCACAAAAGAGCAGAGGTGCAGAAAGGTGAAAGATAGAAAGGGGAAAAAAACGAGTGAAAACGAGTGAAGGAGCAGAGGGAGAGAAAGGGAGAATGGGCAGAAATAAGGCGCAAAAGAGCAGAGGTGCAGAAAGGTGAAAGATAGAAAGGGGAGAAAAACGAGTGAAGGAGCAGAAAGAAAGAAAGGAGACAGAGGTCCACTGGACCACCAGGGATGAGGCGCAGGGAAACCTGCGGGTGGAGGAGGGCCTCGATCACCAACACTGAAGAGTGCAGGGGTAGGGGCACCTCACTTAATGGTGGAGCTGCGAGGGTGGGAGAGCAATTTCACTGACAATGAGTCAGTGGTCTTGCTCGCCTGTCCCCGCAGTGGCCGCCATTAAGTAGGGGTCGGGGAGGGCTGGACAGCTGGGAGGCGGGGAGGGGAGCTGGATTGGGCCGGTCGTGCTGGGGGGGAGGGGCCGCGGGGGCAGCAGCGGCGGGGAAAGGTAATGGGAGGAAAGAAGGGATAAAGAAAAAAGGGAAAATAAGCAGAAATAAGGCACAAAAGAGCAGAGATGCAGAAAAGAGCAGAAAGGTGAAAGATAGAAAGGGTAAAAAAACGAGTGAAAACGAGTGAAGGAGCAGAGGGAGAGAAAGGGAAAATGGGCAGAAATAAGGCACAAAAGAGCAGAGGCGCAGAAAGGTGAAAGATAGAAAGGGGAAAAAAACGAGTGAAAACGAGTGAAGGAGCAGAGGGAGAGAAAGGGAGAATGGGCAGAAGTAAGACGCAAAAGAGCAGAGGTGCAGAAAGGTGAAAGATAGAAAGGGGAGAAAAACGAATGAAGGAGCAGAAAGAAAGAAAGGAGACAGAGGTCCATTGGACCACCAGGGATGAGGCGCAGGGAAACCTGCGGGTGGAGGAGGGCCTCGATCACCAACACTGAAGAGTGCAGGGGCAGGGGCACCTCACTTAATGGTGGAGCTGCGAGGGTGGGAGAGCAATTTCACTGACAATGAGTCAGTGGTCTTGCTCGCCTGTCCCCGCAGTGGCCGCCATTAAGTAGGGGTCGGGGAGGGCTGGACAGCTGCGAGGCGGGGAGGGGAGCTGGATTGGGCCGGTCGTGCTGGGGGGGAGGGGCCGCGGAGGCAGCAGCAGCAGGGAAAGGTAAAGGGAGGAAAGAAGGGACAAAGAAAAAAGGGAAAATAAGCAGAAATAAGGCACAAAAGAGCAGCGATGCAGAAAAGAGCAGAAAGGTGAAAGATAGAAAGGGTAAAAAAACGAGTGAAAACGAGTGAAGGAGCAGAGGGAGAGAAAGGGAAAATGGGCAGAAATAAGGCACAAATGAGCAGAGGTGCAGAAAGGTGAAAGATAGAAAGGGGGAAAAAACGAGTGAAAACGAGTGAAGGAGCAGAGGGAGAGAAAGGGAGAATGGGCAGAAATAATTAAGGGCCTACCTCACAATAAATCGCCAAGGAGTTCCAATCTTGGTATTTGTATTTCAAAAACACACGTGAGCCACATCTGCGGTCTCGATTTCCTAAACGGAAAAAGCAGATCTGGGTCACAAAACTGAACCTTCGTGTGCTCGCAGTGCAGCCACATAAAACCAAATCGGTCTCAATGACTAAAGGTCTACCTTGGAAAGAGGAACAACAGGAGGAACCGAATCCCTTCCTACACAGCGGTGGAGCGCGCGGTGACAAGAGGCATTAGATAAATGCCGGTGCTCCAAAGCATACTGACGCACAATGCGTGAGGCGATAGAAGGCAGACTATGCCGTGGGGGCCTAACGTGCAAGAAACACTAATGTGCCGGAATAAAGGTTAAAGATGTTAAAAACGGGGTAAAGGATATTGGCACTTTGGACTGGAGTCAGTTACCAGAAACTCAGAAGTGATCCATCGAAAGCGCTTGCGCTTGAAATTTTACAAATCACCCACAGCGGACTGGATGAGGGATTCATCTTGGATCAAGAATTTAAAGACCTTAACCAAAGTCACCCACACCTCCCCACGATATATACTCTCCCTAAGGTCCATAAAGATATGAGGGAACCACCAGGACGACCTATTGTATCGGGATGTGGATCGATGCTCGAACCCCTGTGCAAATTTATAGACTTTTTTCCAAAGCCGATTGCGTAGAACACCAAGGCATATCTATGGGACACGACTCAAACAATAAATCCAGTTGATGAAAGACCTTTTGATCCCACACGGCAACTGTTGGTAATGTGCGACATAGTGTCACTCTATACGAGTATTCCGCAACAGGATGCACTGAAAGTCATTGAGAGAGTCCTAGACCAGAGGACTGCACCAGTACCTGTGCCAACTAATTTCATCATAGAACTCCTAAGGATCGCGATGATAAAAAATGTCTTTATGTTTCAGGAAGAATTTTTTCTTCAAATAAAGGGAGTAGCGATGGGGGCAACTTTTTCCCCAGATTTGGCAATAATCTTTATGGACAATTTTGAAAACAGGTTCATTTTCAACGAATGCAATCCCTTCAGTGCCAACCTCGATTTATGGGTCCGATAGATCGATGATGTTTTTAGCATTTGGAACGGGAACATCACTGACCTGACAGCCTTCCATGTATGGCTCAATCAAAGGAATCAGGATATTCAATTCACTCTCCAATCGAATAAAGAACAGATTTCATTTCTTGATATTATGATCTATGCAGACAATACCATACTACAGACCACCTTATATAGGAAACTATATGAGCGAAATTCCCTTCTACAATATGAGAGCCACCACCCAAGGGGATTGAGAGATAACCTACCTGTAGGGCAATATCTCCGGATTTGCAGGAACTGTTCTAGAAAACAGAACTATATGACTGAATCAGAAGATCTAACCAATCGCCTTCTGCAGCGTGGGTATCCAAGTAGACTGGTCAAATGAGCCTGGTACAACCAGCGGGAGAATTTGCTACAACCAAGCGAAAGGAACAGTGGAAATAGCAAACGCATGATCTGCGTAACCACCTTTTCCACAAGGAGCAATGACATAAAAAAGGTCATTAACAAACATTGGCCCCTTGTAGCAGATGACATTAACCAGAATGCCCTTCCTCTACATCCGTTTAGAAGAGCGAAAAACACCAGAGACTTGGTGGTACATTCTTTTTTTATTTCAGTGAAACCACCAACGATTCTATCAATGTGGAATCTCCCTCCAATTTTGGGTCACCATAGATAGGGGTCTTGTGCCGCATGTGCCAATACCATTCAATCGAAAGTATTTATCCATAAAGAGCGAACATTCAACTTGAAATCATACACCAATTGTAACACAAGTAATGTAATCTACTTGATATGTTGTCTATGCGATCAGGTGTATATTGGACAGACACAACAGAAAGTGAAAGCCAGGATCCTGCAACATGGAAGCAGGATCCGTTGTGAGGTACCAGGAGCTCCTTTGGTTGAACATTGCAAAAGCCAGGGACATACTCCTGATGTCCTGAAGTGGATTGTGCTTGAGAAAGTGGTATTAGGTCCAAGGGGTGGCAACATATCCCAAATTCTCAATACACGTGAGTCCAAATGGATGTCCATTCTGGACTCAATAAATAATGGCCTAAACGAAGTAGTCATGCACAAATGGCGATATTAGGATGCTAGTTAAATCCTTTAGGCTATCTGAACATTTGTAAATATAAGTAACGCTGCCAGTATTTTAATGGGAGAAGGGCCTTATGAAGCCAGACCCGGTTGCTTTCACCCTCGTGCCTGAGAGGTGCGTGAATCCGTTTGTTAAAGAACAACCGCATTGGATTATTGAAATAAAATAGCCAATATATTTCTCTTTTGTGCTATTTAAGGTTTTCATTAATTGTTGTGTGTCATGTATTTTACATGTATGTCATTCCGCCCATACCTTCCTGTGTTGAAAAGTGTGCAATGGATTTATCCAACTTGGAGTACTATGTCAACCTACCAAATGATGTATTCACATAATGTAGTGGAGAAGTGTGGCTCAATGATTAGAATGGCAGACCCTGATGCAGAGGTCTAGCCCGGGACCAGGGTTTAATTCCCCGCCTCGGTGGGTCTTGGGCTCAAAATTCCACGGACCTGATAATTCTTGTCTCGGTGCCTATTCCAATCATGGAGTCCCACTCTGCAACTCTGGGCAATAGTTGCTTAATCACCCACAATGGCCCCCACAATGCTAAGGATGCCTGGCCTCCACCTTGGGGGTGCCCAGGAGTGGACGTCTCACAGGGAAAGCCAGGATGGGTTCCACAGCGGTATTCGTACAAGCGCCTTGAGACCCTTGCGGGTGAGTAATGTGCTATACAAGTATCAATTTACATTTACATTTATGTATCATACCAAAATCGATGATGAAGCCTTGTGGGTGGCTAAATGATCTCGCATACACTACCCTGAAAGGTGCGCAATCTAATTGGTATTTCCTACATTAGGGACCTTTGGTCATGCGTTCGCTATTTCCACTGTTCCTCCAACGTCAATACGCTATGGCAGATTCGGAGTGTTTTTTTATTACCTGAAAGTTCGACACGCATTGCAAACAGTGTTGCCCAGTAGCTCCTCCCCTTTTAGGGGGGGTAGGAGCGCACCAGACACGCCCCAGCGTAATTACCTCTTGCATGATGGTTCATGTCATTCATAATTTCTCGCTCGATACTCAATTCAAAGTGTTCATAGCCAGTGCTGTCTTATTTATTTCCAAATCGCATCCTTAGACACGTGTTTCATGATTCCTCAATCGTCAGTAGGAAAAAAAGCAAAGTTCATAGGTTGCAGGGCATGCTGCCTCATCTCTCAGGACCAGTTCCACTCACAGCATGAAGGCGCAGGCTCCCGAGCTCGTCAGCTCAGCGGCTTTAAACTATTAGGGGGGGTGCCTTCATGCTGTGGGTGGAACTGGTCCTGAGAGATGAGGCAGCAAATTATGAACTACATGAACCATCATGCAAGAGGTAATTACGTTGGGGCGTGTCTGGTGCGCTCCCACCCCCCCTAACAGTAGCTCCTTCCCACCTGAATTTTCTCCACTAGAGGACAGGCTACCAAATGGCCACTTCCCTGAAAAAGCTATCTCTCTGATTTACAGAAAACTCATCAATAACATGGACGATCCCCTGCCGTCACTGCGCGAAAAATGGGCTGGAGATGGTATCAAATTAGATGATAAAAACTATCAGGCAGTGGTCTCTTCCCCCAAAACTGTCGCCATCCTGGCGCATCTCCGTCTGGTGCAACTAAAGATTCTGCACAGAATTTATATTACAAGTCTCCAATTGATGCATATGGGTGGTCCGGCAGATGGGTTTTGCAGGAGGGGGTGCACCCAAATGGGCACGTTCATGCACATATTATGGCACCGCAAACCAATCCAGGAATATTGGCGTAAGATACACAAAGTAATGAGCGAAACACTGGAGGTCGAATTTAAGCCAGAAGCCCCTAGATTCCTCCTCAACATCTGGGAACCAACCAACCTTTAACACACATGCCACTCAATGTATCACACTGGGCTGCATGGTCTCCAAGAGAAACATCGCTCAACTTTGGGGGGCATTGCATGCACCCACGGTCACTGATTGGAAGAAAGATCTTGATTGGTGTATGTTTAGGGAAAAGACAGTTTACGCAGCTCGGGGCTGCTCCCGAAAATGGTCAAAGATCTGGGCTCCCTGGAATGATTACCGTGCCAATATATGTACTCCTCCCTGTAATTTTGATTGTGATGATACCCCTCCCTGTGATTGCCAATGCATTATCCTACTATACCTGTATGTATTTTGATTTCATTGTGCTCCCTAATATTGACTTATGTGGAACTGTACCTTTATGTCGAGTTTGTTTAATCAAAAGATGTACAAAAAAAAAAAGATTGTCGGAAGAATTATATTAGATAGGTTGCAGGTTTGGGCGGAGGAGTGTGTAATAATAAGCGACCGACAATATGGCTTCTGCAAAGGCCTCGAAACAATTGAACAGGGTCTTAATTTACATATTCTTTTAGATAAATACACTAAAGCAAAAAGGGAAAAGTTATTTTTAACCTTTGTTGATTTGACAGCGGCATTCAACAGTGTGATTCGTGATAAGCTGTGGCAAATTTTAGAGGGGTTAGGGATGGATATTTTAAAAGTTTCTTTCTTAAAACAGCTTTAATCAAAAGCACAGGCAGGGTACGCTACGGGCTAGATGTAGAATGTACCAAGAACTTAAGAGTGATAAAAGGAGTAAGACAAGGATGTGTCCTTGCTCCTTTTGTTTTCAAACTTTATATAAATGGTTTGAAAACAAATTTGACCCAGGAGTGCAAGGATTTTACAACAGTAGCGAACCGTCCAGATCTCTCTTTGTTGTACGCCGATGACGCGGTTTTAATGGCCTGTAGGCCATTAGGTCTCCAAAGGTGGTTAATTTGTTTGCTAACTTTATGTCAAATTTGGGCCTCACTATAAATTGTTCGTAAACATTTAATATGAACTGTGGGGCAAGAAGCAATAAGAAAATTAACACTCTTTTTATAGAATCAAAGGCGACCGAGCACACAATTTTTTTTTCCTATTTAGGAATTTTATTTGACCAGACGGGGACATGGGTTCAGGCGGTGAAAGCAAGAAAGCTTTGTTTTATTAAATCTTTGATGCCTTTATCTAATTTCAGTAGGAAATTGGGAAAAAGTTTTCCAGTTAAACTGCTTTAGATCTTTAGAGCTATGTGTGTAGCTATTGCCCCTTATCCCACAGGAATATGGCGGTATGCCAATGTAGGCTCATCACAAGTGGTAGAAAATACGATTTTAAGGTTTCTACTTGCAGTGCCAGCACCTCAACACAAGTTTGCCACTTGGAATTAGGCATGCCCCATTTAGAGGACATCATGATCCAGCCAATCTTACTTTGGCATAGAGTGTTGACTGACGAAACTGTTTTTAATCGTCACATCTTGAAGGATGCCTTGGGGATTGATGGGGTCAAATATATAAGGTGGTTAGGGTATGTAAAAATGTCTTTTATTAAATTTGGACATGCAGAATAGTTTATCGACCCAGATTCTATGCGAGAAGTCCCCAGGAAAGAACTTAAAGCTAGTTGTTTGCGTTTTTTGAATGAATGCAGAACCACCTTAGAAAGGGGTAAATCAATGGTTCAAACCCATTATATCATCTTGGCAACTCCAACAATACAACCATATATTTTGTTAATTACTGGAGACTATGAAAGATTTAGATTTAGACGTTTTAGACTGAATATTTTATTTAGATATTTAAGCTTTCCCGAACTGAATGACTGGTTGAAAAATGTATGTAATTGACCATGTGATGACAACTTGGCACAGTCAACTATACATATATTGTTTTTTTGTAAATGTTATACCAGGCTGAGAAGGAAATGGATTGTCCCCGTACTGAGAAAATTTGGCTTGAGACAATGTCAGCCTGCATTTTTGGCGTTACAAACCTTAGATGATGAATATACAATTGCTTCTGTGACAGCTTTAAAAAAAATATTTTTAAATATCGTAAAACCCTTATAGTGTGAATCTAAGAGTTGTATTTGTGTATTAGTTTAACAGAATGTACTGCTGGATTGTGTACTGTACTTTTATGGTCAACTTTTATGTTTACCGAATAAAGTTTTCTGACTGACTGACTATATGATTACTATTACACTTGAATTGTTAACTTTTGTTGCTCATTCATTAATTACTATAGGATTATAAGAAAAATCTTCACCAGAATGGGAGGGAATGATAACTTTGAATGTGAAATAGGAAGGATAGTGTGGTCATTTTTAGTGTAGGCCAGGCAGGGAGCTATATGGAGCTAATGTAGTTAAATGAGAATATGTTGATATTTTTATTTATCGAATATATGTTTTGTGTGTGATTTATGATGGTTTATCTTAAAGAATGTAAATATGGTTATTCCCATTTTAGTCTCTTCATGCAAATATTTTGTACAGTACCAATTCACAAGAGTTCCACAAATATTACACGGTGTGATGTCAATATTGATCTGTACACCACTTTCTCAAGAGCAGGTACTATGCTTATTTCAGGTCAAGTGTTTTCCATTCAATTGCAAATGCTTGCATCCACATACCCTTTGTTTTCTTTTGTTCAGGAAACAGCTTTTATTTACCACACAGTGCCTTTAAAACTCAGGCAGTACTATGAACGAATCATTAACATACATTCCCTTACCATGCAAGTTGTAACAATAACTTGCTTTAAGGAACACATTGTTGGACTGGTGTTGCATTTTAAGTCAAACACCTTCCCTAATGTTGTGCTAACTGAAGTTGGAATCGTAAATTATACTATTTCAAAGCCCAGTGCTTCCCTCAGGCAAGTCGTTGTAACGACTTGTGTGGTAAAGGAACGTGTGGTAATGATTCATTCATTGTATTGCCTGCAGGGTAAAGGCATGTGTGGTAAAAGCATGCGGGGTTCCGTCATACAACCTTTTGTGCTAATGACTCATTTGACGTTTCCTGTTCTGTATCTTAAAATACTGAAGTGAAGTATGTTCTCCAGGTTTTACACTAATGAGGAGGAGATGTGGCTAGAACGCTAGAGCTGCTGACCTTGGAACTCAGGAAGCATGCTTGCATCCTGCCCATGACTCAACATCCTGTAATTTTGGCAAATCAACTAATCTCCAGTGTCAAAAATGTGCACCTTCTGGTGCTCTTGCTATGTGCGCTGATGTCCACTGGCAACGTTTTTCTTACATTAAATGGAACATAGGTTTGTTGTGCAACACATTTCTCATAACACATAAAGTTATCAAATACCACAGAATACTCAAAAAAAGTAAGAAAGATAAATATTGTTTCAGTATGAGTAAGAAGAGGCCCCTATTCATTCCACAGAAATAGGCAATTGAATAAGCAGTGACTTTCTATCATGTTTTTTCAATGTTTAAATGTTAACATGCTTCTAAAGTGCAACAGCAACATCCATGACAGTACCTCATGTTACCTGAGTCAGGCATTCCGAGGCCATATCATAAAAGCACGCAGTCATGCAGGGCACAGCTATGCACCTGGAATTTACGTGATTGCACATTCTAAAGTGCATACATTTAACTTAACTTCTCCAAGATAGGATTGAGCTGCAGGGAACAATCCCCCTTGTTTCCCGCATGTGCAGTCTACTGCTCATCCTTAAATTCAGAAAACGTCTGAGTTAAATGCATAGGTTTTAGACTAGTGACTTTCAAGCACGGTTATGCAGAGCACCCCATGAGCCAAATGTCTTGCAGTCAGGCCTCCATCAAAGTCCAAAAGCAGGGGAAGTAGTCAAGGGAAAAGAGCCTTACTAAATCATTGTCACATTGGTAATTACACTGCCCACTGGGGAAGAAGCCTCATCCATGTCCCCTCATTTTAGGCAAATTTAGACCTCCTCTGAAAGTGCCAGCCTGACCCTTCTTGATAAAGACCTATCCTGAAATCTCTGTACAAAGACCCCACCTAGGCAAATCCCTAACCCAACTTTATCTCCGAAGCGCCTCCTAGATACCACCTCAAAGCCCTACACTAGCCCCATTCTACAGAACACTATCCACACTTATATTCAGTCACCACTCTACAGGACATTATTTATCCCTTCTTCAAAAACCCATTCAGATCTCACATGACAAGTTCCAACTAAACTATACCTGCATTTTACTCACTGGCAAATTGTAGGTTCCATCTGCATTTAAAGGTGAACTCCTGCATGTTTGAAAATCGGTCTTTTCAGCTGCAGTTATATTGGAATCTTAGTAGATCACTAAGGACTGAGCTGACTGGGACAGGCATGTACAGTTTGTCTGCATGGTACCGATTTGTTAGATTGTCCACACTTGGTACACTGCATTAACAGTAAAGGGAAAGGAGAGACTGAACTGGGCATCCTCACAGTAAACCAGTTCAGAAAGAGTACTGAGGTGAGGCCAGATGGCCATATACTTACAGGTGACAGCTGCCTCGTAAAGCACTGCTCAACTGACAATGTAAATGCTTGCAAAATGGTGGGCTAACCTGTATGGAACTGCTGAGAAAATGCTGCTGAACAGTGAAAGAGGGCAAAGGGAGGTAGGACTCTGGAGATGGAGTCTTGCTCCAACACTTAGGCCTCAACTGCTCAAAATACCATATCTTAGGCCACTGGCTCCTGACCACAGCAGTGTAGTCCCCCTGAAGAGATGCCCTGGGCTGTTAGTGCCCGAGCTGCAGGAGTGTCGTCACCTAGGAAATGTACTCCAGGGTGCCACTTCCAGGGCTGCTGCATGTATCCTTCCTCAGCATCAATTCCCTAGCCAGCAAACGCCCAAAAAGGATTCATAATCAGAGTTAGCCCTATAACACTCTTTCCTGGCTGCACTAACAGCCCTGCCTCAGTTTCTACCAGTGCGGGTTTGTCACGTGTCCCTAAGGGAAATCACTATTTAACCAATCATTGTTCCCAATCTGTTTTTTGTGGTTGCAGAGGGGTATTTTGCCCTTTTGCGCTCGCCAAAAACGGTTGCAAATGTACCAACCCTATTTTGCGAGTCGCTAATATAATAGCGACTAGCAAAATAGGGTTAGCGACTCGTTTCTTATGAAGGGGTGTTCCAAGGACATCCCTTCCTAATAGCCTCTCTGAACCCTATGTAAGAATGTTTTGCGCCTGCATTTGCAGACGCAAAACACTTGCAGTTTACCACCCTCTTCAAGAGGATTGTAAACCATTTGCAAAAGGGAAGGGATCCCCAGGGGAACCCTTCCTCTTTGTGGGAGGGTGCGCAACATTTTTTTAAAGAGCAGGCAGTGGTCCCAGGGACAACTGCCTGCCCTTAAAATAATGAAACAAAAACGTTTCATTCATTTTTTTTAAAAATGCACCCTGCTTTCCATTAAGGAAAACGGGCTGCATTTTTTTAAAAAAACTGCTTTATTGACAAAGCAGTCCCAGACATGGTGGTCTGCTGACCCTAACAGGCCACCGTCCCTGGGAGTGCCAGCCATTGCCAATGGGGTCACAAATTGCGACAGCTTCATTAATATGCAGGAGACATGCAATTTGCGACCCGATTGGGAATCGCAAACAGTGTCTCTGACACTGTTGTACATTGATGTTTGCGATTCGCAAATTGCAACTTGCAATTTAATGCAATTTGCGAGTCGCAAACATCAATGGTCGTAAATCTGGCTCTAAGTCACTTCCTTCACTCGCTATTAGAAATAAAAGTGTACCTGATGAGAAGTGGATATTCACATTCAAACAAAAATTAGGGATGAAAAAGTAGATATGACAGAAATATAAATATTAGAACAAGTTTAGGCAGCGAACCCGCATAAAATAGGTGCACTGATGTGCTACACGCGAAGATACACCTTCTTGATAAAGCAGCTCTCGTATTTTTGCCAGGGAACAGTTTTAAGAAATATGTGGATTTTGGATTACTTGTTACATTTTCCAAAACCCCGGCTTCCAGTCTGCAGAACAAACACACACGTGATCCAGCCCACACATGGAGTGTGTAAAGGGCTGCATTTTCAGTTTTTTTTACTTGATTTATTTGATTTTCTGTAGGATCCAGGAAACGTTAGCTATCATCAAATCAGTAATCATCAACCTACGCCAGCAAGCAGAGGATAAGCAGAGAAACATTAACAATAACGCAGGTGTTTAATTGTGTGCAGTGTCATCTCATAATCAGCTCCCTGGAGCTGTAAGTAATAATTACTTCGAATTCCGCGCTAAGTACAATCAGGCATTCTGAACAAAGAAAGATTTGTTTTTAAATGCTCCTACATTTGTCAAAATCTTATGAATTATTCTGCTACGTCCAAACGAGGCAACAACTTAATATAGTTTTACGAAAGTGCAATAAAACTATAACACAGAGGCAAACATTAACCCCCCCTTTTTATTTTAAAGAAGAACAATGCTGATTTAATTTTCAGGGAGGACACATACGTTTCCTCTTTTAATGAGAATTACATCACTGACACAAATGCGTTTATAAGTTGCATAGGACATACACAATTTTTAAATGCATTTTTGACTCCTTTACATCTCCTCGACCACCTTGATTGTACCTGCCAATCATTGTGAGTGGCCTCCTCTGCCCCTCTCTCAAGGAATGGTACCCATAAAGGACCATAAAGGCTTGGCAAATCTGCCAATACCGGTTTGACTCCCAACTACCAAAATAAATCGCTTTCATCAAATGCTGAAATACAATTTAGTGAATACCTTTCATTTTTATGGGCTCAAATTAATCTTTATTTCTACCTCCCTACCACACACACAAGGGAAACATTATTTTCTTCTGTTTGTTTACCTCTTTGCTTTTAACTTTTAACTCCTACCATTCCTTTGCCCCTCCTCTCTGCCCCATGCTCTGCTTCATACTTGCCTATCTTCTTTTTCAACATTTCTACTTTTTTAATGTGAAGGGAAGAGGTGTGGTGCTGCGGCCAGGGCCCCTGACTCCGGACTACGGGTGCTCATGGTTCGATCCCCGCAGGTAGGTAAGCCTAGCACCATGTGACCAGGGCACGAGTCGGGGTACCACGCGGGTGGACAACATCCCCCCACTTATTTCCGAGGGTTTTTCAGGGTGGACGCCGTCCACCCTGCCAAATCAAAACCGAGTCCACCATTAAAAAACAGGAGCGCTGCGCGCACAACGTAAATAAAGAATTTCCGGGTGGGCGAGTGGCTGGCTGATTCTGGAAGTTACCAAGCACGCCGGTGGTCACCACGCCCCTGCACCTACCATTTGTCTGTAATTTTACCCGGGCACAGCTTGCCCCCACCTCCCTTCTTGACTCCGATGCTGTATGAAAGCTCAGACCCCCAGCAGCACTGTAGAGGCACAGCGGGATGGCAACCCTCACACCTCCAGCCCTTGATGAGCTGTTAAGAGGTGCTTGAAGGTGACAGAGGGAGGGGCTCCAGGTTCAGGAGCAGGGGGCATCCATTCACATGTAAACAGCCCTGAATGCGTCTTGTATCTGCTATTTAGAGGGGGGCTCACACATTCCATTTCTACCCAGGGCCCCAAACATCCTACACTCGGCCAGATTACACCCCTGATTACACCGAGGCAGCACCTGCTTCTCTTCACCGAGCTTAATTACTGTCACTAATTTGTAAGCAAACCTCGGTTCTTCAAACATGCATAATGTATTACAATAAAGAAATGGCACAATCGAACCCACACTGATTAACAAAGTATGGAGGACAATCAGTTCAATCAGTTCTCTTAGAGTATCTCCTGTAAGTACTGTGTATCACAGTGGGGGATGGCATTTTGGACAGAGAGCCTGTCTTCTCTTTGTCTTGTGCAGGAGGGGGGCGAGAAGCCCAAGATGATACTAGAATACTGCATGCCCACCCCTGTGCCCACCCTGGTGGATCACGTTCCCTCTCCTGTGATGACTCCTGCTCCTGTCCCCCCATGTGGTGGCTCCAGTCCACCCCCGCCTGTGATGGCTCCTGTCCCCCCATGTTGTGGCTCCAGTCCACCCCCGCCTGTGATGGCTCCTGTCCCCCCATGTTGTGGCTCCAGTCCACCCCCGCCTGTGATGGCTCCTGTCCCGCATGTTGTGGCTCCAGTCCACCCCTGCCTGTGATGGCTCTTGTCCCCCCCTGTGGTGGATCCTGTCTCCGCCCTGGGTGGCTTCTGTCCCAGTCCTGGAACGGCCCCTGCAGCAAGGTTGAAGTTCTTGATGGGCCTCTTCTCAAAAGGGCTCAGCTCAAAATTAATATGGGAAGGTGGGCGTGTAAGTACGTGAAGGGATGTGTGAATGGCTGGATGAATTAGTGAAAGGGTGAATGGATGAATGAAAGATTGAATAAATGGATAATGAGAGAGGATAGATGGATTGATGAGTGAGGGGAAGGATGGAGAGAAAATGTAAATAGCTGGATGTATGGGTGGAAGGGTAGCTGGATGATTGATGAGGGGAAAGATGGATGAGGGGAAGGATGAGGGATGGAGGGGAAGGATGGATGGATGAGGGGAAGGATAAATGGATGAGGGCAAGGATGGATGGATGGATGGAGGGTAAGGATGGATGAAGGGCAGGATAAATGGATGGGATGGATGGATGGGTGAGGGGAAGGATGGATGAAAGGAAGGATGGATGAGGGGAAGGATGAAGGATGGATGGATGAGGGGTAGGATAAATGGATGGGATGCATGGATGGGTGAGGGGAAGGATGATGGATGAGGAAGGATGGATGGATGGATGGAGGGGAAGGATGGATGGATGAGGGGCAGGATAAATGGATGGGATGGATGGATGGGTAAGGGGAAGGATGGATGGATGAAGGGCAGGATAAATGGATGGGATGGATGGATGGGTGAGGGGAAGGATGGATGATGAGGGGAAGGATGGATGGATGGATGGATGGATGGATGATGAGGGGAAGGATGGATGGATGATGAGGGGGTGGGTGAAAGGATGGATGATGAGGGGAAGGGTGGATGGATTGGATGATGAGGGGATGGATGGATGGATGATGAGGGAATGGATGGATGATGAGGGGGTGGGTGAAAGGATGGATGGATGATGAGGGGGTGGGTGAAAGGATGGATGGATGATGAGGGGAAGGATGGATGGATGGATGATGAGGGGAAGGGTGGATGGATGGATGATGAGGGGAAACGATGGATGGGTGATGAGGGAAAAGGATGGATGGATGATGAGGGGAAGGATGGATGGATGATGAGGGGAAGTATGGATGGATGGAGGGATGGATGGATGATGAGGGAAAAGGATGGATGGATGATGAGGGGAAGGATGGATGGATGATTAGGGAAAAGGATGGATGGATGATGAGGGAAAAGGATGGACGGATGATATGGGGAAGGATGGATGGATGATGAGGGGATGGATGGATGGATGATGAGGGGAAGGACAGATGGATGAATGGATTGTGGGTGGGTGAAAGGATGGATGGATGGAGAGTGGGTGAAGGGATGGATGGATGGATGATGGGTGGGTGAAAGGATGGATGGATGGGGAGTGGGTGAAGGGATGGATGGATGGATAAGTGGGTGGGTGAAAGGATGGATGGATGGATGATGAGTGGATGGGTGAAAGGATGGATGGATGGATGATGAGTGGGTGGGTGAAAGGATGGATGGATGAGTGGGTGGGTGGATGGTGGGTGGGTGAAAGGATGGATGGATGATGAGGGGGTGGGTGAAAGGATGGATGGATGATGAGGGGAAGGATGGATGGATGGATGATGAGGGGAAGGGTGGATGGATGGATGATGAGGGGAAACGATGGATGGGTGATGAGGGAAAAGGATGGATGGATGATGAGGGGAAGGATGGATGGATGATGAGGGGAAGTATGGATGGATGGAGGGATGGATGGATGATGAGGGAAAAGGATGGATGGATGATGAGGGGAAGGATGGATGGATGATTAGGGAAAAGGATGGATGGATGATGAGGGAAAAGGATGGACGGATGATATGGGGAAGGATGGATGGATGATGAGGGGATGGATGGATGGATGATGAGGGGAAGGACAGATGGATGAATGGATTGTGGGTGGGTGAAAGGATGGATGGATGGAGAGTGGGTGAAGGGATGGATGGATGGATGATGGGTGGGTGAAAGGATGGATGGATGGGGAGTGGGTGAAGGGATGGATGGATGGATAAGTGGGTGGGTGAAAGGATGGATGGATGGATGATGAGTGGATGGGTGAAAGGATGGATGGATGGATGATGAGTGGGTGGGTGAAAGGATGGATGGATGAGTGGGTGGGTGGATGGTGGGTGGGTGAAAGGATGGATCAGTGGATTGGATGGTGGGTGGGTGAAAGGATGGATGAGTGGGTTGGTGGATGGTGGGTGGATGATGGGGGGTAGGTGGATGAGTGAAATGATGGATGGATTAATGGATTTGTGGTAAATAAAGATTTACCGTATACTGAATTTCTATGCGGTATAAGTTCAAAAAATAGCTCAATCAAATGAGAGGCAGAGTCCGTGGAGTCTGAGTTTATAAGGGTTTTATTCCATGAAATGGAATGGTTCGAACCATGGTATCGTGTTCCTTTACCACGGAGGTTCAGGAAGGGATAGACAATGCTTTATTAACAGTGCACAATATATATAGTAAATGCATACAATGGTGAAGGATACAGAAGGCGTAACAGCTGAAAGAAACGAGATAAGAACACATGTGCGTAACAGAAGGCGTGCACGAGGGCGTACACGGAGGTGTGTGCTAGAAACGTCACATGAAAGTGTCACAGGTGGGTGGATTCATAGAGGAATCCTGCAGTGTCAGCAGAAATATATGGCTGGATGCGCGCGCAGGCAACATGACGTGTGCTTGACGTGGAACTGGAGGGTGAAGGGGACTTGACATTTAGCACTATAAGGGGAGACAGAAGTCTGGTGTGTCAGAACAACCTAAACCCAAATCATATCTGATATCTTGTGTTTGGAGAACTGTTTTATCTAGAAGGAAAGGTCTTTCGGGAAGAGGCTATTCTATACTGACTGCTAGTGCGTGCATATGTGTCTACGTGTCTACGAGTAATGCGAGGGCCATGGGCCTACCATGATAACGGGAGCAATGAATTTCTTGCACGGAGACAGAAAGGCCGGGCCCTTTGCTCTGCAGCTGGGGAGATGTTTACCTAAATCACTAGACAGGAATGTATTGTCGAGGAGCGGAGCAGATAACTTGAAGGCTAATTATTGTCTTGGCAGGCAAGCAGGCCAAGCCGGGCACCGCTCGCCGCGCAGGGAGTAAGGTAAGGGTCATGGATACAGATCCAGGCTGCAGCTTTCTGAGGCAGAAGCAGAAATGGCTCGATGGCAGAAATCAGGGCCTAATTCAACAGAGCCAGGAAAACGTGAAAATGCACCATGTAAAGACGGTGGCACGGCATACTTAGGAACTGAATTATCATTCCATTCATGATGGATCTGAAAGAGGACATGTTAACGTTGGACGCAAATGTATTTGCGTCTTCATATCTGGTCATGGAGGGAAATTACATGTACTTGAAGCACGTACATGGAGCCGTTGGGGTCTACGTTAGGGGACACAATTGACCATAAAAATTCCAATTACCTCATTCCCTCCTTGTCCCCTACGGACCCTTCATGATATATCAATCTTCATTAATCCATCTATTTGTTCATATAACATCATTTGCTCTTCCTTTTTTAGGTGTGATTTAGAACGTGGACTTGGATGGGGAATACATGACGTGGCGCACAAACCGCAAATCGCTGGCCCACACTGTAAACATAGACAACAACTGAATACTATGAGAAGGGCTATTCCGAGGAAGGATAGGACTTTCCATCCCCAGGCTGATAACACGCTCCAGAGCCAACCGGACCAAGTCCAGGTGCCTGGATTCTGATGTATCTGACTTGCAATCTTGTGAAGACGGGTTATGGCTCTATATACTGATGGTGCGTTTTCTGGAATGAAAACACAGCAACTCGATCCGATGACTCTACAAGCTCCGCCCCTATCGGCCAGGATGACATCAAGAACGAGACGATTCTGAAGAACAATAAGTCTCATAGCAGACTGTTCCTCTGTTAGATTGCCTAGGGCGGAAGTAGTTTCATTCACTACCGCTTCAAGTGTTCTAGTTAATTTACGTATCAGTTTACTATTCGAGACAGTACCTAAATAGGGAAAGAAACCTTTATTGAAGTCTGTATACTGCTCCCATGCCGTTTCAGTATAGTCGACAATCGGGAGATCTCTCTTGGGTCTATTGTGTACTAGATGGGAGTCCCTATGATAATCAGGTGGGGCTAGGAAAACAGGTGGCAGAAGGAATGCAATGTAACAAGTACCATCCCAATCTAGAGGTAAGCGTATATAAGCTGTCTGACCACAAATTAAATAGGAATGACGGGAAGCTTTGAATGTAGACTTGCCTTTATAATAATAATAATAATACTGTGTTTTATAGAGCGCGAACAGCTACCTCGCGAGGAGGCGTCCCGGCGCTAAAACGTACCACAGAGGTCCTGGGGCCGGAGTGGGAGACCTATCGAGGCTGGGAAAAGAGCCAGGTCTTTAACAGTTTCCTAAAGCAAGGTTCAGATGGAGCCAGCTGGATTGCTTGAGGTAGGGAGTTCCACAGCGCTGAGACATTTACTGAAAAGGTGCGACCACCAAGACGTGCCTTTTTTGCTCGTGGGACAGCCAGCAGGATACGGTCATTAGACCGTAATACACGGTTTTGGGTATACCTAGGAAGACGTTTCTTTAGGTAGAGTGGGCAGGAGCCGTGCAAAGATCTAAACGCGAGTGTCAGGGCTTTGAATTTTATCCGGTTGGCGACAGGGAGCCAATGCAGGGTTCGAAGATGCGGAGAGACTGACTGTTTGAAAGGAATTCGCAGTAGCAGCCTCGCAGCCGCATTTTGAACTACCTGCAGTTTATGGAATAAGAATTTTGGGAGGCCCAGATAAAGACCGTTGGCGTAGTCCAGCCGTGAAGTGACAGTTGCATGGACTACCATTTTTCTGCAGCTCTCGGGTAGAAGTTTCAGAAATTTTCGGAGGTTTCTTAATTTACTGAGGCAGCAGCCGGCCACTTGTTGGATATGGGAAGAGAAAGACATCTTATCATCCCATCTCACTCCAAGGTTTTTTGCCGAATGACTGGGCAAGGGGGAGGAGCCCATTTCCGCCGGCCACCATAGCTCTGGGGCGGGGACAGGGCCTTTACCGAAGAAGATGACTTCGGTTTTATTGGCGTTTAATTTTAGTTTGTTGGTATTCATCCAGTGTGCAATGTCCTGGAGACAGCCTTTAAAATTTGCAAAGGATTCCTGTGTCATTTCCGTGTAAGGAAATACCAACTGGGTGTCGTCGGCATATGATATTGCCTTAACGCCCCAGTTGGCAATAAGCGTGAAGAGGGGGGCCAGGTAGATATTGAATAAGAGAGGGCTGAGGGCCGAGCCCTGCGGGACTCCACAGTTGAGGATTTTAGGTGTGGAGGAGATCATCCCGAGTGCCACCTTCTGCGTTCTCTGAGATAGATAGGAGCTAATCCAGCTCAGCGCGTGGTCTTGAATACCTATCTCTGCCAGCCGACTGAGTAATCTGGCGTGGTCCACCGTGTCGAAGGCGGCCGATAGATCCAGGAGTACCAGCATAGCTGAGCTTCCTGCATCCATCGACCACCTCACTGACTCGGCTACCTCTAGGAGCGCTGTTTCAGTACTGAAACCGGGCCGGAAACCAGATTGAGTTTCGTAGAGAATGTTGCTAGTTTCCACAAATTTACTCAATTGGCGTTGTATCACTTTTTCCAGCATTTTTCCCGGAGCGGCTAGAAGGGATATTGGGCGGAGGTTCGTCAGGTCATCTGGATCCCCATTTGGTTTTTTCTTAAGAGGGAGGAGCGTAGCATGCTTCCAGACGTCAGGGAAAATTCCTGACGTAATGGAAGAGTTCCAGATACTTTGGAGTGTGGGCGCTACAGAGTCCGCTATGGTGCTCCAAAGTTTAGCCGGACATGGGTCATCAGGTGAGCCGGATTTGCAACGGATGAGCTCTTGCCTCACCTCGTTCAAAGGGACATGCGCGAACTGAGTGAGGGTTTCTTCTGACTCGCTATTGTACGCTGTGTCCTGTTTCTCAGTATTTTTTTCTGGACCAAAGGAATCATATACTTTCTTGATTTTATGATCGAAGTATTCAGAAATTTGCTCACAAAGTAATGGTGTGGGGGTAACCTCTCTTTCAATACATTGCGGTTTAAGGAAGGACTGTACAACTTTGAACACTTGTTTGCTGGATTGTTCTGCCTGCCTAATTGAGTCCGCATAGAAGCGCTTTTTATTATTCCTGATGGCTTTCTGGAATTTTTTTAGTGCATCCTTATATATAGTTTTTTCTTCTAGACCGTAATTTTCTCTCCAGCGTCTTTCTAGTTTTTTACAGGCCGATTTCTCCTCTCTAAGTGCCTGCGTGAACCAGGGGGCTGAGGGGGATTCTCTTTTTGATAGAGCACGAGAGGCAGGGGCAATAGAGGAAACCATTCCTCCTATCCAATCATTAAGTAGCACTGCATCCCTGTTGGGATTATTTGTCAGAAGGGGGGTGGTGCGCGCCAGCGCCTGGAGCATAGCCTCGGGGGTCAGTTTTTTCCATTGTCTTTTCATAAAGTAACACTTACTAGACACCTTGATATCGCATCGGATGTTCAGAGTAAATGTGATAAGTGAGTGATCTGACCATATCAGAGGGAGAGGTTTTTCAGGTCGCACATCCTTAATATTAGTAAAGATGAGATCAATCGTATGGCCCCCAGTATGTGTGGGGCCCTCATTGATCAGTCTGAGGCCGGCCGCATCTAACGTTGATCGGAGTGTCTCTGCCAAGGCACATTCTACTTTATCCATATGGATATTGAAATCACCTACCACTAGAAAAAGGGGATACAGAAGTGAACTCTGTACTATCGTATCTAATAGGGTAGTGAGGATGGGGTCCGCGCTGGCCGGGGGGCGATATATCACTAGCCCTGCTAGTGAGAGCTGAGGGCTTACTTGGAAGCAGAAGTGAAGACCTTCAATACCTTGAATCGACGTGGCAGCCGAGGATGTCAGTATTAGGTGCTCTTTGAAAATGATCGCTACACCACCGCCTCTTTTTGTCCCAGGCCGGTTGGCGAGGCCTATTTTAAATCCTACAGGGATGGCCAAAGCGATCGAGGACAGGCTGTCCTCTTTAATCCATGTTTCAGTTAGGAACAGGATATCCCAATTCTGTTCTTCTAATAAGATCCAGATCTCATCAGTATGTTTGACAAGGGATCTACAATTGAGTAGGCCCGCTTTGATGTTAGTTTGAGGGGGGGTTTTAGGGTTGGGCTGTATTGCGGGGGCAGCACTGTCAAATGTTATCCCGCAGTTGCTACAGGTTAGGATGGGGTCGGGAATTGTTGGGTCTATAGAGACTGAATTCAATCACAGTAGTACATTCACTATGACCTAGGTGTACTGAACCATTCTTTCTGACACATAATTCACCTTTGACTGGTAATACTGACATCGCGGGTAAGTCTGGTTTTGTATCGGACTGGACATTCAGAATCATGAGGTTGAGTGTAAAATTACCTAATCCATACACTTCGTTTTCTAGATCGGTCCCTGTCCTTCGTGGAAGACCCTCCTTCTCAGGGAAACATGCCTTATTCATAGCTGTGTTCAGATTTCCCCATACCCAATTGCCTTGGTAAACTATGGAATCAGAATCTAATGAATTTATTAAACTAAACCATGCACCACATGAACCATAGTGAGTAAACGGGTACGGAAAGAGGGGCAGAACTCCCTTGTATTTCTGATAGGGAGGGAGTCGGCCACATATCCAACAATTTGTAGCATTGCTGGTCTGATGGGAATGATGTAACATACTGATGAAAGTATTGTTGCGCAGCGCAAGTCGGTATGATAACTCGTGAGGGGGCAATTCACTGAAAGTATGCTCGACAGTGTCATTTGAGGAAGAATGTGCACGTACGGAAATAGGAAAGTACATATGTAACAATAAACTTGTAATAATAATCGTAAGACTCAGAAAAAACATAATCAATAATGTCACAATGCAGTGACTGCGGAGAGATTTACAATATTTTCGTTTCTTGATCTGTTTCTGTCTATCTCTCTCTCTATTGGGGTCTAACTTGTACATGTCAGGAACCTGTCTAACCGCTTCACCTAGGGGAGGACTTAAACAATTAAACTGTCTGACTTGCTAGACCTCAATTTCATTCGGAACTCCTGCTGAGGAGTTTTTTCTACCAGGGGGAGTTTAGTATCAGTCTCTGGAATGGGGCAGGGCTGGGAGTCTGTCTTTGGCGGAAGTCCATGGTATTTCTTGATGTGACTCGAGTGGAGCCAGCCTTTGCGGCCCTCCACCTTAACGGCAGTCCTTGTGGTTAACAGAACAAGCTTCGGCTCCTGCCAGCGGGGCTCCAGCGGACTCCTCCTATCGAAATTCCGGATAAACACTAGATCTCCAGGGACGATCTCGTGTGGCTTCACCTCGGTGTTGTCGGGAAAAGCTGCAGCTACCTGTGAACGACATGATTGTAGTGCAGACATCAAGGAGGCAAGGTAATCTGTCAGCATATTACAGTCAACATCTGTGATCTTACGAGGCAGAGGCGTCCCCCACATATTCGGTGGCCTGCCAAAAACCACCTCGTACGGGGATAGCCCTGTTCTTGAATGTGCTATCATTCTCATATAAAAAAGGGCAACTGGTAAAGCTACTATCCAATCTACGCCTTTCTCTTTACACACTTTAGCGAGATGAGTTTTCAGGGTCTGATTGTGTCTTTCTACGAGACCTGCTGCCTCGGGATGTCGGACACAGTGGAACTTCCACTGATATCCTAGCAGGAGTGATACCTGCTTCATAAGCTCGGACGAGAATGGCTGACCATTATCTGAGTACACGATACGGGGCAAACCATACCGTGGGAAGAATTCACGTACCAGCTGCTTGGCAGTGGTCGGAGCAGTGTAATCTGGGACTGGATATGCTTCTGTCCATCGGGAAAGTGCACATACAACTACGAGGACATACTTGAATCCTCGACAATGTTCCATCTGGATATAATCCATCTGGAGGACTTCAAAAGGGTGATCGGGAGGATGAAATCCACCTTGCTCTACGGGAATGCCTTTACCTGGGTTGAACTGACAACAGATCATGCAAGTACGCACTTTCTGTTTTGCTGCTGCTCGTAAATGCTTATTGAACCAAAGGGTTTGAATACTGTCTAACATGGCTTTTTCTCCTAAATGTGCAGGACTATGTGCTATGTTAATGATAACTTGAACCATGGAGTCGGGGAGAAACCAAGTGGCTTTTCCCTTCGTCATCCATCCCTGTTCTGTCTGTATCCCTCCTAGTTCAGTCCATTTCTTGATTTCGTCTAGTGTAGCATGTGTCTGTATGTCAATTACATCTAGGGCGGGATCCCTAACTGTCATGCAATGTGTCGGTGTCGGGACTACTGTCTTTGTCATATCAGTTGTGTGAGTATGAGTCTGAGCTGTATGCTTGGCTGTCCGATCTGCCAGGTCATTACCCTGGGAAATGGTATCTGTAACTTTCGTATGTGCTTTGCACTTCATGATGGCTATGGCTGTAGGCAAATGTATTGCTTCTAACAGAGCTTGAATGAGGGGACCGTGCTGAATCTTGGCTCCGTGAGAGGTCAAGAAACCTCTCTCTTGCCAGAGGACACCGAAGTCGTGTACGACTCCGAATGCATAACGTGAATCCGTATATATGTTAACTCTCTTGTTCTTTGCTTGTATACAGGCTTGAGTCAGAGCAATGAGCTCTGCTGCTTGGGCTGACTGTGCGTCAATGCGATGTGTTTCTATGACTTCTGTTTCGGTGGTCACAGCGTATGCGGCCACTAACTCTCCTGTACTTGTTCTTAAACATGAACCATCCACATAAAGTGTCAGGTCTGGATCTGGTAATGCAATGTCTGTTAAGTCTTGTCTGGGTTTCGTCGTAATGTTAATGACTTCAATACAATCATGTGCCATAGGGTCTGTCATACTTAATGGTAGAAGCGTAGCAGGATTCAATGTATTGCAGCGCCTGATTTCTATATGTGGCTGAAACAATGTCAATTCATAACCTGTCAGTCGTGCTATAGTCAAGTGCTGGGTCTGTGTTCTGTTCAAAAGGACTTCCACGGAATGTGGAACTTGTACTGTCAATTGATGTCCTAACACTATGGAATCACTTTGTCTGATTGCTAGAGCTGTTGCTGCTACAGATTTCAAGCACGCAGGCAGAGCCTGGGCTACTGGATCTAATGTACTAGAAAAATAAGCACACGGTTTGTGTGAACCTGCTTGATCCTGGGTGAGTACTGACAATGCGCTACCTTCGCGTTCTGTGACAAAAAGTGTAAAAGGCTTGCTGTAACATGGTGTTGCTAAAACTGGTGCTTGACATAAGGCTTTCTTTAATTCGTCAAAAGCTTGTGTATGTTCCTGAGTCCAAGGGAGGACAGTCGAAGACGCTGCCTCCTGTGTTGTCAACTGTATGAGTGGCTTAGCTAGGAATGCATATTGTGGAATCCATTGTCTGCAATAGGAAGTGAGTCCAATGAAGGCTCGTACTTCTTTCTGTGTCTTGGGTTGCTGAAGATGTGCAATTAACTGAATTCGTTCAGGTGTCAGCTGCCTACCCCACTTGGTCAGCAAGTGCCCAAGGTACACCACTTGCTGGGCACAGAATTGTAGCTTCGAAGGAGACACCTTGTGTCCCTTGTCCGCCAGGAAATGCAAAACTGTCAGTGACGCTTGTTCACATTCTGGTTCACTACGGGCGGTGATCAATAGATCATCGACGTACTGGAGTAGGGCAGTGTTGTCAGGCATGTGGATACTGTCAAGTTGTCGTTTTAATGCTTGGCTGTAGATGCTGGGGCTCTCTGTGAATCCTTGAGGTGCGCGTGCAAATTTGAAGCTTCGGCCATTTAAACAGAATCCGAAAAGGTATTGGCTTTCCGGATCAATGGGGACACTAAAGAAGGCGTTCTTCAGATCTATTACAGTAAAGAACGTCGCCTCTGAATCAATAGCTGTCAATAATGAGGAGATGTCTGGAACCACAGGGTACTGTGGCACAATACATTTATTCAATTCTCGTAAATCGATCACTAATCGATAAACTGGAGGTGCGTTCGGATCAGTGCGTTTAAGAATCGGAATGATAGGGGAATTACAAACATTGGAGTCGGTTTCTACAACCACTCCTTGTGCAATGAGCTCGTCAATGATTTTCAGTAAAGCCACTACAGCATCAGGGGGTAACTTGTATTGTCGGATGCGTGGTAATACCACTCCTTGTTTGAGTGTAACTCGATATGGTGTAATGTGCATACAACCTACATCAGTGGGGCCTTGTGCCCATAAATGTGCAGGAACATTCTGCAATCTGGAATCAATATCTCTCAACACATAGTGACCCTTAAAGTCACGTAGAAACAGTCTTACTCCTTCCGGGAACAACAAATTACAGCTCCTAGAGCTTTCAAGGTCTGTATACCAAGCAAGTTTTCTGGACATGATTTTGTGAGCAACAAATCTGTAGTGCGGGACAATGGACCAACTGCAAGGGGGACTGGTTTTGAAACTTCATTAACAATAGGCTTTCCTGAAAATCCAAGGGAAACATTCTGTGAGCCTGAGAGGGGTGCCCCTGGAACCTCGTCGTGACTGATTGTCGTCCTGCTTGCCCCTGTGTCAATCAAAAACCTTCTATCCTTTCCTAATACCTGACTATGTACGTAAGGACCCTCTTGATCTACAGGAACCTCAATAAGAGGCAAGCCAACCTCCCTCTCTAGGCTGTTTCATGTGTATCGCTGATAATCGGGATAGTCAGATTGTGCATATTGGTACATCTGCTGTGTGACATGTTGTGTTGCGGCAGTGGGTTGTGGCTGTGGTACCGCTACGGTCTGTTGTGGAGCCTGCATAGGTTGTATATTCTGCGGGACGTGTTGTTGGGCCTGGTCCTGCCTAGGAGGACGCGGTCTCTCCTTAGTTTTACCTGTGGCTATGTTGTGTTTCAAAACTGCACAATTGTTTACATAGTGACCTGGCTGTTTACAATAGTTGCATATCCCTTTAACAGGAGCTGCTGAATTATTGAACTGTGATTGTGTTGTACCCTTTTTATGACCGTCAGTTGGAACTGACTGAGCAACTAACATTTTCATTTTCGTGTCTTTCATACGTCTCTGTTCGTGATCATGTTCTTCCCTGATCCTGTTCTGATGATACTGTAACATTTGTAACATTTGGGAAGGCGAATTAGCTTGCCATGTGCTCTCGACTTTCAGTACACGGTTCTTAACCTGGGGCAATGAATTCTCGACTAATTTGGATACAAAAAGGTGTGGGTATGACTCACTACTCGTTTTCAGGCCACTATTAATAATAAAACATTTCTCAAATCGGGAATAACAATCACTAGTGTCTTCATCGGGTTTCTGTTTGCAGGCTGAGATTGCATCCCAGTCCTCCTTTTTAGTTGCTAACAGTCTTGGCAAAACCTGTACTAACAATCCTGGTAATGCTTTAGTTTTATCCCCAAGCCCTAAACCTGGGGTACGAGTCGTTTCTTCATTTTCTAATGCAGCCAAATCAATCTTTTTGTCTCCCACCTCCCATTCTTTTTCTTTGAGTTTCTCGTAAATACCGGCAGGCAATAATACTTTCAATATTTTCATAATGTCGGGATAGGTGTAATCTCCCATGAGTAACATGTCTTTTATTTCACGGTGAAAACCTGCAGGGTCTTTATCATGACTGGGCACTATTTTCTTCATTTCTAATAATTCCATCTTGGTTATAGGCGTGTATACATACACACGTGTAAGGGTATCATCAGTATTCCTGACTGGATGTACTTCTCGCAAAGGATTCTGTTTGTCAAAGTCAAAGTGATATGGTTGCCTGACTGGGGGTGGAACGGATACAAGTTGTGGAGTCAAGAAGGTTCTATATTTGTGGCGTTGTTCTAAAATCGTTTCAATTAGATCGGTACCCAGACCTCTCCATCTTCTCAGGAGTAAGTCTTGCAGTAAATTATATAACGGACCTGGATCAGATGCTTCGTTTTCGTACTGTATAATGAGGTGTTGGGTCATGTATATACCAGCTAGTCGCTGTTCTTCTGGAGTAAGACTTAAAAACGTTTGTACTACTGAATCGTCTTTATATATGCTGTCATCCCCGGCCCACTGTACTGCGGACCGGGCTAGTTCCTGATCACGTAAGGTATTGAGTTCTTGATAACCTATCCTTTCTTTTAGTACTTTGTCAGTCATTTGGAATACATGTTCAAGGGTACATCGTTCTGGTATCGGACAAAGGTAACGTTTCTTGTTTTCGAACGTTTCTTGTTTACGAATGGGTCTATCGAAGAGCCTATCAAGAGGATACGGTCTAGGGAGTTTCTCTCTACCTACATATGCTATCACTTTTTTATCTGTCAGTTGCGAGGTTTCTGCTAGATTCTCTGATTCATCCTCCTCCTGCGAGGAGTTTGGATCCTCTGATTCGAGTGGCTCGTCAGATTCTCGACGGGCGTGTATATCTATTATTTCTTTACGGATCTTTCTAACCATAGCATGTACACTTTTCTCTCCATCATGTTTACCCTCCGCAATATTCTGGCTCCATCTATTCAATCTATCCATCTCATTTTGTGGAAAACCTGCCTGATCTTGTTCTCTTATCAAACAATTAACCAAAAATCGCATGATTAAACCTTTGTTCTCAACTTTCTGACGTGACATGGCTTCACCAACACTCTCCGGTCTTTCTCTTGTTCTAATAAAATGATACAATTTGTCTAGATGGTCTGGCATTTCTGGTAGTAATTGCAAATAATCTGTAACACGTCTTAAACGTAGTGACGCTAACAACATGGGTCCTGACGTACCAGGCACTGTGTCATATCTGCAATCTGTAAGCTGTTCTCTAAGCTGTTCTGCCGGGGCACCCCTAGGTGTCCGTGCCATTGCGAATTCTCTCATTGTCACTCGGTGTAACGGTGGTGGGGTTTGATAACCTCCTTTAGCACCTCCTGAGGCAGAGGCTTGAGCATAACCTGGCTGTAGGGTCGGTACCTGCTGTAACTGGGTTGGAACCTGAACCGTGCCAGCCCCAAAAGGATTAAGTGGATGTAATTGTTGAATACCAGGGGGAACAACAGGTAAGGGTTCAGGAAGCGGACCGGGAGGGGTCTGCTGTTGCGGACCTGGGGGCTGATGATCATGGGGTAAGTTAATGTCAGCAGGTGGTACACGGACAGGTACATTGGTATATGCGGGAGCTACGTCGTCTAAATAGGAAGAAAGGAAAATGTCTGCTGCGGTCTTGTGACGTAATTTAGTCGGAACCAATGGAGAGGGCAGATTTTTCGGTGTTTCCGGGGTCGCCTTGGGCAGGCCCTCGGCCAGGACCGGATACAGTCCTGTCATAATGGCATTACTCTGTCTGTCGTGTTGTTCCATTCTAACTCGTTCTCCTTCTTCTAGTAGTTCTTTTTCTTTGGCTTTTTCAGAGTCCTCTCTACTTTTCTCTGCTTTTCTGAGTGCTTTCTCTGTCCGTCTATGTGATTCTTTACGCCATAATTCAATGGCATCTTTCTGTGACTGTCTGGCTTTCTTTTTCCATAACGCTTCCTCTACTCTCATGATGCACTCGGCATCCCATGTCCCTGTAACGGGCCATCTCTGATTCTCTGCTAAGTCTTTAGTGTAATCCACCCACAAGTCGAGATATAATACGGCATCTAAGCCGTGCTTGTGGTACATAAAATATCCAGGAGTGTCCCTGGGTGGGATGGGAACAGCTTCCTCAAGTATCCCTTTCCTAGTTCCTATCTGTCTCAATTTAGAGAATAGAGGCATCGCTACCTCGTTCTAGACACTATTACACAATAAACACAGTAGGAAGAATGCAAACAATCACTCATACCACGACATTAAAAACACGTTTAAACATTTCGAAACGAACAACAATAACTAGATAACTGGATAACTGGATACTGGATATACTGCTAAACAGTACAGATACACTGCTAAAACAGTGCAGACCGGGTCTGCGTACCCAAACCCGTCTTGACCGGACACAAATTAATGCACCCGTCTAGATGCGTCCCCAGCAACGGTACTCACCGGGAAGCACAGAACGGAAGGCCTCGGAAACTCGACTGGACTGGACCGGACTCGACTCGACTCGACACGTGACGTAGGTACTTCGGAACTGGTGGGCCTCTAGACACCTCGGACCTTGCTCTCGCGGCTGGGCTCTGGTCGGGATCCTCCGCACTCCTCACCGCCTCGTCTGGATGTCGATCGCAGTCTCCGTCACCTCCGTAGGCCTGAGGGAGATACAGGAAATCCTGCGGGTACGCGTAGTTGTCCGTCACGGCCGTGGCAGGGGGCAAGGCCTGCGACACATCGCCGGCGCGTAAGGTGGGGGAGGGGTCCCTGTTCGGGCGCCAAATTATGTGGTAAATAAAGATTTACCGTATACTGAATTTCTATGGGGTATAAGTTCAAAAAATAGCTCAATCAAATGAGAGGCAGAGTCCGTGGAGTCTGAGTTTATAAGGGTTTTATTCCATGAAATGGAATGGTTCGAACCATGGTATCGTGTTCCTTTACCACGGAGGTTCAGGAAGGGATAGACAATGCTTTATTAACAGTGCACAATATATATAGTAAATGCATACAATGGTGAAGGATACAGAAGGCGTAACAGCTGAAAGAAACGAGATAAGAACACATGTGCGTAACAGAAGGCGTGCACGAGGGCGTACACGGAGGTGTGTGCTAGAAACGTCACATGAAAGTGTCACAGGTGGGTGGATTCATAGAGGAATCCTGCAGTGTCAGCAGAAATATATGGCTGGATGCGCGCGCAGGCAACATGACGTGTGCTTGACGTGGAACTGGAGGGTGAAGGGGACTTGACATTTAGCACTATAAGGGGAGACAGAAGTCTGGCGTGTCAGAACAACCTAAACCCAAATCATATCTGATATCTTGTGTTTGGAGAACTGTTTTATCTAGAAGGAAAGGTCTTTCGGGTAGAGGCTATTCTATACTGACTGCTAGTGCGTGCATATGTGTCTACGTGTCTACGAGTAATGCGAGGGCCATGGGCCTACCATGGTAACGGGAGCAATGAATTTCTTGCACGGAGACAGAAAGGCCGGGCCCTTAGCTCTGCAGCTGGGGAGATGTTTACCTAAATCACTAGACAGGAATGTATTGTCGAGGAGCGGAGCAGATAACTTGAAGGCTAATTATTGTCTTGGCAGGCAAGCAGGCCGAGCCGGGCACCGCTCGCCGCGCAGGGAGTAAGGTAAGGGTCATGGATACAGATCCAGGCTGCAGCTTTCTGAGGCAGAATTAGAAATGGCTCGATGGAAGAAATCAGGGCCTAATTCAACAGAGCCAGGAAAACGTGAAAATGCACCATGTAAAGACGGTGGCACGGCATACTTAGGAACTGAATTATCATTCCATTCATGGTGGATCTGAAAGAGGACATGTTAACGTTGGACGCAAATGTATTTGCGTCTTCATATCTGGTCATGGAGGGAAATTACATGTACTTGAAGCACGTACATGGAGCCGTTGGGGTCTACGTTAGGGGACACAATTGACCATAAAAATTCCAATTACCTCAGATTGATAAGTGCAAGGGTGAATGCATGGACATATGAGTGAAAGGGTGGGTGTAAGGATGGATGAGTGAGTGAAAGGGAGGGTAGATGGACAAAAGGATGAATAGATGTGTGAAGGAGTGAAATGATAGATGGATGAGTGAAAGGGGCAATGGATGGATTCATGAGTGGATGAGTAGATGGATGGATGGATGGGTGGATGGATGGATGGAAGGAAGGCTAAGTGAAAGGGTCGGTGGAGAGAGAAAGGGAAGATGGATGGATGACTAAAAGAGTGGATGGGTGGAAGGATTAGTAAGTGAAAGGATGGCTGGATTGGTGAAAGGGTAAATGGCTGAATGGATGAGTGAATGGATGGATGGGATGAAGAGTGGATGGATAAGTGTACAGATGGATAGGGTGAAAGGGTGGATGGATGGATGGATAATTGAGGATGAGTGAAAGGATGGATGAGGGGATGGATGAAGGGATGGATGAGTGAAACGATAGATGGAAGGATACATGATGGATAGGTTTGCAAATGGTTAAATATTTTTGGAAATGGCTGGGCTTACTTATATACTATTGCGCGACCTCTGATGTGTCTGTAAAACGTACCTATTGTCCTGAAGTTTTGTCCTGAATTTTGACCTCCTGTCCTGAATTTGTGTCCTGAATTTTGATCCTTTGTCCTGAATTTTTACACTCACCGTCCTGAATTTGCACCAATGCCAGTTGGTCACCCTAATACTTTGTGCGGTAGAACCGAGGCTCTTTAACACAGCAGCATGAGAGTGACGAGAGAGAAACCTGGCAGAGTGCTGCCAAAGAGCTCTCCCACTCAGAATATTTCATTATTCAAGTGATCGTGAACAATTAAGGGTAAACTGAGATGTGAAAAACTAAACACAATGCGATGCGGCTGCACGAGACTTGAGGAGTTAATTAAGTATTAGTACTAGCAAGTGTGCTGTAAGTTAAATTAAAACATTTTACATGCACTGTGCGCCTCGTGCGTGTAGAATCAGAGTCCCACTAGACCCGGCCCTGCCAATTAAGTGCCGGCGCTAAGCACTGGCACAAATTAAGCCCTGCATTGAACAATTGACACCAGGCTACAAAATGTAAGTAGTATGATGGTGTACCCTTGTGTGTTCTTCCGTGTGTCGCTGTTTCCACATGGAATGTTTAATGATGACAGCAACACCCCCTTCTAGTTTGTGTTGTCGGTCTGAATTGTATAATTTTGTGGAATGGGGAGGTGTAGGATGGCGCTGGATTGTTCATTTAAACATGACTCCATGATGACGTCTGACTTGGCATTACGTATGTCAGTATATTTTTAATTTAGGCTCAATCCTGTCAGTGTTTGGATAATTGCACTACTGGATAGGGGGGCACAAAGTTTTGCAAAGGTTCTGCCCGCTTTCTTCAAGGGGTCCCCACAAAATGACATCATGAGCTAGGCCCACCCCGATTTTATAGTAAGTAGTCTCTGTAAAGGGGGAAACAACCATTACAATGCATGAGTCATAATCGGCCCTTTTTTTAGGAACTATCACAAAAATAAACAGTATTAATAAAAAGTAAAGCAATGTTTATATTTTGTTGCACTGAAGTAAATGAAGGCAAATAAGTCAAACTAAAATATACCAAAACTAAATACATTTCCTAAAATAAATAGAAATAAATAAATCTGCTAAAATAAATACAATGGCCAGTTAATATATCTAAAAATTAGGCATTGACCCAAGTTAATGCCCCGGCAGCTCCATTGTCTTCAGCCAAGATTCCCAATGTTAGACTAATGTTCTGATTTGTTACCTTTGCTGCAAATTGTAAAGCGTTCTGATATCCTTCGGGATCAAGTTTGCGCTATATAAAACTTTATAAATAAAATAAAGAAATCTAGCCACAGCTAGAGAGAGGCAGCTGGGACAAAACTATTTAATACAGAGTCGCTAGTTTACAATAGGTGGGGAGATAACATATAACACTCATCGATAGAATAACGTGAATATGGAGCCCTACTGTGTGTAATAGTCATTGTCGAGTGTGGGAAGCAGCCTCTCTGGTAACCTGTAATGTATACAAAATCTTGCAGTCAAACTTTCCTGTAGCGTTTTCAAAATGTGTTCATGACACATATGACATTGAGAGCTCATGGTTTGAAGGTGAGGAGAAACTGCAAAACCTGTGCAGGAGATTCTGTCTTAATTACAAAGGCGTATCTGAAGGCTTCAGAGACTATATTGATAATGGTGGTAATGACATTCCAGAGCAACTGCAACCTGTTTTGAGGGCGATAAACACACTTCCTGTGAGTTCAAGTGACTGCGAAAGGGGTTTCAGCACAATTAACTTGGTAATGTCACCCATACGAAACTGCCTTGGTATCGGACGCCTTTCATCATTAATGTTCATAAACCTCATGGGTCCTCCTCTTCCTCTTTGGAATCCAGTGCCATATGTGAACAGGTGGTTGATTGCTCATCGTCATGCAGATGATAATCAATCTAAAAAGGTTGATCCTACAGCCCAGCACAATAAAAGATATGAAGACGCATGGTCGTTTTTTAATTGATAGCTTACAATGATATAAGCTGTCTCACATTTTCCATGGCCAGACATCCTGTGGCAATATAACATCTCCCATAATGTCTGAAATAACAGATGTACAGAGTATCAGGCTTTAACTATAGGTGTGCACCTTGCATTTTTTTCTCTCATGGTCACAGTGTATTATACTTGTTAATAAATGTAAATGTCGTGTTCTAGGTAGCGTAATACATTTTATAGTTTTGATAATCACTATTGTAGTTTCTAGTATGTGCTTTTCTTCGGCTTTTTTCAACACACTAATTCTACTTTTGTTCATGGTCCCATGTTTTAGTATGCCTAACTTACAGCACTTAATGGCTTGACTAATGTAGTTGTACGCCAAACTTCATCCACATTTGGGCTGCTAATTCCTCCATACAGGGACCTTAAGTCACAGGCTTAAGTACCAAGCAGCTTCAATTGTTAAATCTTGCAATATACGCAAATGATAGATCTGCCTTACATGTGATGTCACTTCCTGTTGTGATGTCACTTCCTGTTGTGATGTCACTTCCTGTCGTGATGTCACTTCCTGTGACCACGCCTACCTTGGAGAGTCCCCCCACTTCTTTTTTTAGGACTTGTGCCTTGCATGTGACTCTGAAAATAGATTACTTAACCTTCCTGACGGCCACCCGCGCCGGGACACCTTTTCAGAGGTAGCTGTGCGCTTTACAAATGCTGGATTTCATTTCTTTCAATGTGGGGGCTTGTTGGTTTGGGTGTATATTTGGCTCATGGGCTGGCGGAGAAACAGTGTAATCACATTTCCTCATATGTGCCTTGGTGACTAGCAGCAGTAGTTAGGCTCTGGATCAGCCGGCAACAAGGACACTTTATGAACTCTGGGCATTTCGTGGGGTGTGGCTTGCGCGCAGCCAAGATGGCTGCACTGCTTTGAGCTCCAGCAGATGGCCGAGATGGTCACTCGGCTCTTCATGTGATGCATGCAATTTTTTGCTCAACAGAAAAGAGTAATTGTTAAGTATAGATCCAGAAGAATTATGGATTTAGAATAGTTTATTGAGATATCAGGATACCAACGGAGCTTCCTTTCTCCCGTCCTTCCCCTTCAACAGCTGCTACAGAAACCGCAGTGTATTCAATGAGAACAACTGAAGAAATAGAATACACCATCAAATAATAACATTCTACAGCAAGTGCATGCAAAGCTCGTGAATGAACACGAGGACAATTCTTAAAGGTACACAACACAACACTAATCTGCAACGGAACTTCTCAAGATCTACAGCAGCGAGCCCTCCTACAGGAGACACACCTGACAGAACAAGAGGTGAGCCACCTTCATAAGAAATGGCGAGGTATCGTGTGTGCCACGAAATACTCCGCCTTTGCAAGGGGCACGTTTATCTGCATCAGACCTGGCGTACCATTCAAAGAACAGTCCCGATTGATTGACAACGACGGGAGATATGCAATTGTCAGTGGCCTGTTAGAAGGCCAGCCGATACTTATCGGCTGTGTGTACGCCCAGGAACAATACTGGGACAAGTTGACTACAGTACTAGCCCGCCACACAACGGTGCCATGGCTCCTGGGAGGGGATTATAACTGTTTCCTAGATCTAAGCCTAGACAGGTCGCACCCCCCCCCACCGCACTCCCCGGCACACAAACAAACCGAACACTTCCGCAGATGGGTGAAACACTGGGCATTGGCGGATGTCTGGAGAACACGGAACCCGACAGCCAAGTTATATTCCTTTCACTCTATCCAACATAACCTTTGAGTGAGGCTCGACCGATTTCTGTGCTCCGCAGCCGTCCTTTTTTTTTTTTTTAATTTTTTTATTTGACAGACAAGTCACAAGCAAAAAGACATTGTAAATAAGAAAAAATAGAAAAAAATATAACATACTTTAGAGTGACATCGGGGAAAACATCCATAAGTTAATTAGAACAGCAGTCTTTAAATGTTACAACTTAGCCGAACAAAAAGACTTTTATAAGAAAATGAAAAGCAAGTAAATTCATCTCAAAAAACACTTAATATTTATACAAAGTTAACCCAGATCTTTTCCATTCTATCTACAGCTTTCTGGCTCCTATTCTTAGCAAGGGCCTTCTCCATAGTGTATATTTCATGTAGTAGCATTAGCCATTCCATCCTCTGAGGTGGATTCGGTGAAATCCAGGCTCTAGCTACTACCAGTCTAGCACAAGAAATCGCTATGTCTAGCCAACTTCTATTATCATGGCCCCTCTCATGTATATAAAGTAAAACCATAGATGAGGTAAGTGGGGAGCTGATCAGTTGTTTTTCATATAAAGTAGTTTCTATTTCTCGCCAGAACAAGTTCAGTACTGGACAAGAATAGATCATATGAATAAGATCAGCTGCTTTCAAATCGCATTTAGGGCATTTGGTACGTTCGTTATTTTGTGACCATTTGGCAATTTTCTGAGGGGTATGATAAAGTTGACTGACCGTTCTGTATAGTTGAAGTTTTAAACTTGAAGAATGTACTGTTTTGTTAAGAATTGTGAAAGCATTTGAGATATTCTGGGGTGTCACATTAGTTCCCAATTCGAGCGTCCATTTTTGAGACAGTCGGGGACAATCATCCGAGTTATGCTGGGTTAACTGTTTATATCCTATGCTGATTATTGATTTCTCTTTAGAGCTATACAAAACTTCCCAAATATCCGAGCTAGTAATTTTTTTTAAGTTCATTTTCCGCATAAGATAGTCCCTTACTTGCAAATATTTAAGTATCATTTCACTTGGTAACGAGTAAATTAATTGTAAAGTAGAAAACTGTAGAAACCCCTCGTGGCCATATAAGTCTCCCAATCTCTTAATCCCATAGTCGGCCCACTCTCTCCCAATTTTATCATTAAAAATACCTGGTAGCCCTGGATTATCCCATAGTGGTAAGTCTGAGTGAAAAAAAGAAGTGTCACAAAACTTCATGACTAAATTAAACATCCCTACCGTGTCCCTTGCTGTCTTGAATTTGACTCGTTTGAAGAAGTTCGGGTCTTGTATTCTTGTTAAAAATTGAGATGAATTTATACCTAACATAAATTGGTGGAAAAAAAAGGTTTTATTCTTATTTAATAAGCTTCTAAAACGCCCTATAAAAGATGCAAAATAATAAGATTTAAAGTCCGGGAAATCCAATCCACCCTTCTCTAAAAGTAGTTTTAGTATCGCTATTGACCTCCTAGGTTTTTTATAGCTCCAGATAAAGCTGCTGCAAATTCCTTCCAGCTTCTTAAAAAAGATATTATTAACTCGAAGGGGAATAGAACGAAAGAAATATAAGAATTTGGGCAAAATATTCATTTTTATCAAATTAATTCTTCCCAGAATGTTCAGCGGAATTTTGTGCCATTTTTTAAGCATCACAGTAACTTGTTTAAGTAAAGGTTCGTAATTCAGTTTGATTATTTCATTTATTTTAGAAGATATGGTCACCCCTAAGTAAACAGCCGAGTTGCAAAGCCCAGTAACTGATTGATTAGCTTGGTAGTTCATGATGGTTTGGGTTTTATTAAAGTTTAATTTGTAACCGGAAATATCTCCAAATGTTTTCGCTTCGTCTGTGATTCCTGCTAGAGCGTCTATATCATTAGTGGTGAATATAGCTAAATCATCGGCATATGCAGTGATTTTAAGAATTTTATGTTCATGCTCTACCGGAGTTATCTTCTCTTGGTTCTGCAGGGCATTTATAAAGGGCTCCATAGAGAGGGCAAACAGCAGGGGTGAAAGTGGACACCCCTGTCGGGTCCCCCTTGATATAGCGAACGTTGAGGAAAGTACTCCCGCATAACCAATTTTAGCGTTAGGATCCCTGTATATAGCCTGTATACCTCTAAGGAAGCGATCCTTAAACCCGTACTGCATTAACACTTTCCACAGATAATCCCACCCCACTCGGTCGAACGCTTTTTCTGCATCCAGTAATATCATACCGAGTGGGGTGAGATTAGTTGCAGCAATATCAAATGCCGTAATCGCCATATTAATGTGGGCGGTAGTATCCCTTCCCTCTATGAAGCCATGTTGTTGATCATTAACTAACTGCGGCATAATAGATGCCAATCGCCTTGATATTAGTTTAGAATAGGCCTTAGCATCGGCATTTATTAAAGAAATAGGCCGATATGACCCGCAATCCATTGGAGGTTTATTTTTTTTCAAAAAAAAACATAATTTTCGCCGTTTTCCAAGATTCCGGAGCCTTGCCAGATGTGCCTATAGAGTTCACCACTGAGCAGAGCAGAGGAAGTAGCTCTTCGGCGCAGATCTTATATAATTCAATCGGGATCGTGTCCTCACCTGCCGCTTTATTAGAAGGAAGCGAGAACACCGCTAAGCGTAATTCTTCTAATGTATAATTAAGTTCCAAGTTATCCAAAATCTCCTGGTCTAAAAAGTGTCCCAAGGGGAGATTATCATTTAAGTAAGATTGGATCTGCTCTGGCCTAGCCCTACTCTCAGGAGTGTATAGTTCTTCATAGTATGAAGCAAATTGCTCCATTATATCTCCAGGCTGTGTATAAATAATACCATTAGGGCCTTTTATAGCTTTAATTAATGTAGATGCTCGGTCTTCGGCTACCTTGTATGCCAAGAGCTTTCCTATTCGATCTCCAGATTCATACTGTGATAATCTGTATTTAAGTATCTTGCAACTGTTTTTTTCCTTAAAAGAGCTTTTCATGCCTGTACGTATATTCATAAGTCTACTTTCCAAAAGTGATATATCTCTGCTATTCCGATCCCCATCTCTAAGCTTGTCTGCCAGTAGTTTTCCAATATGTGAAATATTATCTGTCATTAACTTTGTTTCTCTTTTCCTTGTTGCATTTTGTTTAAATATATATTGTTGAGTTGTTCTTCTAATAAAGGCCTTACAGGCATCCCAAACTGAGAGCATACTAGCAGTATCTTTATTATATGTAATGAACTCCTTTATCTGTTTTTTAAGCATGGTTACAAAGACCTCATCTGAGAGTAAGTATCTTGGAAAAGAAAAAGAACGTCCTTTTTTTATGCCTGAGGCCAAATCAAATATAAATATTATAGGATTGTGGTCCGATGAAATTTTTGGCATGACCTTCATATCTCCTCTACTCAATAATTCGTTTGAGGCCCACGCTAGATCAATCTTAGAGCAGAGTTTATGAGGAGCTGAGTAGTACGTAAATCCAGGTAGACCTGGATATAAGCTACGCCATATGTCTTTTATATTGTGTATTTTAGCTAGTTCCAGTATTGCTGCTCTTGTTTGACGCATACGTAGCCCTACTCCTTTTTTAGTTGTATCCTGTTGATAGTTCAAAACACAGTTAAAATCTCCCATTAGAATAAGTTCTCCTGACCAAGATAATAATTCAATATTCAACCAATCAAATAACCGTGGCTCATCTTTGTTGGGGCCATACACTGAACAAAAAACATATAAAGTACCCTCCAGTCTTATTTGCATTATTGCCCAACGCCCTCCCTTATCTGCTGCTGTTTTAACAACTTCCCCTTGCCAATATCTTTTCTTTAAGATAGCCACACCTCTTATTGGTGCATTTAAGGTCGTGCAAATCACCAATTCGTATCCCAATTGACTCAACAATTTTTTATCTTTATAACATATATGGGTTTCTGTAAGCATTATTATCTGTGCATCATACATTTTTAGTTCTTGATAGATTAAATTTCTTTTAGTCTTATTGTTCAGACCAGATACGTTCCAGGCAAGACACCTGCAGTACGTCATTTTATATACAATAAATCAAAAGCCGCTTCCCTTTTCTTATTGCTCCATAAAGCTCTCTTTCTTGTTAAGTACATTATAACTTCGCCTTGGCTTGTCTTGTCATTTTTCCCCCCCCCCCTCCTTTCCCCCCCCGTACCAAAGAAAAACACCCCCCTTTTATACCTGCTGCCTTTTGGTAGGGCAGCCTCTCAGCGGTGCAGCCACCCGCCACTTTCCACCACCCTCATTAAGTATGCCAATTTTACTAAGTTTAGCTTATCTTATATCCCTTATCCTCAATTTTAATCCTTAAGATTGTCACATTAATCAGACCTTTTCCACTAACAATCCCCTGAAGTATAGTATTATATAGCTTATGCTTTAGTAAGCTTATCTAACACAATTTCTGCCTCCTTGACCTGATTGAAATAGTACGTATGCCCGGCTTTTATAACCTTTAAACATGCAGGTTCTTGGAGGAAAACCTGAGCCCCTGCGGTCTTGAAAGAGTCAATTAGTTGGCGCAGATTCCATCGTCTCTCCATAGTAGATTTACACAAATCTGAACGAACAAAGAAAGTCACATCTTCAGTAGTAATCGGAGAATTAGGTTTAGCTTTTAAAGAAACAGCTTGTCTCAGCAGAAAATTTCCAAAATAAATCAAAAAAGGGCGAGGAAACTTATTGTCTCTGTTTCTATTGACTAAAGGCAGCCTGTGGGCTCTTTGAATCTGAGAATCCCAGTCCCAGTCCGCGAGATCTGGGAAAGCACGTTGGCATAGTCTGACTATGTAGACCCTGGGGTCCGCCCCTTCAGCCCCCTCCGGGATCCCAAAAAGTCTGAGATTCTGCCTTCTTTGCCTATTTTCCAAATCCTCCATCTTGGATTGTAAGGCCCGGATTTCTTCCTCGTGTCCAGTACCTTTCTGATTGTGCTTGACCGAAGTCTCCTCTATTTGTGCCACCCGTTGTTGAAGTTCCTCCACTTCTTGGGTTACTTTGTTCATTTTGCCATTGACTTCAAGCAAGTATGACTGAATTTTAGAATTATCCTCCTTTAGTTGTGAAAAATGTTGTTGCGCCTCTTGTCTCTGTTCGGTCAGCATATGCAAAATTAGAGCCATAGAAGGGATCTCCAAGGAGGAGACCTCCTGGTGTATTTCCTTCGTGATTTGCATGGCCTGATCAGTTTCTTCCTCTGTTGTGGCAATAATTTCGTTCACATTTAGGGTCGTCTCAATACCATCCTCCCTTAAAGTAGAGTCTAGTTGTATATCTTGTACTATCGGCTACTATCAATTGGTTTGTAGAGGTGGGCAAGTCATCAGTACCGATATCTTGGATGTCTTGAATATCCTGATTAGTTAGCAACGGAGTTGATGGCCCCATGGAACTATTGCCTGATAAGCGTAAAGCCATTGTTTTTACTCCTCCCTTAGCTTTTATCCACTTACGTAATGGACTATCATCAATAATAGGTTTTCCACGGTTATTAGCCTGATTTATTGTAGAGGAAAGAGTAGACTGATTAGTGTTTTTCTTGCTCCTTATTTTATTTTTAGCTTTCCCTCTTCCTTTTTTCCGTGTCACTGTTTTCCAATTATCCTGTGGAGAGCTCCCCATATTGTCCTCCTCCTCATCGATTAATTCCTCATATTCATCATTCGACTCTACTTGTATTCCGTTGCTGTTTTCTACATTATCTTTAGAGGTTCTAATAGCTGGGACTAAGTTTTGAGTATCCGTTGCCTCGACTGCTATAACTTCGCAGCTCATCTGGGTCAGGCTGATACCAGCGGGGTCACTTCTTATGTCAGAGTCTGGGATTTGTGCCAGTGTCTGCACATGTGGCATCGGCTCGGCTGCTCCCTTTTCAATATCCTTATCTTTCTCTTTATCCATATCATTATCCTTTTGAGCAACTGTATTATCTTGTACCACCATCTCAGTCTCAGTCTCAGTTACACAAACCTCCTTTCCTGAAGCACTCTGGAGATCCCTCCTCAAATCTATATCAATATCACCATTATCAACTATCTGCCCAGTCTCTTTACTGACCCCTGCAGGCGCTGGATTTACAACTAATTTAACTCCTTTATCTTTGGCAGCATTATCTTTATTGCTAGCAGCTAGCATTAAGGATCGCAATGATTGTTGTTGCTTACCAGCCAAGTTTGCTGCTTTCTCCTGGCTCCCAGTATTGAGCTCGTTCTTAACAGCGGTAACAGCTGTAATCACCACCTCTGTTCCGTGAGGCTTAACTGGTGTTTTAACTTTAGCTGCCGCCGCCTTCTTCTCTGCTACCCCATTGACTGCAGCTGTGGCAGCATTCTCCTCGGAGTTTCCTGCTCCTTTCGTGGTCCTGGTGCTCCTCGCATGAGTCTTAGGAGCCATGTCTGTACTCCCTGCCTCCGACTCAAGAACGCTCTCCACAGACAAAGCAGCTCTCAGATCCCGCTTGTCCGGACAGCTGGCTAAACTCCTGACATCGGCGATTCTGATGATTCCCCTCAATCCTGGACCTGCGGAACCAAGCCAAGTCAGCAAGGTCCAGCGAGCCCAGCGTGCGCAGCCTGTCTCCGCCCCTCGCTCGCAGACACCGCCGCAGCTACTGCCGCCCACAAACAATAGCCGCATCCAGCCCTCCTGTGCTCTCTGAGGCTCGTGCAGTCCATGGGCAAGTCTCAGGTAAATCGTTCCGTTAGTTTCCGTCCGTTAGATTTCCGTCCCGTTGTGAAAAAAGTATCCGTTAATCCGCTATCCGTGAGGTGGTGGGAGCGGCATTCTCAAGCTGCACCCGGCGGCACCTTCAATCCGCCATCTTGGTTTTTCCACTCCGCAGCCGTCCTACTGAAAATACAACACACTGACTATCTGGGGTGCATAGTCTCAGATCATGACGCACACACGGTGACCCTCCGCTGGAGATCACCCAACTCCCCGGTCCCCACATGGAGTCTCCCCCAGGAATGCCTCACAGATCCAGCCTTCCGCCAAACACACAGGGACTTCATTCTGGAGCACTTTCAGTATAATGCGGGCTCTACCTCTTCCAGGGCTATAGAATGGGATGTATGTAAGATCACCGCACGTGGACATTGCATCCAACAAGTGGTGGGGGTGCGAAAAACACTGGAGCAAGCACTACATGCGTGGGAGACAGCGCTCGCGAGACTGTCCCGTGCATCGGACCAGGAAAGGGCCACCGTAGAGCAGGTTGTGGCTGCGAAGCTCACACATGCGGAAACACTGCGGGACCTACGGAAATATAACTTCTGTATGTACGCTATACGGACACACAGGGAAGGTAACAGAGCAGGAGCACTCCTAGCGTGCATGGCCAAGCAGGACATGACCACACAGCCCATCACAGAACTGATTGATGAGACTGGACAGCTCCACACTTCCCAACTCGACATCCTAAATATATTCCGCACCTACTACATGGCCGTGTACTGCACCCCAGCGCCAGCGACACCTTACACTTTGGCACACTTCTTGGGCACACACACACTCCCCACAATCTCCCCAGCGGACAAAAAAGAATTGGACAGTAAAATCACATCGTCTGATATTAAGTACGGCATTGGGTCTCTTGCGCAGAAGAAAATGCCGGGTATGGATGGGCTCCCGTTAGAATACTATAGAACATTCACGGCCCAGATAGTACCCCATCTAATGACCACATACGAGGAAGCCCTCTCCAAAGGGCTTTTGCCCGCATCATTCCGGTAATCCATTATGGTGACCTTTCTAAAACCCCACAGGGACCCCACGCACCCATCTTCCTAAACACGGATTGTAAAATCCTGGGGAAAATTTTGGCCGACCGCTATTGCCAAATTCTGCCAGCCCTAATACACCCCGACCAATGTGGATTTGTGCCAAGACGCAACGCATGTATCAAACAAAAAGAGAGTGTCATGTGCAAAGGGAATTCTGTATGAACACTAAGCAGAGACTGGAAAGAAGAATCCCTTTGAAGAACACATTGGAAATCTCCTCGGGATTGTTTGGAAGCCCTCACTCGCCAACCTGGTTGGTGACATGCTTCATCATCGGGCCCACCAGGAGAAGCCGAATGCCTCCATGGTGTGCTACAACGTCAGATTACTGCGGAGCTGGTTGTTGTGACAGTGATGTGAAAAACGTGATTTAAAAATGTCTAAACTGTACCAAACAAAAAATGTATTCACTGGTCAGTTCGACATGGTTAAAAGATATGTGTGGGAGAACTACCATAGATTATGATGGAAGTTTCCACTTTATAGTGGGGTTAACATGTTTCTGCCCTTCTAAGTGTCTGATTTACCGGGCATTCGTCAAGACCATGTTGCGTGTACCTCAGCGGTATGGGCGCGCTAAGGCCCACCCTGACCTGAGGACGTGAAAGTTAAAATAGAAAAAAACTAGTGTAAAATAGGTGCAAGAAAAACAAACCACAAGTTGTGGGAATTACCTCAGTTACGAGGAACCTGTGTAGTCTGTAAAGATAAAAAGACATACAAACATGTAAGACACAACATATACGTGATTCTGGGCATGTGATCGGTTTGGAAGAAAAGGGAAACAATGTGAAAAACACGGCGGCCATCTTGTAATGGAGCATAGATACAATAGGAAATCATGTAAATAAGCAAAATACACGTACAAGGCATAACAATTCAAGAGCAGTTAACAATTGGAGAAAATTAGGCTTAGTGACTGAGGGAAGCTGTGATATATACAATTGTGCAATGTTCTAAAATCAAGTAAGAGGGCAACTGAAGTTCAGACAATGTTCATTATTCCCTGAGCTTTACAATAGCGAGGTCCATTCATCAGGGCGATTTAGACCATTGCGTATGCTGTCAGTTCTGAGTACCCATTTTAATTCCTCCTTGTTCAACAATTGGGTAATGTCAGCACCCCTTGGGCGAGGTTTGAGTACGGTAATGATTGTCCATGCCAAATCCAACTCGATGTGCCCGAATTCCACAAAATGGTCCACTAATGGTGCGTTTTGCAGTGAATCCTGCTGCGGTGTTGTCCGATCCGGAGTCTGACTTTTTGTGTTGTCTGTCCAACATATATTTTAATGCAGGGACAAAAGATGGCATAAATAACATTCGCAGTTCTACAATTTGAAAAATGTCTCCTTTCAAACTTTATTTGATCATAGGTGAAATCTTTACCTTCTATGGTCGTGTTGCATGCATTACACTCACCGCACTTGGCATGGCCCGAGAGGCGTGGGAGACCCCATAGATCATTAAGGGTGCTCTTGGGAACATTGGATGGGAGGACCGCCGTTACCTAATGGTCCTTAATGTTTTTAGCTCTCTTAAAAGCAAACATGGGGCGTTCAATGTTAAGGACGCCTGCATTTAGGAACTTTCAATGTTTCAAGACACTTTTGCGTATGGCATTGGATGCAGGTGAAAAAGTAGTGCCACAAACCAGTCTATCCCGGGGTATTTGGTTTTAGGTTCCAGGAGGACGTCTCTAGGACAATACCACACCCTTTTCAATGACCGACGGACAAGTTTGTGTGGGTAGCCATGGTTACAAAGCTTGTCACTCAGTGTTTTAGCTTCACTGAAGTAGTCCTCTTTGTGGAAGCAGTTCCTTCTGATATATTGGTGTTCAGGGGCTAAAATCTTAACGGTTGTTGTCACAAAAGCGAGCAGGCAAGATGTTATCTGCTACAATAAAATAGCAGGAAACAATTTTAAATCTGCCCAGATTTCTTATATAAATGATTTGTTTGGCTCCAGGAAATTTCATACCCAAGACATTCTTGAGGTTTTTTGTGATTTTTATAAAAAAAATATATATTCTCAGAGATCAATGTAACCTCGCTATATGTCAACAATTCTTGTACTCTATTCCTACAAATACCATTTCCAATTTAGATATGATAGCTTTAGGGAAACCGATTGGGTCTGAAGAGATAATTCAGGCCCTTAGAGCAACTCGGTTAGGGAAGGCCTCAAGACCTAATGGGTTCTCTATTGCTTTTTATAAGACATTTTTATCTTCAATACTCAATTATTTCAAATATGTTTTTGTTAACTTTGTCTCATCGGGTAAGGCCTCTGGTTTGGCTATTGCAGCTATTATCGGTGTAATTCCTAAGGAGGGCAAAGATCATTCTGACCCTAAAGACTTCCACCCAATCTCCCTCTTAAATATGAAGCAAAGATTTTTGCCGAAATTCTGGCTAAACATTTGGAGAACCATATCCCTAATCTTATTCATTCTTCGCAGACTGGGTTTGTCAAGTGGAGGTTGGCTAGAAATAATATCTGGACTTTTTGTCATAGTTTGGAAAAAGCGATTGCCCTTGACACCGACAAGGCTTTTGATAAGGTCTCTTGGCCTTTTCTGCAAGCAGTACTTCAATCTCATAATCTAGGAGAATCATTTTTTAATATGGTAATGTCCAGGTATGCACACCCTAAAGCTAATATTAGATTTAATGGGGCTACATCTTCTTTTTGTAATCTCTGTCAGGGCACTAGGCAAGGATGTAGGCTATCACCTCTTCTTTTTTTACTGTCGATAGACCCACTCCTTCGGTTACTCAACCTCAATCAGGATATTAGAGGCTTTCAATATGGCTCACAGATAATTAAAACCACCGCTTATGCGGATGACATGCTCATCTTTTCTGAAGATATCGTAAATGCAATCCTGGATATTTCCAATACTATTGAGGAATTCTCTTGTGTCTCAGGGTATATTCTGAATAAGGACAAGACGTAAATGTTTCCCCTTAATGCGTTGTATTTTCCTTCTCACATGGGGAATGTAGGTTTTAAATGGCAATCAACTCGGATTAAACATCTAGGGATTTGGTTCTACAAAAATCTGTCAGACACTATCTCATACAATGAATCTCATATCATAGCTAAGGTTAAAGATCTATTGACAGGTTGGTCACCTAAATATATATCCTAGTGGGGATGTTTTCAAACCTTGCAGATGATGATAACTCCTATTGTTAATTTTGTGTCTTCGATGCTGCCTATAAAGCTGTCCTCAACTTTTTTCCATGAGATTGAGGTTCTTACAACATTTTTATGGAGTGATAAATGCGCTAGAATTGCATATAAACATCTTAGAAATCCCTATGCCCTGGGGGGATGTAATCTTATGGACTGGAACTTGTATCAGATTGCCTTTTTAGCATCCCAAGGTTCTCTTTGGTTTACTTTCGATTCCCGTAATACCCCCGTGGATTTAAATCGAACAGGAGTTGTGCGCTCCTCTATCCACCCCTCTTTTATAACAGCGTCTACCCTAATTCTACCGTATTCAGGTCGTATTATCTCAGATAGAATTAATGCATTAAAACATTTAGACAAAAAAGTTTCTAAACCAATTCACAAATGAAGGTGGTCTTCTTAACGGTATGGTCCTAAAATTGTGACTGATATTGACCTTGATACAATATCATCCTGGGCTAGTAAAGGTATTAAAGCAAAGACCTTTATGATTCTAACCAGTACCCGATTCCTTTTTCCTCTTTAGCTAAAGAGTATAATCTCAGTAATATGGATTTTTATTCCTTTCTGAAATTAAAAGTTGCCCTGTCTAAAATACCTTTTTATCCTGATTCATCTACCGTTTTGCTCCTTTCTACATGGTATAAATGAGGTCATATTGCCTCCAGAATATATACGTTTCTATCCAACACATTGCCTGTGCAGTCTACAGTTCACAAGAGAAATGGATGCATCATTTTGATCAGGATATTTTTAAACATATTTCACAAGAAACCTGGCATATGAATGGGAAGACTTCGCTACGAAATAAGATTGCTCCTTCTCTTATTTAATCAAAAAATTTTTACTCAGAATCTTTTACACATTTCAAACATGATCATCACATGTAAGGCTTCACCCTTAACCCACCAAATTCTGTAAGGATGTTAAATCAGAGCTTTACCGGAAGCCAACGGCCAGAAACGCACTACTGCGATATGACAGTTGCCATCCACGAGCCCTGAAGGATAACTTGCCCTTTGGCCAGTTCCTCAGGGTACAAAGAAACTGCTCTAACAAAGAGGCCTTTAAGATCCACTCGAAAAATCTGGAGGTTCAACTGAGCGAAAAAAATTATCCAAAGAAAATTATTCGTCAGTCTAAAAAGAGGGCGTCTAACAATAACAGAGAGTCCCTATTAGAAATACTCCCTCCCAAAGAAAATACCAACCGTATTGCCTTTGTCAATACATTTAACAGTCGATCGAACCAAGTACAAAGGATCATAAAGAAACATTGGTCGATCTTAAAAACTGGAGGTGATGACATCGCTTTACCAATCTTTGCCTTCAAAAGAGGACCGAATCTAAAAGATCAGCTAGTCCACACACGCCCACGGAACAAGGAATTAAGACAAGTGGGCACCTTGTGGGACTTACCTCCTGTTGTTGGACATCACCCCTGCGGGGCATGTACTGTTTGTCCCCAAACCTGCAAATCCACCGTGGTCGACATAGGGACCAACGCCCATGGACACAAAACAAATTCACAAACTGCAACAGCAGTAATCTCATCTATTTGATTACGTGCCCGTGCCCATTACGATATGTTGGCATGACGACCAGGAGAATACGGACACGGATACAAGAGCACAAGAGTACAGTGCGGTGCCGTAAACAGGCCACCCGCCTCACTGCACACTTTTTGGAGAAAGGACATGGCCCTGAGGACTTCTGTTGGACAGTCCTGGAACAACCACAGATTCCTGATTCTTGCACTGACATCAGTCGCTTTTTGTTCAGAATTGAACAAAAATGGGTTTACCGCCTGAATAGCGATAAGGAGGGCCTCAACGAGCCAATACCCTGGATGTCCCTCTAACTAACTCCATTACCTATCAAAAAGAGAACAGGCATCGATCAAGCACCCTCAAAGAATATGTAACAATTCAAGTAATAATTATTAGTTAATCGAAAACAGTTCATTAGTAATAAAAGGACTTCCAAAACACGGATCCAGAGCCAGGTGTTAGACTTCAAATCGTTTTATTTCGTAATCATTTAAAAAATAGTTTCCAGCTTGTCCTGCCATCTGAATATATCAGTAGTATCGATCCTAGGATTTAAGAATACCAGTATTATCAAAATCAGTAGAAGTCAAAGTAAGGTCTCTGCCCTATGGCGATAGGCAAGTTACATGAAGACATACCTTAGGGAGATATAACTCAGGAACACAATCTTTAAGGTATGAATTACTGATGTGGAATCTTGAAGAGTATGGAGTGATGTCCAAGGCAACAGTTCAAAATAAGAACGGAAAGACCTAAGGATAGGGGCAAGTAATAATGGTAACATGCTATAATACAAAACAGTCTCTAAAGAAATCAGGAAATCAGCAAACTAGGAGTATTGTCAGTCACCATATGTATCTACTTACTCAATCAATTCAAAGCCATGCTTCGTGGAGGTGGGTTAAATTATTCTTAATTCCAATTGATGACCATGATAAGTCACTGGATAATAGAAAATATAGAAGAAAAAAGAAAAAATATATATATAAATAAATAATCAAATAATCAGGTGTCAGGGATATGACAGCTATAGATAGTTGTTAAGGGCAAAAAGGTAATAACACAAAGTATTATCCAATATATAAATGCCCAAATGTCCTAAGATTGGAATTGGGCAAAAACGCCAACTCTATAGTCATTATTGCATAGAAAAGTAATTTATCAAAAACGGGTATGTTCCCGTTATGAGTGCTGCTAACTCGAGTTATTCGACACGTTTTGGAAGAATGAGCAATGTTCAAACTGATGTACACTAGCACCTGTGTTGTGCTTCCATCGTTCTAACAATAAATACATTTTTATCAATCCTGCATATCCCTTTTGTTACTTAAGAAGCCCAATAGTGCATGGGTTTGGTATTCGAACACACATCATTTAAAATACAAAGCGGGGGGGGCGTGGCTAAAGCTCAGAAGCTGCGTGTGGATCTCAATGCGAGAAGGGTCCGTTCATCCTACTAAGGTGTAATATAGGGCGGCCATATTGAAATGTATGCCGTGACAGTGCTAATGAACAGAGGCATGATGAAAACCTCAAACAAAAACTCGGAGAATAACGAGCGTTCGTGTTCGTATATATGAGCAACTGAACTTGATAGGCATAGACCAAAAGTTCTAAATCCATAGTTAGCAATACCACATAATACTTATACCCCTTATAATAACCTAGTGGTGCATAGGTTCGTCCTAGAACATACCTTAAGAGTCACAGCGTCACCCCGGCACCTCCACTGCTGTCAGCTGCTAATGTCAGAATCTCGCGCCCAATTTTAAATAAAACGCGAGGGGCGTGGTTTAAGGGAGGAAGCCACGTCTCGGTTTCACACAGTAGTGAGTCCTTAGTTAGGAATATTCCGAGATGTATGGCGGCCATATTGGAACAATCGCCCGGAAAATATATGTATTATAGTGAATAGAGTGATGTTCGAAGAAACAATGGTTAAAAAACGTCGTAAATAGTACTAATAAGGCTTATGTCAGCTGCCCCATTTAATTTACAGCATGGGAATAAATTTGTAATGATCAGAGGCACGAATCATCGCAGAAGCCCCATTTTTCGAAAACAATCAGATAATAGGTAAAACCGGATTTCGGTCCCCAAATGATTTCTAAATTCCCGAGTTATGCCAAATGATCATGAGTACGCCCAACTTCATAGACTGATACTTGTAGTAAACTACGTGTCAGATAATGGCAGACATCTTGTAATAGGTGTATGAAAAAACGGAGCAGCCATTGCAGTAAAACATTGATGTGTAAAATGTAAGCAGTAAAGAAGGTATTATCAACAAACAAGTGAAATTACCTCCTTAGCCACAACCAATTGAAAACAATCTATTCATTTTGAACATTATGTTACAATACCTAATTCAATAGTTTGAATATTAGCATACATATGTAAAGTTATGGTAATCAGGCAATTTTCATCAACCAACATGGATACACAGATCACAATAAGCAAGAACAAATGATTCAAGATCCGTACATTATGTCAGGTTACAGTCCCATTCTGGGTTTAATTGATGCAGTATAATGAATGGGTCTTTTACAACACACATAATGATTCCTATTTGAGAAACACATGTAGCTCTCTATCAATGTTCAGTCCCTGATCAACTGCACGGAGTTTAATCAGCCATTTAGATTCAAGCTTGCGCAAAGCTAATGTGTTGTCACCCCCTCTTGGATCAGGTTTAATCATATCTATTCCATGAAAATGGATTCCAAGTACTTCCAAATCTGAGTGTTCTTTGTTGTAATGTGCTGCTAGGGGATATTTTGCATTGTTGTTACGTATGGCTCTAACATGCTCCTGCAATCGTTCTTTTAGTGGGCGAATGGTACTTCCCACGTAGATCAATCCACAGTAACAGATAATGCAATAAACCACCAACTTAGAATTACAATTAATGAAATGGTTTATGTGATGTATCTGTTTAGTGTTATAAGAGAAGGTCTTTTTTTTGTCCAACGCAAATTGGCACATGTTACATAAGGTACATCTGTAAGATCCACATGGTTTGATAGGCATCCACTTTTTAATGCCATCAATCACTTCATTGTTGTGACCCGGGTTCCTTATAATGGAGGGACTCAGTAAGTTTTTTAAGGTTCGGCCTTTTTTGTATATAACACGGGGTTTATTACCAACATAGGTTTCAAGATCTTTGTCTAGTTGGAGCAAATGCCAGTGTTTTCTGATAGCATTATAAATCTGGGTGCTGTTGGCACTGTATTGAGTTATAAGTGCCAGTTTATTATTAGCCTCTTTGTTAAGTTCTTTCTGTTTCCTTATTAACGTAGTTTTTCTGGTGACTTTCTTGATTTTCTTGTGTGCTGTTTCTAATATTTTATTGTCATAGCCTCTCATTAGAAACCTATTTTTTAAGATGTCAATCTCTCTTGTGAAGTCATCCTCAGTACTACAGTTCCGTCGTAATCTAGTCATTTCTCCATACGGAATGGCTCCAATCTGAGAGGCTAGATGTGCACTACTCGCATGGAGAACTGAATTGCAGGAAGTACTCTTTCTATAGAGTTTGGACTCAATTCTATTCCCCGATATGAATAACGTGACGTCCAGAAAGGATATGTTTTTAGAGCTGGACTCAAAGGTGAAGGTAAGATTATACTCATTCTGATTTAGATAGTTCATAAGTTCGTTAAGTAGATCATCCCCTCCTGCCCAGATCATAAAAACATCGTCAATAAATCTACCCCAGTAGACAATATGCTCTGTTAGGTTGGGGGGACCTTTCTTCCAGGTATGGTGTTCTTCAAAAAACCCCATATAGAGGTTTGCAAAAGAGGGGGAAAATGTAGCCCCCATAGCTACTCCCGAGTGTTGCTGGTACCAGTCATCCATATGTTTGAAAAAGTTGTTATTGAGAGCAAATCTGGTTAAATCAATGATCATGGTAGTATGATCATATAGTGTGGCATCCCTCTTAGATAGATAATAGGTGAGGGCATCCATTCCCTTTTCCAATGGTATGCTTGTATACAGCGCGCATACATCTAGGGTTACCAATTTAAAAGTTGGTACCCATTCCAGATCTTCTAGTTTACACAAAAGGTCCTTCGTATCTTCCAAAAATGAAAGGATGTTACCTACGATCGGTTGCAAAGTAATGTCAATGAACTCAGAGATTTTCTCTATAGGTCCGCCAATCCCAGAAATAATGGGTCTTCCTGGGGGAGATGTGATACACTTATGTATCTTAGGTAATACATATATGTATGCAGCTTTGGGGTTGTGGACATTCAGATATCTAAGTTCCACATCGGACAGTAGACCTTCACTATGCCAAAATTTAAGTTTTTTGGCAAGGTTAGTTATTGTCGAGTTCATCGGATTAGACCCTAGTTTAATGTATGAGTTTATGTCACAAAGCTGGCGATTTATCTCTCCACTGTAGTCCTCAAGGTCCAACAGGACTATATTCCCCCCCTTGTCCGCCTCCTTTATTATCATATTTTTTCTAGCTTTGAGATTCTTTAATGCATTTCTCTCACTTACATTAAGATTATCTTTTGATCCTAAGGGTCGGCCAAGGGTCTTATCTTCAAGTTTATACAGTTCATCCGTGACTGTTTTATAAAAACAGTCAATGAGGGTGTCAGATGCTGTTATAGGAGAGAAAGTGGATTTGTTTCTAAGGCCACTATCTGTATAGATATTGCTCTCAATTCCCAAGTCTGACATGACACTACTCACAGTAGGAATTTTATCCAAATCATCATCCATTTCAAGGAGCATTTGTACTTCCATAATATCTTGAATACTTCTCCCACTTTCACATACACTATAGACAGGAATTTCTTTTGGTTTTTTATTTAGGTCAAAAAACTTTTTTAGTTTAAGTTTCCTTACAAATTTGTAAAGATCAATGTGTGCAAGAGTGAAGTCGGCTTTATTCATAGGACAAAAACGTAATCCTTTCTTAAGTAAACTCACTTCACTTGCTTCCAATCCAGTTTTAGACAAGTTAATAACAGATACATCATTGTTAACATTATGCAATTCCATTCCAATCTCACAGTTGGTAGTTCTAGTACAAGGAGTCAAAACATCACATGTAGTCAAAGCATTGTCGTTATTGTCATGAGCTTTTACTTTCTCTGTTGTCGTGATGCTGACCTGGTTACTCTTTGAGTTGGGTCCCCTCCTGTGTTTGATGCCCCCCCGCCTTGTTCTCTTTCTGGCTGGGTTTTGCGATTGAAGCCCGCCTGAATTCCCTTCCGGTATCGTTCTAGTTCTGTTAAAAAAGATGAACCTGGGATGGGGCTCTTGGAAGGGCCTGCCACTGAGGAGGCTTCACTTCTTCTGTCACTGATTTCCGTAAAGTCACTATTAAAGCTTGACATTTGTGATCCACTCACCGAAACTATATTGTCTGTTCTCGGTTCAGTAAGTGTTGAAGTCCCTGATCTAGGCTTAGTTTCGTCGAATCTTTTGGCAAAAGTAAAAACTCTTCCATTCTTATAATCTAGTTCGTCACGTTTCAGCTTTCTAATCTTTTTATCTCTTATATAATTTTGGTGAGAGCTGAGGACCTCTTTAAGTATCTTATAGTTTTTTTCAGCAACATCACCCAAATTAAGGGAACTGATTTCACCTTCAATTTTTTCTATTTCCCTCAACAGTTTCTCCCTTTTTCTTTCAGCATGACGAATCAAAATGTCCATCATTCCAAAGGATGAGCCAGCAATTAAACTTTCCCATTCTCCAAGGAGATCGGGGTCCAAATCTTCAAAGGTGGGAAAGATGATCACTCTTAACCCTCTAGGGATTTGTTTGATCTCAATATATATATATGGTTTCTCTTCTGCTGTAACCTTTGGTTTAGTCTGAACCTCTTGGTTTTGGAATATCTCATTAAACATTTTGTCCCTATCATCTTCAAACGTAGCCATGTTTGATGTCACTTGAGATGATAGGTACTGATACAACAATGTACTAGGTCCACTACCTCACTACCTGTTCATACTCTCAGTCGCTTTACTCATGACTGACACTATAAATCCTTACATTCCTGTTAGGTACTTATAAGCACCACACAGGCTCAGTTGTTCGCTAGACGTTCCAACTCACTTTCAAATTAATGCCTCAGATATACAGAAAGCCCCTTTGTAGCCATCGTCTTTACAATTAATTTTTGGATATGCTCCAGCGTTATTAATTCCATTGGCACATAACAATAGGTTTTTCTAGGTACAACTATTGCCCAAAGATTATTTCTCCTTGTTGAAAGAATGCTATTTGTAAAGATCCGTTTGGAACTACATGTCCCAGAATTCCCAGCATCACATGACCGCACTGGACCACGTGATGCCGTCTAAGCTGAATATGAACTTACAAACGGCTCCTGCTGACGATCGCCGGTGCCCCCCCAGACAGTACAGAAGACTGCCAGGAGACACCGACGGACTGGTAAGCGGGCCGTACAGTGCTTGCTCACTAGCGTGCACGCTGTAAGCCTGTTAATATCCACGCGCAAAGGAAAGCAGCGCTGCTTGTAAAGCGACCTCGCTCTCCGTTTTGCCGCTAAGCCATTAATCCTCTTAACTAAACTTTGGCTATACATTTGTAGGAGACTAGTAGCGGACTGGTATCCGTGTCACAACTCGATTCTAGCCATTAGTCTGATCGCCGGGGTACAGTACAGGCGGGGTTATTTGCAATAAATCCACGTAGCACCGGATGGGGCAACTAAATCATCTTTTGCCTCCGTGTAAACTCTTTTAACTTCTTTGTTGAAATACCTCTAAAAGTGACTCATAAATTGTTTTTAGAGTGGTGCTCCTCATACCTGCGCTGCAGCCAGGTGGGGTGAAGCCTCTCAACCACCATATATGGGTGAGTGTGTATATTGGAACTTATGTCCTAGTATGTGTGAATGCGTCTCCATCACACTATGGTTTCTACTGAAAAACTACTTGAATATGATTCATTCATGTTCTTTTGTTTTCTTGTTTGTTTGTCTTTCTGTCTGGATCCATTGCCATGCGATACAATGCAATAACAGTATACGGTTGAGTACCCACTTGGACTTTCAGGTGATATTTTTTCATTATTATTCATTCCAAGCAGTAGTGTTGTTAAATAAGGTCCTGAAGAATGCATTTGAAACTCTGTTCTATGTAATGCAGAAACATGTTGACCACCATTAAGTGCGGTTATTAATTCAAACCCGCACTTGCACTTGCTTTTTAACCTTAGGGATTGGGAGATATTAATAAATTCTGTTTTTCTACCCGATTCACCTAATTTTATTAAAACCCCTCACTTTTCACTTCTATCACCAAACACTGCTTTTTTCAGTAGCCACTTTAATTTTTGTACAAAACATACTACCCACTTGTCACATTCATCGGTCACGGTAACATCAGACCGGCCGTTTTGTCTCCTGGGTAAGGAGAACCCAAATGATGAGAAAGAGGGCGGTACAGTGTGGCTTCTGATGGGAACTATTTTCTCCATATGCTCTTGAGCCTTGACTTGGCCTGCATTTATTAGCATGCATGTTGTCTCACTGGTGTTTTTTGCGTAGTATTGGCTTTGTGATCTACTCTGTCTGACTCACTATTTTTTGACCCCCAGGTATTATTTGTTGTTATGGTAGTCTAGAGGAAGCCGCCACCACCCTAGGGGATTCCATTCCCTCATGCCAGTCTATATCGTCTAGGTCGCCTATTTCTGCCTGCTATTTTGTCCGCAACTTTTGCATAGGGTCCTGCTGATTGTTTACAATCTTCTGATATGTTAGGGAGATCGCCTTTTAGTCCATGTGATCTGTCAGAAGTCGGTCTTCTAATGAGATTGCCTCTGGAAGGATCGTGTTCAATGGGATAGCTGCCTCTAATGTGTGTTTGACATGAGTGTAGCAAAACCATTCTGTAGGTGCCATTTTGTACTGCACTTGTAAGTGGGCAATAGTGACCATTTTCCCTCCCTTCGAGAGATCGCCAATTGGGAAATGCCTATTGCATCCCATTTCTGAAACCCCTTACTCTTACCTAGTGTGCCTAGTTTGCCGGTGTCCCATAGCAGAGTTTGTTGAGTTAGTTTGTCTGACCAACCCAAGTACCATGTGACCATGCGCCATATTCGAACTGTGTGTGCAGTGGGACCCGGAAGGTTGCGTTTATTCTTTTTATTATATAGCACACAATTAAACCCTCCCACTCCTACGGTATGCCTATACAAACGATTTGCGGGGTCAGTCTAGGGCGAGTGGACCCATTGATTAATCACTGCTAATTGGGAGGCCCAGTAGTAGATCTGTACATTGGTAAGTGCTATACCACCATTGTACCAACTTCTGACCAATTTTGCCGCATGAATCGGGACAGGCTTTCCATCCCATAAGAGATTACAGACCTCTGAGTCTATTGCTTTAAAATAGGTTGTAGGAACAGGAAAGGCTGTGTTATATAGTGCGTATAGAAACCTGGGGAGTGCCGTCATTTTAAAAAGGGCCTCTTTACCCAGTAGGGTAAACAGTAGCGACTTGCAATGTTTGGCGTCTCATCGCAATTTTTGTAGTGGCTCTTGGAGGTTCCTTGCCATAAAGTCATCTGGGTCAGAAGTGATGTAGATCCCTAAATATTTAAAGCAATCTGATACTTCGGCAATACCGTCGGAGGTCTAAACAAAATGTACAGGACTGACTTTTCCCAGTTGATGGTGTATCCTGACACTGTCCCATATATTTCGCATATATGTAACAACCTATGAAGGGAGCATTTGGGTGATGCAAGATATACCAAAATGTCATCCACGTAGAGTGATAAACAATCTTCCCATCCCTCCGTCCATCAAAGCCCGCAGATGATTGGATCTCCTCCTACCCAGGCCGCTAAAGGCTCTAGGTTTAAGGCAAGAAGGAGTGGCGATAGACGGCACCCCTGTCGTGTGCCACATCCTAGGGAAAATTCACACGAGATGTGTCCGTTAGCTACTACATGCACGTGCGGGTTAGAGTATAATAATCGGACCCATGAGCAAAACTTCGGACCAAACTCCAAATGATTAGGGACTGCGAAGAGGAACGGGCATTCGACGGAGTCGAAGGCCATCCTTGCATCAAGGGACAATATGGCGGCCTCCTCTTGTAATACGACTCATTATGCTATATAGGCGCCTGAGATTGAGGGCTGTATTTATGCCGGGCATGAATCCCGATTGGTCCGGGTGGACGAGTTTGGTGATGTGTGGGGTCAGTCGAAGAGCTAATGTTTTGGCAAGCATCTTTGCTTCTGCATTGAGCAAAGAGATGGGTCAATAGGAGGTACTTTCGATGGGGGGTTTACCTGGTTTATGGATAGCCACAATGGTGACTATACATTGGTCTGGGGGAAGTGCCCCTTGCTCTAAGCTAGCATTATACATCTTTAGTAGATAAGGGGTCAGCTTAGTCACCATTTGCTTGTAGAGTTCTATTGGGATATCGTTGGGTCCCAGTGCTTTCCCCAACTGTATCTTGTGCATGGCTAGTGTTAATTCGTCCGTGGTCAGGTCAGCCTCTAATAACTGGGTCTCTTGTAAGTGTTTTTAACCGAATATCTTTAAGAAATGCTGTCACCTCTGTTATGCCAGTCATCACCGTAGAAGTGTAGACATGCTCAAAGTGCTTCGCTAATGCATCCACTATCTCTTGCGAGCCTGATGTGATGGTACTATATTGTAGCCGGAGCTCCGTCACCCACCTGTCCGCCCATGCACGCTTGTCCAGCCAAGCGACAGGCTTACCTGCATTGTCCCCGGTCTCATAGACCCTGTGTTGCACTGCTGTTAGTCAATTTCTAGCGTTCGCCCATAAATATTCTTTGGATTAGTGCTGTTTTGTTCGTATGGTATGTGCATTGGTTTCTGTTGGGTCTTGGGCCTGCAGTGCCTCTTAATTGGCCACTTCCTGTTCTAGGGCCTCTACATCTTTTTTTATTATTTTTTATGACCTGATATCAAAGACATGGCCTGGCCCGTAAGGACTGTCTTATATGTTTCCCAAAGCATCAGGGGCGAGGGTACTGACAATTAATTTTCTGAAAAATAGCATGGTGTAGTGTCATGTAATCCTTTACGGATCTTTGGGTTATTGAGATATCTGGGGTAAATTGGGTACAGTCAAGTTTGTGTTGGAATGTATATAGTCTACACGAGAGAGACAATTATGAGACCCAGAGTAGTAGGTAAATTGACACGTCTGCGGGAACTTGAAGCGCCAAGTGTCTATTAGGCCATACATATCTAAGAAATCGGCCATGCTACAGCGTACACAGTGTTGCGGCCTCGGGGGGGGGAGGGGGGAAGACTGATCTAAAGTGTCATTTAATGCTGCATTAAAGTCACCACCTATTATCAGCTCTCCCTTTGGCAGTTTCGGTAGAAATGTACCCAGTGTTGGTATGGCCAGTGGTGAAGTGCAGGGGGAATATAGACTGTTACCAAAGTGATCGTGCACCCTTCCCACTGTTCAGATAGTGCTGCAAATCAGCCTTGATTGTCTGTAAAAGTGTGTTGAACAATCAGGGGGAAGTTCTTTTTATTCAGGATACCAACCCTGCGAGAACCTGAAGTAAATTCAGAGTGCACCGCTAATTTAAAACCCATGCGGTCTATTGCTTTACACCAGGTGTGTCTCTTGTAGCAAGGCTACTGCTGGTGCCTTGCGTTTGAGGTATTGGAGCACCAGCCCTCTCTTTAACTTGTCTTTCAAACCATTGACATTCAATGACATGACAATGACGGTACACGCACACTTTGGGTCACAGGAGTGTCTGGGGTTGTAGGTGTATCAGTGAGTGTCATTTGAGCCCGACCTTAGAATATACGATTGCAAGTCTCAGTGTTAAACAAATTAAACAATTATAAGAAAATTACCTTACTCTTAACATATTCTATAACTTGTCCCACCCTCTCACTGCCTCACTGCAAGACGGCCATAAAACTATCTGCCTCTCCAACAATGCAGAGTGCTTATGTCCCATTCCCTGTTACCTTTGTAGGGGGTAGTCTCTCCATCAGTCCCCTCCAGACCATCTCTGCGACATAGTATTTGAATATAATGATTAGTAAATATACACACATAAGTAAACGTACATCAGTCTCATATGGACATATAATGTCACTCAAGCATTATTATGTCATGTTCTCTAAGGAGAATCACAGCCAAATAAATGTCTTTCCAGCTAGTCTGACTGTGCTGCAGCTGGATCTTCTGTCTCGGATTGTGTGGTTGCATGCGCCTGGCGATGTGATTTGGAATTTGTCTTTCCCAAATCCGTGACTGTACACCATCCTTCAAGCCATTCCTGTACTTCCCCCGGAGTAGCAAAGAACCATGCTTTTCCCTCCGCCTCGACCCGCAATCTCACATGGAACAGCATGGAGTATTTCAGTTCCCTATTCCTCAGTTCTTTTTTGACATCCAAAAAGCTGCGTCTTTGCTTGTTCAATGCTGCCGTATAGATCGGAAGGAAGGTCATTTTACTGTTTTCAAAACACACCGGCTGGGCTACTCTTCGCTGTTTGTAGGATGAGATCACAATCTTGGAAGTTAAATATGCGGGCTAGAATCTGTCTCAGCGGTTCACCTGGCCTCGGCCTGCCACCAGGAACAGGGTGTGCCCTCTCCACTGAGAAATAGTGTGATAGGCCTTTAGGTTGTAGATGTTGTTTAATTAGGTCTTCCACGAAGAGGTCCACGGCTGATCTTCCTCTATTTTGCTAATGTTATTGCGTCTGGATCGACCCTCACAGTAGTTCAATTTTGCTGCCATAGCTTTGCTTTCGGCTTCTAACTGAGTCACTTGATGCTTTAGTTTCTTGGTATTGTCACTCAATGTTCCTGCGGTGGTTTCGACATCCACGAGTCTAGCACTCATGTTTTGGATGCCCGCACTGAGCACCTGAGCAAGGAAAGTTCTACTGAGATTGTGCCAATCCATGAGTCTAGAGCAGGAAGTGAATTCTTAATTAGCATGTCTGCCAGTAGCGTAGTTCTGCAGCATGCAGTTTCCCTTGTAATTTTATTTTTGAGGGGGTACCCTTGGCCCTCCCGGGACACCTTGGGAGGTTGCATGGGGAATGCCAAGGATTCTGTGCCCTAGCCAGGTCTGTGTGCGCTGCTCTGTGGAGTGCAGGATCTGAACACTACCTTCCTGGCCCCCTCCGTGCTGGTCTCCTAAAGGCGGGGAGAGCATGAAGGTCCTTCCGCCCACAGCCTGCGAGCAGAATGTCTGTGAACTGATGTAAAAGGGTGCTTGCTAATCCCTTCTGCCCTCCAGCCTTGTGTCTGGAGTCCTGGGGCTCATTATTGCCACACAGGGCCATGGGAACAAATCTCTGGGCCGAAATTAAGTCTTGGGAAGAGGCCCTGCACATGCCCACTCCCTGAAAATTGTTCCTTGCGTTGACCCGATCCTGGCATTGGCCCACCCCAAAGGTGATTTCAGTAATGCTGTAGAACTCCACATGCTCCATCTTTCAAACAGGGGTCAAATGTCACATTTATTAAAGCTGCATAACTGATACCCCAACAGGGTGATTTTCTCAGACTTGGGATCATTTTACTCTTGGTGGTTAGCTCTTTTCGACAGGAGCATCTTCTGCAGGCTCCCAGCCTCAACAGAGGTGAACCTTGCAGGGAGCTCGTTTCACTGATTTCTTGGCCAGCCCTCTTCTTTGCATTGTGCTCCACAGAGCCTATGGCCTCCTGGCTGTCCGCAGGGAATCGAGGGGGCAGTGGAGTGTAAATTGACCCCAGCTGGTCCTCACGGGGCATACGATGGCCTGTGCCACTGAACCTGGAGAGACAAATTTAGTTCTGGTGGTCAGCTGGAGGAAAAATCCTTAGTCCGGCAGGTGGCTTGTTGTTCTTGCTGGCCATGAGTCTGGAGTAGTCACTGTCCAGGTCCAGGGTCTTGCTCTCTGTTTGTCACTGTGCAGAGATATATAAGTGTGGTTGGAATGTTATACATGTCAGGCACTCCTGGCTAAACATAGTATACCACATCATCCTTCTGACCCTGTCCCAACTGTCCTGCAAAACCTTCTGGGACAATCCAATATTGCAGAACACTACTTCCCTCTGTCAGAGCTCCTGTGCCCACCCAGAGATGTGGCTATGATAATAGGCAAACCCTCCCTTGTGGTCAATCCAAATCCGTTCTGGGGCTCCCCCATTCACTGGGTTTGTAAACAAGTACGCTAGAGCCACAAACGAAGAGGGCAGACCTGGTATAAGTTTCATCTGCTTGTGGCAGGGGAAGCTTTTTTAAAGTTTGACAAGTCCTTGAGCACAGATCCCAGGTTATCCTGTAAAGGGAAGGCCAAATCCTCCCCACACACAAGCCCTTGGCAAACAGTCTGGGAGCAATACACATCTCACCACAGGGAAGATATTTAACTGCCATGTGATAGTTGAAGGCTTACAAGCTTTAGGCACAAAAACGGTATCTATGTCAAATACCAGTTGCTTGACAAACAAAATCCTATCTCACCGTTAACTATTAAAATGAGTCTTTGAAATATTTCTTTAGCAGCTACCAATCTGAATGTATCATTTAATACATACAACAATGTAGCACATTGAATACCATGCGCACTGCCTTTAAAGACAATTTGGTCTACATAGTGGTGACTTATCAATACTTAAAAGAATGATGTAGTTCTGTAAAAAGTGGTTACTTTGACAGGCTGGATTTGCGGTTACCTCTGTACAGCCACCAGGCTGCCTACGATGGTAGCATCTAATGCGCAGCCTCCACACGTGCACACATTCAACTGCACGCATGTTCAGTGCCCCTTACTCTGAAAGCACTGCAGTGACCTTACCCTAAAAGGCAGAGACTGGTGGTAAATTGGTAAACAGGATCAGTCCTGTTACTATGCGATTACCATGAGTGAGACGCAAAAAAGGTCCAAAAACCGGGTGATGCTATGAGTGCTTTTATAGAGTGCTTATCACATGTGATGGGATTCAGGTGCTTCACAAGTGAGTAGGGGAGACCCTGGTGCCTTACTCTAAGAGTCTAGCCTTCAGTTTCTTGCAGAATTCAAGAAGAGATGAAGTGGCTCTTATGTGGTGTGGAAGGTCAGTCCATTGTTGAGGAGTGATGTATGACAAGGCACAACCTCTTGATTTGTGTTTGTGATTGACGCATGTCAGTTAGTCCACATTGAACAGAGGTGTCCGGAGATGGGTAGGTGGAGATGTGCGTGGCTGTTTATGTAGGCAGGACCTGTGCTGCAAAGTGCTTTCAGCATGTATGTTAGTAGTTTGACTTGTACACATTTGTGTATCAGGAGACAGTGGAGTTCCCTAAGGTGTGGTGTGATGTTGGTACTATGTGGAGGTTGGATACTAGTTTGGCTGCTGAGTACTGGATGGCTTTAAGTCTGTTCAGGAATTGTTTGGTGATTCCTGCATATAGTGATTTGCAGTAGTCCAGTCTGCTAGTGATAAAGGCCTGAGGGACGGTTTTTCTGAGGCTCTTAAGAAGCCACTCAAAGATCTTACACAGAATCCTCAGGGTGTGGAAGCAGGACATGGCGAAGCATCTGACCTGGGTGACTATGTTTAATGGTTATCCTTGGAACAAGTGTTCACATGAAACATATTTCTAAAGATAAATAATAGTTGCACAGGTCTTGCTGTGTAGAATCTATCTAAATATACCTATAATGTTCTTGTCATCTTCATCTGTATTCTCATTTAATAAATGTTTGAAAAAAAGGAAAAAAATTGAAAAACAACCAGTATTTTATGAGTAGCTACAATTCAGCTGAATCAAGCTTTTATACAAAATATAAATATATTTCCAACAGTTTCATCAAGGATAAAAAGGTTCTCTCAACAGGAAACTGAGAAGAATATATAGACCCCAGGTGTGAAGAGAACCAAAACAAGGAAAAGGGAAACACAGTGAAGAAAACATTTGAATATCAGTGGTGTATTGGTTTTGGCATGCTCCTTTTCTACATACATGCATATTATTCACATTATCCCATAAAAAACTGCAATAGTAGCCGCATTCATGAATAGGCTTGTCAGTTATTCGGTCACCCAGAACTCTCCCCGTTGGACTTCCACACAACCAGATAGTATGTACCACTTTTCTCCTCTAGCACGCACTTACTTCAGAATTATTCTCCCATATTCTAACTATCCTTTTCATGTCTTTCTCAAGACCCCATGTTATTACAGTCCTGGTGAGACCATTTTATGCTTTTAAGGGTCAAACTGCCATCAACATGCTTATAAATACAGACTGTCTTCAATATATTTTGTGATGCAATGATTATTTCCTGTGTCCATCATACTGAATATAAACTGCTGTCTGTGACAAAACCAATTTACTGTTGATATTCACCATTATTCTTCACTGTGTTTCCATTTTCTCAGTTTTGGTTCGCTTCACACCTGGGATCTACATATTCTTCTCTGCCTATTGAAAATATATTTCTATCTTGCTAATAAAGCTTGGTTAGGCTGAATCGTAGCTACTTCCACAATACTGACTATTTTTCAAGTTATTTACTTTTTTCCAACCATTTTTTAAATGTTACAATATTGGCATATAAAGATTGATTCTACACAGTCAGACCTGTGAAACTATTATTTTTCTTTAAAAATGAGTTCCATGTAAATACTTGCTCCAAGAATAACTTGATACTAAGGGGGTCATTAGGATCTCGGGTAGATCGCTACCGCCTGCATGGTGGTGGTGATCCGCCCAAGTTCCGTCATCACCCGCCACCCTTTTCCCCTCCCACCATATTAGTATTGTGGGAGGACCACGGCAGATGGAACGACTGTCTGCCGCTTTTCCACCCGGTCGACAAGTCGATCGGGCGAAAATAGTTTATTATAGTGGTGGTGTCTGCTAGACACCGCCATCCATAATATGATGGGGTGGACACATGCCTTTCTGTGGCAGCAATCTCTTGCGGGGGCCCGTTGCTTGCCCCCAGGTACTCTGTAGGTGATGGGTGCACATGGGGGATGTACCTATGGTAACCCCCTGCATTGCAATGTACAAGGTAGCAGGCACTGTGCAGTGCCTGTCACATTGTGCATTGAAATGCATGACGTACCAGCCATCCTAATAACCCCCTAAGCGTGGGCGATGAACTCTGCTGTTGCAGAGATTTGTTAACTACGCATTACATTGAAAACACAAAATTCATGCACAAATTCTGACTCCATCAATAGGCATAATTAGCTACTACATCCACAACCCTTTGATATAACAACTTAACCTTTACATGCTAAAAAGCATACAACCAATTCACAAAAATGAACATTGAAAAATATTAGGAAATGAGAGAGGTGATGATTTTGGGGTCACCCCTAACCTAGTGGGAGGACCAAGCAGATGCCTTGGACACAAAGAGCATATCATGCTGAACGATTCCGTGGTGGTCCCATCCTCCTAGGACCACCCCAAGCAAAGTTATGGGCAAAAATACAATTCCAACCAAAGGCCCAGCAAAGCATTATGGGACAAGATTCTAAAGTGCAGTGAATATTATAATATTAGCTCTCAGCTGAGCCAGGAGAGCCACTGCAGCTAGGGGAATGTTTTGATGTTGAATACTATAATATTCACTGCACTCTAGAATCTCGTCCCATAATGCTTTGCAGGGCCTTTGGTTGGGATTGTATTTTTGCCCATAACTGTGCTTGGGCGGTCAGAGGAAGATGGGACCACCACCGAATCTTCAGCATGATGTGCTTTTTGTGTTCAAGGCATCTGCTTGGTTCTCTCCCTAGGTTAGGGAGGACCCCAAAATCATCCCCTCTCTCACTGCTTGCTGTATTTTTATTTTCACTTTTGTGAGATGGCTATATGCATTTATGTATGTATATAGAGTTACTTGTTGTTTTATCAAAGGTATGTGAGCTTTCTGTTTTATTAATTGGGATCTGATGGAATGGAGTTGCGGAGCAGAGTTCACTCAGTTTTTGTTCTATTCTGCAGATTTCCCTGTAGTGGCACTCCACCAACTACGCCCACCCTTACTTGATACCCATGTTCACATGAATATAAGGGTTGCTCTTGTTTTTGTTAACCCTTTACGACTAATGGAATAACCCAGTATCCCACAGAACCTGGGAAATCTAGAGGTATGTAACAACAATTGATTCAGTAGGGGCTGCTCTATTGCTTTTACAAAACTTATTTAGTATCCTATTGCACTAGGAATTGACAAATAAATTGTGCAAAGCAGCACCATAACAAATACAGAACAAACTGACACCAACAGGAATTGAAATTAGCACAGTATATTGTCAATCATATATTGTCAAGCAATGCAAATAATAATATATCAAGGAAACACACAGGACTGTCATGTAACATACACAATAATGAAAAAATATAAGATTAACAAAGTGTATCAAGTCTAAAATACATTAAATCCAAAAGACATTCCACAGACTAACATAAAATACACACATGACTCATTAGCTTGGATGTGTAGTATGACCGACAAAGGTAAGGCACACCTCTATTTATCGTCAACTTTTTGACTCATTAAAGTTATGTGCTCATATTAAACATTTCCACGGGTCTTAATCAGGACTGGGAAACAAAAGAACAGTCTGTGTGTCAAAAGATACTAGGTGTCAGGGATGGGAATCAATAGAGGTGTACGATAGAAAAAACGCGGAGAGTGTACTAATCTGCTTTACATAAAATCTCACCTGTAGTTAGGGTGAAGGCAGCCTCAAACGTAGGCATCCTGTTCCAACAATAAATGTTGTATCAACCAAAGAAAACTTTTTGTTAAAGCATGTTTCACTAGCTGTCAAGAATGATTCCAAGGTTTCTTGATTGAGAATAGGGGTAGGTGAAGTTCTGAGGTCTTTTGGCCACCAGGCAGAGTTCCACAGCGAATTCTCCTTTCCCTAGATCACCACTTCGGTCTTGTCTGTGTTGAGTGGAAGGCAGACGGACTTTATACTGACAGTCACTTTGATCATGCAGTTGGTGAAGTAGTGCCATCTCAACTTGTCTGAGAGGGACAGTATCATTTGAGTTTTGTCTGAATAGTTGAGCATGTTGAGGTCATTGTGTGTCCGGATAACACTAGTCAGTGTGAGTTATCTAGATGTTGATGAGGGCTAGCTGAGTGATAATCCCCGGGAACTCCAGAGAAGAGTTTCCTGGCATTTGACGAGTACGAGGACCTGTGAAGTGTGTGTATTCTTCAGGGGAGGATTGTGCATATCCAGTTGAGTTCGGGTCCTTGGATGCCGGTCTTGTATATACTTCTGATAAGGTTGGAGTTGAAGACCCTGTTTAGAGGTCAAGCAGGAAGGAGGGGGTGGTTTTTCCAGTCGAGAATCATCTGGATGTTATTTGTTGTCATGACGAGGGCAGTCTAGGTGTGGTAGTGTGGTCAGAAGCCTTTTTGTGTGGCACCTAGAAGCTGGTGATGGTACATGAGGTGTCTGTTGATGGCTTTTTCCATTACCTTGGCAGGGTATGGTATGAGGAATATTGATCAGTAGTATGTGACCTGGGCTGGGTCTTTGAGGGTTTTTAGGGGCATATTGACTGCAGTGGGTTTTCAGGCATCGAGGAAGATGGCTGAGTCAAGGGAAGCGTTGAGGATGCAGGTGAAAGGTTTGCTGATAAGGGAGGATCCCTTGTTCTAGGGGTTGAGTGGGCAAGGGTCTCCTGGGGCCCCAGAGTGTATGGTCCTCATGATGACAGTGGTTTCCTCCATGATTATGGCTTCCCATGTGGTGAGCATGTTTCCTGTGTTCTTTATCTGCAGGCTAAAAGTGAGGCTGCTGGGGTCCGGTGGGTGGGTCGAAGTTGTATATGTTTGGGTTTTATTACTATTAATGATTGATGGGTTATTGCATAGATCTTGAGTAATAGTGATTTTGTTGGTGATGGTTGTGGCTGTTGTGAAGTCTTTATATTGCTGCTGGTGGAGCTCTTTTATATATACTCAGCTTGAGCCCTTTTCTTAGCGTTTCTGATTTATTGGAGGTCGTGTCTCAGATCCGATTTATGTGTTCTGTTTTGATTTCTCATGGTTGTCTCTCCAACTTCATTCTAGCTGTTACAAGGACCTATGTAAGTTATTTGCTTGCTGCTTATATAACCCACTTTACTTGTTATCTTTCAGTGCTTTTAAATCTTATGAAATAGGTTGTCTACATTTACGTGAATTCAATTTATATCAGTCAACGACGATGGTAACATAATTCATTTGTATTATGATGCCATACTAATAACAACCAGGTAAATATTCAATACAGCTTGAAATTGATGTCTCCTTACGTTACATCTCCTACATTCTTACCTATTTAATGTTTTGCAGTACTGCACCTCCTTTCTTTGGGTGACATAATTGATAGATATGTTTACATCTTTCAGTGTCTGATATATATACTATAACGAGAATATAATATTTTCTGCTAAATATCAGGCGTGATCTCACAACATCTGTTAGACACATAGATGTGCACTGTATGTTGTTCACTGAACAGCACAAATAAGACATCCCATCCTCACACTTAACCTGCAGGCCGTGTACGACATTATCAGGCTAGGTGTTCATCCTTTTATATCAATCATTCACCAAGTTGCAGCCTATAATTGCCTTTAAGTCTCTTTCGCAATATTTTTGAGCTGAGCTATTTTTTTCAAGTGGTATGAAATGATCACTTTTGTTTCTTAAACGTGCCTCACAGTTATTATGCAATTGCCCTCAGTGCCGACATAAGCATGCGTCCTAATCAAGTATCCCAAGGCATATAGTTTTACCAGTAAAGGTCTTTTGAAAAACTTGCACATGACATTGGTCAAGATGGTGAAACAATGTCACACAAATGTGGCATGTATTTATGTAACAGGATCAGCAGTAATGACTCATTTGCATTATGAAATTGTATTCTTGACTCACTGTCAATAGTCCCTTGCTTTCAATTTGCAGACCTAAATGTAGAGCAGAGGGAGGCAAGTAGCTAACCTCACACAAGTTTAACTCCTGGGCACGCACCTCATTAACCCAGCCATCAATTTATTAAGGGATTTGTGTCACTGGATAAATGAACATACATTTTCATGCTGTGGTTCATTAATTTCGAAACAATACATGGCACCGTTTTTGACTGTGAACTCAGGACCAGTCATTGTTTGTTGACCTAACATTTTAGTTCTCTGAAGTGTTTCTATAAAAGAGATGTCAGCTGACCACTATTTGGTTCGCATTGCCTCTGGTCACAGAAATAAAATTGAAATAATAATAAAGCAATCAGCATACGCAGATATTAAAGGAGGTCACCTCTAACTTCAGGAGAACATTTTGGGAGATTCTGTATTCAGAAGTTACTTTGTTCTTTCTGCTTCTATTTTAGAGCTGAAAACTACTGTTCCCCATTTCTACAGTGATAGTATTGCCAGCAAGGTGTAAACGTCTCCAATCCACAATCAAAATGGTAAATTTGGATAGCATGTAAGTGTCATCCACAGTGAATCCAGAATTTAATGTTTCCCGTAATTCGTCATATTTCTTGAAAATGAACAGAGGCAGTACAAATCATTGTGAAGCAGTTCATTTATTTATTCATTTATTTGAGAATTCTGTTATATGGCACACATTTCTGATTGGCCACTTAAGCAAGCTAAGTTGTCCATTGGGGAAAACTGCATGTGGTAGTTAGGGTCTAGCTGAGCTCGACACCTATCCAGCATTCCTCAGTAGCTGTCTAAATTTCTGTCATATAGAATCAAAGCTTAGCCTAAGAGCCTGCCTTGCCGTACTCTGCATCAAGGAGGTGTTCCATGGGTGTTGCTATGGGTTTTCCCACACAATAGCCATGGATTATGATGCTGCCTCAGATTTACTTAATCACGTAAACCTGGGGCAGCGTGAAAACCTTATGGATCCCTAGAGCAGGCTTACAAAGGAGAAATATTTTTATTTCCCCTCTTTTTTTCCTCTTTCTATATGTGCTGCATTCTACAGGACATATAGATAGAAGAAAAGACGCCTCTCTGGATTGTTTTTGTGCAGGAAGGTAACCCTTCCTGCACAAAAGCAATCCTGCCTGCAACATAGGCACCCTTGCATCATGGTACACTTGTGCCTATGTTGGCACTAGGCAGCAATGGTGCGCCATAACATGGGGAAAGGGTAGGAATGCTCCAAATTCCATAAATATAGTGCAGTCTTGTACCTTCACAATAGCATAGCGCAGACTTGCGCTGCTGCCCTATGCCAATTCTTCATTATTACGGCCCTCTGTATTCAATAGGTTTCTGAAGTTCAGGTATTTTGAGTTTCCTCTCAAGATTCAGTCTGGGACCTTAAATTCTGTGAATCTGCATCCATGGACATGTTTTTGTTGATTATAAATTCAAATGAAACAGAGATTTTACCTTCCTCAGTAACGGAGCAGAAGAATAACAAATAGGGTAATACAATGGTAACGCATTACATATAATTTAAACTGTACATATTGATTCTTTTTTATTATTACATTAAACACACATTCAGTTTTAGGCACAATAAAATGAACTAATGCCCAGAATCCCAATCACCCTCATTTACAGTTTGGCAAATTGCATAGACTGACATAAATTGGCAGTTCAACCTCCAAACTTGAGGTTCTCCCACCTCATTTAGAGGTGGGGAAACATTGTTTTTCCGCTACGGAGCCCCAGTTGCATTACATGATACAAATCCTTGTCCAGGTAGCCTGCTGGTCAAACAGGTAGCTCGCCATTGAGACAGTTGCCTATCAGTAGATTTCTCTGCCTGCAACCACTATAGAAGATAAGATAGACCTAGTCAGGAAAATCGGTTAAAGGACCACACGTGCACGGAGAAAACCCGCTGCACAAAAGGCCCACCGAGATTGCAAAACAAATATAGTGCTTGCTTAGAAAATTCTACAGCCTTCCGAGCAAGCATCACAGTGGTGATTTTCTTTGAAGGCTTAGATATCCCCACCAGACAGACAGGGATCTCTAAATCTGGCAGGCAGTACTCCACCAATGTAAACTTAGTGGACTGTTGAGCTATCTGAAGCTGTGGCCTTTAGACGAGTGACAAAGCGGAATCAGGGCTCAACATCTGCTCTATATTCTCTAGTTTTCAAAATCTCTACATTTATACAAATACTGCGAAGGCTGTATTTAAAGTATAATTAGGCTGTCATATAAATAGATCCTGAGCAAGGCAGCAACATTTAAAGAACAAATGGCCATGAATAGGAACATTCAGTGCCTGATTAAATAGTGCCTCCCTATAGACTATACGCCTCACACAATTAAAGTGTACTCCAATTATCACTAATGAGTGGTTTCTGGTTTGAGCAAAACTTCCTTTACTAATGTCTCTATTTATTTTCAAAACATACAATCAGAAATGCAAATAGTGTGTCCTTTTAATCCTTTTCTTTTTCATACTATTATGTTATCTATTTTTATTTTTGCTTAAACTAAAAGATCAACACAATTAGATAGAAAGGAACAGAGAAAAGCTGACAGTCAGTTTGAGGGGGTTTAATTTCATCCTGGCATTTATTTACAGCTCATTATACTGGGACCAGCCAGCCTGCATTTGTTATCTAAGGTTATGTCATCTTCTAAAAGATCAATACTGTTTTCAAGAACACCCACAGCCTTCCAGTTTTCAGTTTCTCCTTGATATAGACATAGCCCTCTGCTTATTAGGTAACACGGTCCACTTGGCGGATGCAAGAAAATGTTTTCTTTCTGAACTTAGCCAAACTTTACACCTGGGAAGCTATACTCAAGATGTGTTTCTGCAAAGACTGTTAAATAGCCTATGTTGGAGCAAAGAACAATCCATCTTCATAGACGCGTACTTGCTGCAGACAGCCGGCCCAGAGTGGATTTGCTTAGAGTTCCATTTTTTAATAGATGTTGGCTTTCCTCATTGCCATTTCCCTTCCCTGTGTTTTTACTGCTATTTACTGGTTGTAAATCCTTGACTTTCAAATGATGCCCACATATATACGTTATGATAGTTGCATCACTTCACTATTTATGTAAAGCACATGTGCTACTTTAGACACATCTGCCACTTTGAAGTTCATTGTTTTAATTGGCTTCAAAGAATTATTTTTACGTTTTAGATTTGGCTGTAATTGTGCCTCATGATAATTGTATTTAATATAAATTTAGAAGAATGGATTAATGGATTGGTTTAGATTTGTGAAATTGCAGGATTGTTTTAATGAATTTGTAAGGAACAAATGATGTTTAGATGTTTTACAGTTTAGTGTAATGGGGCCAGGCTTGACTCCCAAGGAAGATGGCACCATCCCAGTGACTCTCTGCAGGATGGCGTGAGGGAGATGCAGCACTGTGCTGGTATTTCATTATGACAGCTTGCATTCTTGAGGCTCAGAGCTCAACTTGACATCAGGCATTCTTCTCTCCTATTTACAGCATCTAGGAGAGTCATGCACCATGTGTATTGGCAGTAGCGTAGCTCCTTTCATTAATGCATCTGCCATTTTATAATGCCGAACAGCTGTAAGGAATGGAATGCAGCCTCATAATGGACATTCTCAGGTTTGCGCTTCACTAATCCCCTGTTTTATGTGGCACCTATCTTTTGAAGGAACATGTTGGAGCACCCATTTCTGCCTTTCAAGAAACTGTGGGCCCGATGTAGGTAAATCCCATTTACCGATTTTGAAATACCGAATTTTACCGATTCGTTATTTCAAAATCGGTAAATGGGATGTAGGTCCCAACATCTGGATTCGTTACCGAATCCTTAACAATTCATTAATTACAAATTCGGTAAATACCGAATCGGTAATGCCCATTCATTCCTATGGGCTTTGAAGCCCATAGGAATGATTAGGCATTACCGATTTGGTATTTACCGAATCGGTAATTAATGAATTCACAAGGGTGCAGGGGGTGTCACTTTGACACCCTCTAGCACCCCCAAAACGGGCATGTGTGCAATGTGGCACACAGACATGCCCGAAGGGCACGTCTGTCTGTCACATGGCACATGTGTACATGCACAGATGTGCATGTACACTGGAATCGGTATTTTTACCATGGATTTGTATTCCATGGTAAAATACCGATTCTGTAAGCCATGTGCCAATGGAAAATTGGCTACCCACATAGCATTTTCGGTAATTTTACCGAATCAATAAATATCACCGAATCGGTACTTATTACCGATTCGGTAATAATAACGATTCGGTAAAATTACCGAATATGTGCACCTACATCTCCCTAGCCCTTTACCGATCGGAAACGGCCAAAAATCGGTATTTTCGACCGATTCCGATCGGTAAAGGGCTACCTACATCTGGCCCTATATTACTAAACTACTATAATGTCTTAGCTCCAAATTAAGGGGCACATTAGGATGGCGGGCGGACTTGGTCCGCCCGACATCCACGTGGAGAACGGGACCGCCCGTGACCTGAGCGTTGTTCCCGCCATTCAAATTATGATGCGCCTGCTACACTGGCGGGCGCATCATGCATTTGTAACATTGAAGCGGGCGGTGTTTACACCAGCACCTGCCACAATGTGACAAATGCATGTTGTGCATTTGCATACACAAAGCGGCAGGCACCGCGTGGTGCCTGCTGCATTGTGTATGCAAATGCAGGAGGGTACCACAGGTACCCCCCATGTGCACCCCCCACCTTGCCTTTACCATTGGGGCCTGCAACGGGCCCCCAAAGTAAAGACCATATGCTGCCGTCGTGGAGAAGCATCTCATCCTAATATGGTTGGTGGTGTCTCGCAGACACCGCCACCATAGACAAGCACTTTTTCCGCTGGTCGACTTCGCGACCGGCGGAAATGCAGCAGACAGACTTTCCGTCCGCCGAGGACCCCCCAGCCATCCTAATATGGCGGGGGTCATTCTGTTGAGAATGGCGGCCGGATTGCCCCCGCCGGGCGGCGGTAGCTACCGCTGACCCGGCGGGGGCAATCCGACCGCCATCCTAATGGGCCCCTAAGTGTACAATATTGTATGGGATTTTGCTCTTTCAAACTTATACCTTCTGCAAACTACCTTTACTTGACTTCGTTTGTCGTTCAATATCTACAGCTTTAAACGGAAAAAGGGGGAACACCCAAAAAAAGAGCATCACATGGCCATTGCTGACTATTTTGCTTTTTCATTAAAGAAAGTTCACCTAAGCACTTTCCTGATGTTGATAGACATTTTGAATTTGGCATTAGTAACAATTCTGATTGTTCGAGCATCTGACTTATCTATGGGAAGACTGAAACAAATCAAATTGCCACTGAAATGCCCCTCACACAAATTTGTCAAGAACTCGTATCTTTCCTCAGTTCTCCAAAATAGAAGATTCCATTACATCTCTGCATAGAGGTACCTCCTCCTCCTCAAATTCCATTACAGCCCCTCTATCACTGGTGGCTGGGAATGCATCCACCAAGCTACTTAAAAGAAAATCCACCTTCCCCACAAAATCTCTTATTACTGTATCCATGGATCTTCTACTGGGGGAGATTTGTAATATATGCCCAGAATGGAAAAGAATGCAAAATCACAACTCCTTAGTGAAAGATGGTCTCAAATGGAAGAAAGGCTCTCTACAGCTGAGCAACAAATCACTTCTTTTGAGACCACCAATATTAATGTGAACACCCGTCATTGACAAGTTTTCTCTGTACAGAACCAAGTTAAAGACCTTGAAAACAGAAACAGGAGAAACACCCTTCTGCCTAAAGGTACCTTAAACCCTTTCTTCGTTAATTATTGAACATGCCAGAGGAGACCTTGTTGGAATGGGTGAATATGATGTTAATGAATACATTGATATTTGCAGGCCTGGCAATGGCAATACCAACACCAATATATGCAATGTCAATATATGCCATACCCGGTGCTGGAATAACTGTGTCAATACCCATCCATGTAATGTCAATGTATGCAGAAACCTGTGCCTGCACAGCAGTGTCGACACCTGCAGTTACGATGTCAATGAATGCCATAATCCATGCGCAAATGACAATGTGATTACCAGTAAGAACATTGTCAAAGTACGTTATGACCTATTCAAGCATAACCGCGTAAATACCAGTAAGGACAATATCGATGTATGCTATGTCAACTATATGCACAATGTTAAGCATGTTGATAACATGTATACCAGTATCTACTATATCAATTTCAGGAGTTCTAATGAACTCACATAATTGCTGTCCAATTCACACAAGGTGACTATCCCATCAGTCCAAAGTCAGAGATACGTGTTTAGGTTGGTCCTATGACACACCCATGCCTATTGAACACCATGTCCCAGGTGGGGTCTTTCTTAACCCAAAGACAAACCTGTGCCCAGGGAAAACTCTGATCGATCTTACAGACAGATAGTTGCACCGCAAACTGGTCAAAGGCAAGTGACCCCAATAAAATACATTTGGCCAAAGGCTCATGTTCCCCAAAAACACCACAAAGCTAAATACCACTTACGATTGAAACATTCATCCAATTAGAGCATACCTTGCACATCACATGTAGTGATCATGCGCCCCTCATGCTGGACATCTGAACACATACATACAGGCCCACACTAGCTCTCCACGAGGTCAAGAGCCATCTTTGTCCTTATCAGATGCCCCCACTTGTTAATTTATGACTGACATGCATTTTGAAATGTAGATATTGTTTTATTGTACCTCATGTACTAGATATAATGATGGGCACAATTTTTAGAGACTTTGAGCAGACATGCTCTGTTGAGGCTCTCCCATCCACAGCATTAGGGGCCAGATGTACGATGGCCAAAATAGCGACTCGCAATTTGCGAGGCGCTATTTTGGATGTACAACAGTGCGTAACACACTGTTAGTAATTCCCAATGGGACGCAAATTGAGAGGCTCATGAATATTAATGAGCCTCTTTTAATTTGCGACCTCATTGAGAATGGCAGGCCCTCCCAGGTGGTATGCAACGACCTACCATTACAACGCGGTCGTAACAACGAAAGTTGTTACCACGCATTTCGCTGGGGGGCGCTCAAGGATAGGAAATGATTTAATTTAATTTACTATCCCAACACCTTCCCTACTATCCACGGGTACTGGTGTTGGAATAGTAAATTAAATTATTTAATTTTGCGCCCCCCCAGCGTAATGCGTACCCAGGGTAATGCGTGGTAACAACTTTTGTTGATACGACCGCGTTGTAATGGTAGGTCGTGGTAACGTGCTCGTTCTAACGTCATACATCCCTCCCAGGTATGGTGGCCTGGTGGGCTCAGCAGACCACCATGTATGGGACTGCTTTTAAATAAAGCTGTTTTTTTTTTAATGCAGCCCATTTTCCTTTAAGGAAAACGGGATGCATTTTTTAAAAAAATTTAACGTTTTCGTTTCGTTTTTTAAGGCCAGGCAGTGGTCCCTGAGACCACTGCCTGCCCTTAAAAAACATGTTTGCAAAGGGGACAGGGTCCCCTGGGGACCCTTGGGGACCCCTTCCCTTTTGCGACCCCATTACCACCCTCTTGAAGACGGTGGTAATTTGCAATTGTTTTGCGCCCACAATTGTGGACACAAAACATTCTTACATAGCGTTGCCCTCACTATCAGAAAGGGAACGCCCCTTCCTATTAGTGACTTTCAAAACGCTATTTTGCAACTTACAAAAAATTGTGACTTGCAAAATAGGGTTTGTACATTCCCCATGCTGTTTTTGCATGTGCAAACGGGTTCGCAAAACCGTTTGCACATGCAAAAAGGGTTGTACATCTCGTCCTTAATGTTTAAAACTTGTTCCTCTTCCACCAAATGTCTCTTGCCTTTTTAAATATTTAAGGTAAAGTCATATCTGAGCACTAACCTCACAATGTCAGATGTGCTCCCTAATTAGGGCACCAATCAGCCATTTCTTCCACCTTGAAACAGCCATGTTGAGTTATCCTTTACTTCCTGCATATACTGACCTACTTAAAGTCCTCTCTGCAACTAATTTCGTGAAACAAATGTCATGGGCAGGCAATGTTATGTACTTTTCCCATGACTAGGCCAAAAGTACTGCAGATAGATGTAAAGGCTTTCTGAGTAAAAGATCTGCACTTTTCTTTCTTGGTGCTCAATTTGGCTTGTTTCAACCTTGCCTATTTAAAGTAACCTACAAGAATAAAACAACCACTCATGATGATCCCGACAGATTGAAGATTTTTCTCGAGACCTGCAGGATACTACTATGGATTTTAATGGATCCTCTAAATTCTAAGTTTTTTACTGAAAGTACTTGTTTCTTTCATTAGTGGTCTTAGTTAGGGGATGGCGTAACTCATGGAGTTTGACTCAGCAACTTTTGGGATATTACATACAAACGCCACATAATTTCATGGAGCTTTGCCCATCCCTAATTTACGAACTATTATTATATACATATTTCATATACGGTGCTCAATTTCATGAAAACAGATAACAGAGGAGCTTTACACTATATCCACCAGGTAGCATTAACCCTGCATGAATAATAAAAGATTGACGTTTTGACCATATTAACATTAACCCAATGGAATTATTATTTACGTCCTGGCCTCGCTCATAATCAAAATCAATGTAATATTTGGATGCTATACTGAAAAATTATTCTGTGAGGCCACCACCGATTTCCGCACCCTACATAAATAGGTATAATATCACTCACTTACAGGCCTTTGAGTGAGAAGGTCCTGGACTGAATTGTAGAAGTCTGGCTGCATTATGCTGCTTTTTTTTCATCAGAGAAGTCTGGCATTACTGGTCACTCTGAACAGGCTTTGCTTAATTCAAATGTGGTCATACAGCTCTTCTGGCTTGGCCGGGGTGTAGTAATCTTCGTGTTAAGCTTTGTAACTATCTTGCGTATTGCCATTGCCTTATGCTAATGATCTTTAGAACACTTTGCAATGCTTAGTTACTGTGGGATGTTGAAGGCTCACTCTTGAGCTAATTACTGTTGGAGCTGGATATCTCCTCGCCAGGCTCACATCCATGTAACCAAATAAACTTCAACTTCTCAAGCAATCATCTGTTGCCTGCGAAATTACTTCAAGGGGCTTAGCTTAAAACCCTGGAGCACAACAAGAGAGAGAACTTTGGGGCATATTATCAAGGGGGTTTATCTCCGCTTTTTTGGCTTTAAAAGTCAAGAAAGCGGACATAGAATTATCTCCCTATTACCTAGCTGCCGCTAACACCAGTTAGCGACAGCTAGTAGGAGATAGCGACCATCTTGGGCCCCACTTTGCATGTCAGTGATATTTATCACTAATGACATACAAAGTGGGCGTGCCAAGATGTTAGCGACTGGAAACAGTCGCTAACATCGCTATCTCCTATTACCAACTTTTGGAGATATTCGAGCTAAGCGCAAATATCTCCATAAACTAACACCTGCCCTGAGCAGTTCTTAGCCATGTTATCCAATGGGAGGTGGATAACATGGCTAAGAGCATTAGCTCGGTAATGCATGAATATCCCTGACTTTTCAGCGATATTCATGCATTGCGGCCGATTTTTATCGCATTAGCGATAAACCTTGGTAATACCAAGGTAACCTGCGATAAAAATCGCCGCAGCTCAGCGGTAAATTTTTGTCTCTAACCAAGCAATAGCGATAATTATCGCTATTGCTTGGTAATATGCCCCCCAGTTTTATTTTTGGTCCTATTCGATAGCATGACAAAGAATACGTGTTGCCATCAAACAGACCAAGATAAATCTAGTTACAGGCATTTCAACTAATACAAGGCCAGATGTAAGGCATGCATATAAAACCCATGCACGCGCAGATCAGCGGCTCACAGCGCATTGCTCTCGATAACAGAGTGTTAATATATATATATAAATAGCTCTATAAGGAAACAACTGAATGGCAGTTCCTCAAAGCATAAAGGTATTCACAACTATCTCAAGTTCCATTTGCATGTACAGATTTCAAACCAAGCTATAGGCCATGGCATACGTCCTGATCATAATCAAGTACATGGGGTGTTATCTCAGTTTCTTTCTATTCCCCAATTCCCATGGTCACACTTCATTGCTCATAATATTGGATGGTTATACCAGGAGCGTGGGAATTTAACAGACAGAAAATAAATGTACCATTAAATAAGAAAGCATAACCAAATGATATATGACAAATTGATTGCAAAAAAACGAGAATGGATCCTTCTTTCAATTATACCTCGGTTAGTGTAGTATAGTCTAAGTTTATCTGGCCATAAATATTTTTACAGCGCTGTCCGAAAAGCACATCGAAGAATAAAAGGCACAGCCTGAACATGGTGTCCTCATATTAAATAACTGCTTTGGCATTTGACTCAGATACCTGCATAAGTGTTTGAAATGATTAAATACTACACCTTCTTTAATGATATGTGGAGAAGAGGGATCGTGATGTATGTTAAATATTGTTCTGTTAGACGGAGCTCATATACCTCTGTCACTGCATGAAATGACGAAATACCAGACTTTCTTGAGTGATATTCAGAGTAGAGCAGGCCAGGGCACATATTTGTCATTTGTTTTACCTGGCTCTGCTGTCAAAGGAAGGTCAGTTTCTTTCATGGCGCTATAAAATGATGACATGTTAAGTTGCTAGCCCCTTTTGTGTGATATGCAGGGAACAGAGAATGCAGTGCATTATGAATAGTTATTCTGTTAGAGGAAGACCGCTTTCCTAAATGGCTGTTTGAAATGATGAAAGTTCAGCCCGTTTACACTGATATGGTGAAAGGAGAGATTGTTGTGCATAGTAAGCAATACGTTACGGTAAACTCAGACACAGACGAATTACAAATGACGACATGCCAAATCTTCTCAGCTGATCGGAGAGCTGTAAGGTGATACCTTGCAGCTGCCATTTTAGGGGCAGCTCAGACACCCCTGGGTCTTGCTTGAAATGATGAAATGCTAGGTAATTTGGCGAATATGGGGAGAGGAGAAATCGCAGTGCCGTTTAATTGCAACTTTGTTATATGAATGTCGGATGTCCAATGCACCATTCTAAATGATGAAGCCTAAGTGGGGCAAAACAGTCCCACCTTGCAGTTCCCACATTTTAAGGAGACCATGGTGAGTAGTGAACACTTAGCAATGTGCAGCTATGCCTCCGGAGAGTTTCCTTTTATTAATGTAACCCTGCCCTTGCAGTCTGTACCATCTTAGACACAGAGCCCATCTCAGCAGATTATAATCACAGCATTCCTAGTGGCAGGACATGTGTGAATGCCACGAGAGCCACCATTGAGGTAAGGGCCATAAATATTGGGCTGGGCCATAAGCGCAGTTGGGACTATGTGTGCACTGCAGCAACAGTAACACTTAATAGTTGGCACAATTCTTAAATCGATTTAAGCCAGAGTTAGCGAATAAATGTTAACAAATGTTTGACAGAATGCCCAGCTGTTTTGGCAGCATTCTTAAAAAAGGCATAAAAGACTTCATGGCTGACACAATTAATAAATGGATTTAAACCTTAAATAGGGTGAAATATAGAGATGTTAGTAAATGTCTGACAAAATACCCAGCTATTTTACTGACCTGCATAAAAAAGCTTGAAGACGCCATGAATGACACAATCAATTCATACGTGGCCTTGACCATAAATAGGATGTGATATGGCAGAAAGAAATACTCTGTAGAAGTACCCAGTTATTTTAGCACCACAGGCGCAACAGTGTGCAGAGAGCAGTCTGGTTTTAACTTGAATGCTAAACCCTGTGTTAGTGTGTGCTACCTTGCCATACCCGATAGTGCGTGGTTTGCTGAGAGATAGGCTGCAGAGCTAGGTCAGCTTATAAAGTGACATGTGCTAAAATTAACATGGGAAAGTAACTATTAGTCGTAACACGGTGCATGATCTTTGTCTGCACCAAAATTAAAACTGGGGTTATTAAAAACAAGCCATAAAGTGATTGTGTTAAAAAAATTGCCTTGGACTACAGTCTAAGAGAGTTAAGTGATTGCTATTGCAGCGATTCAGAACATACATGTCATAGCCTAAGTCGGCTCCTGGTTGAGGGGAGGTGACATAGAGGTGGTATAGGTGGCATTCAGCACAGAATCAGCAGGAAGTGAGGGCTAAAGGAACTTTTGACTACATCATATAGGCCCACTGTGGATAGGGGTGGCCTATCCACAGTGGGCCAGACAAGCCTGGGGAGGCTTGCTTCACCTTCCTCTGCCAGCGGGACCCTGCCAGCTGTCTCCCCCTGCCGCCGCAGCCTCTGACCCCATGCTGCGGCCGCCGAGCGGGGGAGACTACAATTCCCGGCCTGCCTTGCGGCAGGAAGCCGCGAGAGATCACTTCCGCGCCTGGAGGCGCTACAAAGTTCCGCATCAGTCTCGGGGAAGCGGGCGGCCTATCCACAGTGGGCCAGACAAGCCTGGGGAGGCTTGCTTCACCTTCCCCTGCCAGCGGGACCCTGCCAGCTGTCTCCCCCCGCCGCCGCAGCCTCTGACCACGTGCTGCGGCTGCCGAGCGGGGGAGACTACAATTCCCGGCCTGCCTTGCGGCAGGAAGCCGCAAGAGATCACTTCCGCGCCTGGAGGCGCTACAAAGTCACGCATCAGTCTCGGGGGAGCGGGCGGCCTATCCACAGTGGGCCAGACAAGCCTAGGGAGGCTTGCTTCACCTTCCTCTGCCAGCGGGACCCTGCCAGCTGTCTCCCCCACCGCCGCAGCCTCTGACCCCGTGCTGCGGCCGCCGAGCGGGGGAGACTACAATTCCCGGCCTGCCTTGCGGCAGGAAGCCACGAGAGATCACTTCCGCGCCTGGAGGCACTACAAAGTCCCGCATCAGACCCGCATCGCGGGAGCGCCGGGCTAAGCCCGGGCAAAGGGCGGGCCCTCTACGGCCCTCAGAGGCCCAGAAGAGGACGGGACAGGCCACCCCACTTGACCTTTTTGTAAGAGGAGGTACTGAGATGCTTCATACCTATTGACTATTTTGGCGTTTCCATTACCATTACAGTAATTATGTCCCTCTGGGAGGAACTTAACGCCCTGTGTGGCACAAAGTACGTTCCTGATGCATTAACCCCTCCTATTAAGGGCAGTAACTTTGATATCTCTAATGACATTCCACGGGACCTAGCTTCACCTTTAAATAAAGACCAAATTCTAGTAAATGCATTGCCCCTGGATCCTAACACTAGAGGGAATCATGACAGTGATATTGTCAATAAGAACTACGTCACAACAAAAAATATGTGCATCAGTCCAACATCATCCCCCTCTAACCTAACAACTTCAATGGAGGTCATCGCTGCGGACAAAATAGATGACCCTGTGTTGTCCCCCCAATTGCCCTTACTGGCCCTGATTGAGCAACTGTTATTATCTGTCATTTCACCTCTGGTTATGTAAATTAACGACTTGGGGGACAGGTTGACTAGCATTGAGGAAATTATTAAAAAGAATTCTCCTCCAACCAATATAATGGCAACATCTGTCTGCCCTAATCATCCCATCGCACCCGTAAAGCCTAAGTCTGTTATATGTAAGAATGGTGAAATTCAATTACAGCCTCTCAATATACCTACCCCAACTGGCCCTAAAGTAACATTTACGTCTGAGCTAATAACTGATACAGGGGCCAGACCCACTCTGGTAAGAATGCCACGTATTAATTTACCTCCTGAAGCAGCCCCATATGTAACTGTCCTCTCTGGGGTCCCCGCACTAAGTCAGGGAACACACGAATCACATCAGGACCTGCTAAATAAGGTCATTTTTTGGCTACAGAAAAATAGACCTTTGCCACCTGAGCTAGATGGTGGAATACCGAGTGTTAGGAGGGTGGGGTGGTTAGGTACGCTACCCAAAGACATTGCGGGGGACCTGGTGCTTATTAAATTTAAGAACAGGAATATTGTCCCCTACCTACGATTTTGTCAGTCCAAAGATAGATATGGCCCCATTTGCATTTGGGACTTGCATGATTTTTACCCGAGCCTCCCTCACATCCCGTTACAAAGACCAACGGTAAGGAAATACAACTCCTGGGGAAGGGGATCTTGTGCTCCTAGTGCAACTAACCTTCTAGCCTCCAATAGATTTGAACTTTTGCCCAGAAATTCTATTCTAAGACTCCACCACAAAGAGGCCACCCATGAGCTCAAGTTTAATTGACAGGGCAGTATGTAATTAATAAGCAAATTACTGACATAGGTTTGCCTGATGCTCTTCCCCGGCTCCTTAGTTTGTATGTATGACTCTTTTGTTTTTAGATCTGTCTCACTGATATTGAAATGTTTCCACATTGATTAGCTGATCCGTCATACCTATTTAATTTTGTTTTTAACAGCCGATATTAACTTTATAATGAAATGTTAAGGTGTTTATATTTGTATTGCTGTTGCTTTTATGATTTTTAAACTAAAAATCGAATAAAGCTAATCTGATCTGATCTGACTACATCATACTGTCTCATCTCACCTAGTAGACCACCCACTGTGTCATTCACCAACGAGAAAAGGAACATTACACACTCATGCTCATGGAGGAAATTCATTCTACAAACATATTCTACAAGCATCGTCCTATGATCCTATAAAGGTCGGGTGAGGCTGGATCTCTTAACATTTTATCCACTTGTTAAGGAATGTTATCACTTCAGAGATTGCTTGAAGATGAGCACCATTCAGAAGAAAGTCCATAGCTGCCTGTATTGTTTGAATCTCTTGTTTAATCAGCAGATGACAAAGACATTTTTTGAGGATGTCGATTAATATGGAACAGATACAGTGCAGATGGGGTAAGGACTCCTGGGGCAGTCCACAGAGGCGACACTTGTTACTGGGATGGTGAGTCGTCCATGGAGGGAGAAGATCAAAGGAGAAGTTGCCAATATGAAAAGAGCAAAACGTGGTTTGTAATACAGAATGAATGTGTTTTTGTACTCCTCTTTTATCGTAGCTCCTCAGTACAAAGTCCACATGCTTTCTATCCTGTAAGGTCCAATGATTCTGCTTACAGGATTCCTTTTGAAACACGTTGTTTGCAACAAATTAGAAGCTTTACTGAGGGAGATTTTGGTTCCAATAAGTTGCTGTATTTTTAGGCTCTAGGGCATCGGAAAGGGCAAGCTTCCAGGGAATTCGAGGTGCTGAGCTGTTCATTGATATTGCTTCCAGCCAGATAAGATTTTGCAGAGTGCCAGGTATTTGAGGAAGCTGGCTTTCTGTTCTAAGGATTAGTTACACAGCATGAATCCAGCCTGATCTGGGCTGCAGAGGAGCGGTGAGTGACCTTAAACAATAATCTAAAAATGGAACTCTGGGTCCATTTTAAAAAGGTGACAAGTTTCCATGGAAAACCTTCCAAGCCGTAATCTAATGTTGTAATGAGTTTGTCTTTTATTATCTTCAGTGAGGGCTCCAAAGCTGCGTATTTTCTACTTTTGAAGATGGTATGAAAGGCAAATTAAAGTGTAGCAACTTTGGGTTTTAATTATTTTCAATGCATGGAGTGTCCACCTATGTTGTGCATCCAGCATCCTAGGTATTTTCATTTTTATGTTGAAGTCAGGAAATAATTACTTAGATATCATATGCCATTTTTTTTTTCAGGCTGAAAATTACAATGTTTACCTTTTCATAGTTCGCCTTCATTCCATTCGTACTGCTGTGCTGTTGTAAAGAGCCAATCAACCGTCCTTTGCAGCCCTTATGGTGTTTGACTTAAGGGGAAGCAATCGCCGGTGTAGAGCAAGGAAGTGAAGGGACAAAATCGGTAGTTTGGGTGTATTACTAATTATCATGTCTACTGTGGATTAGAGATTACACATGAACTGGTCAAAAAGGGCCTTAGCTAAAATGCACTCTTGCTTAATGCCTTGTTCTATTTTTATCTCTTTGGAAACGAATTACTAATTACCCAGTTTTACTCGGAAGAGAGCAACTGTAGGGTGTCAAGGAAGTCCCAGGCCTGGAGCTTTGACCAGAGTAGCTGATGATTAAAGTAGTCAAAGGTCTTGCTATAGTCTACGAAGAGGACCTGCTTTTTCCTTATCTGCTTTGCCTTCAGCTTCCTAATGGCCACTAGATTGCCAGTGGTGCCCAACAAAGGTCTGAAGCCCGTTTGATTGAAAGTAATCAATTTTTCTGAGTTTGCCCACGCATCTAGATCTTTTAATCATAAGGAGAGAAAATATTTGGCTTCGACATCCAGGAGAGCTATGTGACAATAGCTCTAGGGTAGATATAGTAGATTTCCATGTCAAATAATTCACTGCAACTTTTGAGGGCCATTGAATTTTCTTCCAATTTTGGTGCGAGCCACTTGAGCCAGCTGTCCTTAGGATGTTATGTACCTTACTCCAATGTGCTGTGGTCATGCGTTGGGGCATAGGATCACTTTCGCAGCGTAGAATGGTGGAGAAGGACTTGACCTCCTTGATCAGTTAAATTGAAAAGAACGTGTAGTCTAAGACTACAGGTCTTTTTGGAGAGAAGTGTGCATATCGTGGCGGTTGATCATTGGGGTATCTATTCAGGCCCTGCAATGACATTCCCTCTAAGGCAGCTGTCATCATTTGTCCTGCATTGGTTCTTGTACGATTGTTGCCTGCAATGGTATAACCCACCCCAAGTCTTTTATTTCAGTTGAGGGGTTTCGGAAAGGGTTTTTAAGCAAATTTAGTTGGAAGTCGCCGTCAACAGGGCCGGCTCCAGGGTGGTGCAAACAGTGCCATCTCACCGGGCACTGACTTGTGGTGGGGGCGCTATATTTATTGTTTTAAAAGCATCAGATGTCGTGTTCCTTGTCCCAGGAAAAAAAAATGTCAAGATAACTCCTTCGATAAATGTTCTTCCTGGAGATTTGTTTTAGAAATTGTGACTCATTGTGGTGCAGCAGGTTGATACGCCTGCTGCAAAGAATGTGTCTCATTCAGATCACAAAGTTCATATAATATAAATTGGTCAATGGGTTACCGCTTTTGTCAAAGAGATCCTTTTGTTACTTGCAGTTTATAAGTTAAAATCCTAATATAGAACAATGAACTATTAATCATCAAGCAAACCGCAATGAATATGTTAGAGCTATCTGTTTTTTTGCCCTGTCTTTCATTATCCTAATATTGCAATAAGGGCTATTTTAGGTAGACACTAATTCTTATTATTAAAGAAAACCCCTAACAATGGTGTTACATTTTAAATTCTGAATTTGTGCTTTTCCAGATCAAGTACTCTTATACTCTACTGCCTACCAGTATGGATGATATGTGACTCCTACACCTTGTAAGCTTCCATCCTTTGTAACATTTCCTATACACTGACTCACACACGTATGATTGTATCTGTGCAATGTTTGGGTGATGTAAAATGTTATGACACCTTAAACTGGCATGAGTGGCACTATACAATTAATTATTGTAAGAGACAGTGGTTATTGAGACTTGTCGACTTGTGGGGCACTGTCAAATGATGGAATCTGTGGCCGAGGTGGTCATGGAAGGGCGCCAACAAATATTGTTGCAAAGGGTGCCACCATTGCTAAAGCCAGCCCTGCCAGTCACGATGAGGTGGTGTTTGGGGCAAGTGGCCATGAGGTCCATGATTAGGAGCTCTAGTTCCTCGATTTTCAGGTTCTTCTGAATGAATATATACATTTTGCAGGCATAGACCATCAGTTAAGTTGTTCTGGTTCCAATTCTTAGGTTCCACACATAAGAAGTTGTGATGTCCGGTAGCAGGGGCTGAGGCCATAAGTCCCAAAGTGATGATAAGAAAATAGATAGGCAACCCATTGCCCAGCCCTTGATGGATTGTCACAAGGTATGATTGAAGAACTTGTGGTAGATTTCTAGTGATGGTTCCACTTCATACCATGATTCATAGATGCATATAATGTTGTGTGATGTTAACCCCTTCCACGCTGATGACGAGCTGGGATCGTCATGGCGTAGCCTCCTCGCATGCTGATGACGAGCCCAGCTCGTCATGTAAAGTGCGTTTTTAAAAATGTCAGCGTGCGAGCGGAATTCCGCTAGCGCGCATGAGGTTAAAAAAGACTTGCCATCCAGGTATGTTAAGATGTTCTCAAGGCCAGCCACATTCCAGTAAATTAGACTCATATACTTGGGCTCTCTCTCTGAATGTGGGAGTGAGATAAAGTGCTGTTTAGGAGAGAGTAAGTTTGATGATGAGGGACCAACCAAGGTGACTGCCAGCCAGCCCCAATCCTCTTGCTGAATATCCAATGAAGAGTGGCAGACCTACAAAGCATTCCTGCTCGGTTGTGACCAGAGATGGTTAATACTTTCCTGTTCTTGGCAGTACTTGAGTAAGTGCCGCCAATTACATGTTTGAACATACATAAGGTTCTTGATGATTTGAGTTGACTACAGGAGCTTTTGGTTTTGTCTTGGTCAGAGGAGGGCTTGAAGGAGGTGCGCTCAGGTTCTTGTTGAATAAGAGCGGGAGGATAGCGGGGTTTTGGTGGCAATATTATCAGGATTCCCCTTTCTTCTGACATACTGCGGTTTTTGCATAGTGTGCTGACTGCTGAGTGAGTAGTCCAAGGCACATTGGTTGCTTCCTTCTGTGGAAATATAATGATGGGAGAAACTGTATGCTCCCAATGTTGCTGGAGTTTAAGTGGCCACTATTTGGGTGGGAGCCCAGAAGCTTGATAATATCGCTTTGCTTCAGTTTGTCATTAAAGCCTTGGGAAGTATATTCCAGGTGCAGAATTGTTATTAGCATAATACTTTTGTGGGATAGATGGTTTAAACTGGAACAGTACCAAAATGAATTAGAGACACTGGTGGGGCAAGCCGTTGTTCGATGGTGGCATTACTGCTTGAGTGACGATTAATGGCATGGCTATAGCTCCATTGGTGAAATCGTTCACATTTAGAGGTTGAGGGATCAATCGAGGAAAACGATTCTGTGAATGCCTCTCTTAATGGTAAAGCGTTTCTAGGCAGGATTTCTTGAGCTGAGGGCACCTGCAAGACAGCTTCAGCTAATGGGTCAGTCCCAGGCTTTGCAGAGGAGCGTGCTCCGACAGCTTTCTGAAGCATTGTTGAGTTACGGTAAAGTTGAGCAACTGCTTTGTTATCCCTACTCAACTGGTGCACAGGTGAGGTAGTTTCTGTGTAGGACTCTTTCACTGTAGGGTGAAAGACGTTTTTCATCTTGGAGGCTTGGTCAGCCATTCTTAATATTTCTCTTGATTCTTATTTTGTTTGTTGAGGTGCGTTATTTTGTGTTTCGGTATTTTGAAAGAAGGTGTACTGTGGGCATTAACAGTGGGATTGTCGTCAGTTGTTGGTGGATTAAATGCAGGGTTGAGTAGCAGAATGTAATCTATGTCCGTATTGATTGTTTGCGTAGTGTCTTTGTCTTTTGAGAAGTGGAGGGGTTGGGTGGACTTCCACGCTGAGTTCTAATACCTTGCTTGCGTCCAGTGTTGTTGAAGGGGGCAACACTGTTGCTGGGGTTGGGGTCAGTGCGACTGGGCTTGACTTGAATGTTAAGGATAGCACAGTTCGACTAGTGTGCAGAGGTGTCAGAACTTTTCCAATCAATTTAACTTCCTGAAGTAAGTCACCAACTATAGATGGTGAGGCGGACAACTTTTCTAGTAGGGTTGTGCAGATGCACTCTTGTGCACTAGGCATAGTGAAGATTAATGGCTTCAAGCCTACAGTGTTATGAGCAGCTAATATCAGGCTGGTGACAATGGCATTGAGGCATTCAAAACTGGAGTCAATGGATGATGTCTTCTGGGCTAGTGCCTATGTTAGATCTGGGGGTCTCTAGTTGGCAATGGTTATCACCTTTGTCCAAATAGGGACCCTTACTTCTAAGTCAGGATAAGGGGATTACGCTCCTTAATACCCGCTGCTCACCCTCTTGGAAGCTTGGCACGAGCAGACAGGCTTATCTCAGAGGCAGTGTGTTAAGCATTTGTGAATATACACAGTAATACAGTGAAAACACTCCAGATGGACACAACATAGGTTGTATAAAAATAAGTATTCTTTATATAGACATAAACACAAGACCACAAACAACAAAAATCCACAATACTATACTTAAGATGACTTAAAAAATGATTAAAGTCTCTTAGTTCAAGTTGTTGGTAAATGCAACAAAGTTCTCAACAAAATACCTTGATACGGAACGCAAAGTGAACAAAAGGCTTGCAAATGGGGAGATGTGTCGGTTCCATGACCCGGGGGAACAGTTGCGTCCTTCCTCAATGCTTGCGCAGAGTAGGGGACTCATCGTGAGCCTTACCGGTGCAAAGGTGCTGCGTAGATTCTCTGCCTGCGGGCCCGTGTGGTGAGCAAGATGGCACCTTGATGCGATGCGACAATCCGGTTGTGTTGCGAGAAGATGGCGCCCTTGATGCGGTTATGCGAGGACGATTTGATGACGCCCTGGCAGCCTTGCGACGACTCTGTACTTTGGAGCCGCAACAGGCCCTACGACACGCTTCTCTGATGGAATATATGTCAAAATCCCGCATACAATCATCCCGCATACCATCATCCAGCATTTTTCATCCCGCATATACTATAAGGCCGCAAACTAAAAGAAGTAAAACTTTTAGAACGAATATGTCTTTAGCACGCATGCCTTTACAACGTGAAAGCATGCATGTTAAAGGTATACTCATCGTAAAAGTTTAAAAGGTAAGTGAAAGTACACTACCCTACCATACACTACCAAAGACTACCCTACACTACCCTACACTACAGTCCTTTTACTACATTTACACTACCCAGCACGACCCTCCAACCCTACCATTAAGCACTTTACTTCCCTACACAAACACTACAACAGTACCTTAATACACTACCCCCAGCATGACCCTACACAACACTACAATACTACACTAAACCACTACACTCCAGCATTATCCTACACTACACAAACACTACACCACTACCCTAAACCCTAAAACACAACCCCCAGCATGACCCTACACTACACAAACACTACAACACTACCCTAAACCCTAAAACACTACCCCCAGCATGACCCTACACTACACAAACACTACAACACTACCCTAAACCCTAAAACACTACCCCCAGCATGACCCTACACTACACAAACACTACAACACAACCCTAAACCCTAAAACACTACCCCCAGCATGACCCTACACTACACAAACACTACAACACTACCCTAAACCCTAAAACACTACCCCCAGCATGACCCTACATTACGCAAACACTACAACACAACCCTAAACCCTAAAACACTACCCCCAGCATGACCCTACACTACGCAAACACTACAACACTACCCTAAACCCTAAGACACTACCCCCAGCATGACCTTACACTACGCAAACACTACAACACTACCCTAAACCCTAAAACACTACCCCCAACATGACCCTATACTACGCAAACACTACAACACTACCCTACCCCCTAAAACACTACCCCCAACCTCTATTACACTTTCCCCAGCACGACCCTACACTAAACAACCACCACAACTCAACACTACACTAACACAACACTACACAACACAATCACTACCCCAGCACGACCCCCACCCTTTAAAATTAACCCAAACCCACTTACCTCTCTCATTGTCGTGGTTTACAACGCAAATACATTTACGATACATGCCTTTACAACGTAATTCGTTGTAAAGGTATGCGTGATAAAAGCACATGCGTTATAAAAAAATGCGGTATAATGGTATGCGAGCTGAAAGCTATTGCAGGATTATAGTATGCGGGCTAATGGTATGCGGGATAAAAAATGCGGGATAAGGGTTGATTACCCTCTGATGATGCGATGGCAACTCTCTCGATGGCGTCACGCTTCTCCGGTGATGCAACAGCAGGCAGCTTCGATGAACACACACTTCCAGGGAGATGCGGCGAAGGCTCACTTCTCCGGCTTGAGACGATTTCAGCTGCGGCGGTGACATGCTTCTTCTCAATGCGTCACGCTCCCAGCTCCCAGTGGCACGCAAGTGACTAGAGTCAGAATTCCCAGTAAGGAAATTTAGGAGGGAAGTGGAAGTGAAGTCTTTTGTCCCTGAGACTTCAGCAGGAGGCAATCACAGTTCAAGCCCTTGGAGAATATTCTGTAGATGAAAGTCCTTACAAAAATCCTTCTCCTTTTCCTCGGCAATGAAGCAACCACTGCAGGCCAACCCAGCAAACAGCACACTGGCAGAGGGGCAGTCCAAATCCTTCAGCTTCCTTGGTTCTTCTCCTTGGCAGAAAGGTTTCTTGTTCCAGAAGTGATCTAAGTTCTTGGGATCAGGGTCCCAATATTTATACCCCAAATCCTTTGCCTAGTTCAAGCCAGTTCCTGATCACTTTGTACATGACTCTCTTCTTCCTTTCACTGTGCAGGGCAGAGACATCAGACGTCCCACAGGAGGTAGAGCCAGCACAGGGGAGGGAAGATACAGCTCTAGAGCACTCTGTTGACATGATTCCTTCTCTCCTTTCACAGTGCTTGGCAGAGACATCAAACAAGCCACAGGGGGTGGACCCAGAAATGTAGAGCGAAGGCCCAGTCCTGTTCAGGTCCCAGGTGCAACTCCTCCCTCCCATCTAGATGCAGATCTTTCTATTCACCATTGGGCTGCCCCAGCCTGTCTCCTGGAATCCCCAGCCCTGTCACTCACAAACCCTGACAAGGAATACACAACCCAGCAGAGGCAGGCTCAAATGGTTAAGCAACCAAATACCTACTTTCTAAAAGTAGTATTTGCAAACATAGAATATTAAAATAAACTTTACTAAAAGATGTACTTTATTATTCTGAGTTCAGGCATACCAAATTCGAATTTCTACTATGTTCCCTAAGCCAGTTAGGATTATAAGAATGTAATAATCTAACTGCCCATTCTGGCCTATGAGAATAGAAAGCCTTCAAGAGTGAAAAACGAAAATGGCTGTAATTCACTATTAGAACATGCTACACACATCAGAGCATGTCCTATCTTATACTTACAATGCACCCTGCCCTAGGGCCTACCATAGGGGTGTCTTATTTGAAGCAAAGGGAAGGTTTAGGGACTGGCAAGTGGGTGCACTTGGCCAAGTCGACATGGCAGTGCTAGACTGCACACAGGCCTCGCAATGGCAGGCCTGAGACACACTTTACAAGCTGCTTCTGTGGGTGGCACAACCAGTGCTGCAAGCCCACCAGCAGCATTTGATTTACAAGGCCTGAGCACACATGGTGCACTGTACTAGGGGCTGACAGGTAAATCAAATAACCCAATCATGGAATAACCAATTAGTACACTCATTTAACATATGGAGCACTTGCACTGTGGCCCTGATTAGCAGTGGCAGAGTGCCGAAAGCATTAATCCAGCAAAAACATATCAAAACAGAGGAGGCAATCCTTCAAAATGGAAGGGAGACTCACACCAATGATGCCAGGTTTAACAGCCAATAAAAGTGGGATTTGAATATAAAACTTGTTTGATTGGTATTCCCATGCCTTGGCAGTCACATCAAGAGTATTGATTAGTGGTTGCCAGGTCCTTATGTCAATGGGTATATTTAAACTGTGATTTCAAATTGGAGACCCGACTACAATAAAAGTTGAATAATGTGAGGGAGAAACAATTACAAAGTCTGTCGTAGGGGAAAGAGGGGGCTAGATTCCTTGCTATTGTTTGGTGTTTGCAGATGTCTTAGGGCTTTTAGAAGAGCCCTCCAGTGGATGTAGGGAGCCCCCTTTGGTCAGCCGAAGTTGAAATTGGGATAGTGGGAAGGTGTCAGATACTTCAAGTGCGTTGGTTCATCCAAGACTTAGGCCGAGATCCAGACTGAGAGTGAGTGTGGGATTGGAGGTTCTGCTGAAGAAGTCTTTTTGCGTGTTTGTAGCTTGAGTTGAGGAATCAGGTTGAGTCCTGAACTGCTGCTGCTCAAGCAATAAGTTTGGATTTGAAAGAAAGCAGTTTTGCAAGGAGCACCGGTTAGTTGAATTAGTGACTTTTGGTGATAGGATAGGTCTGGCTTGCTTGTCCAAATGCCCGGTTGAGGCGTTATAGGCGGCAGTAGTACTGGGAGCACCTCTCTGACCTCCTCTTGACATGGCTAAAGAATGGCACTCTCCTCTTTCATAAATGCAAATTTTGACAACCTGTGCCTTGGGCCATAAAGTAGATAAATTGTTTGACTGTGCTGTGAATGGTGATACTAGTAGATTAGCATTTGAAGATAAGAGTGAAAGTGTTTGGAGGCTTTACTCAGGTTGAGGCGATTGAGGTGCCGATTCTGGAGCTTTTTAGCCCTTCTTTTTGTGATGGATCAGAGGGGGGGTGCCTCTGGGCTTACCTGACTTCATTATCTGTTGAGCCAGTCAGAAAGTTGAAGTGTTTCTAGTGGGCCGGTCAGTATGTTAGGGCATGAGAAGAAGAAAAGGTACCAAAGGAGTGGTGGTTGCTTCAAGGAAGGGAGTGTGCCGTTTTGGATACTGCATCATGATGTAAAGTGTTCAAGGGCTGCAGTGCCATTTTTTGGATTGCCAACATGGCTTTTCTGCTTTTAAGTTTTGTTTTTGGACATGTGGAGTTAGCTGGCTTTGAACTAAAGGTTAACCTGCAGTGTTGTAGACAGGCAGGCAGTCTGAAAGACCATATTTGGACAGGTAATCAGAGAGACTGTGTTGCTGCAGTTTGCTGGAAATCGTGAGGTCGAGCAAGGCTCACCGGAACCATGCAAGCCATCCCCACTATGCAGCTTCTGCGAGGTCTGAGTCACCACGTTCGCCACTGATTGCCACAATTTTCCCTGGTTTGCAGCTCCATTCAGTGCAATGATCAGCCTTTCTTGTGGGGGCACTTTGGTGTTTTAGGAGGAGAGTGTTGGTGCAGGTTGATGCAACTTAGTATGGCATAAAGAGGCTTGGTGTGGGGCGTGGAGAATGAAGGAGGAGGGACACCAGGCATTCGGCAAAGCACACAGCGCATCCACTTTTCCAACACTGCTGTACACTTCAGGGACAATAGCCTCTGTAGGTCCCGATGTTTTGTGCTCACCAATGTCCCTGCCAGCAAGCCTTCCATAGCAGCCTGATGGAGGGATACTACTGAAGAGTAGGGGCCTCTGCCCGCTGATGAGGGCTGCTGGTGAGAGCCTCTGCAGAGGATGCTGTAGCAACCTCCTCTGGTTTGCTCTCTCTCTCTCTGGCTTTGACTTCTTTGACCCTGCCCTTCCACTTACTTTGGACAGTGAGCATGAAGAGTTTATAAGATTGTGGGGGATATTCTCAAGAACGTGCGCTAATCATCACCAAAATATGTTAGCGCAATATTTCATATCGCCGTCTATCACGGGAAAAACCCTCTGTGTTAACGCCCTATTCACAACACAGTGGTAACATGCAATAGTTTTCCAATAACGCGTCAAATTTCCATGATAACATCACAAGGACTGCAATAAAAATCTAAAATAAAACGTGAAAAAAGATGAGATGGGCCCAATTGCAATAAAAAAAATTGAGCGATAAGCAGCGCCAGGCCTGCAAGTACCACAAGTCAGGCAGGAAAACTCACTATAAAAGCTGCAACAAAAGCAAAACACAAACATCTGTGAAGCACCATGAACGTACCCGGAGCAAGTACAGAGGACAACCAGAACCCCAGAAGCCCCACAGAGGACCAACGTAGGACCAGCATTGGGGATAAAGGAGTTGGGCGACCAGACACTGCACAACATTACCTAAGCCAACAGCAACAGGGTAACGGCCAGGGTGGTAGTCCTGGGGGGCTGGGTGTGGTGGCGGTGGGTGTTGTGGCTCTCTTATGTCTCTGAGCTGAATGATCAGTAGCTCCATGACATGTGTTGGTCTTCAGATGTGGCACTGGGCGGGGCTCACTTTTAAACTGCAGGTTGTCGTCCTGCTTAACACCAGTAAAAGGCAGGAGTTAAATCCCTGCTGCTGACGTGCCTTATTGCCTGTGTTGGACTTAGACCTTTTGGCAGGTTCACCCCTAAACTTTTTGCCTTCTCCTAGCCCTTTCTGTGACCTGGTGTTGGTGGGTTTAGGCCTCTGCTGTGTTAAATTTGTGAGATTGGTCTGCCCTTACATAGGAATGGAATGGGGATTACCTGATCAGTGTGTGTTAGTGGTAATTCTGCTTATGAGAGGAACAGTGTGGTCAAGCCTGGTATGGTTGGAATTGTAATAATAAATGCTGCGCAATGGTGTGCGCAGATTTATTATGACTATTGGAGAATTGCCACTTATAGAAGTTGGCATTTATGTGTGCTATATGTCTGCCTGCCTGATGTGAATTGCATGTCTGGTTTGTGAGTGACAGGGGCTGGGAGGTGTGTGTGGCTCCAGAAGGGGCAGGGTGAGTCAGCGCTAGGCTGAATAAGACATCTGTGCTGGGAGTAATGGGAGGGGTAATCCCCTGACTCTGAATAGGATGGTGCCTGCCCTAGTGAATGCTGGCTCTGCCCCCATGTGGTGTGTCTGATGAAGAGCCCCCACCTGACAAAGGGGAAGAAGAGCTTGGTAAACAAGGTGCTTCAAATCCCCCTTGAACCAGTTGCATCTGGTTCCCCCATGCCCTGCACTACAGACAAAGAGATTTTGCAGTTTAAGTATAGGGGCTGTGACCTCATGTAATTGTTCTTTTCTGTCCTGTTCTAAGCTGGGGGCTTGCTGCTGCAGGGGCCCAAGAGGAACCGCCATGGGGGCTTGCCTCCCTGCTGGAGGGCCCAATGTGCTGGCCTCCCTGGCCCAGCCATGCCCCATGGACCTTGGACTGTGCTTTGGACTTTGTGATCCTTGCGCCCTGTGAGTCCTATATTCTACTTGTCCGGAAAGAGGAGCGCATGGTCTTTGCAGCGCTGTGCTGCCTGAGGAGAAGTGAGGAATCCCCAGAAGAGGAAACCGAGTGGGAGCCCACTCCGCTTATTGAATCTTTAAATATGCGGGAGCCCACCCCACTTTTATACTCATTGATGTGACGGGGGCCTACCCTGCATTGTGTGCTTTGCGTGAACCCACCCCGCATTTTTGGTGCTCCAATGTGGCAGGGGCCTGTCCCATATTCTGTGCTCTCCTCGCAGGTGCCCACCCTGCACTTGCCTTTATTTTAGAAAAACGGGTGCCTACCCCCCACATGCCTTCTATTCTGGAGAGCGGGTGCCCACCCCGCACTGTGGATCCACAGAGAGAGGTGCTGCTGGGCCACTTCCAGCACAACCCGAAAGCTAGGTAGAGTCAGACCGGCAACAGAAGCTGTCCAGAGGAAGCAGCTGACTGGAGGCGGGCTCCCATGCCAGTGATAGCTGTGCGTGCAAGAGAGATGGGTCTCTGAAGTCTGGAGGGGGAGAGACAACGCTCTGCCCATGGACACCGACCGCCGAGGCCTGGCCTGAGTCTTTCCTGTGGCAGGTAGGTGAGCTACAAGGGAGGTCCCGCGAGTTGGCGGGCAGCCCCTGTTGGTCATATCTAAGTGCCCTAGGGTGTCAGTAGAGCCCAGAGAGATCTCCACCCCCAGCTGTAGTGAAGCCCCAGTGAGTGGGGCTCTCAAAGGCACTGCTAGTGCCAGTGTGAATTCCGTGTGGCCCCATTGTGTTACCGAGAGCAGCATCGGAGGGGCCCCCATGGAAAGATGGCTCCAGAGGCCTGGGCATTGCTGGGGCCTTCCTCATTTGCTCATTCACAGCTGCACTGCCGCAGCGGGTAGCTGCACCAAGGGGGCATGTTTTGCTGATAGAGCCCCAGTGGGGGCCCAAAGGGCACAGTGGCTCCTGTGCCTCTTGGTTTAATCCCAGCTGTGCCGCACCAAAGTGGGCAGCTGCCACGTTTGGCGTCACTTTGGTGATAGGAGTCCCTGAGCGGGACAGGACAGGCAGAGAGGTGCCAGTCCTGCTGTGTTTACTTCAGTTGCACCTCCATAGTGGGCAACTGCAATGTGGGGGCACATATGTTGAGAGAGCCCCAGTGGGGGCCCAGAGGGCACAGTGAGTGCCAGGGCTACAGTACCTTCACAAATGGACCACGTTAGCATCAGCTGCAATGTTTAGGCCAGCACAAGTGCACACTTTGGATGTTGCTGCCTTGGCAGCCCAAGCCCTGACACTTTGGGACAGACGGCATTTGTGCCCCAGCGAGAGGCCAGTTGTCCTGGGGGTCCGTTATAAGTTGGTAGGGTGCAGGGCCCTAATGTGATTTATGTCTTAAATGCCCAATGTGATTTATGCACCCGAGTTATGCCCCTAGTGATTATGATTGCATAATGTGATTTACGTGATGTGATTTATGCACCCTAATTTATGCCACTAATGATATTTATGCTCATGGGGTTATTGCATAATGAGTTTTTGCTGGTAAAGCCTAATGCGTAATGTGTTTATGCTTAGGAGGGTGTCTAACGCTAATGTGGTTATGCTTAGGAGGGTGTCTTATGCTAATATGATAATGCTTAGGTCATTGCTGTACCAGTAGTTACTAGTTGTGGTTTATACTTTCTTATCTGTTCTCATGGTTCTGACCGTGGTCTGATTGGCCTGGTCCTGTATATAACTCCCCTCTGAATATTGTCCAGCACCAGATGGCATAGTGTAAATGTGTGATTATTTTTCTAATGTGTTTATGATAATACAAAGGCTATTTTTTTATATAACCTTGTGTGGAGTTTCTTTTGTGGTGTGCCTAGTGTGTTGCCGCTGTGTGTGTGCTGCTCAAACGCTTTACGCATTGCCTCTGGGATAAGCTTGACTGCTTGTGTCAAGCTACCAAGGGAATGAGCAGGGGTTATCTTCAGCGTGTAACTCTGTTGCCCTGACTAGAGTTGTGGTTTCTGCCTGGCTTTGGCGCAAGCCTTAGCCAACCAAAAATCCAATTTCTAACAGCCTGTTTTTGGATCGCATCGCAGATCTGGCTGGTCGTTGAGAATATCCGAAGTGGTGTTTTCGTGTGTTTTTGCACGGGAACGCCTACTCTGCATATTATTAGCGTTAGTTGTCGCTCTCATCCGTGGCAATGTGTTTTGCGGCAGCTATCGCTGGAAAACTGGGGAAATCGGCAGTTTGCACTAGCTTGAGAATAGGGCAATATATCTATCACCACTTTTGCGGTGCTAAAGTGCCGATAAATTGGCAATAAGTCCTTGAGAATATGCCCCAGTGTGTGCTGAATGGGCGGAGAATGGATGGATTAACCATCATCATGTCTTTCTCCCTTGTTAGGCACACAAGGTACTTGTCAATGTGCAGAGAGCTGGTGGCAGGCAGCTGGGGCTGGGGGATGTCCCTAACTAGGTGAAAAGTAGCAGAAGGGCCTAGTTTACACTGGGCTACTCCTGTGATGGGTAAGAGCAAAGAGGAAAGCTAAGGTGCTAGGGCAGGTGTTCACCCTTGGCTGCAAGCCGCATACTGGCCTAGCCCAGGCTGCTTCCATGATCAAGCAGCTCAACCAGGTGAGTCAGGACTAACTGCCTCTCTTCCTTGGCTACCTGCTTGGCTGCTCTCTGCCGCCCCCTCGTGCATTCTCAGGCACGTACATCCTGCTAGCCCCTGCCTGGACTTGGTTTCCGCCCCCATTTACCTGCTGTTGTTCTGTGGCCCTGAGCTGGATGCTGTTGTGAAAACAGCCCTTGAGTGGCCACCAGCATTGGCTTTCGTAGCACTGTTGGTGTTCAGGACAGCAGAAGTCGAACGTGTCAGGCTCCGCTCTTCGGCAGTAGCCTGGAGGCACTGGCGGGGTAAGGGCTCCTGAGGTCTGAGCGTGTACTCAAAAATTCAGCTGAGAGGCACGAAGTGGGAGCGGAAGAGCAAAGGAGCAAGTGCCTTCCTGGCATCCAAACACTGATACGACTGGAAACTAAGGACAATGCATCAACATATTTATTAAAGTCTAGTGTAAAATGTATGGGGGTCAAAATAAAGCTAGTAAATAATTAGTAATTAATCATAGATGCACAACACATACCAAAACATAAAACAAGAACATTTGAATGCCTTTTTATGCCAGAGGACTCTCCATCTGACTCTTACATTATTCAATACTTTTACTAATATCAACATTACAATCTGATAATATACAGACAGAACTCCACAAAGCATTGAACACACTCAAAAAGGTTAAGGCTCCAGGTCCGGATGGTTTCACAGTTTAATTTATTTACACATTTTCCCAATTTACTTCTTCCTAAATTACATGCTCTCATACCTCTTTCTCATACTTGCACAAATCTACCCGTTCCATTTTAGAGGTTCTTATTTGCCTTTTTTCCAAAGAGGGGAAGGACCCACATTACTGAGAAAATTATGGGCCCATCTCACTTGGTAACAATGATTATATAATTTTCTCAAAATCTTTATCTTTACTATCAGAATCCTTTATCCCCGAACTCCTTGGTAAAGAACAAGAACAATTGGGCCTTGTTAAGGGTAGATGTATTTTTTATAACACCCGGATATTTTTCTAAGTTTTATCAGATTCCACCCACTTATCTGAACCTTTAGCAGCAATCGCCCTTTCCTTTTGCCTTTCATAACCTCGAATGGTCTGAATTAGGACAACAAAGTATCTTTCTGATTTCCCTTCATTACACGTCCACTCAAGCAGCCACATTTGCAAAAGGCCTCACCTCTTCATACTTTACTTCATATAGAGGTTTTCTACAATTTTGTCCCCCTACACTCTTCCTTTTAAATTCAACATACATACATCCATTGGTGTACTATTATCAACACTTTAAACTTCCAGTGTACTTCAATGATATCTTGTGGTTTCTTTCACAACCTGAATTCTCAATTCTGATTTTCTTTTTTTTTATGAAGTTACCTTATATGCTTCTGTGTCCAGTTGTAAATTAAACAATGATCAGTGGGAAATATTACTGCTAAGTAAACTTACTTTTTAGCATCCAATTTTGTGTGGAACTAACAACACATTAAATATCTTGGCATGTGGTTCACTCAATCTGTTAAATCTATTAAAACTTCCATCTCACTGAATCTAGAATTTATTTCCACAAGTTAACCTCATTAACTAGTAGATGGCTTCCCTTGCACCTCTCTTGGTGGGGCCACCTTGATACTATTAAGTTGCTGCTAGTACCCATTATTCTGTAAACTACCTGTAAATTATAATCAAATCTTCTGAAACAACTCATTCCATACCTTGTTCAATTCTTTGGAATAATAAAAAACCTTGTATGATGATTTTAAAATTAACATACCCTAAATTGGAAGGTGGTGTAAAAGTCCCCGGTTTTTCAAACTATTATAAAGCTTTTTTATTAAGAGAATCTGCTTTTTGGATTTCAGACTTTTCACCCTATCTCCCATTTTGGGTTGATATTGAACGGAAATTTCTTTCACCCTTCTCTTTTGAAGAATATTTGTCATTCACACACAAAGCACAAGCCCTCTTCACTCCTATTCTTAAATATTCATGTATTGTAAGTTGTTAGAACATATACTACTCTATAGTCCTATTTATCTTTGCACTTTTCTCAATCCTAACATTTGGCAGAATAGGTTTATACAACTCAACAATAAGCCTATTTACCGGAAATCCAGGAGATAAAAAGGTTTCATTTGGATAAGTCAACTCTTGGATTATAATACTTTTATATAATTTACCTAGTCTCTATGGCCGCCATATTTCTTTTCAACATACATTTCAACCTTTATAAAACAATCTATCCACTGCTTATACTCAATTTCAATCCTGCTCTCAGTCTGCCCCTCCTACGACTCTAAAAGCCTCTACTATTTATCCCCATTTACATTTTATTCCTGCTGATAGAGTCAAAATGAGTAGAGTTATCTTGGGAATATGATTCAGGAATAATGTGATCTGTTCTATTTTGGAAGAAAATGTGAATACAACTTGGAAACTTCTCTAGAGCAGCAAACGCCACACAAATACTGCTCTATGCATACTGCAGACTCTATCTCCTGTAATTTGCACAAACTTTAACCTGACCTCCCTAATAGATGTTGGACATGTTCCTCAGAGTGTGCTGATTTAAAACATTTACTCTTCACATGCTCCTCAGTTTATGATTTCTGAATATAGGATTAGAATCAGGTTCAATCACTCTTCCACTCGATAGTACCATTCTCGATTACCAATAATTTCTTTGAAAATTTATCAGATGATTTGTGACAAACACATTTTATTTCTGATTATTAGATTTGTTACTGGCGGTCTCACTTCAATAAATGACAAATAATTAGAAAGATAATACCGAATTATATTTTCAAGCATGGTGGTATGCAGTTTGTCATAAGCATAGACTATATAGTACCTACATGCATTCCATATCAAGTGTTTTGAGGCGTTTAGTTATGTGGTCCCCTCCAACTTATTTTTTAGACAAATATGCAAAACTATCTTTTGCATTAGCAACAACAAGGGGCCCCAATTCAGTCAGCAGGGGACCTCGGGGAGCATACTTTGTTTAAACAACAATGGTCCCATGCATACAAGAAATACGTACAACAATAAATATAGGCAGAGTCAATCTATATTGGGAGTGACATGTCCAGCCGGACAGAGGTCTTTCAAGTTTACTCAATAAACACTTAATCCAAACACAAAGAGTACCTTCCACAATTCGCCTAGTGTGGTACACAAGCCTGTGCCCAGCACTAACAGATCCAGTACAGAAGGTAAAAAGCAAAGGAGGACTTTTTAAGGCAAAGAAACGTTTTCTGTTTCAAATTCAGTGGTACAGAAATGTCAAAGCACCAATACATTACATAGTAATCAAGTTTTTGCATTAGGTGCAGGACAGGTCGATGGCGTTTTGGACCCCCTGTTTAATCGTGGTGACCATCATCAGGACATTCAGTGAATGCCTTAACATTAATTAGCCTCTAATTGCCAGCGAATTCCACTGGAGCTGGGCCGAGGAGAAGTTAATTTGAATGGGGACGCCCGGAATCGAGCGCACAGAACCGCGTTACAATAACGTATCCGACGGAGCCAAGGGAACCGGGTTAGTCGGCGTGAGAGTGTGCTCCCTGGCGTGCTCGTGTTTTGAGGCGTTTAGTTATGTGGTTCCCTCCAACTTATTTTTTAGACAAATATGCAAAATTATCTTTTGCATGCACACCTGACCAACAAGAATTTCTTCAAACTCTTTGACTTCTTATTAATGATAATATTATTGCCTATTTTTGCTTACTATTGTTTTTCTACACAATTCTAGCTTTCCTATGTAACCACCAGATTGCTTGTATTGTAAACCATGTATACCCCCCTTTCCTCCCCGAACAATGCATTATGTTTAATAGTTTTGATTGTATGCTTACTTTGAAATGTAATGCATTATCTACTTGTGTTTAGATTCATCTTTAATAAACATAATTGTAAACTTAAAAAAAGTATTTTTTAGTGCAATACCTCATAAATATTTCTTGTCTTACTCTCTAGTTGAGGGTGATCCTATAATGGCTTTAATTAATTCTGATTATGAAACACAACAAGGGCACCCAATCGAGTCAGCACAGGACCTCGGGGAACATATTAGTGAGAACAACAGTGGTCCTATGCATGGAGGAATTGTAAACAAAGGATAAATATAGACACAATGGAAACTATATCGTATATGAACTTGCCCAGCCGGGCAGAGGTCCAGTATTTAACTTTCAACACTATTTTTCAGAAAAATACCTTCAACAATTTCTTGGAGATGGGCACAATCCTGTACCCAAACATTTACAAATTGTCAATTAATTCTGTGCATATATGATCATGGCTTCCTGAGCCAAAAGCTGTGTTCACGTTGCACGCAGAAGCTGGAACAAGATCACAGCCGACCAGCTCGCCGCATCCTTAAGCCAGGACCCCCCAGCCAGCTCAGCAAACCCCAGCCAGGCCGCCAACAACCTCACAAAGTGGATCAGCAACTGCGCAGACGACCTCGCCCCAATGAGGACCCCGCCCAGAAGACCCGGCAGTAAGGAAGCACCATGGTTCACTGACGACCTCAAGAGCTCCAAGAAGAACTGCCGAGCCCTCGAGAGAGCCTGGCGCAGAGACCCTACACCAGACAACATGACCACCCTCAAGCTCGCCACTCAAAAACACCACCAACTGATCCACACCACCAAGAAAACCGCATTCAAGGAACGACTGGACAACAACGCCCACAGCAGCAAGGAACTCTTCAACATCGTTGAAGAGCTCTCCAACCCAAGCGCCGGAAACTACGACATCACCCCATCACAAGACCTCTGCAGCTCCCTCGCCGCCTACTTCCACAACAAGATCGCCGACATACACAACATCTTCAGCACACAGCCAACGCACCCCACAACAGCACCTGCACCCCCCACCACCACCCTCCACGCCTGGACCCCGATCAACATTGAGGAAACCCTACGCACGATGAACTCCATCCACTCCGGATCTCCAACCGACCCCTGCCCTCACCACGTCTTCAACAAGGCCGACTACATCATCGCGCCCCACCTGCGGGACATCATCATCACTTCCTTCGACACCGCTACCTTCCCGGAGAGCTGGAAGCATGCCAAACTCAGCGCTCTACTGAAGAAACCATCAGCGGATCCCACCGAACTCAAAAACTACCGCCCCATCTCGCTCCTCCCGTTCCCGGCCAAAGTCATCGAGAAGACCGTCAACAAGCAGCTGGCCGCCTTCCTCGAGACAAATGGATCCCTCGACCACTCGCAGTCTGGCTTCCGGGCCAACCACAGCACCGGACTGCCCTCATTGCAGCCACCGATGACATCCGAGCCCTGTTCGACAACGGGGAAACAGCGGCCCTTATCCTCCTGGACCACTCCTCGGCATTCGACACTGTCTGCCACCGCACCCTAGTGCAGCGCCTCAGCAACGTCGGAATCCAAGAGAAGGCACTAGAATGGATCATCTCCTTCCTCGTCGGAAGGACACAGAGAGTCCGCCTCCCCCCGTTCAGATCAGAAGCCACCGAAGTCATCTGCGACGTTCCCCAAGGCTCCTCGCTCAGCCCCACCTTCTTCAATGTCTACATGAGCCCCCTTGCGGCCATCGCACGCCAACACAACCTCAACATCATCTCTTAAGCCGACGACACCCAGCTGATCCTCTCCCTCACCAACGACCCCGCCACCGCCAGAGCCAACCTACACGAAGGGATGAAAGACGTAGCCGAGTGGATGATGAACAGCCGCCTGAAACTGAACTCAGATAAGATGGAAGTCCTCATCCTGGGATCTTCACCCTCCGCCTGGGACGACTCCTAGAGGCCCCCTGCCCTGGGCATCGCACCCAAACCAACAGACCACGCACACAACTTGGGCTTCATCCTGGACTCCTCCCTCTCCATGACCAGACAAGTCAACGCCATCTCCTCGTCGTGCTTCAACATCCTGCGCATGCTACATAAGATCTTCCGGTGGATCCCCACGAGACCAGGAAGACGGTCACCCAGGCCCTCGTCACCAGCCGACTGGACTACGGCAACTCCCTCTACGCCGGAACCACCGCCAAACTCCAGAAAAGACTACAGCAAATCCAGAATGCCTCAGCAAGACTCGTCCTGGACATCCCCCGACACAGCCACATCTCCGGACACCTGAGAGACCTGCACTGGCTCCCGGTCAACAAGAGAATCATGTTCCGACTCCTCACCCATGCACACAAAGCCCTACACAACCAAGTCCCAAGATACCTCAACAACCGCCTCAACTTCCACACTCCCCCACGCCAGCTTCGATCAACCAACCACGCCCTTGCCGCCGTCCCCCATATCCAAAGAGCCACCACAGGAGGAAGGTCCTTCTCCTACCTGGCCGCCAAGACGTGGAACTCCCTCCCGACCCACCTCCACCTGACCCAAGACCACCTCGCCTTCAGGAAGCAGCTCAAGACCTGGCTGTTCGAGCAGTAGCGGAACTCCCCACCCCAAGCGCCTTGAGACCCTCCGGGTGAGTAGCGCGCTATATAAATGCTTTGATTGATTGATTGATTCTGATAACATGGTGACTTTTTGTAATCCTGTATCTGGCCCGGGTACATTACCATGACACAGTGAGTAAGATAGCTGAGTCTTCCAATGGTTCTACCATTGTTTAAGGGAGTGACAGTGTATGTCATGTCTGTCATAATTACTTGGAAACATTCAAACTTTTGGGACCTTTAGACTTATGAGTTAGTTCCGACTGCATCTAACCCCTTTTTAGCACTAAGGACCTCATATTTAAAAATTATAAAGTTTGTGAAAACAAAAGGTCTTATGCTTATTATTGAAAGCACGTTAATGCATTGGAAAATCCTTTTGACATTTAAAAGGACTTCTGCAATGCTTTATAAATAACATATAGGAGGAGTCATGAAAAGGAAGTCCCACCTCCTATTTCTGATTCAGAAATTGATGTATTAATATTCTGGTTGCAAACCACTGACTCCTGAGCTGGTGTGGTAAATGATTTGCAAAAGGGGTCCTCTTAGAACCCCTTTCCCTTTGGGAATTGTGTTGGGGCCTCTGAGGGAGAATAGAGTGATTCAAAGGACAACTACTTACTCCTCCTGAAAGCTTTATATATAAACTACCAGTTCCATAGTGTAATGCGAAATTGGCCCACCTGAGGGAAATAAAAATGTAAACTATAAAAGTACACTGGCCTTTTATGTGTTGTGGATGTCAAAATGCAGCCTGTGATCAAGCACTCATGAGAGTTCGAAATGCGTAAGGCAAGTAAAGCATGGATTCCAAATGCAATGTGCTTTGTTTACCTGTGATGCAGCGGTATTTTCATCTGGTAATTTCTCAATGTCAAACCTTCATGCTACCTCTAATTTACCGCTGAAAAGGTGTTGGGCCCTTGACACCACGTATTATCTTCAGGAGACTTTAACCGCATGCGCGCTAGCGGTTTTCCCGCTGAGCGCTGCGATTTTGAAAATCCCGCGTTACGTGACAAGGTCAACTCATCACACGCACAGCGCAGGTAACGCCTGTGACGAGTTGACCTTGTCACACGCATCGAAGGGGTTAAATAAACATGAACAGTCAAAATTGCAATTATTATTTAAGCCAATGAAGAGAGTTGTTGAGTATTTTAAAGGGTTTTATTTTCTAGTCAAAAGTTAAATTTTCTCTGACCCTTTATTCATTAGTAAAATATCAATCAGGTTACAAAATTTGGAAAACAGGAAAATTATCATTAATACAGAACATATTATAGTCTGCATATAAGCATTACATGTAGAAAAGAAAATGTGGCGCAAAATGTCAGTCAAAACTCTTAAAGAGTTTCTAAGAAAAAGAGTCTTGCAAGGCTAATCAATAATTAAATAGTTTTCAAAAATATTCTATTAAGAGAGAAATACATGCATAAGACAAATAAATCTTTTCAGACCTAGTTAGTTAGTGAAAGCATAAACTTAGAATTTTTGCATCTGATTCAAAAAAAGCCTTTCTATCTGTTGCTGTTCTCTGCATCTCTGCCACTCTGATGGGAGCTTCTCCTTGAAAGCACCCTCTCCTTCACCAGCCCTAAAAGGAATGTGGCCTGGTGCCAAAAATATGACGTGCAAGGTCTCTCTGAAAAAACTATGAGCAAGGGAACCCCCCCCACCTGAATCTCCTCAGATGCAATCTCTTCCCAAGGCTGCACAAGTGACAATCTCGTACCCAACCCATAGAATGTCTGGTCTAATATGCAGCCTTTCCTCTCTCCTCCCTCTCTGACAGAGGCCCCTGACTTAAAGAGAAGAAGCCTAATGAGCCTAGAAGGCAACCAGGCCTCCAAAGAGTTCATTATTTATGCTCTAATTCTTGGCAGACTACACAAAAATGTTTCATGTTCAAAAAGGCTTGTACATGATTGGTCAGCCAATGATGGCATTTCTCACTATCCTGACACACTAAAAAATTCTAGAGCATACCAGTTTTAACAAAAGAAGCGCAAATGATTGATACATTTTATATGTTTAGCAACATTTACTAGGAAAAATGTTTCGGTTGGAATTTCCTTCCTGTCATGCCGTAGGCTGGACAGAAACTTTAACCAACATTGGCACATTGGCACAATCACAAGAATGTACAGTTCACAGTGGCCTTGACTCCTTCTTGACATGAGGAAATCTGGCACAATCTGCGCATGCTCTCTTCTTTTTATGCAAGTCACAGCCTTGCTGGATTCACAGGCAGCCATTTAATTGTAGGCCCAAAAAATAAAACAAACAAAAGAGAGTATTAATTTCATGTACATCAGCCCACTATGTTTTCCCAACTTCATATTAATACCCTTTATAAAATATTTCCTAGCAAAGCTATTAAAGCAGCTTTTCTTATTAATTGTGCACAACATGCAAAAATATGTGCAATGTACAAAATAGCATTTTTATGCTTTAGTGTAAATTTTAAAAGCGCACACAGTTAATTCATCCTCATGCTTTAATGTTTTAGATAGCTTTACATGCAAAAAGCATTTAGCCTCATGTGTAGTGTTTGGTGCATTGTTAATTCACACACATTATAAAAGAGGTGTTCTAAACTGATATATATATATATATATATATATATATATATATATATATATATATATATATATTCAAATATGCAAGAAGCCAAAGTCCTTTAAGACAGGGACAGGGGTGTACATTATAAGGAAAAAGGCTGGGAAAAGAGAACACATTCTATGGTTATTCTTCACAACTTAAAAGGCCACTTTTCTCTAAACTGCAAAAACACATGTTAATTCAGCACAAGCATTTCAGACTGACTAGGCCTCACTTTCAGATTTTTCATGTGCCATGGTTTTAACTTGCACCAAAATGTGAGTGTCAATTTAAATGCAGTCTGACTGAAGCACAAAAATAAAGCAATGCCAGACTCCAGATGGAATCTGCTCTATCACCTGCAATTATACTCACGAGGAGTGTAGCTCCAGTCTTGGGACAGAAATGGGGATACATTGCTTGGCTGTCCAGCCGGGAGGCATGCACCACTGCTGAAGTAAATGTAGGTCCGTTTGACTTGGATTTGTCAAAGTCATGCTTCGGAACGTGAGAGCAGAGAAATATTAACTCTTAACAGACAAAGCTGACAGCCCACTGGAGGGCGATGGAAATGTAGTAATGTTTGGCGATTGCAACTCCCACTAGAGGGTAAAAACAATGAAGCTACCAGTACCATATTGCAATGCGAAATTGGCCCACCTGAGTTAAATACAAATTATAAAAGTGCACTATTTACGCTGTCCTTTTATGCTACATTACATTACATAGTTTTTATTTAGCAAAAAATGTAATGCCTAGTTTATACTTTGGCACATGGCTACTCAATCAAAAGTAGACTTCTGCAATAAGTATCCACTTTCAGAAGTTTGATGAACATTACACCTTTTATTTAGGGTGGGCAAGATAGTATTAGTTTTCTCTCAATCACCAGCAGTCTTTGTTCCAGCACAAAAATAAACCACCATAAATCCCACACCCTGGGGGAAACCTCCATGGTCATGGGGCCATTAGGTTTGCGTTTTTCAAAAACAAACTCCCATTCTAGGGCTTTGTTTATGAAAAGCAAAACAAATATCAAACGTATGGTGGACAGCCTTCAAACCTCATGGTGGCCATCCAGCAAAAGTCTAGTACACTGAAAAGAATCACTGTGATGATGGTTCACTTCAATATACAGATATGATTACTGGACTGGAAGCCATCTCTAAATTTGATGGTTGGAGTACGATTGAGATAGCAAAGATAATGTCCATAGCCATCTGTAGTAATCCAGTCCAGTTGAGGGTGAAAGTAGGTTTATTGTACAGAGGAACACAGTACAGCATCTGCTCAGCAGGACAGGTCCAGTAGTAATACAGGCTGGAATCTAGAACCTTTGCCCTTAGTAACAGATTGCAGTACAAGGTTTATAAGGCAACAACAGGCAGAGCCTACTTAAAGAGATATATACATAATTGAATATGGAATACAACACATCTTATCCCTAAAAAGAAAAGAACAGAAAAGAAGAGGAGGAAAAGAGGAAAGAAGCCTAAAGAAGAAGAAATGGAAAAGAAAGATGAAACAGAAGAAAAGGAACAAAAGAAACATGAGGAAAATTGGAGGTATGACGCAAAAAGCAAACATTTCTGGAAAGGAACAAAATGTGGAAAGCACAAAGAACTGAATCAATCTCTAAACCTAAGTAGTACATTAACGCTTCTATTATTGGTCTTAACTCTAGAAGAAACAGAATCATTTTTTACAGAATCATTTTTTACAGGTGGAATAACATTGTCAAAGCTGGGAGTGTGAAGATTAGGACATTTAACAACTCGTCTCACATTCCAGACTTTGCCATCATTAGTTATGATGCTGTTGGTGTTGATTTTTACAACTTTTCGAATAGGCCCAAATTTAGAAGCACCCTTAATCAAAAATCCAGGTTTACGTATCCTGACAAAATCTCCCACTACAAAATCAGGAACTCTCACATTGTACTTAGAGTCATAATATTCCTTCATCTTCTCCTGATGATGTTTGACTCTCAGAGAAGTGCTTCGTACGTCAACAGGAGAAGAAATGGCAGGAGAGCTAAACTTCTCTTTCATCCACCACGGACACAATTTGGACACAGGTTCCCTTCCCCTCAATAAACGAAAGGGACTAAGCTCAGTAACTGAGTGAGGGGTTATTCTATACAACCATAACCTTTCTCTGATAACTTTTTTCCACACACTGGGAGTCTTTCTCGCCCATTCAACAGAATCTTTCAAGACGCGGTTAAACCTCTCTACCTGTCCATTACCTTGTGGTTCGTAAAGAGGTGTAGTGATGTGTTTAATCCCACAAGACTTGAGATAGTCCTCTACTTCAGTAGAAATCAATTGTACCCCGTTATCGGTAATCAGAACCTCAGGGCTACCTTCTCTTGCAAATACCTCTCTGAGAAATTCAACAATGACCTGCGAGGAAGCTGAAGACACGAACCTAACTTCAGGCCACTTAGAGTGGTAGTCTATTAACACCAAAGCAAAACGGGCATCTTGAGGTAGAGAATTGAAAGGACCGGAAATATCAAGCGCTAGCTTCCTCCAAGGATTCTCTGGCCAGGAAATAGGTATGAGTGGGGCAGGGTAGGTCTTCAACATCTTATCACTGCTGACACATATAGAGCATTCACGAACTACTCTGTCAATCATTTTATCCATTCCTGGCCACCAAAAACTAGTTCTCACTAATCTCTTCATGGAAGACATGCCTAAATGACATTCATGAGCAAGCCTAATAATTTCCTCTTGCATATCCTCAGGAGGTACACATTTTCCACTTTTAAAAACCAAATCATTGTCAACTTCTAATTCGCTAAGGACTTGATGAAAGGATTTCAATTCTGGAGGAACCATATTACTATTAGGCCAACCCTTTAAGATATACTCTTTAAGAGTAGTCCAATTCTTGTCATGTGTAACAGCATCATCCCAAACGGATTTTGAAATGGACGAGAATTCATCTCCTAAGAAATCCCTTAAAGAAGCAACAAACTCAACATCTTCTTCACCTTTGTCATTTGCAGTACATTTAGAGTCACAGGGAAGTCTCGAAAGACAGTCGGCTGTAACATTGCTCCTTCCAGGAAAATACTCCACATCAAAATTTTACTCTTGTAAGCGAGACATGAGTCTAGCAATCCGTGCTGTGGCGTTCCGACCACCACCAGGGGAAAGTATAGAGACTAGTGGTTTATGGTCCGTTTTCAACAGAAAACGACTACCCCATAAAAAATTCCGGTAATGTTCTATTCCCCAGACACATCCTAAAAGCTCTTTCTCAATGACCGAATACTTCCTTTCTGTTTCAGTCAAAGTCCGGGAAGCAAACGCCACACACCACTCATCATTTCCACACTTTTGTGATAGAACCCCTCCTAGCCCATACTCACTGGCATCAACAGTAACCACACACAGTTTATTAACACAGAAGGGTTTCAATGTGGGAGCATTGGCAATATCATGCTTAATGATTTGAAAGGCAGACTCCTGCTTCTCACCCCAGTAAAATTCTACCTTTTGTCTTGTTAATTCTCTCAAGGGTTCCATTTTAGTTGCAAACCCTTTAATGAACTTGCTATAGTATTCACACAAGCCATTGAAAGAGAGCAACTTTTCCTTGTTGTCAGGACATGGAGCTTTAAGTATAGCATCAACCAAACATTTCTTGGGAACAACACCATTACCCGTAAGTGTGTGTCCAAGATATTCCACAGATTCACAAAACATTTTGCACTTGTTGTCCTTTAGAGTGAGACCATGCATACCCAATCTTTTACAAACCTCCATGACATGATCTTTGTGAGAGGCATTATCAGGGGAAAACACAAGAATGTCATCTTGAAAGCACCTCACAAACTTGTAAAGGTCTTTAAAAATATGATGCATAGTACGTTGGAAAACTGATGCCGCAGAGGCCAAACCAAAAGGCATTCTCTTATATTGGAATAAACCCTCAGGGGTGAGAAAAGCTGTCATTTGCTTGGATTCATCTGCTAATACAATTTGATGATATGCTGATCGCAAATCAAATGTGGAAAAAACCTTCGCTCCCTCTAACATACATACAACCTCATTTATATTAGGAAGGGGATGGCAGTCCACTATGATGTTTGAATTGAGAGCTCTCAAATCTACACATAGCCTCAGGCTTTGATCAGATTTTCGGGCTAAAACGATGGGCGAAACCCATTCGGAAGACTCAACTTCTTCAATAATATCATCATCAATTAAGTTTTTCAAAAGTATTTTAAGATCATCCCTGACATTTATGGGAACATTTCTTAACTTTTGAGTAACAGGAATGGTTCCTTTCTTGAGTCTGATCAAGTGTTGAAAGTTATGTAATTTTCCCAATTCTTTTGAAAAAACCTTGGGAAACAAATTAATGATCTCATTTATCCATGTTTCAGTACCAGTTATAGCTTTAACAGAATGAGTTTCTTCTACACAATCATCAATCATGACAATGGGATCCAATTTCCTGGGATTGAGAGTAATACCAAAACTCCACTGATCTCTCCACCCAAGCACATTCACTCCCTTTGTGGCAATGTATATCTTAACAAACCTCATTCGACCTCTAAAAAGCATGTCTGCTCCCAAATATCCTTCCATAGGGATAACAGTTTCAAGAAAAGTTCTGGCAATTATGTCAGGAACTTTAAGATCTGTAAGACTAATAATGCCCTCAAACACCTCAGTGAAATATTGTTTAGTGATGATTGTCCAAGGTGACCCTGAGTCGGCCATTAATTTAAGATCCACACCTAAAACATGTACTATGCACTCAGGTTGTTTAAGGTGAATCAACTCTTGTTCATTGGGATCGACAATGGAAACAACTATGCCTCTTTCACAATTATTTCCATTATCTACCTCAGGAACATCAACTTCTTGCACAGAGTCAGTAACAAAAGAAACTCTATTCTTATTGATATTCCCAGAAGTGGTTCCGGTAGTGGTCTTGCATAAACTACTGAAATGTCCTTGTCTACCACACTTGTTACATTCCTTCCCAATAGCAGGACATTTAGGAAAAGAAGCAGCATGACTAGGACTACCACACCTGAAACAATGGAAAAATTTGTCATTCTTTTTGTAAGGACGTTGAAAGGAATAACTGGCACGTTGAGTTTTGTTGGAAGATGACGCAGAGGAGGCGTCAGATTTAACAGCACACACTTCAGAGGAACTGTCTTTGTCCTTCTTATCCAAACACTTTATCCATTTGTCTGATTGTTCAATAGCTTTAGCCGTAACAATAACATCCTTCAAATCCGGATCTCCCATAATCCATAATTTTTCTTGGATTTTCTTGCTCTTGGTATGGACTATAATTTGGTCTCTGATCATCTCATCAGAGATAGGACCAAAATTACAATTAGTAGACAAATAACGTAAAGCTGTCAAGAAATCATCAAAAGTTTCAGACTCTTCTTGAGCTCTAGTATAAAACTTATAGCGATTCAGAGCCACACTAAAAGTAGGTTTAAATCTAGCTTCAAGACGAGTCATGGCATCATCAAATACATTTCTGTCTCCTCCCCCATCATGTAAAGGAAGTGTTCTGAATACCACTTGACCTTCAGAACCCAAAGAATGTAATAAAATGTTCTTTTTCCTTTCTTGTGAAAATCTCTCCCCATCTATAGCTTTTAGAAATGTCATAAACTCCTCTTTCCAGCGAATCCAAGGTATGGGAGGCTCTCCTTTATTTTGTAGAAACTTAGGGGGGGGATCAAACTGCATGTTTGATAATATGCTTCAGTTAATGAATATTAGTAAATTCAAGAAAAAATTGTAAAAAAAAATTATGTAAAAGTAATGTGGTATAAAACAACGAGTATATAATAATAGTGAAAGTCAAACCTGTAGAAAGAGAATTTTCTTGGTGAAAAACAGTCTTTCTATGTGCAATACGAAGAGTTTTGGTCCTTGCACATAAGAAACGCGCTAAACGCGATACAGGATACTATTAAGTGAAGAGTCGATCCTTTTGTGTTGAAAGAACGAAGAGATTTGCTTCTTCCGCGTTGAAACGCGATGGTAATCGTCCGGGGACTCGTTGCTAAGCAACCGGTAAACAAAATGGCGTCGACGTGTGCGCGATGATGTCAAGCGCACACGTCCTACCATCGAGATTGGTGCTTAGAGAATGTCGCGCGTGAGGCACAACAATGGCGTGCAGTAGGAGAGCGCGAGGAAAAGCGGTTGCCGAGGGAGCAAACCGGCAGTTTAAAAGTAAGCAAACAGTGAACGTAACAGCTTAATATTAGTGCTGAAATGGTGAAAACAATCACAAAATGCGGACAGACACAGCGAGGTATCCAAGTAGATTCCGATTGTCTCTGAAAAACGTGAGTTTTTCCAGGGTTTCTTTCGAGCGAGAAAGAAATCAGGAGAGAAAACGGAAACAGTAAAAGTCATAAAATAGATTGTAGAGATGATAAAACGAGATGAAAGCCAAGGGATTTTTCCAATTGTAGTTGAAGTAGAATAATGATAAAGTATACTTTACATCCAAAATCCATGAAAACGATGAAAATCATGCAGCGCAGGTTATAATCCTTTGGTTGCTCCTGTGTTCCCAAATGTAGCAAACCAATGAAAACGTCGCCAATTTTGTAGTAATCCAGTCCAGTTGAGGGTGAAAGTAGGTTTATTGTACAGAGGAACACAGTACAGCATCTGCTCAGCAGGACAGGTCCAGTAGTAATACAGGCTGGAATCTAGAACCTTTGCCCTTAGTAACAGATTGCAGTACAAGGTTTATAAGGCAACAACAGGCAGAGCCTACTTAAAGAGATATATACATAATTGAATATGGAATACAACACCATCCTGACAGAAGATACAGGCATCCATTTCCCATGTTGGCAAGGTTCCTCCTGGTCACTCCTGTATATTTGGGTTTTCAGACTAGGCTTCCAGGCACTAGGCCTTTCTACAGCCTGGTCCCCTGCAGGAGCAGGTCCTCAGTGGTCTGCTGGGTGTTGACAGACCAGGCGTGCTCATGCTTTTTATGTGCACGGAGCAGGCACCTGATCCTCGGAGAGGAGCTCCAGGTACCAGTATGAGTCATAAGTCCTTGAACCTTCTTTCTTACCACAGGGTCGTCCTCTGTAGGTGTAGTCTTCCCAGGTCCAGGTATGTCATGCAGAGGAGGTGGTGATGAGGTGCCTGTCTTCTGATTAGAGATTTTTTCCTACCCAATGCTATTTTCTTTCCTGCTCTATGAACACTTATTTTTGCAGCAATTACTCTTTACCTCACTAAAAACATTATCAAATAGGTTCAACCATCCTTCCAATAGGGTTGTCTCTGGCTGTCCCTAAACTCCTTCAACTCAAAAATAGTGTTAAGGCTTTCCTTAGTTAAGCTAAATATTTCTCTCCCTTTCAAGATGGCTAATTCCGCTAATTTGCCAGTAGCCAGTTATTGACAGCACACCTGCCTTCTAAGGCTAACAGCCCAAGCCATGGTCATTATCGCCAGCCATTAATTTTTCTTCAGTCACTTTAGGTGAGATCAGTGACTACATTTTATGGGTGGGTGAAACTCCTGGAGTTTCATTCCACAAAATTCTGCAGAGTTACATAAAAAACATTGCAAGAATCTGTGGAGGTTCATCAACTGCCAGTAAATATGTACTTCATGCTGCTCGCGCTTTAATTTAACACCAGTAGTGCAAGCAGAGCTGACATTTTTTGGTGAACTGCACCATGCAGTGTGCAAGAATGTGTGACCATTCTAGTTGATTTTGGTGCTGCTTGAGTAGAAAATCAGCAAATCAGAGAAGCAGATGTCTGAACACAAACACTCGTAACCGGCCAAGTTAGATAAACGCACTTGGGACTACCAAATCTTGCTTGTGCTTGCAAGCTCGCATTTCTGGACCATGCAGGAAAAAAATAACACCTCACGGTGACTAGTGAAATTTGGCTGGAACTCTGAATTAGAGGAGTTCTGCAGAGTCGCCAAATTCCGTGGGTGGAATAAAGTATTCCACACACCCTTGGTAAGTGTGTGTGCTCTAAGATAATCTTGGCACAGGCAACAGAAAACCACAAAAGTTACCAAAACTCTGATTTCGCCATTAAATGAATTTGTAAAATTGTGTGGAAAACTGTGAATCATTTCACCAGCATGTTCCAAGACAGAGATATAGATTAAGAATGAAATTATACCTGGATCTGTTCTTTGAGAATGTAGACTACAACTACACCGTCAACACAACTGCTTTCAGGCACTGTGAGGGCACACTTCTTCTAATGTTTGAAACTTCTTACATATATATTTGTACTCAGCACCCTGTCCTGTGCTTGTACATGGCACTTTTTAGGAGTAGTTTTAAGTATGGGCGAAATTTGCGAATTTGCGGTCCGCAAATTCGCGCAAAATCGAATTCGCGATCCGAAGAATCCGCAAATTTGTGTGAATATGCAGATTTTTTTTGCGTGTTCGCTGGGTTTTTTGCGTATTCGCGGGCCGCTTGCAGCGCACCGACTGCGAAGTGACCCATGCGGTCGTACATGGGAGCGCCCATCTTCTGCGCATTGCGTATTTCTGTTTCTTGGCACATTTGGCAAGCTCGCTTTGTGTGCGGCGCACTATTGCGAGTTTGCGTGTATTTTTGCGTGGTGGCGGGGGAAATATCACGCAAACTTACCCACGCGGTCCTCAATGGGCTCGCCCATCTTGTTTTTGTTTCATTGGTATGGTTCTGGGCATGCTTTTCCTATCCTCCCCTAATCTCTGCAATCCTTTGTTTCTTTGAACTTTTTTAAAAACCTTTTTTACTCATTATATATCCCTCTATTTTTCTACATCTATATTTTGTGTTTTTTTCAACTTCTCGTTACTTTTAAAGCTACCTTTTTAAACTCTTTTCTTTTCTTTACTTTTTCCCTATTCTTTCATATTTTTTTTTCTTCAGCTGTCCAGGACCATGCCAAAGGGAGCCGGGAAGAGTAAGGGAAGGGTCCCGCACCCCGCACCCGGCTCCCATGAGGGCATTTGAGGGGGTTGCAAGTGGTGGCCAGGGAGATTTTCACTGCAGTGGAGGTGGCCGCCCTTACATTTTTTGTTCTGCCCCACCTCCTTAAGACCGTGGCAGCAGGGGGCAGGCCCGGTCAAGGGTATGGCCTCCGAGAGCATCACCAGCAGTGGGATAAGGTGTGCCGGGCCATGCAAAAGGAGTCGGGGGTTCGGCGCACCTACGACCAAGAGACGCACCGGTGGGCCGATGTCCTCGACCGGGAGCAGGACCTGCTCCACCTGCTAGGCGTGGAGATCCCTGGCCTTGGTGAATAGCAATTTAATAACTACTTTGTATTCTTCTGCTCTGTGTTATATTGCTAATATATGTTTTCTCGAAGAGCAAGAATGCTGCCTATTCGATTACATTGCAGGTGAAATAGTGTTTAAATAGCTTCTGTGATTTCAGGTGCTAGCCTCCTCAGTGGCGTTGCTACTATGCTTACTTGTTTGCAACTTTGTGCTCATTTGGCCTGAATATGTATGAGTGTAGTACTTTACTGAACTGCGTAATGCTAGAGAGACTAGAGACTCAAGTCTTGTCCTTCCTTTGTACTCCTGCTGCCACTAAGAAGAAGAGATAGTGATGGATTGATAGGTTGAGTATATTATGACTTTTTATTAGTAGTAGGACATTTTCTAGTGCTCTGCAATCATGATGACGCACTGTGTCTGTCACTTTGAGTGCTGCGGAGTGCTGGCAGTCGTAGTAGAACCTTTTTGTTGTCGGTTTAGTTAGTGATTTACATAACTTTCCAAGTAGATGGTATGCGAATCCAGCAATACTGTACTAGTATCCTCCTAGTTGATCAGATCAGATAGGTCAATACATGTAGTGCAATTGTTGCTAATTTGTTTCCTCAAGATAATTTTTGATTGTGGTCAAAGAAATCAAATATTTCCAAATAACAATCATCCATGTTTGTGTTTATTTCATGATCATCAGCACCTCCCAGGGGCAAGGCAGGAACATCCCAGACTCCGGCGGAACAGATTGGGCATGAACGGTCCTCTGCCGGCTCTTCTGCTGGCCCCAGTAAGTTGTTCTGTTGTTAATATAATTATACTTCCCTAACTTTTACAGCTCCTATTTACTCCAAACTGTTTCCTAATTCTATTTTTTACAAAATAGTCTTTGATCTTCTTGAAGACTGTTTCTACTTTCTTATCCTGCCTCTCTAACATCACTCTCTGTACTACTACTATTTACTATAATTAATGAGTCAGTCTGTGTAGTTAGCTGAGCTTCCCCTGTCGGCAAACAGTGTTAAACAAAACTCTGATCCAGCAATAGCTCTAGAGGCACTCAGTGCAGTCCTCTGGGTTGCCCTTGCTGTCTATTCCAGTCTTTTTAATGTTAGTACTTTGACAATTTCCAACAACAAAATGTCAATGTCCACCAAGAATAAGCTAGTAGTTGGCTTTTTGATTTGATAGTAGCACATACCATACCGCTAGTGTTTCAGGGGCTATTCTGCACATACAGAAGTATGAACAAGAGAAATAGGACATTGTTGATGATAGCTGCAGTTCGACTTCCACATACCTCAGTCAGAAGTAACTGTGCGGGACTCGGGAGCCCTCACCTTGTTGGTACTTAAACTCCTCCTGGTGGTGATGAGGAGTAGTTGGTTCTGTCTGTAATTATAGAAATGTTGCATGTTAAAGAGCAAGCATTCATCAGTTGTGCCAAAAAGAGTTGCATGTTATGGCTAAGCATATAAGTTAACATCCTCCCCAAAACCGTGACTTCTTTTCAGTCCCAATAATCAAAAATTGTTTAAAAGTTTCTATTCCATTATGAGACAAAGTAGGGGGTAGTGTATGGCATCTAAAAATATGACATGTTTTTTCTAGGCGTCACAACATCGGATGCAGCACTTGCCACCACCAGTGCCGGGGCCAGCAGCGTGGAGGGGTCCAATCAAACGGTGGATGTGACGGCGCCACCAGGAAGTACTGAGAGGGATGGATCAGCAGCGGCAGACAGTGGTAAGTTATTATTATACTCCTTACTTACTGACATTTTAGAGTAGGCTCGCAAAGGAGTGTATGATGTACTGCACAGTAGACAGTACACTACAACAAGTACACTGTACTGTTAAGAACAGTTACTGATTTAGAACTAATTTTTTTTAGCCAATCAGGGAGAAGACAGTCACCCTTGACTTAGCAATAGCAATAGTGGTGGTAGTTCTTGAGTAAGCAATGGCCCCCTCTATTTGACTTCAAATCAGCTGGGAAACTTTTATCGTGAAGCCAAGTCATATCAGATGAACTTGAGGGATGTAATGAACGAAAAAGGGAAAGAACTTAGGGTCAATGGAGGGATGAGCGAGTCGTAACATTTATGAATAAAGAATGATACGTGTTTTTGAATGCAGGCAGAGGTGGCTGATAGGAAGGAATCAGATGGATGGGTGTTTGACGCAAGGATGGTTGGAGGAGAAAGAAAATATGACTGCCTGTGTTGGTCAATGAGATAATTCATGCGTGGTGTGCATTGCAATATATCATTTTGGTGGAACTCAAATGCAAGTCAAGACGGTGGTTTACCAAATAAAATGAAAAGGGTGTTATTTGGTTGTTGAGAAAAAGTAAAGTTGTTACAGTTGAGACATTAAAAAGAATGATAGACGTTTACCTTGGAAGCCTGAATGGTATCTTCTTTCTCATACATAGCAGAGGTGTATGTAGAGCAGACGCTCAGTGCATGAAGAATGTTACTTTGTGCGAACAGCATGTCCGTGCCAGAGTAGCAAAGCAGAGGAAATCCAAATACTACAAGTTGTGATTGTTCAGAAACTCTCCCTTGCCCAAAGTAACTGTACAGTAGTTTACTTTGCAAGCACAGCATATATTGTGTATGTATTGTATAGTTGCCAATTATATTCCTTCGGCAATTATGGTTACCACACTCAATCCCTATGTTCATAATTTTCTTTCTGCTGTGTTAATCATGGGCGGACTATTGCTGTTGTTCACTCAATCTATCACAACAAAGCACCTAAAGTCATCCATCATATAAGCAAAGAGATCACGTGATCTGCATAATCTTAATTTTCCTTTTGTAGTACTGAAGCCCCGAGGGGGCAGTGCGAAATATAAATTACATTGAGCAGTAGCCCTTGATGTAACCGAGTATGGCCAGTGCCACTCCTATACAAAAGTAAGAGCTTCCGTATCCCCACCTGCATGTACTGCTTAAAATAATTCATGCAAGTCTGCGTCATCAGGGCTTGTGTCTCTTTTTCTTGGGTGCAAGCTGACTGAGCTGGCATTATGCCGGCTACCACAAGTTCACATACAAGTAATTCCTTTTGCAAAACTAGAGAAAAAAAGAAGAATACTGGTGTACTCTCTGACTATGTATTGAGGCCATAGTAATGCCTGGTAGTAGAATTCCTGAAACTCCCTGTTACAGGCCTACAAAGACGGCGAAAGATACATGCCAAAATGTTATACTGTGCTTGCAAATTGCTAGTGTTACTGTGAGACAACTTTCTGTTGAATAATTTTTTCTTATTGTTAAAGAGTATTGGTTACATTATTTTTCTTTCTTTCTTCATATAGATGCTCCCAAAAATCTCACCAGAAGGGAGATGGCTGTCCGGGCCCGGAAGATGGAGGCAATTCGGGTGGAATATTCCCGGCTGTGGGCTCGGAAACAGGAGTAGGGGGCGTCAACAACCTCCTCCAGCACTGCCCCCGTATCCACCAGCCTGCAGCCTCCATCACTGCGCCGTGCTCGGACAGCCCCCTGCCACCGCTCAGCTGCAAGAACAGCAGCAGCTGCCACCCCCGAGCCTGGAAGGCACGCATGCGCCGCCTAAGCCTAAGTGTGGACTACCTGGAGCGCAAGGTGGACCTTGAAAAACAGCTTCGGGACCGCCACAAGGAGCGGCGGGACCGCCTGTCCAGACACTGCCGGAAGTGACTGTGTCCCTTGCCCCTTTTTTAAAGACTGTTGGGGGGAGGGGTGGGAATCGGGAGTTGAGGATTATTTGGGACTACTGGACTATTTGAAATGGACAATTGTTTGGGGTAGGGAGGGGTGGGACTAGTTTATTTTTGTTAGGGGAAATATATCATTATTCATTTTACATACTTCAACAGAGTGTACGCGTTGATCTTATTTTGTGGGGTGGTGGGCAGGGGTTACGGCACGTTTGGTTTCCTCAAACTTACCAGCATGAATTATCTAAAACATCCAAAAGTGTTCAAAAGTGCCACTAACAGAGTTAGTGAATTCAATTGGCCTACTAGTACTTTACTAGTACTACTGTCAGTCTCTCCTCCGACTCCTAGCCCATTATTCTACCTCCCCAAAATGCTTATCTTACCTGTGATTCATGTTTGAGAATAGAGCTAGGCACAGCGCTGGCTGCATGGCAAATGGCGATTCGCCATCCCGGACCGGAATTCCGTTGTTGTGGTGTTATTAGGAGTGGTACCACACTAGCAGTAGCAGCATATGAAAAACAAAGTAAAAAAATGAGACATTGAGTGGCCTGAGAGTAGTATTAGAAGGAACAGTAGCCTAAGCAATGCTGAAGATAAGTATGGGGAAAAAAGAATTGCATGGATGATTATGGCTACAACAAGAACAGTGACACAGCAGCGTAACAACAAGTCTTCTTGACATGTAGGAGGATGATGTTGATGATGGATACAATTGATGGTGGGCATGAAATTCAGAATTTATTTTAAAATACTCATTGTTGTTTTTTCACCTGAGTTACAATATCCTAGGATTCATCTAGCTGCCTTAAAATTGATTTGAGGAGGTTGCTTGCACCTTATCCTCCCCAGTAAGTGTGTGATATTATTGTTGAAATTTACTCACACCTCAATGAATACCACACAGCCCGGGGGAAGAGGGTTAGGGTTTGAAACTTATATGGGAATGGGGTTTGTGGGGGAGGTTTTGTGGAGAGAGGAAAAAAAAACACAGCATGGACAAACAACAAATGAAGATAAACAAATCTTTGGATACAAAGCTATCCATAAATCTTTTAAGGGACATAAAGGAAGTGTTCGCACTACTGCATGCATGAAGTTGTTTTCTAAATGGATAGGTTACTGAAAAGTAAGTAGTACTTTCTACAATGTACTAACTATGAAGAAACAATGTGACAGTACAGGGCTGCAGTCATTACGCGATTCCACTTGCCTATCTGCCCTCAGAGAGAAGAACCACTTAATACATTAAATTAGTTTAAAAATAGCAAAGACAAAAGTATACAATGGCTGGAGGGATGAATTGAAGCAGAGAGCAAACAAATGCACATAGTCACACTCATAGAAGTTCAGAGCAATAACATTACTTAAAAGATAAGTAGAAATTAAGATGGATACTGTAACTGTATGTTGTTGTAGTTGTCCTGTTGAATTTGGGAATTTGCATGCATCCAGCCATTCCTCTTTTTCGCGGTTCTCCTCCATTCCATCTGACGTGCCGTTGATCAATGTTGGGGGCCAGAAGACACCTTGTCCACTGACTGCCTGGCGGGTGCTGAATTGCGCGTCGCTAATTGTAAGCCTGAGTTCATCCTTTTTGCCATTGCACAGGGTAAAAGCGGCCTGTAATTGTTGATGGAAAAACAGGAAGTGATATTCAAACATCACAGAGAAAAAAAAATCTAAGGTAAGCTGTGTAGTGTAAAAATAACACTTTCAGTTTCTGAGTCGACAGTATTACAACTGTACAATACATACAAGAATCATTTTGAAAGTGCGTAAAGGATAAATAAGTGTGGGCGAAATTTGCGGATTTTTCCCCTCAAGCTAGGTGTAAAGTGTAAACTGCGATTTTAGAACAAATTTAGACCTTCCCAGCAGTGCTCCCAGACCCCTCAACCCACCCCAAACATGTAGAACCCCCCAAGCAGCCCCCCAAAGACATGCAATACTACTAGGCCTAACTTTCAACCGTGCCAAAACGCTCTCTGCAACTAGGGCTAGGCTCAAACCCCGTTTTCCACCATGGATTTTCTTCAAACCACTTGCATCCAATATTAGACCTTCCCAGCAGTGCCCCAGACCCCTTAACCCACCCCCAAATATCTAGAACCCCCCCCAAGCAGCCCCCCAAAAACATGCAATACTACTACTAGGCCTAACTTTCAACCCTGCCATAACGCTTTCTGCAACTAGGGCTAGGCCCAAACCCCCCTTTTCCACCATGGATTTTCTCCAAACCACTTGCATCCAATATTAGACCTTCCCAGCATTGCCCCCAGACCCCTCAACCCACCCGAAAAAAAGTAGAACACCCCAAACAGGCCAAAAGCAAAAATGGAGAATGTGACACAGAATATTTGAGGCCTACTTGACAAATCACTCCAAACGCGCTCTGCAGGTAGGCCCTAACTCCCCTTTTCCACCATGGATTTTCTTCAAACCACTTGAAATGAAAATGATACTATCTCAGCAGTGCTCCCAGACCCCCAAACGCACCCCACAAAAACCTAGAGCCCCCCAAACAGCCCACCAAAAACATGCAAGTGAGCAAAAAAGGAAAAACTTTTTCACCATGGGTTTTCTCCAAACCACTTGCATCCGATATTAGACCTTCCCAGCATTGCCCCCAGACCCCTCAACCCACCCGCAAAAAAGTAGAACACCCCCAAACAGGCCAAAAGCAAAAATGGAAAATGTTGCCCCCCAAAAACACGCAATACTGCTAGACCTCAGTTTAAATCGTGCCAAAACGCTGTCTGCAACTAGGCCCAAACCCCCTTTTTCCACCATGGATTTTCTTGAAACCATTTGCAATCAAAATTAGACCTTCCCAGCAGTGCTCCAAGACCCCCGACGCACCCCCACAAATCTAGAACACCCCAAATCCCCCCAAAACATGCAATACTGGTATATCCAAAACATGGCAAATTCACTGTTCACAAAAAATTGCTGTTTTCAGCACTTCAACTACTTCGATCCTCTTGAAACTTACCTGGACACTTGTTCCAGCGATTCCCAAGAATATCAGCAAGGCAGAACAAAATCGAACCACTGCGCTCTTTGAAGAAGAAGAAGAAGAAGAAGAAGAAGAAGAAGAAGAAGAAGAAGAAGAAGATGAAGGTCTACGACTAGTTTTCACTTTTCACCCAAACGCGCGCCCGTAAAACACCAAAAGAGGCCAAAATTCTGCCAATTCCGGACCTAAGAAAGCCAAACCCCCTTAAAACCTTGCCAACATCATTATGAACGAGCCTGCATCGGGCGCTGTGCCCTAGACTCAGCAGGAACCCTACCAACTTAAACCCAAAAACCCTAGTACATCGCACTGAACCCTAAATCCTAGACATGCTTTTTCTGTCTGTGTCAAAGAGCCTAGTTATGCTACATCAGGATGCTTCACTCAGTGGTGCCTGCCTTGACCGTCTGCATGGCCCTGCCACAAGCATGGGCCAAAAATCCGTTCCACTCAAGAATTTGCTAATTTTCTGTAATTTCGCGAGATTTGCGAAAAACCAAAAAACAGCAAATTTCGCAAACATAACAGATGTTTGGCCCAAGCTTGAGGCAGGGCCATGCAGACGGTCAAGGCAGGCACCACTGAGTGAAGCAACCTGATGTAGCATACCTATGTTCTTTGTCAGACAGACAAAGCATATCTAATTGTATGCAGCAAGCCACATTGCCCCAATTTTACATGAACTGCTGTCTGAAGTGGAGTGGACTCTGCATCGCATAACAACTACAGTACACTGCCTCGCCCTCGACGGCTACAACCACGAATAGACAGACATGTAGTTCTGCTGTAGTAGTTGTTGTAGACTGGTTTACCTATTTGCCACTCAAGAATTGGCCATAGTTCTTCTGTAAACCGACGGTGATGATCCATCCATCCCAGTGAGTGGCTGCAAAGAAAAAAGATATATTATCTAATCAATCATCATGGTATATTGGTAAGTGAGTCCACTCCAAGGACATTTTGCATATTTGAAAATGCAACATAGTGGCCCCTGAAGTTGAAGTACAATTTGAATTAAACAAGGTAAAAAAAAAAGAGTAGTAGACATGAGTTACATGTGTAAAAGATTAAATAATAACAATAAGACAAGACATATGATTCATTTCATGCACAAAAAACAAACAGCAATTGGTTTCATCAGAGCCAGACAGCCATTGCTGTCCACTGCATGCCATCTTCTCATTATTCATTACCTGTCTACTTTTTGTCCGCATCTTCTTCGGAAAATAAGGGACCACAGGGCAGCCTCTCCTGTCAATTTCAGAAGTAACTCTGTCAGCAATCAGCAAGCATGTAGTCAGTCAGTAATTTCAGTCCCACTTGAGGGGACTCGTCTACAAAGACAAAGTTTCTTTAATCTTCGTAATCCATCATTCTGCCTTGAGGGAAATGGATAGGGGGAGTCTAGAGGAGGAGGAGGATAGAGGAGCATGATAGAGTTGTGAACTTGTGAACCTCAGGAATGCAGACTGCGACACCTTCAAATCAATAAGGAAGATAAGATAAAGACAGTGCTGCTGACGGACTTGTTGTGATTAGGTGATTAGAGGTTTTTTTTTGTAAAAGTTGCAAAACAAAGAAAGACACACAGGAATAAAAGTGAATAAGGACGAAAACAAAGGAAGTCATTTTCAGGCCTCTGTGTCAGGGAAGTAGAGCTCGTCCTCAAACTCTATGAATTGAGACAGGAGTAGGTCAGCTAACAGAGAAGACCTCCCGTCACCTATGTCGGTGTCCTCTTCTTCCTGCGTACTTTCACGTATTTTGTAATCTGGTGGTATGAAGTGCTGATTCATCTTGATTAGTGTTAACCTCTCCACATTTTTGAAGTTACAATGGCACCAGCAGCACTGAAAACACGTTCAGAAGACACATTTGCGAGTGGGCAAGACAAATAATTTAGAGCTAGGTTGGTTATCAGTGGCCATAGAGCCCTTTTCCTATACCAATACAGCAATGGGTTCTGATTAACAAAGACCTCTATTGGGTCATCCAGATAGGCCTGCACCATCGACTCAAGGTTCTCCATGGTTGCTCCACTTTGTGTACCATCTGTGGCCTTTACAGCACTGGAACGAGCAAAGCCTTGATGAGTTAGCCAATCCGCTTCCGACAATATTATGGCTGGGCCTGGTGCAGGTGAGGATGATGATACGGTTGCTGGTGTCGTTAACGGCTGTGAGGGAAAGTGACTCCCTTCGGCCACAGATTCAGAAGTGGAACTTGACGCCGGATGGCCTGCCGATTCAGTTGTACTTCTGCCGGCTCCTTGAATTTTCTGCTGCTCTTTTTCGAACCGAGTGGCTGACACAGCTAGCCAATGTTTGTACTTTGAATCATCTGCTTCATCGAAAGGAATTAATGCTTTGCTGGCCACTGCCTTTTTGTACCGTGGATCCAGAATAGTGGCACAAATGTAATGTTGTTCTGTATGTATGTTTTTAAGCCTTTCATTGCCAACTAGGCGGCTTAATAACCTCTCCGCCAACTGATATGCGTCTTGCTTTTTAGCATCATCTCGGAACGTTGAAGACATCACCTTCAGTTGGTGCTCTAGCATGCACAACAATGGGATAGCTTTGCCCAAGGAACAGTCCTACCTGCTGACTTCACGAGTGAAGACCTCAAAAGGACAAAGCATGTCTGTCAGGCTTGCAACTAGCTTCCATTTCTCCAACTCTAGCCTCATGTCTTTCATAGTAGAACCCAGTTTATAGACATAATGGTGGACAAGTGTGGCTCAATGGTTAGAGCGGCAGACCCTGATGCAGAGGTCTGGCCCGGGACCAGGCTTCGATTCCCGCCTCTGCGGCTCTTGACTCAATTTCCCCGGACCTGATAATTCTCGCCTCGGTGCCTAGTCTAATCATGGGTCCCACTCTGTGACTCTGGGCAATAGCTTGCTTAATCTCCACAATGGCCCCAGCAGCGCTGTGGATGCCTGGCTTCACCTTGGGGGTGCCAAGGAGTGGAGTTTTCACAGGAAAGCAAGGATGGGTTCCACAGCGGTATGAATACAGAGCTACGAGTCCTCCGGGTAGAAGTGCGCTATATAAATACTCTACATTTACATTTACATAATCATTTATTACCCTCCACTGCTCAGGCAGACGCTCAAGCATGTAAAAGGTTGAGTTCCAACGTGTTGCCACCTCCTGGATGAGTCCTTTGACTGGCAGTCTACGTTCATGCTGAATGCTCCTCAGCTCCTTCCGGGCCTTAAAAGAATGGCTGAAATGTGTGCGGATTCTTCGGCAGGTGGTGAGTAACTTGCTGACTGTGTTTTCTTTTTTCAAGAAATCTTGTACCACGATGTGATGTGATGTGATGTGATGTGATGTGATGTGATTGGGTTCTTATATAGCGCACTACCACTCCAAGGAGTATCTTGGCGCTGCGATTCCATGATGGTTAATAGAGATGAGAGGTAATGATAATTAGGTGAGCGTGCAGGGAGAGGATCATAGCAATGCTTTAAAGTCTGATTCTGAGAGGGAGTAGATCCAGGTTTTTAGGTTTTTCCTGAAACTAAGTTCTGTTGTGTTATGGCGTAGAGACAAGGGGAGGTTGTTCCAGGCCTTTGCTCCGATGACTGCAAGAGATTTTCCTCCTTTGGTCGTTAACCTGAATCTAGGGACTTGAAGTTGGTTAGTGGTGGATGACCTGAGGGTTTGTTTCGGCTGATATGCTTGAAAGTACTTCCTCAAGTACAGCGGGCCTAGGTTGTGGTAGGCTCTGTAGGTGATGGTGAGTACTTTAAAGAGGATGCGTTTATGCACCGGGAGCCAGTGCGGTGCATCTAGTGCTGCCGATGCTGAGGACCTTCTGGGTAGTTTCAGTACAAGCCTGGCTGCTGCGTGCTGGACCATTTGCAGTCTGTGCAGGGCCGATTTATTCAGCCCTGCATACAGACTGTTGCAATAGTCCAGTCTGGACGTTATAAGCGCTACAGCCACTGTCCGCCTGGCACTTAGGGGAAGGAAATCAAAGAATTTCCTAAGGCTTTTGATGGTTCTGAAACAAATCCCAGCTACTTCTTTGGCTTGTAGACTGAAAGAGAGGGTATTGTCGAACTTAATGCCCAGGTTTCGAACAGAATTAGTTGTCTTGGGGGGGGGCTTCCACCATTTCCGGCCACCAGTCCTTTGGGGAGAAACAGTTATTTAGTTCAAAAGGAACAATCTCAGTTTTGGCTGAGTTACATTTTAGATGATTTTGGGTCATCCACTCAAAGGTTGCTGTTAAGCACTCTTTCAGAGTTTGTTCAGCGTCAGTTTGATTTTTGTCAAGGGTCAACACGAGTTGGGTGTCTTCAGCGTAGGCAATAGTACTGATGTTAAAGGTGGAGATAAGTTCCAGTAAGGGTACCATATAAAGGTTAAAAAGGGTAGGGCTCAGGCTTGAGCCCTGCGGCACCCCAGATGTCAGGAGCTTTTCCTCAGAAAGGAAGTTGCCTAGCATGACAACCTGTCGTCTCTGCTCCAAATAGTTCTTGAGCCATTTGAACACGGTTCCTGCTATGCCAGCTTTGGTCAGGCGGTGTAACAGGATAGCATGTGACACCGTGTCGAAAGCCGCAGAGAGGTCTAATAGGATCAGGACAGCCATTTTCCCCTGATCTAAGGCAGCTCGAATGGTTTCTGCTGATGATAGTAGCGCTGACTCAGCGCAGGTTAGACAGTGTGGTGGGGTCAGGTATTACTTTTTTCTGTAGTGGTCTGACTGCGGCCAGTTTCTATTGAGAAGGAATATCCCCTGTTTGCAGGGACGCATTAATAATAGAGTTAATGCAAGGGTTGACCTCGTGTATTATAGTTCTCAGAAGTGTTGGAGGACAGGGGTCCAACGGGGAACCCGATTTGGTGGCCAATATCCTTTGGTGGGATTCTTCCAGCGTAATATGGCTGAACTTTGTCCACCAAGGATGGGCTGGATTGGTGCCAGGCTCTGCCTCAAAGTTTTTTTTAGGACTGGTTGTGGGAAGTCTTTCGTCAGGGTGTCGATTTTTTGGGCAAAGTAGTTTGCGATGTCGTTGCACAGGGTCTGGGACGGTGGAATTTCTCGTGATAGAGCTTTAGGTTTGTTGAAGCTGTTGACTATTTTAAAGATGTCCTTATGTTTGTTTTTGGATGCTTCAATGCAGGAGGTAAAGTAGGTTTTCTTTGCGTTTTTAATCATAGAATGATAGAGTCTCCTGGCATTTTTATAGTCCTCTTTTGCTTCGTTCGCATACGTCCGGCGCCATTTTCGTTCCAGGTGTCTAACTCCGACTAGATGCTCTTTGAGTTTATCGGAAAACCATGGGGCAGACTGTCTTTTTTTGTTCAGGGTGCCTTTAGACCCTGGGTTCCTAATCTTATTGTCAATGTTGGCCATCCATTCCTCAAATTTTTGATTATCTTCAAGCGTATCCCCTGATAGAATGGGTTTGCTGTCTTTGGTCCATTTGTCGAGGTCAGGGTGTTCCAAAATTTTTCCCCAACAGGGGAGGTTAGCTACTTTTTTTACCGCCACCTTAGTATTTAATTTGTTTCCCTTTAAAGGGATGGAAAAGTCAATGAAGTAGTGATCTGTCCAGATTTGGGGCTTAGGGGGGTTTACCAGTATGTTGGTAAGATTCGAACATATGCAGTCGAGGGTATGCCCTGCGTTGTGTGTGGCCTCAAGCGTTTGGAGTTTAAGTCCTATAACCTGTAAAATTTCTTTAAAGCTTGAAGCTTGGCCGTCAGTAGAGTCGTCAAGATGGAGATTGAGATCTCCCAACAGGGTAAAATTAGCGTATCTGAGAGTCAGATCGCCTAGCACTTCCCCCACGTTTTCAAGAAACTGGGAGGGATGTCCAGGAGGGCGATATATCAGTATCCCTGCGAAAGCAAAGTTGTCTAGGACTTGTATGCAAAAGCTTAGGCTCTCAGCACCTCGTATATTTGGTGGTTCTTTCATAGTGCACTTAAGGGTGTCTCTGTGAATGATAGCCAGTCCGCCTCCGCGCTGTTCAATGCGATCTTGTCTGCATATAGAAAAGCCCAAGGGGAGGGTGTGGACTATGTCAGGGTTTGACCATTCACGGAGCCAGGTTTCCGTAATGAAAAGGCAATCCAAATCATTTTCCGTGATGAGGTCAAATAAGTGTGCGGAGTTCTTGACCATTGATCGTGCATTAATTAGACCACATCTAAGGTTATTTGGGCTTACTTCCTTGATGGCAGTGCGATATGGCACTAGTGTCTTTTTACATGTATGGCAACAGATAGGACCCACCCATTTATCTACAATCAGGGAATGAGTGCATCTATTATATGGGTGATTGTTTAGGGCAACAATATCCAGTTTGGATAGGTTGGTCACCTGAGTATCCTGTAAGGCCTCTGGACCGATCTCCAGCCCGTCCTCAGCGCAGACGGGCGCAGACGGGCTGGAATCTGGCGTGACTCCGGCGCTGATCCGCGCGCGTCCGCTGCGATGTTAATACTGTGAGCCAAACACGGCACTCTGAAATAGTCACCTTCCTGCAGGGCCTTAACCATATTACTGCCATTATTCGTGGAAACATAACCAACTATGCGATTTCTTGGATACAGCCATTCAAAGACCTTCCCATTAAACTCCTCCAAAAGGTTAGGTGCAGTATGAGTTTTCTCCATGGCAAACATGGCTTCTGTTGCATGTTTCCGACTAGCTTGAAAAATTGGGCAGGGTCAACACCTGCAGACATCTTTTCTCTAACCCCTGCAAAAGAGACCCAGTGTGCAGTGATGCACATGTAATCAAGGGCTTGGCAACTGGTCCACATGTCTGTTGTCAGGTGGATAGTGTGAACAGCACTCTTCTGCAAAGCTGCCCCAATCACCTCCAGCACATCTTGATGTAGTGCTGGAACCACAACTCTGGCAAAATAGGACCAGCTAGAAACCTTCCATTTAGGGCACACTGTTGCCACAAATTCTAGAAGCCCACCCCTTCCACGAAAGTAAAAGGGAGAAGGTCCAGCGCTAACATTTTAGCCAGCTTTGCGTTATACACCCAGTTGGGTGGTTGCGTTCAAATGGCGCCTCCGACCAAAACATTCTGCTAATGGTGGGCTGGACCATTTTAAGTGATAATGATGATGACTTCTTCAAACCAGTTAGGCCCAGTGATGTACTTTTTCGCATTGGTGTCTCTCCCAGACTCTTAGTGGGCCTCATACATGTTGCAGGGGTAGAGGGTGTGGGCGATACCACTGTAGTGCTGCTGCCAGGGGTACTGGGTGTACCAGAAAAAATGTCTGTCGCTTCTTCACTTCCCTCTGCACGATCAGCCCCTCGTCATCATCAGATGCAATATCAATGGATACATTTGGATTTGTTTTTCTTTTAGCTTCCTGGATCTTACTTAGGTGCGCCTCCCACTCGATAGTGTGGTGTTTTTGAGATGACCTCTCCGGCCTCTGGTAACATAGTTGGTACCAAACTTACGCTGACTAACTAATGTTTTACAAATCGAACAAACAACCATGTTTTCCGCCCTTTTTCTAACAGTAAAGAAGTCCCAAACTGGGGACTGGAGATGTCTGCTGGTGGTGGCGGTGCTACTTTGAGTTTCAATGCCAGATGAAGTGGAGGATGGGCGTGACTGAATTAGTTTCTGTTGTTCACTTACAGCACCGCTACTTGAGGTAATGGAGGTCGAGCTGGATGGAGGTCCCTGCCGTCCCTTCTGACTAAAAAATATGGAAGCTGTAGGTCGTGTTGGTGTTGTACTTAACTGCGTTGGTGGTGGTACCAGTGCCATGCTGCCCACATCCCGCTCAGCAGCCATTCGGGATAGGGTGAAAATGTCTGTCTGCTGCATGCCCGCTGGCACTGGAGTGACGACTGTGATAACTGAGTCGTCGTCAGACTGTTCATCAGCAGCAGAAAGAAGACACCACTTCTTGTTCGTTGTCATCACCCATAAGTGGAAGCCTTGCGGGAACCTTCTTTTTAGGCTTAGGTACCTTTGTCAGCTCATGGCGAGCCTCAGCCTCAGAGTGCATTGGTGGATTCCAATCAATATCAAGGTCATCAGAATGAAGGGGGCTTGAAGAAGAACTTGTAGTAGTAGTAGTAGTAGTAGTAGCCCTCCTTGACCTTTTTCTTGCTGGGGATCTGGAAGACAATGGATCATCATCAGGAGGAGTGGCTTCCTCGGATGATACCTCCGCTTGAATATCAATTTCCTGATGTGCCCCTACTTCTGGAGAAACAAGCATTGTAGGTAGTTGTGCCATTCCATGAACCTCTAGTTGCACCTCTCCATGCACCTCTCCATGTGCCTCTACTTGCGCCTCTCCTTGCGCCTCTCCTTGCGCCTCTCCTAGCGCCTCTCCTTGCGTCTCTCCTTGCGTCTCTCCTTGCCCATGTACTTGCGCTTGTACTAGTTGCACCTGTGTTTGTCGTTGCGGCTGTGGTTGTTGAACACTTGTCAGCGGAGTTACACCCGGCGTTGATTGGATGGTACTTTCTTGTGATGATCCAACATCACTGGTCGATGGTGATTGAGAAACTAAAGTGGCTGCCTTGGACCTAACTTGGTATGGTGGCACTGAGCCCAATGAAGCGGAGGTGCTGCTTCCAGCTTGGTCCCCGGCGGACACCGCTGCTGCTGCAGGCATAGTTTTTATTTTACCAAAAAAGGTATCGGTGGGCCCACCAGTCTCCTTGGTAGGTGGTGCCACTTGCTTCTTCTGCTCCTTCTTACTGGCAGTGGCACTGGCAACTTTTTTCGCTGAGGCGCTACGGCCACCTTTCTTTGGGCCCATCTTCTTCAGATGTCAGAACAGCAGGCCACAGTTACACGAGTTGCACAGTTATCTTGTCTGTGGCCACACGTGAAGTCACGTGACGTTGTGCTGCACACACCGCTGCAGGACTTCTTCCTGGCACTGGTGGTTCTCTTGTACACCTAAAAGCAATGGAAGCCGGAGGAACATCAGTTAAACACCCCAAAAAGTCAAAAAACACACAGAAATCACAAGAGTCCAATGCCATCCATGCCCTCAATGATGTTTAAATTCAAGACGCCCCCCAGAAAGACTTGGTCTATACACCACTCACTACCCCTGGGCCTAATGGAAGAAAGCAAGGCAAACTGGGTGCTGTCATGAGCACACTGCCTGGCTTCAAAATGGCCCCTTGACTCCAGCCATATGGCCAGGCCCTTCCTGGACCAGGCCTCAAAATGGCCCCCACCCACATGGCCCGGCCCCAACACCACCCCAAAAAGTCGAAAAACACTCAAGAATCACCACAATCCAATGCCATCCATGCCCTCAATGATGTTTAAATTCAAGAAGCCCCACAGAAAGACTTGGTCCATGCACCCTCACTACCCCTGGGCCCAATGGAATAAAGCAAGCCAAACTGGGTGCAGGCCTGAGCACACTGCCTGGCTTCAAAATGGCCCCTTGAACCCCAGCCACATGGCCAGGCCCTGCCTGGACCAGGCCTCAAAATGGCCTCCACCCACATGGCCATGCCCCAACACCACCCCAAAAAGTAAAAAAACACTGAAAAATCACCACAATCCAATACCATCCATGCCCTCAATGATGTTTAAATTCAAGACGCCCCACAGAAAGACTTGGTCCACGCACCACTCACTACCCCTGTGCCTAATGGAAGAAAGCAAGGCAAATTGGGTGCAGGCCTAAGCACACTGCCCGGCTTCAAAATGGCACCTTGACCCCCAGCCACATGGCCAGGCCCTGCCTGGACCAGGCCTCAATATTGCCCCCACCCACATGGCCAGTCCCCAACAACACCCCACCAAAAAGTAGAAAAACACAAAAATCACCACTATCCAATGCCATCCATGCCCTCAAGGATGTCTAAAATAAAGACACCCCACAGAAAGACTTTGTCCAACCACCACTCACTACCACTGAGCCTACTGGCTAGTGAGGCTTTACAGGCACCCCAAAATAAAAAAAATAAAAACCATATAACAGTGAGCTAAAATTCCATGACATAAATGAGAATTTAGTTAATAAAATCACAGAAACAGTTGTATAATGCACCCATGACTAACCCTGGGCCTACTGGATACTGTGACTACCCACAATATATATTTTTTTAAAGTTGTGAAAAAAGTTTTTAAACTGTAGTTGCAGCAGCTGCAATGCCCCAAACAAACAACACCAACTTACTTGTAAAATCTCAAGTCAAAAAGTGATCCAAACTCCAAAGTCCAAAAAGTCCTCAAATCCAAATATCCAGCAGCAGCCACAAAAAGTAATCCTTCCAACTCCAAATCAAAATCAAAAGTGACCAGGACATGGACAAAGCACTGGGAGGAGCCTGCTGGAAAGGAACAAGAAGTTGGAGACTCTGGGGCACTAACTTCCTCCCATCCCCCCCAAAAAATGGACCCCTTGCACCAAAAACTGCAGCCAATTGTCAATCTGTTATTCTGATCAAAATCATCATTTTCAGAAGGATTATGCTGCCTGCGGTGAATTTCTTGTGCAGAATTGCAATTTTTGCAATTTCGGGACAGCGAGCTGTTCAAATCTCCCGCCGGAAGTCAGCTGCACGCCGCATCTATGTGTTCGGCATTGTTTACTCCCGCGATGCGTGATCGCGGGCCATTATGACGTACTTGCGTTTTCGTAACTCTCGCTGTGCAAGATGGCGGGCTGAGATGACGTAATCGCGGTCAAAAAACTCTCACGCGATCACGCAGCAAGTTCAAAATGGCGCAGCACACGCAAACTGGGAGAAAGACAACTCGGCGGACTCAGAATCACGGAAAGTCAACGCAGCGCGCACGATATTGTATTTTTCAAGCGCGACCAAGCAAAAAAATCCACAGCTTACGAATTTGCGGATTTTTGGGCAAATTTGCGCTATTCGAGGATCACGAATTTGCCAAAAATCCGCAAATTTCACGAATGAAACGGATTTTATGCACACGCTTAAGTAGTTTATTATTAGTCTTTCCTATACAGCAAAGGCAATTCCATTCCACACGCTCCTGCTAAATGTTTGTGTTCTAAGCCAGTCTTGTAACAGGCAGCAAAAATCCACTAAAGTTACCCAAACTCTGACTTTACCATTAAATGAATGTTTAAAAATATGCAAAAAAGAACAGTGAATAATATTACTGGCATGTTCCAGAACAGAGATATAGATTAAGAATGTAATTTCTATACCTAGATCTATTCTTTGATAATGTAGCCTACAACTACACCGTTAAAACAACTGTTAAGCTTTGAAGCACTGTGAGGACACACTACTTATAATGTTTGCTGCTTTTCATATATAGATTTGTACTCAGCACCATGCCCTTTGTTCGTACATGAACAATTTTTGGAGTAGTTTATTAGTTATCTTTCCTATATGACAAAGGCATTTTTTCTTTCTATGTGTCGCAGCAGTTTTTTTAACATGCAGCCCAGATAAAGCATCCAGACACCAACATGTTTTTGTAATAAGTGTGGGTGATATAATACACACTACAACTAACAAATGGCATTTAACTTCCATGGTGTGGTGGATTTTTAGTGACAAAGTACAATTGACTTAGGGGACATTTATGTATACAAATTAGGCTGATTTTACAGAACCATTCTAGCATCAGAGGCCACAATCTGTGACACTGAATAGCAGTGTCAGAGGGCCCAAGAGTCCTGATACCAGCAACTATAGAGTTGAGAAAAATATGAAAAATCATGTGTGACAATGCAGAAAAGGTAAATTCCCTATAATAATCAAAAGTCACTTTCCTTCTTTTGCAAATTCTGGTGCAACATTATGAACACTTCTTTATAGTAATGCATCTACCCTGATCAGGCCACCTCGTCTAATGAAGAAGACAATGGTTAACCTAAATTTACTGATCGATGATAGACCATAACTTAACTGCTATGCCTGCAGAAAGCAATTGCAAAATGTGAAAAAAGTCTCTTGGTCTACTTCTAAACTGTTTCTATTAAAGGGTTAGCACAGAAATAGTTACTTTAAAGTTCCTGGGTCACATTCATCAAATACTGGATGAAAAGTATTCCTGCACCCTTGCCGAAATATCAGTTTCTTCTGCCACCACCACTTAGGATTTTAAAAGGGCATCAATAACATGGTTTTGAAACATTTCGCCTCATTCCTTAACAAAGTCACACAGATGACCAGGATGAGTAAGTTTGACTTTGCGTTCAAAATAGTATCCATTGGCATTCCCGAAGGATTTGTCTTTGCTCCAACAATCTATACCATCTATGTGAAACTCCTGGGAATCCTAATGGAGTGATATTGAGTTAAGTACACAGATTGCGTATAAGTTTAAAGAATCTCCAACTTCAGTAACATCATCTTATTAAACACTTCTTAGGTAATCTGAAGAATTGGATGCCCTCTGACTTCCTAAAATTGAACATGTAAAAAGCTGATTTTACGTTAGTTTCATCACAATATAATTCCAGTTTCAATAACATTCCAGTTATCAGAACTGCAAATCAATGTTGTCTCTCTAACCTGCTCAAGAGGACCAAACCTCTATGCTTCTGGTTGGGATCCCAGTCTTCTATGACCTCTACATTGCCACACCATGTAGGCACCCATAGTGGCTCTCTTCTTTCTCATTATACTCAAACTCTTATTTAAACCATCTAAAGTTTGATCAGCATAACTCACTTCTGGCTCCACACAATTTTATAATAATATACCTAGAAGAAAAAATAATCTTTGTGCCTGATTCACCAAGGTAAATGTATCCTTTTGTGGAAGTTTATTCTTTTTTTGGTATTCACAAACTATAAATTAATAGTAAGTTTATGATTGTGGAGACTCAGCAGATGGGCAGAGAACTACCACACATAAAAGATAGGCCTGTCCTATCTTTTTATGCATAGAGCTCTCCTCCCTGACTGAGAAGTCTTTGCAGTTGGGAACTCACTATTAACTCCTAGTGTTTCACCGCAGACTGTGGTTCAGCTGTGATGCTGCCAGCTTCTTTCTCCTGGGCAACAATACAGTCCGCTGCACCTCCCTCTAGTCTTCGGGCGCATTGCTGTGCTGCGCGGTGGCCCGCTATTGCTGTTTTGACATCACAGTGAGTCCCACAGTGCCTGCTCTCTTTCTGTGTTAGCACACCGCATATCTGTGAGGCATACCATTATTCGACAATTTGCATGACAGGTATGCCGCAGCCCCAGTTTTAAAACTGCGGATTCCTATTTTCAGATGTTGAGGCACTATATTTTTACCTGCATATATATTTCTTTCTTCAATTCATCTTGAGGCCATCTTACCTTCCCATGATTCCATAGTCTTCTTCCCAGGGGGACTTGGGAAGTATCTGCTCTACCAATTCAAGATGGCGACCTTCCTATTCCGTTCACCATCCTTTTCCTTATTGAAGATGGTGGCTATTTACTTCCTGTTTGGCCACTTCCTGTTCCGGTTTGGTCACTTTCTGTTCCTCTTTGGTCACTTCCTATTCATGGTTATTTAAAGGGCTGAATCCTTCATTTCCTTGTGTTGCAACACTCTTTGCTCCTGCTGGTGTGTCCTCGCTTCTGTGGTATGCTGTACTCCTGCCTGGTGTATCTGTGATTTCTAATGGTGTACCTTGTTCATGATTATAGTCTTCTATTCTGGTTTGGATTCCTTGCCTACTAATTCCTCCTTAGTGGTAGCTTCTTTCCTTCTTTTTCATTCCTGGAGTCCCCACTTCCATCAGAGGTTTTTCCCTATGGGGTTTTTTCCTCGTGGGACTCCTTTTGGATGGCACATCCTTTTTCCGTGTCGCCAGGACCGTGTGTACAAGAAGCGTGTGGGCTGTGCAGCGCTGTTGGGAGAGGGAATCCCGGCATAAGGGATCCCCTTGTGATGCCTCTGGAAGCGAGTGCCCACCCTGCAATATATTCATGCCTGGCGGGAGCCTAACCCGCTTATTTCTTGATTGAAAAGGCGGGTGACCACTCTGCATCCTTTGGGAACTTTGCGGGTGCCCAACCTGCGTCTCACTGCCACGGCCCGATCGATATCCCCGACCCGGAATCCAGGCAGAGTCCGCCTGACTCCGGGCAGTTCCAAAGCAGGAAGTACTTGCCCGACAGCGCCTGCCTGTGCTGGGCTCCCGTGAGTGAGGGAGAGCCCTGCGGGTGCCAGCCAGCGAGAAGAAGCACACATGAAAAGTCCCGGGTCCCAGGAGGGGGCCCGGGTGAAGAGGCGGCCGGAGCAAGCTGCAACCCCACAGGCCGCCGTAAGAGGAGTCTGGTAAGGAGAGCTGTGTGGCTCCAACAGGGGAATGTTTAATTCCAGAGCCGGTGTGGCTCCAACATGGGGCAAGATATTTTAAAGGTCCCATTGGCGCCTTATGTTGATTCCCAGTTGCCCCACTTGCTAGAGGGAAGCTGCTACGTATGTTGTGGCCATGATTGTTTTAGAGCCCCGTGTGGCTCCCACATTGGCACATTGCATTATAGGGCACAGTGGTGCCAGGCCTCATTTTCAGATACACAGCTGCCCAGCAAGTAGTGGGCAGCTGCACCCTTTAGGTTATTATTTCTTTTGGGGGACATGTCTTCTAAGTTAGGAGTGAGATGCACTGCTTTGCCCCCTTTTCTTCACAACTGCGCAGCATTTAGTGCCAGCTGCACCGTTTAGGTTTGCGCAATGGTGCAACTGGATTCAGCTGCTAAGCAGCAGCCCTGACTTTTGAACACAGAGCGTTTGAGCCCCTCAGAGATGGCCAGTTGGCCAGGGGGACTATTAGGTTTGTAGGGTGCCAGGCCCTAGGGGTATTTATGTGGTGCTAGGAAATGTAATTTATATAGTATGTTTCATGCATCCTGATTTATGCCTCTAGATGTGGTTTTATGATTATGAGGCTTTGCATAATGTGTTATGTTTTAGTTTATTCTCTACTGTGGTTTAGGTGTGAGTTATTCCTTACTGCGGTTTATGTTAGTAAGTTTATTTCCTTAAGCAAGTTATGTTTAGGAGGCTATGGTCTACTATGTTTAGGCTTATGAGGTTGGCGCTGAATATATTTCTTGCCTGAGATGATACTGTACAAGATATGATTTATGTTACAGGATGATGCTGAGTATAGTGTGCCAGTAATTACTGGTTGTGTTCCAAGTTCATGATATGTCTTACTTTTACTATTTTAACCAAGTGATAATTCTGACAGTGGTCCATGTGGCCCTGTCATGTGTATATAATCCCCTGTAAATATTGCCCAGTGCCAGTTGGTACAGCGTATATTGTGTGACTACCATCTAATTGGTTTTATGATAATACACAGTCTATTTTTATATTTAGCCTTGTGTGGAGTTCCATTTGTGGTGTGCCTAGTATGTTGTTGCTATGTGTGTTGCGCGAATGCTTTACACATCGCCACCGGGATAAGGCTGGCTGCCCATGCCAAGCTACCAAAGGGGGTGAGCAGGGGTTATCTTTGGAGTGTAACTCCCTTGCCCTGACTGGAGTGGTGGTCTCTGCCTGGCTTTAGAGCAAGCCTTAGCCAACCAGAGATCACATTTGTAACAGTAATGCATTAATTTATATCATGAGTAATAGAGAAAATCAACCCATTTTCCTACATATACCAAGGTTTGCCTTCAGCAAAATATTGAACACCCAAAGATTAAACACCCATGACTCAGTTATTCTCTAGTTTTTTGTGAATCCTTCTTTACAACAATCACAATACATGCACAACTGGTATGCCAGTGGCAAGGACCAATCCCTAATTAGACAATCATAATAGGTACTGTTAAACAGTAAATAGCTGATGTACTTTTCATTTACAGCTCTTTAGACCTCAGGCTAGATTAGTTTTTTCTGCCTTGTGCTATTATTCAAACCTTCTGTCTTCTACAAACTCAAAATAGTTGGATCATTCTTCTATTCAAGGTCAAAGGAATAAGCCACTATCCTGCCACTCTAGCACAATGTTATATGACTGATGAAATGTAGTCTGTTTGTGCTGTTGCCTTTTACATACAGTCAGCTTAATTTATTTTGAGTACAGAACAGAAATTATTTATTCTTTGCTTTTTTGAATATTGTTATCTTTCTATTTATAGAGGAACTTTGCTCTCAGCAGTGATCTGTTCAGTCCTTGTTATTCTCTTCAAACAATAACAGTTGGCTAAAGCTGGCTGTGACCTACATTTGCACTATAACAGCTGGCTAAAGTTTGAAATGGTCATTTTTTCTACCCACAGGCACAAGAACACGATTCTATCTCAATATGTTATTACTACGTGTTATGCTCTGATACTATTGTATACTGTGTTGTACTGTATATACGGCTTGCTTTTTTCTTCAAAGTATCAGTTGCTACAAATATTGTTTTGACTTTACTACTGCAAGCACGAGCTATTTAATTGTAGTAGCATTTATGGTAATTTTCTGATTCATAAATACATTGTGTGGTAGTCTTATTATTAAAAACTGAAACAATAACCATTCAATAAATACTCACCAGAAGCCTTTTAAGATGTGTTGGCTAAGTTTTCAAAGCAGGGATTTAAAGTGATGATATTTGTGTGGTGAATCTAACACAGTCACAATTTTTTTACTATTGGGATTCATGCACAACCTTATCCAATGTAAACATAACAACAGGTATATTCAAAAGAGAATCAATCCCCTCCTGTATTTTCCAAATTAATCAATAAACCTGCCCTCAGCATAACAACCAAGGGGTCAATAGCAAACTTAATTCAGTGACAAGTGAGAGGGTACATTTGGCAGCCTTTTGATTTTTAAAATTGTACATTGCTCAAGAGTAACCTACCAAGTGCAAATTTGCACATGTTGTAGTTTGATTACCTCATTAAGTAAAATAGTCAAATACAATGATAGCACATTCATAAGCCCTCTTTTTTCACCTGCTGTAGGACTGCCTGAGATCCATTAAAATAAAGTTAATATGTGAAAAGCAATAAAAAAAAGATTGGATTGTGGAGATCTCCAAACATGCAAGGCTACATTTTAGCTGTATATGTAGGAGGTATAGAGATTGGGTGGAAATGAGAAATACTTACTGAAAAGCAGGCTGGGTTTAAGGGAGGAGTAAGGAGGGGTTTAGGGAGGGTTAACATGGGTTTAGAGAGGGACATACGCCCATCTATAAAAGAGTAAACCCACTGCTATTTACAAACTGCACTTCTATCGATTGTTACTACTGACCAAATTAACCCATAACAGTCAGAAATGTGCTCAAGCGCAGACCTGAAGTAAGTCCAGAACCGCATATGGCCAACCATCAGTACTGCAACACCCTCCTAGAGAAAATAATGAAAGCAGAAACTTAAATAAAACCCCAAATAATTAATGTTTTACTTTTTTAAATCTAATGAAATATTTTGTTTATCCCTTTCCATGCGTTGGACGGCCGGGAGACGTCCAATGTCACAGTGGGCTCGTGCATCGGATGGCTCCTGACCATCCTAGCACCCACCCACGGGGGAAGCGCAGGCGATCCCCTCGTGGGCCGCCCTTTAAGGTGCCCCCACCAGGGTAGGCAGGGGAAGCCCTTCCCCTGCCTCCCCCTGCCCCTCCTCCACATCAGGATAGGATAGGTTTATGCCTTTTGCTGGTCTCGGGTACTTGACCCACCCATTCGAGTGAGGTACCATTTTTATTGGCAGACCTGGGGAAATGCTGGGTGGTAGGATATTTGTGGATCAATGCAGATTCCAGAACTTTCCCACACAGAAAATTGAGAAAAAAAGTATTTTTTTCAGCCAAATTTGAGATTTTCAGGGCATTCTCAGTAGGAAAACTTTGAGGGGTCCACGCAAGCCATACCTCGCTGAACTTCCCCGGGTGTCTAGTTTTTGGAAATTTATGGGTTTTGTAGTTCCCAAGATGGCCGCTAAGCCCGGGGCCAAAAACCCAGGGGCTCCACCATTGCAAAACCAGGTTGTTTTGTGATAGGTAATTTTGATGTCACCACAATACATTTTGGGCCCTTTCCTGTCGCAGGTACTTTACCCACCCACACAAGTGAGGTACCATTTTTATCAGGAGACCTGGGGAAACATTTGGTGGTAAGAAATTTGTAGATCCATGCAGATTCCAGAACTTTCCCACACATAAATTTGAGAAAAAAGTGATTTTTTTGTGTTTGCAGGGGACTCTGGGTAGGAAAACATTCGGAAGTTCAAACAAGCCATACCTCACTAGACTCCCCCCGGGTGTCTAGGTTTGGGAAATGTGTGGGTTTTGTAGTTTCCCAATATGGCCGCTGAGCCCGGGGCCAAAAACCCAGGTGACCCCTTTGCAAAACCAGGTTGTTTTGTGATAGGTAATTTTCAGGTCACCTCAATAGCAGTTGAAACCTTGCCTGTCGCAGGGTACTTGACCCACTTACGCGAGTGAAGAACCATTCTTATCACGAGACCTGGGGGAATGCTGAGTGGTATGGAATTTGTGGATCCACACAGATTCCAAAACTTTCCCACACAGAAGTTTGAGAAAAAAGTGATTTTTTCGGCTACATTTGAAAACGTTGGGGGACCCTCGCAAGCCATAGCTCACTGGATTCCCCTTGCTGTCCAGCTTTCAAAAATATATAGGTTTGCTAGATTTTCCTAGGTGCTGGCAGAGCTAGGGTTCAAAATCTACAGCTAGGCACTTTACAAAAAAAGGGTCTGTTTTCCCTGTGAAAATGTGATGTGTTCACATTGTGTTTTGGGCCGTTTCCTGTCACGAGCACTATGTCTACCCACACAAGTGAGGTACCATTTTTCTTGGAAGACTTTGTGGAAAGCAGGGTGGGTGGAATTATGTGGATACATGCAGATTCCAGAACTTTTACCACAAAAATGTAAGGAAAATTTGTTTTTTGATAAATTTTGAGGTTTGCAAGGGATTCTGGTAATAGAACCTGGTGAGAGCCAGTCAAGTCACCCCATCCTGCATTCCCTGGGTGTATAGTTTTCAAAAATGTATAGATTTGAAGGTTTCCCTAGGTGCCGGCAGAGCTATGGTTCAAAATCTACGGCTAGGCACTTTGCAAACAAAGGGTCAGTTTTCAAAGTAAAAATCGGGACAGTTAGGGTAACACAGAATTGTAGAGCAACTGTTATTACCTATTGACTTTCGATGATACACTTCTGCCTTCCAAATGAAAGACAATGTGTAAAAAAGGAGGTCACTTTGAATAATGTCCTAGAATTCTCATGCTATTATGGATATTCACAATTTTGGAAATGCGCAACTATTTACTGTTTCCAAACTCTATATTTTGTTCCAATTTCAGAAATACATAGGTGTCCTTAATACTGATTTTTCCATGTATATATTTCCCCAAATTAATTGCAATATACCCGGTCCATAATAAAAAACCTTTGCAAGAAGCTGCTCAGTTATTGGCTCTGGGTTCGTCAAGTTCTTGGTGAACGTACAAGTCCTATATATCCCCACAACCAGAAAGGTCTAGCAACTGTAACAGTATATTGCTTTCAAACAGCTGCCTTAATTAGAAGAAGTTACAGGTGAAAACGGTGGCAAAAATGGCTTTTTCTTCAACTAATTTTCAATTGTTCCTATATTCAAGTGTTAGTTTCTATAACGAAATCTTGAAGGATCTACACAAATGACCCCTTGCTGAATTCAGAATGTTGTCTACTTTCCTAAAATATATAGCCTTCCAGGATCCATTATTGCTTTCCTACCCATTTCTACCATTGACTGGAAGAAAAATAAATTGTAAAAATAGGCTATATCCCAGTAAAATTCCAACACTGTAAAAAATGTTGGTTTTCAGACAAAAGTCTGTCAGTCTCTAAAATATGGGCACATTTTGATTTCAGCCCTACAAACCCTTCGTTGAAACCATTAGCAGGGGCAAAAATAGTTGCTTTCATTTGCAGCACTTTTTCCCATTTTTCCCAAAACAACCAACAGTTAGCTGTATTTTGACTAATTTCTGGGTCCCCTCCAGGGATCTCCAAAAACCCTGGGTACTTTTAGAATCCCCATGATGTTGGAATAAAAGGACATAAATTTGGCATGGCTACCTAATGTTGTCAAAAAGGTTACAGTGGCCTAAGTGCGAACTACCCCTAATTGCAGAAAAATACGCTTAGCACGGAGCAAAAGGCCTAGCAGCGAATGGGTTAAAGAAATTAAATATACATTTTGTTTAAGCAAACTACTTTTTAAAAAACGGTATATAAATAAAAAGTAAATATTATTTAATTGTAACATGTTAATACCCTTATTTCATAAAATAAATGGAGTGTTAATAGTTCCAATAATTTAGAATAATGAAAAACATAACTTAATATAGTGTAATTCATAATAAACAGTCACACAGGCCCTCGTCACCAGCAGACTGGACTACGGGAACACCCTCTACACGGGAACCACAGCCAAACTCCAGAAAAGACTACAGCGCATACAGAACGCCTCCGCACGACTCAGCCTGGACATCCCCCGCCACAGCCACATCTCTGCCCACCTGAGAGACCTGCACTGGCTCCCCATCAGCGAAAGAATCACATTCAGACTCCTCACCCACGCACACAAGGCTCTCCACGACTTGGGCCCCAAGTACCTCAACAACCGCCTCACATTCTACACACCCACCCGTCAGCTCCACTCGACCGGCCTCGCCCTCGCCACCATCCCACGCATGCGCAGAGCCACCAGCGGTGGAAGATCCTTCTCCTACCCGGCGGTCAAGACATGGAACTCCCTCCCCATCTACCTACGACTGACCCAGGACCATCTCTCCTTCAGGAAACAACTCAAGACCTGGCTATTCGAGCAGTAGCGGATCCCTCCCCTCCCAGCGCCTTGAGACCCTAGCGGGTGAGTAGCGCGCTTTACAAATTTACTTGATTGATTGATTGAAAACATTAATATACTTATATTGGCTTAGGATTTTTCAAATTAATATTCAAAAAATATTTCACATTAATGCAATATATATATAAATTAAATTTAAATTAATTAAACACACACATAAATATTAAGTTTGTTTCTGTAGCATTTTTGTGCTTTGTTCTACATTTAAAATAAATACATAAAACTAATTTACATTAAGGTTTATCATTAAAAAAAAACTGTCAAATAAAATGTGTACTTTTCCCTATACTTTACAATAGCAAGATCTCTGTCCAGGTAGTGGAGATCTCCACCGTGTGGAAGTTACTAGTAATAACTGTTCCCTCAAAAATTAGGTTTAAGCCCCTAAATTTAGAGCATGGAGTCATTTAAATCTCCACATTGTAGTAACTTTATTTTCTGGAATGGTGAATAACCAAAAGTAGTAAAGTTACTACAAAGTGTAGGAGTACATTTAAGTGTATAGATTTAATAACAGTTAAATTATGCTTTGAAATTAGTACCCAAAGTTTCATATTTTTCTATTAATATCATTGTGATTAGGCAATGAGACCATAGAGAAAATGTTGTGCAAAAGGAATGTATTCAAAGTCTCTCAGAGGTGATTGTATAAACCGACTTGGTTTCCCTCCGGTCATTATGTCAGAGGACGTGTGCAGCGCAAGACCTCATCACCGTCCAAGCAGGTTTTTTTCCAGAGGCATGACACCAAAACAAAATAATAAAATACGATTTAGGTGTGCAATCAGGTTTACGCATGTTAAATAGGGAGGCGAGTGAGGGATGAACACCCAGACACACTACCGTCACCAGGTGGTGATCGCTAGCGTTTTGTGAAAATACGCTGCAAAGGCGTGACCTTTACGTGACTGTCCCTCCCCTGCCCTGGCTATGTGCGCCTTTGCCGCTAAGGCCCCCTTTTCCAAACCTCCCCTGAATGCGGTCTCAGACCCCAGGTAGTCCAGCTCCTCCGGGATAGGGTCCAGCTCCCTCCTCCTGGTGTCCTGGTTCCGTAGCCATCGGGCTGTTGACGACGCCATCCATCCGACCCTCACAGGTGATTTGCAGTCGTGGTCTTGGATGTCGCAGCTATTCTGGTTTACGCTCTCTGTCCTCGGTTCCTTGACCTCATGATATTACCGGGCTCTGTCTTCTTTCCATGTATTTCCGTCTCTAAAGTCCTCCTTCTCAACATTCTCGTTTTTTCATTGGAGCATGTGATGGTGTCACATGGATCAGCCCGGACTCCCAAAAGTAGGAGAAGTTAAAGGGGCTGCTACCGCCCTCTGATGAGTGTTCCAATGGTGAATGAAAACAAAGTACAGGAGATACATAAGGGGGAAAACTGTCATCATTCTCCTCTTCCTCCGAGTACCGGCCAGCTACATAGTGACAATCATATAATATTTATGAGAGCAAATTTGCATTTTGTGATTTGCTATATTGTGGTTGTACCTGTTAGTATTTGAATTTGAGCACATGTATTCAATTTGTGTGTGCAAGGGCCTGGTGAATCACTCCCTACACCTCTCAATACCCCCTACATGCATGTGATATAAAGCACCAAAACACACAGGCGGTTAAAAAGATTAATGTGTTCCTCTGTTCGATGACACAAGGTATGGAATGGGTTCTCAAAGACCATCCTCATGGCATTGCTGTCACAAGCCCTGGCACTGATGAATGCTGCTGCTACTTCTCCATCCACATCTCCACCCCCTGAAGTGTCAGTATCACACAGTGCGGCAGACATTCCACCTTTGGCCCCTGAGGTATCACTACCACACAGTGCTGGAGACAGAACACCCCCGCACACACGTGAGGCACATGAAAAAGCAGAGGACGAAGATGCGGATTAATCTGCCTTACTGGTAATAAGAAAACTGTAGCATTCATCTCCGCCATATGGACGGTTTCTGCTTGCTTCTGCCCTCTGCATCATCACCTTCTACGGTCCCCCGATACACTCTGCGACACTCACCTTGGACCTCAACATGGACTGCCATATTCTGTTTGGACACCAATGACACAGCATTCAGAGAGCGGACTGTACTCCTCCCCTTCAGTTGAACTTGACATTCCCTGAAGGACTCTGGCTGGCCCTCAATGGGCCAACAATGTAAAGTAGGGTTTGCATGGCCCTGTACTACTTGAGCTACAATACTCCGCTGAATGTGCATTAAACATTCATGTTCAAATAGATGTGTCATGTCTCTGATCATTCCAATGTGGAAGTTTGGATGACTGTAAGCTCAGTGATTTCCCCTTATGTCCATGTTGCTCCTGTTGTGGGACTTGGGTCACAGGGTGCCACATTGCGGAATGCGGTCCGGGTGGCGCCAGCACTACAACAGGGACACACGCATTCGTTATTGCCTTGTCCAGCCAAGGACGGAACCACGTCCATAGCCCCGGGGTCATTGTTCACACCCTTACGCTGGACTGGCATACACCAGGCCAGCCCACTCCGCTTACGCTTACAGGGGGGATGACAATGCTACATGTCCCAGGTCTTCCCTGTAGTGATCTGCTGATCACAGGTCTAGTTGTCAGCATGCCACAGTCACTCCCTAATGGCATGTATAGATGTAACAAGGTATATATTGGCAAAACATGCCAACAAATCAATATGAGAATCACAGAACACAGATCTCGCATAAGGCGCAAGGTATTAACTGCTCCAATGGTTGAGCATTTCATGTCTGCCAACCGCTCGGAAAATGATTTCGAGTGGACAGTCTTGGCCGGGATAGACCCTAAACATCGGTCCCCTAATGTCGAGAGTGCGTTATTGCGCAAAGAAGCCTACTTAATCATGAAATTGGACAGTATTAACAAGGGGCTGAACTGCATGAGCGAGTTAAATAGAATCTAATCTCTGCTCAACTAACTTCGAATTTCACCATGGGACACAATACCTGCCATACTGCAGGTTGCAAATGCTTCCTTAAAAATACATTGTCCATAATGCACCACGTACAAGGTTGCCCTGTTCGTCCTCACCATTGGTGGAAAGAGCGATCACGTGACCCATTGACCTGGAATTATACAACCGAACCTTAGGAGGCGGCTTGTTTTTGAACAACCGAGCGAGAAACGCGCTCCATTGAATGCCATGCGCCTTATGCTGAATTCGGTGAGTGATCAGAAGTAACCTTAAATACTTGAATTCACGACGTGAATTTTGGGAATGCGGGACTCATTTCAGCCTGTATTTCTTTTCAGCTTCCCATCACGACCGTCTTGGAAACAATATAGACCGGTTGCAGTTTGTAAGCGTGCACCGATTACTGGGTGAGTAACTGTTGTGTTCACCCACAACACATTTTGCACGTTCAGCAGTTGACCAGACGAGTAAATCGTTTCAATTGTTTCAGAAACAAAGGATTGAGAGGACCATGACCTATTTGCATTTGGAGTTAATCGAATGCCGTTTGTGTAAGGTAATTTTCTTTCCTTTGCGTAAATGTTTCGTAACGACTGTAAGTCTGGCGGTTTTTGGATCTAATAAAGGTTTGATACTTTGTTGCAGACTGGTAACCACTGCGTAGGAGAATAATCAAAAGCCAGAACTCTACTCTGGCAACACACAGGTATGTGGCTACATATCGAATTAATGACGAAGTCAGTTGCTAGGGGCATCTGAGAAGCTATTTTAAAACGTCCTGAATTGTATTTCTTTTGTCAAAAACAGTTGTCAAAGACAAGACTAAACCTGCCCTGATGAGAGTTTGGTAATTTGCAAAGCCAGAACTCAAAACGCGTTGGCTATGTGAGATTCAAGTCTTTACTAGATGTTGGACACCTAAAGTATCAGGATTAGTTGCCCTTTGGGTGTTAGGAATTTTTTTGAGTTGTTTGATTTAATTCGCAATGTAATGAGATTGAGTATATATGCATATAAATAGCTTGCACAGAAACAGCTTTTTTTACATGCTTAATAATTTGGAATGTATTGATGTATTGAATTTCTTCATGTGTCTAAATGTATTGTTAATTTATGTGGAGATTTCTGTATAATATGAAATAATTGAGTTTTGTGTCATTTCGGTTTGTATTAATGTGATATTTTGTTTGGTTGATGATGTGTTCCTAGTATGGCCTAACAAAAATTGATTCCTTTTTTTCTACAAAAATAAATCAAAATAAAGAGGCAAAAATCATTGCCAAGATAGACATAATTAATTTTGTCCATCTTTTGTCTTGATCGGAAATCCGATCTTAAATGAATGAAGGTGTGGGTAAACTTTTCTATTTACTGAGTCTGTGGTCCTACTCCCCTCCTTCCCTTTTGGACCAAACCCCTCCCTTTTTGGCAGGAATTGACATGATGGTGTCCGCAGCACAGGTTTCAAACATAAAGGGTCACAGAGGTGGTGGCACCGGATACACTGCGGCCGGCACAGGCACACCACTAAGGGACTGTGACTTTAGGTGCTCTGAGGTAGGGGCACCTTAAGTGCTGAGTGGTTGTGCAGCCTTCAATGATGCCCCATCCTGGCGGTCCTGATTGGTAAGGATTCATGTGAGCCCTGCAGGGCCGCAGTCTAGACTTGAAGCAGCGGGCAGTGCTGCCCTGCCGTCACGTGGTGTTGCCTCGTGGGTCACAGAGTTAGTGGCACCTAAAGGGTTGAGCGGGTTTGCAGCCTGCGATGATGCCGTGTGCACTGATATGATCTCTGCCATAGAGAAATCAATGGTGTGACCTGGGGACCGGGCCCATAATCCTTTACAGAGCAGCCCGCAGCCATTAGTTACTGATCAACCTTGGCAACGATATTGATTAATCACGCTGATCCCCTGCAGACATTGCAAGAGCCTGTCTGGCCTACTCATCCTTCCCCCCTGTTTTCCACATTGGTCCTGATTAAGACAAGATAAGTGTCATGTTGTACAAAGGGGTTGAAACGTTGACAGTATTGCTCTTTTGTTTTGTCAAACATTGATGACAGAGATTGTGTATCTGCATCTACTCCGTTATGTTATGATTTGCAAAATGTGAAATTGCCAGGTGTCTTGCTGGATAGGTTAAAAACATTGGCTGTTGATGTATAAAATATACACCACCTTCCCTTCCCACATCACTATCACAAATCCCTCCTATGCACTTGTCAACCCACTTTCTGTGCACCAATTTTTAAACGCTTAAAAGTGTAATGCATTTCGTTTTTTTTACTTGATCCTTTCTTGTTGTGTGAATTCTGTGATAAAATAAAATCACAATCATTCTTTGAATGGGAATATGGTGATGTCTGATTTGAAGTAAATAATCAAGATTAATTCTAATTTGTTATGTTTTCCAACTGTATACCACTGTGACAAACAATTGTTGTATCATATTCCATGAAACATTCATTAACTACATGAAAAGCGGCGTCAGCACTGATAGGTCAACGTCCATGGTACCTTGATGTCACAAGAGTCGAGGAGTTGGATATGAAATACCTGAGCAGGATAAAAAAGACTGTTGCTTTCAACTTCAGTTATTTTACAGACTAGTGTAACTTCATTTATAAAACAGAACTGAAAACAGTTTAAATATGTTTGTCAACACCTTGTTTTAATTTATGCAAATGTATATATTAATAGACATTGAGCTTCACTGTGTGAAGTTTAGTCCTGTCCAACTAAAGAACGTTCTATGTGTGTGCGGGTCCCTTTTATAGAGTTCCGCTTGTCAGTTTCATATCGCAGAGGAAAGTATGATTCATTTCCTAGAGAAAAGTGTGTTTGGTTGCTGTGTGCTTTCCATCCTACTTTTGTCGTGAAGCAGAACTAGAAGTTGTCAACCCGCATACCTACCTATTCGTATGTGCTGCGCCTCCTAAATGATCCTTGCATCCCAGTAAGCTAATGCACTTTGAGTGTCCTGTTAAAGCATAAAATACGTTCTAGTTAGTGTTTGGTTTAAAATAAATGCTGTACATTTTTCATAAAATGCACAGCATATAAAATACTTCAATGTTTCATCTAATATTAAAATCAACTTAACTCTTAAACTAACTTGAATGTAGGCAAAACAATCTGCCTTACAATTCTGAAGTGCACGTGCGTGCAGTTATTAATAGTCCCTCTTGCACTACACATGCTATTTTATAGAATATATGTCTAGAAGCTTTGTCATACTGTTTACTCACATTGGGGTGATTGGATTTCACACTGTGTTTCTTTTGAAAGTATTTTAGGTATTAAACAATTATTTTGTGTTATATAATGCCTGCTATTTATTATTGATGACATCTTATAAAATTAAACTGCATCACTCACATACCAATACAAGCCAGCAGTCGCAGTCGATTAGCGTTTTATTGCTGGAGGGGACAGCTAGCTGCTTGCTTGAACTACACAATAAATCTCAACGGACACAAAAGCTTGCTGAAAAGGCAGAAAACGCAGCTCCTAATAAACATATTAAATGCTTTCAATTTGTTCACGATAGCACTTCAATTCCACTGCAGAATTGTTTTTATTTTCGCTTTAGTAGAGTGTGGATATCTCAGATGCATTTGAATGTATTTCGAGAAGGGATCATGTTGCAGTGTAATAACATAAATTGAATGTGTAATGTTTAATGGTCTAATAAAGCTAAGATAGAAATCATTATTATGAGAGAATTGTTTCAGCGATTATGATTTAAAAATGTTAAAACTGATGCAACAGGAAAGCTCCTCTAACCCCTCACCCCCCAAAAAAGCGTCCCTTGTAAAAAATCTAGTACAACCGGAAGAGCATTCTTAATGTGTTGCTCTCCTTCAACCACTCCCTTTCTAGTGTGTGAAAGTGTTGCATATTAAACAGATAAATGTTCCTACCATATCAGTGTAAAGAATTCATGTTAAAATTCGATCAAGCATACTAATGATCTTAGATCCACATGTATCATTGCAATGCAATGTCAAAATGAAAGTTATCTCTACACTACATGTTAGATTGACCCTCGTTCATCTTGTGTACCTATTCTGGTTAAACATTGTTGGTTGGAACCTTAATGCATGAAACGTACCATGCCATAAAGCATACATGTGGATCCACTGAGAAGCATGCAAATATTCACAGTGTTGTGGACGAGACTAATGTTCTGGTCAGTGCGACTGCTCTCTCCCTGTGCAGCTCCACCACTGAGTGCTGCCCCTGAACCCTGAGCTCACTGTTGCAGGGTGTAAAAAGGTCATCCTCCACCCGCAGGCTCCTGCCTGCACCTCAACCCTGGTGGTCCAGTATAAGAGCACTCTGCTCTTCGGCTGTTCTATCTCTCATGCCTTTTTCCTCTTATTCTCTTTTCTTTCCTTCTCTGCCTCTTTCCTCTGTGCCCTCTTTTCCTCTTCCTTCTCCTTTTTCTTGATCCATTTTCCCCCGCCTCCGAGCTGACCCATCCTTCCCCCCATCCATACTTAATGGTGGCCGTGCCGCTGGCCCACCAAAGGTGACCCAAAGGCAAACCTGTCTGCGCCTATCCGCGACCCAACCATGACCAACGCCAGGGACCCTGGTCCTCTGACCTTCCTACAATACAATTCCAGCACCCTTCACGATCTCCACCCTGGACACAACAACAACAGCCAGCTGTCGGCGCTGAACAACAGCCGAAAACAGCTAAGAAAGACCAGGAATCCCCACAATAAAAGCATACTATATTCAAAAAAAGATCTTTTTTTAAATGAACTTGATAATGCAAAGAACATACCGAGAAAACTAATCAATCTACTAAAGGATCAATCTAACAAATTGACCAAATCCTCACAAATAACAGCTCAATCGGTTTTGAGTTGTGAGGACTTTTCAGCATTCTTCACACCCAAAACTAGCTCACTGGAGAGAACTCAAGGATACCGCTGATAAACTTGTGACTCAAAAGAGTGCTCAAGTGGAGCAGCCAGCCCAACCTGCACAAAAAGTGCCCAAAAATAATGCCTATTGGCCAATTTTCAAACTATATGATCAGGAAGACATTGCCAAAACCTTACTGACCTTAAAACCAAACAATTATTGCAATGATCCTCTTCCCGCAATATGTTGGCCTACGATCAATTTAAACACACAAGATGGGGGATGGGGTGCAATGAGTGAGACAGGTCCAGTTGCCCTGCTCCCAAGGTTAACCTTATTGTCACATATGGGTAACTGTTCCTAAGGGGAAGGGAGAAAAAGCAGGCCTATTATGCTCACTAGGTAAGACTGTGGGTGATTTACTTACAGGATAGGTTGGAGCTAGAGTACTGTGGAGGTGGGGAATTTCTCCTTTTTGAAATGTGCCCTCACACACCCATGCGGGTGTCATGCCTCATCATCAGGCGTTGCTCCTCGTGGGGGTCGCACTGCAGTCCCCCACCTCTCAGATATATTATCTCTAAAGGCACTCTTTGTCATTAGTTTTAACTTCACCACATGGACCCCTGAATAAAGGTTTCATAGGGTACCAGTGTGGTATTTTTAACCACCCACCTTTTTTCTTCCCCCCACACACCTCCCCTCAGACCGCAGCATTACTCCTGAAAAGAACTGTGATAAAGAGTAAGGGTGGGCGTAGTGGGGCTACGCAGAGCATCATGAAGTGGGGGTAATCTACGAACACCTGCACACTTCACGTAGCCCCACTATGCGCCGCCCACCTCCCTCCCACCCTCTTTTAAATGGCCTTATAATCTCTAAAAGCATAATAAAAGTAATTAAAAAGACTTACCAGAGATGCTGCGTCCCGGGGCTCCCTCTTTCTGCTTTATCGCGACTTCTTCCTGACAAATGCGCATGAGCGGGCGCTCGCGCTTGCGCATTTCTCATGAGGAGCAACGCCTGATGATGAAGCATGACACCCGCATGGGTATGTGAGGGCACTTTTTCCAAAAGAAGGAATTCCCCAACCTCCACAGTTCTCTATCTCCAACCTATCCTGTGAGTAAATCACCCACAGTCTTACCTAGTGAACATAATAGGCCTGCTTTTCTTCCATTCCCTTTAGGAACAGATACCCATATGTGGCAATAAGGCCTACGATCAACCACATGGTCATCCATAGTTGGACTAAATAGTTAATGCCTCGCTTTACCAAGATTTCTTTTCTGGCTGCCTGAAAAGAGGCCAGGCCATCCCTCTATGAAAAAAACTTACAGAGACCCCTCGGACCCAATCGAACCACTGACAGAATATCGACTCACAGAATATCGACCCACTGAAATATCGACGCTGGAATCTCGAAGGCAAGTATATCGACATCCTATCTACAACAAGGTAAGAACAAAAATATCGAAACCAAAATATCGATGTTAAAAATATTGTAGTTAAAAATATCGTAATTAAAAATATTGTTATTTTTCTTTTAAAAATAAATTTAAAAATAATAAATAATAGATATGAAAAAATAAAACATTAATTAAACATATATATAAAATATATAATATATACTTACTTAATAATAGCTTGTAATAATTATTTTAATTACTTATAAAATATTTATAAATACTATAATTTACAAATACATCTACACACATAAAATAACATAAATAAAAAGTAAATATTTATTTTAATAAATAAAAAAATATATATATAATTTCAAAATATTTCAAATTAATTAAATACTACATTATCTAAAATAATACAAAAAATATTAAATAGATAAATAAATGAAACTACTATTTGAAGTCCACAATAAACTACAGTAATGAAAATATTGGATAGCGTAGAACATAAAATTACTATTCCCACTCCAGAAAATGCAACAGTAGGGAAAGGGTTGGATAGCCCAGGGTTAAAATTACTATTCCCACTCCAGAGAGTGCAACAGTAGGGAAAAATTTGGATAGCGTAGGGGTAAAAATTACAATTCCAACTCCAGCGAGTGAAACAGTAGGGAATGCTTTGGATAGAGTAGGGGTAAAAGATGCTATTCCCACTCCAGTGAGTACAATAGAAGGGAAAGCGTTTGATAGTGTAGGGATAAAATTTACTATTCCCTTTCCAGAGAGTGCAACAGTAGGGAAAGCGTTGGATAGCGAAGGGGTAAAAATTACAATTCCAACTCCAAAGATTGTAACAGTAGGGAAAGAGTTGGATAGCGGGAAGGTAATAAATAATATTCCCACTCCAGAGAGTGCAACAGTAGGGTAAGCGTTGGATAGAGTAGGGGAAAACATTACTATTCCCACTCCAGTGAGTGCAACAGTAGGGAAAGCGTTGGATAGCGGGTGAGTAAAAATTACTATTCCAACTCTAGAGAGTGAAATAGAGGGCAAAACGTTGAATAGCGTAGGAGTAAAAATAACTATTCCCACTCCAGAGAGTGCAACAGTAGGGAAAGCGTTGGCTAGCATAGAAATTAAATATAACATACTTATAAATAAAGTTTGTATTTAAAATAATTATTAATTTAAATTTTAAATAACTCAATATCATTTACCCATTAATAATTATTAAAAACATAATTACCATTGAAAAATTAATTAACAATAAATTAACAATAAATAGAATAAATATGAATTAATTAACATTAGTTACCAAAAAATAAATATTGAACAATAACATATTTTTCAAAACAAAAACCGTATTTCTTATTAAAAATTGATTAGCAATTAAAAAACTTTAAAAAATAAAAAAGTATACCAAAAAATACTTTTTATAAAACATTAATTACCATTTATAAAAAAATATTATTCAATTAAAACAAATTATTTACCAATTAAAAAATGAATTACCAATTACAAAAAATAATTACCAATTAAAACAATTAATTACCAATTAAAAAAATGAATTACCAATTAAAAACCTTCATTACCAATTACAAACATTAATTACCAATTAAAAAATTACTTACCAATTACAAACATTAATTACCAATTTAAAAATAAATTAACAATTAAAATATTTAATTGCCAATTAATAAATAATTAAAAATGAATTAGTTATCAATACCAATATATTAAAATAAATCATTACTTAATTACAATTAAAATACTTCCCACCCAATTCCCCTATACACCCACTGCCCGCTACAAAACTTAAACGCAAAAATTAATTAAAATTAATTCATAATTCTTAAAAAATAATAATTAATTTAATATATTTAAATTACATCCCACCCTATTCCCCTGTAAACCCACAACCCGCTCAGTACTAAAACATAAAATTGACTTAATATTAAATAATTAATATATAAAAAAAGTACACATATAATTTAAAACAAGTAAAATACTTATAACACATACATATCAAATACATAATAGAATACATAACAATAATACAAATATCGATATTAGTAACATTGAAATTAATAACATCGATATATTTGATATCGATATTACTGACATCGATATTACCAACATCGATATAAAAAAATCGATATTACTTACCTTAGAGTCGATATTCTGTCCAACGATATTCTTGACCTCGATATTCTTTACCTTGGATTTTTCAAACTCGATATTTCTGTAGGTGGATATTATAAACTCGATAGTTAGACTGTGTACCGAACCAATCATCTTTAGGCCAGTAACAAACACTCCCTTACTGGTCAAGGTACTGGAAAAAGGTGCTCAACAACAACTGAACCTTCACATCACAGAATCACAGACTTTAAGCTACTAAACAACTGCCAGTCAATGTTTAAACCCTATCACAGCACCCTGCACATGACCACCATCCCAGAGGTTACAATGACCCCCATGGAGCACCTCCACTTCCAGATCCAGACCAACCCTAAAACGACTCTCCACAGAACCTTCATCTTCAGGCTGCCCGGCCCCCTGGTCCCTTTACTAACTCCATCACCAACCTCATTGCATCCCACGCCCTTGCCTCCACAGACCACATCCTATTCAGAGACCAAAACTTCCACCTGGACAGACATGAGGACTAAAACACCGCCCCTCTCCTAGAGAACCTCACCAACATGCAAACGGCGGGACACACACTCAACCCAGTCTTCGCTGAAGGAAACAGCATCTCCTACATTCACACCACAGAACTCCTCTGGACAGATCACCACTACATCCACTTCTCCTTCAAAAAACCCACTGTACACAAGCATGCCCACACCTCCCAGCAGAAGCTGGAACAAGGTCACTGAAGACTAGCTAACCTTCACCACTGGATCATGAACCTTGCTGAGAAACCCACCCCCTCATAAAAGCCACAGGAAGACATATCAAGAAAGCAAGCTGGTTCACCCCTGCACTCCAAGAATCCAGACACTCCTGCAGACGACTCGAAAATGCATGGAGGAATGCCAATAATCCAGAAATAAGCACTGTCTGTAAAGCAGCCACCACTGCACATCACTATCTCATAAAATCCACAAGAAAGATATCCGTACAAAACAGAATGCTGACTAATGATCACAACAGTAAAGAACTTTTTACCATCATCGAGGAATTTGCCAAACCCGGCAGTGAATCAACAGACGTCCCACCACTAAAGACCTCTGCAATACTCACTACCTTAAGATTAGGAGGATCTATGACAACTTCGACAACCAAGACCTCCTTACTGCTCAAGCTCCCTGTCCATGCAACGCCACCAAACACACCCTGCTCAAATGGACCCTACTCACGACAAAAGACACCCTGAAGGCCATGAAAAGCATCCACTCCGGAGCATCCTCAGATCCCTGCCCACGCGGTATCTTCCACAGAGCCGCCTCAGATGATCAACTGCCCCTTTGAGACTGCCAATTTTACTGATGACTGGAAGCATACCAAAGTCAACCCCTCCTGAAGAAACCCTCCACAGACCAGATGGACCTCAAGAACTTCAGGCCCATCTCCCTGCTTCCTCTCGCAGCCAAGGCTATAGAAACCGCAGTAAAGACCGAGCTTCAAACTTCATTGAAGAGAACAACATCCTGAACATCTCCCAGTCTGGATTCTGCAGCCACCACAGCACCAAGACCACCCTACTCACCCCCACCGACAACCTACGGTCTCTCTTTGACCAGGAAAAAAGTGCAGCCCTCATCTTCTTGGACTTCTCGGCTGCCTTCATCTGCACACCATCTCCATCTGTAACCTAGCCACCAGTCTCCAAGACGCTGGCATCCGTGGCAAGGCCCTCGACTAGATATGCTCCTTCCTCACTGGCAGGACTCAGCGGTTCAGACTCCCTCCTTACCTCTCAGAACCAACAGAGACCAACTGTGGCGTGCCCTAGGGATCCTCCCTCAGCCCCACTCACTTCAAAGTCTACATGCCCCCCTTGCAACCATTGTCAGGAACAACGGCTCAACATTGTCTCCTAAGCCGACGACACCCAGCTAATCCTCTCCCTTACCAATGTACCCAACATCACCAAACGCAACTTCCAAGAAGATATGAAAGTTGTCACCACCTGAATGAAGAACAGCTGCCTGATGCTCAACTCAGATAAAATAGAAGTCCTCATCATTGGCTGCACCCGCTTTGTACGGGATGGACTCTCAGTGGCTCTCCACCCTCAGAAATACCCCGACGGGCCACCCAAGAAACCTCGGCATCATAGTAGACTCATTGCTTACAATCAACCACCACATCAACGCTGTATCCTCGACCTGCTTCAACACCCTCCACATGCTTCGAAAGACATTCAGATGAATCCCATCTGAATCCCGAAAAATTGTCACGCACGCTCTCATCAGCAGCAGACTGGACTACGGCAACGCTCTCTATGAGGAAATCAATAAGAAACTCCTTCACAAAATCCAGACCATCCAGAAGGCCGCAGCCAGACTGACCCTTGACTTCCCCTGTCCCAACTACACCAACCAACACCTCTGTGATCTCCTCTGGCTCCCAGTTGAAAGAAGAAGAGCTTCCAAAATCTTCACCCATGCATACAAGGCCCTTCACAACATTTGACCCACTTACCTGAACAACCGCCTCACCTTCCAAGCACCCAAAAGACACCTCTGATCAGCTGATCTCTCTCTGGCCACCATCCCATTTATCTTCAAGACAAGAACAGGAGAAAAGTGCTTCTCCTACCTCGCAGCAAAAGCCTGTAATGACCTCCCCCTCCTCCTCCACCTCCAGCAAGCTCCCACATTGGTCCAGTTCAGGAAGGACCTCAAGACCTGGCTGTTTTGAAAACCCCAGCACTCAATGGAGCTGCTCTTCCTACCCCAGTGCCTTGAGACCCTCAAGGGTGAGTAGTTGCACTTTTGATTGATTGATTGATTGACAACTAGATAGAACATGATCAATTCTAGGCTTCACATCTTGCCACTTGCCACACTCCAACATAAAGTAGTATATTATGCTCTGCACATCTGCATAAATATTTATGTCATGCCAATAAACAGAAATCTACTGAAAAAACAAAATATGTGAATATAGAGCAGTAAAAAAAGTAAATGATCACACTTCTGCAGTGCAAAGTTGAATATCCTTGTTATTACCAAAGTAAAGCCCAAGAAGCTTGTGAAAGAAGTCAAAACCACTACCAACTGCCTCGGAGATTGCATGTTTTAGTAATTGTATGGAGGGAAACTACTTGGCTCATAGCTCCAAGTCCTATGTACTGAGATTATACTCCACAGCATGGACATAATCACTTGAGCCCTGGTTCTGATCAATATTTTTTTTGACGACAGCAAAGCATGACAATAAGCATATATGCAGGACCACCAAGTAAAATAGTTTATTTATTTCCATTGGGGCAGGAGGAAGGGGAAAGGTTGAATCAGTTAAGCCTCCTATTTCTCTTTTGGGTCGTGGCCACAGCTAAACCAAGGAAATAAATTGTGTACTACATTAGGCATATATATTATAAATCATACTTCAGTGACAATAATTTGGAAGAAACTCATTATTACACAGCACAGGTAAAACAGAATAGACTAAGCCCAGATTGCTATTCGGCAAAATTGCTTTATGGTTGTATGCTTTCATTTCACGCCATCAGATTGCAAGCTTTTGATATGTGAGTTTACCGTGCAGTAAAATTGCATGCTAAAAATGCATGGGAAGAAAAACAGAAGCAAATATACCATTTGGTAAAATAGTAGCAGCAAAGGTAAACTGATTTTAGAAATTGTGAGGAAACCTTTTCTCGTGAGAAATTGGTACCTACATTTTCCATTTGCCCTTAGCAGGTGGTAAATGTTTCACAAGTAGATAAAACCATTAACAAAGATGTGATACATATTAAATTGTTATACATGTTAACATTTTTACTTTTTATAACAGAAAATGTGAGTTTTTAAAACTGTTATAAGAACATTTTACTTTTAAGTAAAACACTATCATTTTTTATTAAAGAGGTGTACAAAGTTAACTCTATTTAAATATAGCTGCTATAGAATAAGATATTGAACAAAACTATTAATTTGTATTCAGATAATGGACAATGCACACAGTGTATACAACTTTGCTGAATGAAGTTCTGCTCCTCATTAAGCAGGCACTCATACAGGTACAGAAGGAGGAAAGGATACAACGTCAAAGGTCTAGTGAAAATCTAATTCATAAGATAGGGCCCATCATCTCAAAACTATTTACAAGTCATTTATGAGTGTAACCCATAGTAACCAAACTGCTAGACCTGTCAGCTTTAGGGTGGTCTTCCCCTCAACATTTTCTCTTCCTCCTCTATTTTTTTCTGACCTCCATTTTGATGGCCATAGGCTCTTGAGCACTTTACCAATGCTAACCAGTGCTAAAGTGCATGTGCAATCTCCTCTAAACATGGTAATATTGGCTCACACCCAATTGGCATATTTAATTTATTTATAAGTCCCTAGTAAAGTGGTACTTTAAGAGCCCAGGGACTGTACATTAAATGCTACCAGTGGGCCTACAGCACTGACTGTGTCACCGACGTAAGTAGCCCTTTAAACCTGACTCAGGCCCTTGCATTGCAGAGCCTGTGTGCGCAGTTTAAACTGTCCTTTCGACCCGCAAAATAAACCTTTTTCTGGGCCCAAACCTTTCTTTCTAATACACATAGGTCACCCCTGGGTAGGCGCTGGACAGCCCAAAGACCAGGGTGCAATGTATTTAAAAAGCAGGACATGTACTTAAACGTTTTACATGGGCTGGTAGTGAAACATTTTTAAACTTGCTTTTCACTACTGCAAGCGGTGTCTCTCCCATAGAATAACATTGGAGTTGCCTTATTACACTTTATTAGTATATTATCCAAATGGGAAGAGATACCCCTACAGATTTGGTGTCTCTGGAATCACAATTTAAAATTCGGAACTCATGGTGAAGTCAGATTTGCAATTCTGAAAATGCCACTTTTAAGTTGGCATTGTTCTGTCTTAGCCATGTGGTGCCTGTGACCTGTCTTTGGTCACATGACTGAGTGTAGTTGACAGTTGGACTTTGTGTATTCCTCCTAGACAGTCACACACAATGGGAGCTTAGGTATGACTGAATGGACCATCACTGGCAGGATAGAAGGGAGGAGCTAGGTCCTGCCCCACTTATATCTGAATAGAAGGTATCCTGTCTTCACACAATAGGCTTCATACGCCTTGTAGTTATTTTGGAGCTAGTGCAGGGAAGGCAGGACATCATTGTTATTCAAAGGGATGCCTCTAGAAGCTTCTACCACTCCAAAAGCACAACTGTATACAAAAAGAAGGACCTAAGACACCGCCACTTCAGTCCACTTCTGGACCTGTGGATACTCTGCCAGGAAGGACTGCTATGCTGCTGAAGGACTGTCACTCTGTTGGATTGCTGCTCTGAAGGAACTGCTGTCTTGCGGTGCTGCCCTGCTACGGTCAGAAGGACCTGGCTGAGAAGGGCTGGACCTGCATCTCTTGAACCCAGAGTGACTCCAAGGGCCGGTTGACTGGCCTCCTGATCTAAAGACTGAGGGACATAACAGGTTTCAAACAACCTTGCATCTGAACTCCACCATCTGTGAGACTGCCTTGCCAAGTGGTGCCACTCCAGTCCTGGCCCCTTGGAAGTGGGCTTAAGGTAGTTGCTTGCAGAATTGATGCATCTCCTCTGCTGGGTAGTGCATCTCTTAGCAGAACCAACGAATCACCACTGCTCCATGGACTATATACATTTCAAAGACACACAACCCCTCCATAACCCTCAAAAATTAACACATAGCCCTGAAGGCACAGCACTCCCACGGCCCAGGTCCTCGCATCTCTCGCCAACTGCAGCCCTTGACGATGGTGCTGGACCCTGCATGGCAGCCTCCCAGCTCCTCAAAATGAACAGATTGCATGCTGCACACCGTATCCCCTACACTAGACTTTGCATCACAAAGTTTATTGATGGGATCCTTGGCGATGATGCAGAAGGACCTTGAAATGCAGCCTCGCTGAATATCGAAACTGAAGCATTTAACCCCTTCGCTGCTGCGGCAATTCCGCCGCAGCGTTAGGGGGGAGGGGGGCCAAGCGGCGCTTACATGCTCGTGACGGAACCGCTCCGTCATGAGCCTCGGTTGAGCTTTGCTCATGACGGAGCAGTTCCATCATGGCCCGCCCACTCAATGGAACATCCAGTGCAGGCCCGAAATTCGCGCCGCACAGGCGCGCCGAGGGGGCCATGATGGAACCGCTCCGTCATGAGCACAGCTCAACCGATGCTCATGACGGAGCGGTTCCGTCACGAGCAGGGAAGGAGTTAAGGTACTTTGTCATTGGGCCTAACTTGTTCCCAGTAGATGAGTGGCACTCCGCCGCAGTCAGCCAGAAGAGGAGATTTTGTTCCAGTCTGGTGCAGCCAGATATTTCCGGTTAGTGCTTTATGCTTTCAGGAGCTATTCAACAGTTTACATTTTAGAATTCAATATCTCCTGTTCTACTAACTGGATTTTTGTTAAATTGGTCTTGTTTATTCATTGAAATCTGCTTTATTTTTCTAAATTTATTGTAGGCTCCTTATGTGGTGTGTTTTCACTGTTTTACTGTTTGAAGTGTTGCACAAATACTTTACACATTGCTTCCGAGTTAAGCCTGACTGCTCTGTGCCAAGCTCCCAAGTGTTTGAGCACAGGTTGATTTGGGATTTGGTTGTGCCTTACCCTGAAAAAGTAATGTTGTTGCTGTGTGACCAGGGCTTACACCCCATTCAACCAGCAACCCAATTTCCTACACAAACCTTCATCTTGAATATGTGTAACATTACTCACATATTGAATATTGTAACTCAGTCATCTGTACACCACCAAAATGCTACATTTTGATTGTTTCCTAGCTGGTTGATATCTATGTAGGAGATACAAAGCTAGTAGCTGAGACAAATTTAATTACAGTATCAGCCCGTCAGTCACTAAACCTTGTTTCTGTAACAGTTGCTTTCTAACGAAGAACTTGAACCTTTACCTATCTGACAGAATGTGCCAACATGGGGAGGCATGATGCTGAAGAGATAGCTTTAACATAATCCACTTTCCTGTACAGAAGACTGAATAATTACGTGAAAATGCTTATATCAATAGAGAGTTCCCAGTCTGTGAAAATGTTCTAGCTTATTGGCATTTTCACTGCATTTTAAAATAGTAACCTCATTGTTTTGTCTTATTTGAACTGTTAAATATTTTAAAATATGTTCGAATAAAACAGCTCATAAGATATACAGAAAGGCAATTTTATAGACAATAGATATTTGTAATTACATTTCTTTTATCATTTACACTCATTTAACTCACCATAACATTATTTTTAAACCACTGCACATTCGCGCAGGGAATTGCATCTACTAACAAATGGAAGTCGTAGGAAGCAAAAAGAAAATATAAATATTCAAAAAGCAATTCCTTCAGAGGGCCTGATTCTGATGCGGGTTGGAAAGCTTTCCCTCCTAGGGCCTGATTCTAATGCGGTTAGGAAGGCCTCCTAATTGCATTTGCTCCTTCCAAATCGGATCGGGAATGACCCGGGGTAGAATTATGATGCAGATAGGAACATATGCTCCCATTGAAGTCAATGAGAGTCCAACCAAATCGTATCGGGAAGCATCCGAATGCATTGTACTCCTTCGGTCGGACTGTCCCGATCCGAGTGGGTCGGAAACCATTTCCAACCCGATTCAGTCGGGAAGCATTTCCAACCCGCATCAGAATCAGCCCCAGAGTGTCTCATTACCATACGGAGCACAGACCTATAAGTCTTTCTAAAAGCCATGAGCTCATGTATGGCTAACAAGGATAGACAAAGGCCAATCTATAAGTGAGCAGCCATTACAGAATAGGCTTTACCTTCCATCAGTTTCTATCTACCTTTTTTGGGCAACCATCTAATTCGCTTCAGCAGAACATAATAGACATCTAGGAGTGTAACGCTGAAACCTCAGCCGCAGATATACTACATCAGATCCATGAAGGACCAGAACACAGTACAGAGCTTTCAGCATTATACTCTTAGGCAAATGCAACCAATTAACAGCATCAAGAATACTCAATGCAAATCAGAATCATGTATGTTGTAAAGCTAGCCTAGAAGCAGCATGTTTGGACATGGTCAAGCAACATCAAAATAAGACTGCAGCCCTCCAAATAAGGAGTTACAATAGTCCAGGCTACTAAGGTAGGTCAACTGTACCAACAGAGGGCATGTCTGAGCAAGATGAGGACATCAAAGTTGCATTACGTATGTAATTTAGAAAAGCAGGAAGATGACAGCTCATTTATGACTGGCCAACCACAAGCTATTGTCCACATGGAAACCAGAATTATGAGGCTGAAGGTGAAGGCCTGGAGTCCAAAGTCAGCCAAGAAATCTGATGAAATATCATGTAGGGAACTGTCGTGAGAACAGCACAAGGCCTCTATCTTTTCTCCACTGAATATCAATGTTCTTTGCAACAGTCAGAAATTATACATTGATGAAAAACATCACAAGGATGAGATATTGTGTAATCAATTTGCATAGCCCATGAAATTAACTTCATGAAATTGAAAAAGCTGCGTGAAAGGTTGTGAGTACAGGTTAAAAAAGTAAAGCTACAATTTCGACTATATAGCGTTTAGGTGGGCCTCATTCATGTCATGAATATAGAATTTTAGCACTCTAGTTGTTAATTAGAACTCTAGTGTACCTCCAGTGGAACACTGAGAAATAAACTGACTTCCTGCTGCTACTTTTAGCTGTTCATGTTTTATTCAGCATGTCACACTACGTTCTCACATAGCTGGGTAAGGTCTTTGTGATGTTATAGAAAAATGTGTTCTCATTTTACCTTTTAGAGAACCTTTTATAACTTGGTTCAACAAATCCCAGAAGAGGAACAACATTTTCACTGGGTAACGTTTCCTTAGAACTCAACCCATTCCCTAAAAGTCGTTTGATACCATCAACAAATGATTTGTACTGTGACTAAAATCTGTTATCACCCTTTATATGTGTTTCTTATAGTGACCTTTAAAGTGAAGCACAGTAGTCCTCCTAAGTAGTTGCAGAAGTCAGCAAACAATGTTGTGAATTTGACCCCGATTTTCTAAGGGTCTGATTAACAGTAACAACTTTACCGAAGGGGAAGGGCACTCTCAGGCAGTTATTGGCCAGTGAGGTGTAGTGCATTTGGCTTTGCCTCTGGACCCTCTGCTAACACCCCAAATAATAACTAACTGGGAGGTGCCTACCACCTGGATTATATTGCTTAAGAATTGGTGATGCATTTGAATAAGTATAAACACAGCAGCTGGCCAATAAGGAAACATCTTCTTGTGAAACATTCTCTGATTACAGCGTGAAATCAAAAGACAGTAGGACATCTTCAAGGAAGGTTATAACCTACCTTTTATTCGTTTCTGAGGAAAGAGATGTGTGCATGACTAACAATTGTGATGTAGGACATCACTTTCCCTATTTATCCCCAACAATAAATACTACCAAGACTCTATAACATCTCTATTAGAATATGTGCTTATACCACAACAATGTAAATATAGATGATGACCAACCAACATAACATGGCTATGACTATCAGGCACAACTATGGAATGGAGCAAAGATAATTGTCCCTCTGCAAACATAGTGATAAATTCTCGGAGAGCTTAGGTGAACAGATGTATAGATCTGCAGTTCACCTCATATTCAACCAGTTCACTTTGACACTGCCTTTCACCAGACCTCATATCACATCACATTCGAATTTAATGGCATTCAGAAGAGCTGTGTTCTTATTGTTCAGCCTTCATCAGCTGCTCTATTGATGCAGAGCCATATTGAAGGAGTGGACATTTATAATTCTGTATGATTGTGCCTCCTGGGTGATATGACTTGAAACTGTCACAGCCAGTGTGCCAAAATTTATTTCCGGAGTCTGAATTACTGTGTTAGCGGAGATTGCCTCAGTTGTCAGACAATCGCCTCCATCCTCTGATAATGGGCTTCACTTAATGTTCTGCTAGTGGTACATTCAATTTATACTATTCCATTTCCCCTTCTTGCATTTTTGGTATGCTTTCTGTAATTGCCGCAGATTGTACAGTTATTGCCTCAGATACAGCCATGGTGGACTGTGGTTGACCACTTTTTTCACTCACAACAGATGCAATGGTGGAAGTTGTGCATGTTGTTACAGATACATGTGAAGTCTAGGTTGGTGGGACTGGGGTAGAGATGAAGAACTAGATACTGTGACTCCGATGGGTGGCATTGAGATAACACCTTCAGTGCTCACAGCAGTGGTAGGTGTGGGTAGGGAATTTGTGTCTGGGCCAGTAGTGTACAAAGGCTTTTTTGGAAGAAGGATCTTTAGGGTGTCTTGCTGGTAGTAAAGGGGCTTATAAATGGTTTGAGGGCTGATACTCATCAAGTGCTGTGTCCCATGCAATGATAATGGAGAAGAATATTTAATATGTAATTCTTAAATGTTATATTTTTAATGATCAATTATTTGTTTGTCATATGTTACAATTGGCCCTATGAAAAGACGAATTTGTTTAAAATTCACTAATAAACTGGGCTCCAATTTTCATGCAATTTGATAATTGGGCAATGCTAACCCACTCCTTATTCTAGAAAATAGATATGTATTGCGTTAAACCCCATAAACTCCTAATAATACAGCTATATATTGAAAGAAAAGGTAAAAATATCCAAGAAGTACTTGACTTCATATTAACATAAAAATATACAGAATTAAAAAGCCACAGTATAGATATATTTTACAGTCAGCTTGAACACTTAAAAAGTTATCCCCAAATGTTTTCTGCAGAGCCAAACATTATACAAGAATTTGAATAGGCAGAAAACTATTAGGGGTGAAGTGTCAGTTTCCGTGACATGAACAGTAGGCAAATGGTTTCAAAACTCCAATGTTTTGCATAGGAGTCAGATCTATCTGATCCTTGCGTTCATGTATACAGTGAAAAAAAATGTGCACGTATTGGCATTTATGCACAATGTACAAATACTGAATTTCATAAATGGGGCATTTGCCTTGTCCATGCAGCTGACATCCAAGTATGGTTCAAGAACTGGAAACGTTTTTTTCTCCCAAAAATGTAATACTCAAACTACCGATTTTGTTGTTAAGATGACGTTGTGAAATGATGTAACTTCAATAAGCAGTTAATAGTGTACCCTTTAATGCTTATTCAGCGAACAGTGTTAGACCACATAATTTCTAGCCTAACGCACAGAACCAGTTCTTCACATGCAGAAATCATGGCAAAGAAGAGGTTTTGTCAAAGGTAAAATGTTCTTGTAGACTTACCAGATAGGAGTCAAGTGTGGCAGTTGTCCGCACTTATACCCCATGCAGCAGTGGATGAAATATTACTAAATAATTCTTTTTTTTAAAACCCATGCCATCAATTTAAGGCAACACTGGGGTACTCTGCGGCAAGTTAAAGAGAAATCAGATAAATACATTTCCTTTAGAAACAATCCCTCAACATTCATTATACCAAAATGTTCTGCACCTTATATGAGCACGGATTGCAGCTTGAATCTATACACCTTAAGGGCTCGGGGACACTCATTTAGATATAGCGGCCCTATGCAATTTGAATATTGCTGCAGAACAATGGAGTGCCATGGCTCTGCGCTTTTTAATTTGTTGTTGCCATCATGACCTATTATTAATTTGTATGCCCAAGTATTCATATTTTAGCAACTCTTTCCAAAAGCAAATCCCCAATTCTCAACCTCCCCTTAATGATCTTTGAGTATTGAATTCCATTTACTTGATTTTTAAAATATTGATTTCAAGCCCCTTTGTTTCACAAAGGACCTTAAATCTATCCAATAGGTTTTGCAATCATGTAGGTTTTGCACACCATCAAGCTTGGGCAAGTCATGGATGCAATCTAGACGTTCCTGCGTGACTTCAGTAATGTAAAGAGAAAACAAGGTTGGTGCTACTACACAGCCCTGCGGGACACCTCTGTGAACTGCAATGCAAACTGCCAATTAACCTTTCCTACTTCAACAGACCTGTGTATGGTACCTTGTCTGTAGTCTTACAATAATGGACAGTAGTTTAGCTGGAATGCCAATAGACTTGAGAGATTCCAACAGAAGTTGTCTTGGAACTAAATTGAAAGCTGTCCACGAAGGCAACATACAGGTGATAATTCTTTAAAGTGATGTACTTCCATGCCAGGTTTTCAGTATGGAAAATCCATTCATAATACCATTAGACATAGTACTAATGTAGGAGCCCAGTCTCGAACATTGGATCAGTATTGGTCTCCAGGTATGCAAGTTTAAGGGCTTTACCTGGTTTCAAACGTTCAATGGTGTTTATGGTACGAATACGAGCAAAATATGTTGTATTTGAGCATAATAAAGAGTACTTTACAAATTAATCTGCATGGGTGCCATTGCTTCACATTTAGAATACAAATTGGTAAACTAGTTGACCCATAATTGTGGCTGGATATATTGAGATATATATATAACCATTCGACCATTGCGACTTCTGTGTGCAATTATATGCCAAAGGGTGATTGGATCCCCTCATAGATGCATCTAACAAATCAGTTGCTTACATCAAGGGTCGAATACTAATGAGCCTTGGCTAGACAAATGGAAGTGAGTTGATGGTATTTTATACATGAAATCTGCTTAGATTCAGATAGTTGACAGGCATTTGTGTACCAAAGGACTTTCTTAGGATTACTAACATTATTGTCCTTGGGGTCCAAGAGAAAAAAGTCCTTTAATTGTCCAAATAAATGTGGCTGAGGTTATAAAATTGGGATATCGCCACCAGAAAAAAAACGAACATATGGAGCAACAGAAAGTTTTCCTCGTTTGGCCTTTACGGTTTACTCATAGGCCAATCTACAGGGCCATCCTATGCCCCATGTTATTGGTTATCAGACGTTCCTCACGTAAATAACTAATAATACTCTCTGAATCAGCCAATAGAGAGCTCTTGGAACAATAAGAAAATTTACCATATGGTCTCAAATGACCAAATCCAACAGGAAATAGTAAATTCTGCACTTATATTCCCCTCACTCAAAGGTGTGTACTCTATCTGTAACAGACTTAGATCTACAGTTACAAGGAATGGAGACAGAATGAAAGGGAAGTGAAGCTAGCGGTACAGCGTCCATTGGATAGTTTTAATGGGGTCCGCGTCAATATGCAGGATACACAAAGCTTCGTCCTCATCAACTGGGACATAAAGTGTAAAATCTAATGGTTTAATAGTGGTATTGAAATCGCCTCTTCATGGAATAGATAACTGGTCTAATTAAAGGCCTGACAGATGCTCCACCAGAAGAAGTAGAGTAGGGGACTTTTTACCCACGATTAAGAGGATGCACATAAATATTGTATAAATGTATGTTCGCATTACGGCCTATAACTTATAATACGTTGATATTGAAAGAATCGGCATGAAGATTTTTAACAGAGCAATTCAATGACATTTTTAGACAAGTCAGAAGACTCCCAGATGCCTGTCGATATTTTATAGAGAAGGGCTAGATAAAAGAAAGTTAAGTATTCTTATTGGTGGGCAGTCTCTGGTAGCCAGGTTTCCTGTAGCATGCATATATAGCAGTCATCTACAAAAGACAATCATTCTGGGTCCTGTGTCTCTCTCCAAAAATCTGCAACTTTCCAGAAGAACAAATTTATAAATCTATCGCCATGGGGGTTTGCTGGGCTATTCAATTTAGAATAGCCAATGGATGGGCAGGTAAAATGCTTCTCATGGCACCGTCAACAGAAGCTCTAGATTAAGATCCTCACATGGACCCTGTCCCTGTATCTGACTGGTGCTACTTCGCTGTTGCCCTGAGCTTGTGACTTTGACCCGGTCCATTTAGAAAAGATAACTGCAAATAGCTCTTTGTGCTTTTTGGCACTATTTCCATTTCAAACTTTAAATAATCCTATCTTTGGTTCTCCTGATTTAGTTTTGTCATTTTATTTGATATAATGTACTCTATTTTCCTAAATTGGTTTGGGATTTTTACTACGGTGTGTTTTTAGTTCATTAATGGTTGAGTGCTGCATAACTACTTTACACATTTCTTTTAGGTTAAGCTTCAATAAATCTATCAATCAATCAATCACAATTTGTAGAGCACGACTGCATCACCCGTGAGGGTCTCAAGGCACTGGGACATCATGCTGCATGTTTTCGTATTGGTTGAACATCCAGGTCTTGAGGTCCTTCCTGAACAGCTGGAGTGATTGTGAGGCTCTGAGATGCAAGGGAGGCTGTTCTATGCCTTGCCCACCAGGTGGGAGAAGGATCCGCCTCCACTGTTTGTCCAGCGGATACATCGGGTGGCTGCTAGTGAGAGAGATTTGGGCATAGTTTCCTGATAGGTTGTGGAAGTTCATTTGATTGTTGAGGTAAGCCGGTCCTTTGCTGTGTAGTGCCTTGTAAGCATAGGTGAGCAGCTTGAACTGGCCTCTTGCGGGGACTCGTAGCTAGTGGAGTGTCCTGAGGTGAAGGGTGATGTGCTTGCTTATGGGGAGGTCAAGGATGAGTCTGGCTGCTGTGTTGTGGATAATCAGGAGTTTTTCCATGAGTTTAGCAATGATTGCTACATTGGGGGGTTGCCGTAGGCTAGTCTGTTGATGAGAGCTTGCATAACCGTTCATCGGATGTTGGTCGGGAGCCATCTGAAGACCTTCCTGAGCATTCGGAGGGTGAGGAAGCAAGCGGTGGAGACAGTGCTGTCCTGTGTCTTCATAGATAGCTGGCTTACGATGATGATGCTGAGATTGCGGGCATGTTCGGTGGGTTTTGGGTTGGGCCCATATCAGGTGGCCACCATTAAAATTAGCATTAAAAATAACTGATTGCAATTCTGGTTAATTGCAGACTGTGGTCTAGTCATGTTCTTTTGTTGGAACTTTCAAACCATTTCCATTGTTGTTGGTGTAGTTTTAATGTTATACAGTTGCAGCAAATTTAGCACAGCTTTGTGTGTTATTTACTGGAATTACATAAAATATGTTACGTTATGTTATGTTAATATCTATTTCTAGAGTGTTCGTACACCCGTAGGTTTCATGGCACTATTTGTAAGGGACACAGAGCACAGAACTCTAAGCGTAGGTCTGCTAATGCTGACCAGTGGCTTTTAAACATCCCTGTGATCTTCTTTGCAAATCCTGCAGTGGGATAGCACAGTGGCACTTGCTCAGCTTGACTTGAATTTACCCAGATTTAGAGCACTATTCTCACATTGTTTAAAGCATTAGTTGAAAGGTATCTCACTGATCATAACTAGCTGCCAACCATAAATTACAATATTGGAAAAAACATATTTTCGTTTGGAAACAATTTATTCTTAGACCTAGACATCTAGTTTCAGGCCTCTGGAGTAGCGTAGAATACTGAGCATGCTACAGTAACATGTCCTCTTCGAATAAAAATGAAAATAAATATAGGCCTGAACTTTTACAATTTAGAGTAAAGCTAGCATTTTGATGGCCCCAAGTGCAAAGGAGAAAAGGTCTTGACAGTGGAGACTGCTGACCTGTGGTATCTTTCTCCTTTTGCTGATTATTCCTCCATGTCCTAAAGACAAAAGAAATTGAGTGTGCCTGGACAAAATCAAGTTGACCAGTAATGCGAGGAAATTCCTACTGCCTTGAACTTGAAATTCCTCACTGTGCTGGACAGTGAAACTGACACATTGGATTAGGGGAATGTGTGCTTGAGCTAGGGAATCCTAGGAATCAGTTGTAAATTTACGTTTTACTGTTGAACTGAATTGGAGTTGCTGGGTTGCTTCTTCTTGGTGCCCTGGTTCTGGGAGGTGGGAAAAGCTTCTAGACAGTGTCTTTAAAAAGCATGGAATTCCCCACCACCTCTGCCCTCGCTCTAAGCTGGCTGAAGTGACAATTCAGCTTTGTTAATCCCTTTTGGGCATGTTTAACAAAAAGTCATGTTCTGCAGCATGGCAAGCCATCTTCCTGCAATGTGTAACAGGGAAAGGGCAGGAATTCTCAGTATTTAACATAATGTGGCACATGCCTGTCTTTTCCAAGCACTGGGGCACAATGCGCTGCCTAGCGCCAACATAGGCACCCATGTACCATGGTGCAATGGTTCCTGTGTTGTTAGCAGGTTATTTTTGTATAGAAATGGACACCTTCCTTCACAAAATCAATCCCCTGAGGCATTTTCATCTTTTTATGTGTGCTTCAGAAAGAGGAAGTAACGCGGAGAAATACATTTGGTAAATCTGGGAATGCTTCAGAAACCATGGGTGGATAATTAGGAACACCCACGCTCCACCCATGGAACGCCGAGTAACACAACGCAGCGGTTTGTGCTGCATTACTCTGAATTCATCAATCCACTCATAGCCACGCAAGGTGGCCTTGCATGGCTTGATACAACCGATTTAAGGGTTGCATTGCTTTTTCACCTCATTGAGTAGCACAAAAGCAACACAACAATTTAATTAATATGCCCCTGCTTGAAAATACAGGACACAGCCTCTTCCTGTGTATCAAGGCAGGGCTGGCTCCTCCCTCCATCCTGCCAGTGAGGGCCTGTTAGACCTGGCACCATTGGCGTGGGTCTCCCTTCCATTTTCTTTGTTGCCTCATGAATTTTTGCTGGTGTTAGATGCTTTGGGCACTGTGCCACTGCTGTCCAGTGCCAAAGTGCAAGTGCTCTCTATTGTAAATTGATGTATTTCTTGGTGATCCCATGTTTGGCTATTCGGTTTACTTGTCAGACCCTAGTCTAGTGCACTGAGTGTGCCCAGGGCTTGTAAATCAAATGCTGCTGGTGGGCTTGCAGCACTAGTTATGCACCCACAGAAGCAGCATGTAAAATGTGTCTCAGGTCTGCCATTGCAGAGCCTGTGTGCAGTCAGGTACTGCCATGTTGACAGGGCAAGTGCACCCACTTGCCAGTCCCTCATCCTTCCCCTTTCTTCATATAAGTCACCCCTATGGTGGGCCCAAGGGCAGGGTGCATTGTAAGTACAAGGTAGGACAATCCCTGATGTGTGTGGCATGTCCTAATAGTGAATTACAGCCATTTTCGTTTTTCACTATTGCAAGGATACCTGTCCTCCATAGGCAAGAATGGGCTGTTAGAGTTATTACATTTTATAATCTTAACTGTCTCAGAGAACATGGTAGAAACATTTTGTATGCCTGAACTCACAATGATAAAATACATCTTTAAGGTGCATATGTAGGTAATTTCCATTTTGCGCTTCTCAAATAGCAATTTTTAAGGAATCGCTATTTGAGAATTGCAAAATGGAATGTAGGTAAAAAATCACACATTTTTTGCAAATTGCTAAAATTCCTTAATTACGATTAGCAAATTGCGAATCACATTTAAGGAATGAGTGTCCCGTTCATTCCCATGGGCCAAGAGGCCCATAGGAATTAATGGGGATACATTCTCAAATTGCGATTTTCTATGTGAAAATCGCAATTTGAAAATCGCAATTCCAAGGGTGCCAGGGTGTCCAAAGGACACCTGTTGCATCCCTGGAATGTGCATGTAAGTACATGTGGTGCACATACATGCCCTAAGGGCATGTCTGTGCGCCACATGGCACTTTGAATTATTTTAAAAAATGCATTTTGACAGGAAATTGCAAAAGGCCATCTACTTGGAGTAGGTGGTATTTTGCGATTCCTTAAGCCAAAATCGCAATTTTCAAGGCACCCCTACATAGCATTTAAGGAATCGGAAAATTGCGATTCCTTAAATGCTTGAGCAAAATAAGGAATCACAATTTTAGCGATTCCTTATTTTGCTATGTGGCCCATACATACCAAAATGCCTTTTGCGATTTGCAAACGCCGGAATTTAGCGAATTCCAGCATTTGCAAATCGCAAACGGCTTCCTACATATGCCCCTTAGTGAAGTTGGTTTTAACATTCTGTGTTTGCAAATACCACTTTTGGAAAGTAGGTATTTGCTTGCCTAACCTTTCAAGCCTGCCTCTGCTAGGTTGTGTATTCCTTTGTCTGGTTTTGTGAGTGACAGGGCTGGGGGATTCCAAGAGACAGGATGAGTCAGCCCAGTGGTGAATAGAGAGATCTGCATCTAGATGGGAGTGAGGAGTTGCACCTGAACCTTGAATAGGGCTGTGCCTGCCTTCCACAATGCTGGCTCCACTGTAGCAGGGTTTCCGTTCTCCCACAGAACTGTGCATAGAGATCTAGAACCTCGGTGAATTAAGCTGACCCAAAACCCACCTTAGTATCCAAAATCCCCTTACCGAACTAGCTACAGTGTCTCATTGGTCATAACAAACTCCCAATGTCTTAGACAAACCAGAACATGAACTTAGGTTACCTCAGGTATCGTGGAACACATGAACACTCTTTCGCTCTATAATCATTTCAAACCAGAACGGGGAGTAAAAGAAGACACGTGAAAGTTTGAAATATTTATTTTTCAATGCAAGGTTCTTAAACGCAGTATCTTATATAATACCAGAATACATATTATAAAAATCAGAGTTATCAGCATAGTCACTAATCCATAGTAAGCGAACGGTGATAGCATATTATAATGCAAAAATCTATAGAAATCTGTATCACCTATATTTCGCGCACCCTATTTAGCATACTATATTATATCTAAGAAGGTCTCATTTGGGTTTAAGCAGGGCGGGCCCATATCTCTAAATGTCAGTAGGAGAAAATCACATCATCAGCTACCAGCTCTCTGCATGCGAGCACCATCAAGTGTGTTTGTGCATTCTCAGTAACTCTATCTTAAACCCGCTTAGAGCCCAATGTTGGCAGCAACTTTATTTGTGTTATGTCTAATGTGGTGCGAGGGTCAGGCCTCCCAGCAACCTTGTGTTAGGTTATTCTTAGAGGGTTCAGCTCTCAGTGTGCAGACAGTGTACCAAGTGAACCAAGCACAACTGATATCAGAGCAATAACATATTATTCTCAAATAAATCACATCTTTCGTCTAGGTTGAAAGCTACAATAACAATTATGTGTCGTGTGCAAACTGAAGCCGAAGGAAAATATGTTGTTTAAACATTTAATAAACTCATGCTACCTTAACACAGTATATAGAAAAAGCAGTAACTATATGACACCCCCCCAATGATCCGAGGACGGTCAAAAAAAACAAGCCAATAATATAAAAAAGGCATAACATGAAAGCAGAGTTCAACAATATTGAGCCAAGCTAAATGTATGTAGAAATTAATTATATAACAATATGTATGAATGCCTATAGTGGCCAAACAAAAATATAATGAAAGTCTTGAACATGAGGCCAAATATAAAATCATAGGCCTAGAACATATTAAGTTGAATGTCCATAAGAAAAAAGGCACCATTCAGAATTACTAAAAAGTCACGTGCCATTATAATGAAAGTCTCCAAAGCCACTCATGGGTGGATAGAATATGCAAAATAGGTAGCAACAGCTTCCAACATGAAATCACTGTCATCATCCGAAAACAGTTCAGCCATCCAATTAAGCAATGGGAAAGAACATACGTGCTCCTCCAGCACCGGACCCTCTAGCAACATCTGAGGACAACTTAGTGGGTTCTCAAGAATGCTATGTGCCAGAAACTCATGCGCCGCTGCGGGTATGTCCCACTGACCCATTAGTCCATGCATCGCTGCCAATGCCATAATCCTTTCGCCAGAAAAAAACAACTCGTGAGCAACTATGGGGCCCATCAGGTGATTAAAATCGACTTCAGGAGATAACGGCAAGCAGAAACACAAATCAATGGCCCAGTCAAAATCGCAGCTCAGGCAATGAAACACAGGCTGGACACATGTGAAATAGGAAAATCGAAACGATAATCCAAATGCCGTGCTTAAAGTCGCAAGCAGCAGGGTGCCATAGTAATCAAGCATCCGGTTGCGAAACAGTGTCAGAAGGGGCTGAGCGGCTTCTTGCGCAGGATGGGCATCCATGTTTTAGGAAGCAGAATAATATCAAAACGCCTGCAGCTAAAGCCAGCAAAACAGGGAATCTGCCAAACAAACTCGAAAATATTGAATGGAAGAAAGCGGGGATGACACCAAAAATCTTTTCAAATGTAGTCACGAGACCACTGCTAACCAATTTAAAAAAATGAGCTAAGCCAGACGTGGAGGAGGCATTAAAGATTTGATGAACTAATTCGAAAAAATGAAACAGCAAGTCAGTATTTAAAAGTGCCTGCACCTCTGTGCGTGTGTTAGCTATGTGAAGGACATAAGTTTCACGGGCCGAGCTCAGGGCCACTTCCTTTTGAGACAAAAGAGCCCTTATTCTGCTCATACCATTGAACTCCGCTTTCAAGGTTGGGATGCGAGGCCAGATGAAAACATCTGAATTCCCATGCGTGGGTGGATATAACACGTTCTTGCAACACACCACACGTTCTGATACAGTAACCCCATAGCGATACCGACCATTAACCCACAACACTCCTCGTTATTCAAAAGTAAATAACTACTGTTTGTCAATAAAGTAAATGTGGGAACTGTTGCTGGAACTGGCGTGCCTTTTAAAACACAGGCTAAATTAGGCCGGTCCTGATTACAAGAACCATGCAACTGGATGTGTCTGCATATAAGTGAACGGTCAGGCGACTGTGTGCATTCTTCACCATTTAGATTCACTTCCTTTCCATCTTTCAGACATTTGTAGGTGTATGGTAAAGACCATGCCTCATGGAGGAAAGCACTGCCTAGTGGTTCATATCGCCCTATTGCAATATACCGCATACAGTTAGTAAATTTGTACAAAGTAAATGGTAACGTAATAACTCCATGGATAAGCTATGTTGCAGCAGCTGCCTCAGCTACAGAAAAGGGCAAAGATTCTAACTTTTCAGTATGTAACATAGAAAATGACGCATCTCGCACGGAAAGCATTCGCTGCTTGTCAGTCAAATTAAATGGGGCAAATAGGGAGGACATGCTCATGTAACTCCAGGGCACACGGCCCGCCTTAAGAGTCTGTAGTGTCCATGCAAACTGCATCACAGAACGCAATTGATTTTGACCATGGTACAATACAGACACCTCATCATTCACAATGTCAACTACAGAAGAGACAATATTATTCAACGTGTAAATTCGGGAAGAAAGCATGTTAATACTGTTATCGACAACTGCAAGCACTTTTTCCAAATTTGCTTGGCCAATCGCCCTTAGGCGCTTAGCAGCCTCAATTTGTGAAAATTTCCAAATTTCATTGTAAACCGCATAAATCCACTGTTTAGACCTACCATTAGCTGGGCCTTTTATAAAATCATTTAAATCCACATTATCATTTAGCTGAGACAGATGTAGTTTAACTGCAGCTAATGTGGAATGTTGCAACCAATTCTGACACAGTTTCCCCACGGAGTAAGTAGTGACAGTATAATCAGTTTCAAAACGGGGATCAGGTCTGACTTGTATGAACCCTTCAGCCAAACCCAAAAAACGAAGTTGGCAAGAATCAGAACTTCTATGCCACATCAGCCAACCCTTCGGATCCAAACTGGATATATTAAAGGATGAATTGTGCAATAAAGTTTGCAACTCACGAATGGACAATTCAGTATAATTACCCCATCCTGAATATTCTTCCAATTCGGGGATGATTGGTGTATTTAATTTTTTAGAAGTCGCCAATCCAAAGCATGTTGTTTGGGAAATAGTAGAATTTAGAAACAACATGTGATTCGAGATGAGACATGCACGGGGCAAAGCCTCAGTGCCTTGTACCTGCCAATCTTTGGTACCCCAAACCGATTTAAGGTCAATTGTTCCTTTCCACAGCTCGTAGCCATCTTCAGCTAACTTGTCTAGAAAGGACTTCGAGTACAACAATTTTGTATCGGTAAGTCTAACTTTGGACATGGATTTTTGTGTCATTTTGAAATAAAATGACTCAGGATTTGATTGATTAAAGTCTGTAAAATAAGTGTATTTTTTCAGAAATGTACTGGAGCTGCCTCCCAATGGAGCTGGGCAATGTTCCCACTGTGTGTAATTTACAGCAACCCTCCTGGAATTCGTCTTATGCAGAAACTGATTACCATAATGTTGGAAGCATAACAAATCACCATAATTAACAGAATCTAAGTATAAATCCTCAGCATCAAAAGCAGCATAATATTTCAAATCAGAGAATAATGCTTCTACGGCCTGAATATCCCAATCATCAGAACGTATATTTTGTTTAATCACATCCCCCATGTTTACTCTAAGCACATTCGGAACATTAATCACTTCAGTGGGTCCATGTATTTGAAACCTAACCGCATCCCACACAATCCCATCAAGGACAGGCCAAGCAGTGATGTTAACCGTATTCAAGTTTCTTTTCAGTCTGTGTGCCGAATGTGAAGAGGAAAGAGGAGCCAATGTTCCATTAAGGTACCGAATTCCTGTTCTTTCTTTGACATAGTGGCCATCAACATACACAAAACCAATTGACATAAAAAGGTAAAATGAAAATAGAATCAACCAAATGTATGTCCAAGGGGGAATTAAAAAATGTTTTTTAAATAAAGTGTCATATTTTGCAATAGTTGAGGGTTTCTTTGAAAGTTCCGAAACAGAGTCAAAAGAGAATCTGGACTGGTCGGCCAAACGTGTCTGCAAATCTGGCATTGATAAATCAGCAGGATAGGTGTAGTTCAGCTCATCAATGTTAGTAACAGGAATAGTATTTAACCCCTTGTATGCTGATGACGAACCCCAGCCGTCATGCACTACGGTGCTCGTGTGCTGATGACGGCTGGGGTTCGTCATGGCCCGCCCCTGTTCTTTTGTTTACCGCACAGCGGCGGAAACGGGCCAGCAGCAAAGGGGTTAATAAAGGACTGGAAATAGCAGGCATCTCGAGGGACACCTCCGGTTCTGCACCAGAAGTAATAGCCAGCACGGAATGCCTCACCATGGAAAGAAAGGATACCGCCGGTGTCATGCTATGAAGAATCGGCCACCCTGTGTGTCTTGACATTGTCAATAGAGATAAATCTGTTTTCCTTACGACCTGGAAGTGGTGGTAATATGACTGTTCTTGTGCACTTTACTCCAAGAACTCGGACCGGTGCACGATATGAGGGACCAAACTCTTTCTTGTTATCGATCTTCTCTCGAACCAGTTCTCCAACTTGGGGTAGCCAGCCAACTACCGGGATCTGCAACGCATCATCCGATGTGGAGGGCAAATGTTCCTTTGCTAGACTGTCTCTGGTCTTTTGTAGATCCTGTAAAACATTGCAATGATCATCTACGTCAAAGGTCACGGCCTGGGCCTTGCAGTCTAGACCGTCGAGGTCAGGGACATACATCTTGATACCAAAGAGCATTTCGTATGGGGTCCGCCCACCCAGAGACCTTCTAGGGAGGTTATTAAGCGCACGCTGCACGCCATTGAGGTGGGCTAACCAGTTTCTGCCAGTGCCTATAACTCGAGCTGTCAAAGATTGCTTTAAGTCACGGTTCATTCGTTCCACTACACTGTTACCCTCAGGTCTGTACGGAGACGAAAACTTGACTTGGACCCCCAACGAAACCATAGCATCCTTATACGCCTTAGAGGCGAAAGCCGGACCCTGATCCGAATGGAAGGTGCCACAGGCAAAAATCCCTACAAAGACTCGCAAATCCTTAATGACAGTCCGTGAATCAGCACTCCGATGGGGCCATACCCACACAAAGCGTGTGCATGAATCACCTGCTACTAAGATGTACTTATATGCAGTATCAGAAGAAAAAGTACCGCAGTGATCTAAATAAACGCACCCCAGTGGTTTATTAGAAATGTACAACTGTGTCTGAGGCGGACGCGCAGCAGTTGAAGGCTTAATCTGCTGGCAAATGTCACATTGAAGGACATAATCGCGCGTCTGTTTGTACAGTCCCCGCCACCAGAACCTCTGTTGTAGCTGAGTTACAGTGGCTGAGATGCCCGCATGCGCAGACGCCACACCTTCATGAGCCGCTGAAATCAAAGAAGCTCTGCAATTCGAGTTGGGAATTAAACGTTCGCCAACATCAGGAATTTTCACATAAGGAACCTTATCGGGACTTAAGTGGTATGTGTACTTCGAAGGGAACCCCGCAGGATATTTACCTCCCTTCTCAGTGGCAGCAACAGCTGCCAAGATGTCATCATCTATCTTACTTTTGGACCTCGTGACTGCTGCAACTAAGTCTTTTGATACTGCTGACTTCGCCGCTTCATCACAAAGCAAATTACCGACAGCGTGGACTCCCACGCGCTGATGGCCAAGAGTATGAATCACAAACACGAGTGGCAACTTTTCTTTAAGTTCCGCCACTCGGACCCAGATCATTTTATGTTTTATTGTGCTACCTTTGGAATCACGAAATTCATTCTGAATCCAAAAGAACAAGTTCTCATTGTAAGACTGGACACAGTAGTAAGAGTCACTTACGATCAAAGTCGTCACACTAGGATCTGCGTACTCCAATGCAAGATTCAGAGCACGAAGCTCTGCTAATTGTGCGGTGCAGTCCCCGAGCGTCTGCGTGTGCATGACACTGGACTTGAACTCATCGTTCACCATGGCACCGACCACAATGGCACATGTGGAAACGTAGGCATGTTTAGAGCCATGCGCAACCTGCGCCGAACCATCAGTGTAAATGATGCAATGGAAATCCTCCAACGGCCGCATTGCTAAAGGAGCAGGATGAACAAATTCATACTGTAAGTACTCCTGCGACCGCAAAGTGGCGTCAAAAATAAACGTGACATCCTGGGATGTCAAGGAAGCAGCCCATTGAATCCACCGAGCGTGCAAAGCTTTGGAATTTGGTACACTGGCTTTCGTAACTGCCTCCAAGGCAGGACACGGGGTAACAACCAACATGTGTTTTCCCTGTGACAGGGCACGTTCCTTGAGAATTGCCATCTGCACAGCCGTCAAAACTTTCTCCACAGTGGAAAAGCGCATTTCAGCCGAAGTGTACAAGTGTGACTTGTAAGCCATAGGTACTGTATCTCCTTCATTAAAAGTTAGGTACATGAAACCTACAGTCCCAGGGACAATTCTTATCACCAGGTTGGTCTGGTTATCACAAGTCTATAAGTATTCAGAAGCGAGCAAATCAGCTTGCAAAGACTGCAGAATAGCTGAATGCTCAGGCAGCCAGCATGATTTGGAAAAAGATGGTTGTATCAAAGCATACAAAGGCTTGATACACTGGGCATATTCCGGAATGTATGTTCTCCCGAAATTCAAAAAGCCCAGTAAAGATTGTAATTTTTTCAGTGTTGTTGGAGCGCGCAACTGTGCGCATTTCTCCAGGAAGTGAGGAGCCAATCCTTTTCCTTCATTGTTCAGTTCATAGCCTAGAAACAACACCGTGTACTCTGCAATGTGCGACTTCGCAAAGATAAAATTTGTAACCCATATCTGCAAAGTTACAAATTATACTGTTCACTCGACACAGATGCTCCCAAAGTTCGTCGTCTGTGAGATAGATATCATCCACATAGGAACAAGCATCTGGGTCGACCCTCTCCAACAGAGAGACAATGCGGGCGGAAAATACTCCAGGACTATTCTTATAGCCCATTGGGAGACGCCGAAACATTTTTTGGACACCGCCGCATGTGAAAGAAGTCCATTGGGAACTTAGACTGTCCAATGAATGGGCATGAAAACCATTGGAAATGTCTAGCGTGGTTTTAAACCGCTTATGCACAAGACTATTTACAAGGGCAGAGCCGTGAGTATTTTGTACTGCACAGTTACGGTAATGTGAGTTTAAATGCCGGTAATCCGAAACCAAACGGTAAGAGCCGTCCGGCTTGTTTACAGTAAAAAGGGGGTTATTCATCGGTGACACACATGTTTCAACTACACCTTGATATTCCAATTGTCCAAGGATCGCCACGACCAAAGCTTTGGCTTCACGTCGTATGGGATATTGAGGTTGAGGCTGCGGCTGAGACCGTAAAGGAATCTCGTGGCTTGGGGACAATTTATCCCACCCACACAGATTGCGGTACACAGCCGGTGCAAGCTCCAGAGCCCATTCTTCAGCAAAGTGCAGCGCTTCCACTCTCGAAACAGTGTTCGCGAAACTGGGGAGGATTACCTCCTCCCCTCATGGAGCTGCGAGCACAAAAGATGGGGGCCAGTCAGCTTCCGAAAGCAAAATGTCATACGTGGATGAAAGATTTTCCCAAAATACCCCTTTTATGGTACGCTGTATGTCACCTTCAATCAACAGGACAATTTCAAAAAGTCTATCAGGGGGAGCAACTCTTGTATCAGCTGTTTCAATCACAACATAAGTGTCAGTCGCTGTCACCTTCAGTAGTGGACGGAGGGCCTCTCTCACTAAAGTAATCTCCGCTGCGCTGTCCAGCAAGGTCAGAGCCCAAGTCAGATTCCGAAGCCACGTTCTCACAATCTGGGGCATATTGATGCGCCGTTAAGGCAGCGACTTTCTTCTTGGCAAACTGCTGTCTCTGAGGCGTAAAGCCCTCCTGCTTGTCTGCACCGTTGCGCGGGCGGGGCTGACCACGTCCTTGCTGGCCACCCCGGCCCCTGCCGCCCCCTCCACCACCGGTTGACGGAGCCGATGAGTCCTGAAAGGAACGAGGAGAGCGTTGGTCAGAAGCCTGAAAACGTTCAGGTGATTTAATCATGGCGCGGTCGTGCAAATCATAAACTCGTTCCAACTGCGCAGGCAACGGAGACGCAGGACGCGAAACCTGTGTTTGTTGTTGTTGCTGTTGCTTACCCTGATTCTGTTTTTTAGGCCAATTTTGTTTCTTGGACTTGGGTTGAACGTCAGTTTCCGAAGCTTGTCCCTGGGGCTGCTTCTTCTCCGTAGTAGAAAAAGGCTTATTACCCATACTATTGCGACCTATGGTTTTATAAGCCGCCACAATTATCCTTGCTAACTGTCGGGTTTCTCGGCATTGGTAACCAGCGCCAAAGCGTTAGCCACCTGAAAGTTCACAGTATCTCCCTTGGCATTTGCAAGGATCAGATCCCAAACCACATCAAAGGAGCCACATAGGCGCATACCCAACTCAACAGCCGATTCCGGCCCGTGATCATCTTGAACACGTTTAAGGACCGTAGACAGATTGAACACAGACGGGGAGCCAAAGCACCTCGAATAGACAGCCGAAAAAGTCTTACCCCAGGTCTCACAGTCAACAAGTTCAGGGGCCAAATCTTTCAGCAAACTAAGCGTGAGAATCCGGTGTTTTTCACCAGGAGTCGTATTAGGAAACACCGCCTCCAGCTGGTCAAATTTCTCGGCAAGCCAGAAAGGAAAATCATCCTTATCCAGGAGCTTCTTGCCCATACTGGAATTCACCATGACAGGACTGATTTTCAAACCAGCCTGCCCTGCCGGAAGGGCTGCCCCTCTAGGGGCTGCCCCATGAACATTACGACTTGTGTAATGCACAAGGGCTCTAATCACGGCAATGGCGACTACATGAAGTCGCCTAAGTTCACCTAAGTTACAAGTGGTGTGATTAGGGTGAGGAGTAAATCCAGCCAAAGTGGGCCAATTTGTGCCCGGAATGGACAAAGGACCTAATCTCGGAGCGGTTAAAGAGTGGGGTAGGGTGCCACCAAACCAAACTCTATGCTGCCAAACATCAATAGGTACTTCCTGTGCTCTGTACGGAGCATATTCAGCAGGTACTGGTGATGCAGTGTACGAGTGGAACACACCAGAATTTGCGTCCACTGACGGAAATGTCACCCACGAATAAAACAGTTTGTACGGGTAAGCATGTTCTGCACTCACCACCAGAACCACAGCCAAGCCTTCAGCAGGTACATCATAAGTCCGCAAATGATCACGTACCGCAATGCGACTATGCAGCGGGATGTCCACGGCTTGTGCCATGACTGCACAGGAACGTGAAAAAACAAAGATTACTTTGTAGCACAACTGGGTAGTAATTCAAGGAAACCGTTTTAGATAGATTCAAGCTTGAAAAGACCTATTTCAAAAATAGGTAGGTTTTTCCGACACCGCCGTTTTCCGTAAACGGGAATGAAGGGGTTAAGGTTTGAATGATATACTACTCGAGTGTCATGATATAAGGCCAACAACGTTGGGCGCCATGTAGCAGGGTTTCCGTTCTCCCACAGAACTGTGCATAGAGATCTAGAACCTCAGTGAATTAGGGTGACCCAAAACCCACCTTAGTATCCAAAATCCCCTTACCGAACTAGCTACAGTGTCTCATTGGTCATAACAAACTCCCAATGACTTAGACAAACCAGAACATGAACTTAGGTTACCTCAGGTATCGTGGAACACATGAACATCCTTTCGCTCTATAATCATTTCAAACCAGAACGGGGAGTAAAAGAAGACACGTGCAAGTTTGAAATATTTATTTTTCAATGCAAGGTTCTTAAACGCAGTATCTTATATAATACCAGAATACATATTATAAAAATCAGAGTTATCAGCATAGTCACTAATCCATAGTAAGCGAACGGTGATAGCATATTATAATGCAAAAATCAATAGAAATCTGTATCACCTATATTTCGCGCACCCTATTTAGCATACTATATTATATCTAAGAAGGTCTCATTTGGGTTTTAGCAGGGCGGGCCCATACCTCTAAATGTCAGTAGGAGAAGATCACATCATCAGCTACCAGCTCTCTGCATGCGAAGCGGCATCAAGTGTGTTTGTGCATTCTCAGTAACTCTATCTTAAACCCGCTTAGAGCCCAATGTTGGCAGCAACTTTATTTGTGTTATGTCTAATGTGGTGCGAGGATCAGGCCTCCCAGCAACCTTGTGTTAGGTTATTCTTAGAGGGTTCAGCTCTCAGTGTGCAGACAGTGTACCAAGTGTACCAAGCACAACTGATATCAGAGCAATAACATATTATTCTCAAATAAATCACATCTTTCATCTAGGTTGAAAGCTACAATAACAATTATGTGTCATGTGCAAACTGAAGCCGAAGGAAAATATGTTGTTTAAACATTTAATAAACTCATGCTAACTTAACACAGTATATAGAAAAAGTAGTATCTATATGACACCACCTCCTTGGGAGCGACTGATGTCTCTACCCTGCACACTGAAAGAAGAGAAGGAGTCCTGTAAACAAAGTGCTGCAGGACTGTACTTGTCTTCCACATTGCTGGCTCCACCTCTTATGGGGCATCTGATGTTTCTGCCCTGCACTGTGAAAGGAAAGGAGAAGTCTGGTAAACAGAGTGCTTCAAAACTCATTTGGATTGGGCAAATGCCCCTTCTTCCCTCAGAGAACAAAGGGTTATGGGGTATAAATATTGGGTCCCTGATCCCAAGAAAATATATCCCTTTGGACTACAAGAAGAAACCTTTACTGAGGAGAGGAACCTGAAGAAACTGAGGAAAGACTATTCCCAAGGTGAAGTACTGCTTGGGGGATTGGCCTGCAGTGGTTTGCCTTACAGCCAAATGAAGGATACAGGAACTTTGTGTACTTTGCTCTAAACTTGTGAAGGATCTCAGAGGGCTTGGAAAAGAGCTTGCCTCCTGCTGAAGTCTCAGGGACAACAGACTTCAACCCCCAGCTCCCCAGAGTTACTTTGGAAGTGCCTGCTGCTGTTTTGGGCCTTCTGAGGAAATGCGTGTCGCAAGGAGCTGGAAGCGCGACTCATCGAGAAGAAGCATGTCGCCGTTGCTTTGCCTGCCGTGGCAACTCCGAAGGAGGGTGTCACCCCTTGAACTGTCACATTGCACCGCATCAAGAGAAGCTTGCCGCAACGAAGAGGAAGCGTGTCGCCAGCACTGCTGCTGCTGTCGAAACTCCGAAGGAGGGTGTTGCCGCTGTCACTGTTGCATTGCACCGCATCAAGAGAAGAGTCTCGCAATGAGGTTGGAGCGTGTCACCGTCGCTGTGCCTGCCGTCGCAACTCCGAAGGAGGGTGTCGCCGCTGGAACTGTCCAACTGCACCGCATCGAAGAAAGGCACCTCGCATCCCCAAGAAGCGCGCCGCCGTTGAAGTTGCTGCCATCGCATCATGGATGTCTCTGCTGTAGTTGTCGCATTGCGCTGAAGCTTCACGCATCAAGGGAGAAGAGTGTCGCAGTTGGAGCTGCTGCTGTCGCATCGCGGAACAAGGGTGTCGCCGTTGTAGTCCATGCATCGAATCGAGAACTCCTTGCATCCCTGGAGAAGCGTGCCACATCTGGAAGATCTTCACGTCTTTATTTCTTTGTACTTGAACTTTGCCGCATTTTCCTTGCTGCAACATTGCTTGTCGTGGAAGTGTAATGCAACCTAAGGTACAATGACGCAAAGTGTCGCATCTTAAGAACTGAATTTAACTAAGCTAAATCTACCCTCTTAAAGTAACAGTATTGTGTATTTTTGTCGTTCATGGTCTTGTGGTAAATCTAATAAAGTACTTATTTTTGATATAAAAACCTTGTGTGGTGTCCATCTGTAGTGTTGTCACTGGGTTACTGTATGTGGTCACAAATGATTTACACACAGCCTCTGCGATAAGCCTGTCTGCTCGTGCCAAGCTACCAAGGGGTTGAGCAGGGGTTATTTTAGGAGGGTAATCCCCTTAATCTGACTAGAGGTAAGGGTCCCTATTTGTCACAAGTACCTACCTGTGCCAACGAGAGACCCCCAAATATAACAGGGCTCATCCAGTCACAACTAAGCTCCCGTTGTGTTCTGCTGTCTAGGAGGAATACACAAAGCCCAAGTGCCAACTACACCCAGGTATGTGACCAGAGACAAGTTGGAGCTATCAAATACTTAAGGCAAGAAAACTTTCTAAAAGTGGCATTTTCAGAATTGTAATTTAAAATCTGTCTTCTCCCTAAGTTAGGATTTTAAATTAGGATTTCAGATACACCAAACGTGAACCAATTATCTCAGCCTATTTGGAAATTACACTTATAAAATGTAATAAGGCAACTATAATTTGAAGAAAAGGAAGTGATAAGCCTTGCAGTAATGAACAATTAAGTTTTTCAATACTGCAAGGCTTATTGCTTCCTTATTATAAAATTAGCAACCCCTAGTCTAGACCCTAGACAAACTAGAGGGTAGGGTGCAATGTATGCCAAACGTTTTTAATTTGTATTAAAAAGCAAGGCTTAGGCCTGGCAAAAGGTTTATTATGCCAGTTCGACAAAGCATTTTAAACTGCACACACAGGCTCTACAATGGCAGGCCTGAGACATGTTAAAAGGGGCTACTTATGTGGGCGGGACAATGAGTGATGCAGACCCAAGGTAGCATTTAATTTACAGGCCCTGGGCACATTCAGTGTCATTTTACTAGGAACTTTCAAGTAAATTAAATATGCCAATTGGGTTAAAGCCAATGTTACCATGTTTTAAAGAGAGAGAAGAGAGAGCACAAGCACTTTAGCATTGGTTAGCAGTTGGAAAGTGCACAGAGTCTTGAGGCCAAGAAAGACAAGTTCAGCAAAAGTAGTAGGAGGAAGGAAAAAGATTTGAGGATTACCCTGCAGAAAGAGCCATTTCCAACAATAAAACTTTGATTAAAGCCTTGTAGCTATAACACAGAGCTGACAGGCCTAACGTAACTTAAGGAAAAGTGAGTAAAGCATTTAGGAGTACAAAACAAATTAAAAAGTGAAATCACAACTCAATAAAAAAATAACAATTGCTATCAACAGAGAATGTTTTAATGAGGAAAAAGGCACCAAAATAACTAAAATTCAATAAGGGGAAATGGAAATGTAATGTTTTAGATACAAAAGCACCAAGTTCAATTAAAGCACACATCATCATAACTCATGGTTCTAGGTTGACTGGGACCTAGATGCCATTTCATTTTAGGCTGACTGCAAAAGTGGGGATGTTGGATACACCAAGCAGGTCATCCTGGTGTAAACACCATGGGCTGGATTCACAAAGATAAAGTGACACAAAAGTCTATCTTTACGACTTTCGGCTTTCACAAAGGGCATTTACAAGTAGTAAAGTTAGACTTTCGTCTCGCTTTACCTTTGTGAATCGAACCCCATATCTTTAATTGCTCCCAATTACAGTTAGCACTTATTAAATTAAAGGTGGGTGAAACTTGCAGTGTTTTTACTAAGCAGAATTCAGCGGAGCTACATAAAAAATCTACATCAGTACAGGGTCAAACAACCACTACAAAGCAACAAATAATGTTAGTGGGGGCAGGCCCTATAATATTGACAGCCACCCCACAGCTAAATTGTAGTAAGGCACAAGCTGCCCAATTATAAATATTTATATCACCATGAGTCTTCGAACCGGTGCCGCTGACAAAACTTAAACGACAAAATTAAAAGGAACAAAACTAATTTATTTAGTGACAGATGTGAAAACAGCAAGCTTTTTGCCACACTTATCAACTGGTTGGTTGAGTATGGCCAACAACATTACATCGCTGTATTTCAAGGTTATTTTAATGATCAACAGTTTAACTAGGCAGTGTGAACCCACGTGGAAAGTGCACAACAGGGTAATAAACAGCAGACTGAAGTTCAATTTTAGCTGCATTTGTATCATGTTTATTGCCCCTGACGAGTTATTGTCCCTCAAGTGGCAGTGGTGTTGCTTTAGCATTACACTCCACCACGGTCACACACTTCTGTCTGTCTTGAACATACATCTCCCACTATGTGTCACTCAAGTTAAGATCATCTTTTTGCATATGAATACACCCCTCCTCATCCCGCTCAGAACAAACTCTCCCCAATTGACATGCATTGACAGAGATATTACCCATTCCCACCCTTAACAGGTCAGCCATTGACAAAGGCGCGGATATAGTTTACAGCGTCCTCTTTGCAAAATGCAACTCAACTCTTGAAGTTTAGTACACATTTCCAAAAGTTGTAAACGTACCAAAATAATATTTCTGTCACAGCCTCATATTTAAATACGGATTTTAAGACCCAGCAGCAACACAGCACTGAGAGTGCTAGAACATGTGGGGGCAGATTTACAAGCCCCTTGCGCCTCTTTTACGCCACCGTTGCATCACTTTTGTGACGCAGCAGCGGCACAAAAGATGCGCCATGGTGCGGGATATTTACAACGTGACGCATCCGGGAGATGCGTCACGTTGTAAAGACCTGTATCATAAGGAGGCGTTCTGGCGCGGGGGGGGGCCTTCCTGCGCAGAAACACCTCTTAAAAGTGGCTGAGTGAAATGTACAAGATTTCACTCAGTCACTTTTGGGCCAATGCTGCGTCAAAAGCCTGCGCCTGCTTGAAGCGGGGTTAAGGTTGGACAGATAGGGCCCCCCAGAGCATTGCTGGAGCAGCGTCGCGCTTGCGACGCAACTTCAGCAATGCGCCGCCTTTACGGCACAGATGCATCACGCATCTGTGCCGTTTTTGCCCCATGGTGCGCCGCATTGGCGCACCATGGGTGGCGGAGCTGCGATGCACAATAACTGGCGCATCCCTGGGGATGCGCCAGTTATTCTAAATCTGCCCCGTGGTGATTGTTCCAAGGGCGTAAATTACAAAAAACAATTTGATGGACAGAATGTAGATCAATGTCTTACATTCACCCCAGTACAATGATCTGGGCCTAAATCCATCGTTTTTTGCACTCCACACCACCCTGGGTTAGATAATGGCTTTATGCAAATCAGCTCTGACCCTGTGCCCCATGGGAAAAGTCCAGTCCGAACTACACAGCCATATCTTTCCCAGACCGGAATCAAGCATCCGAGGACCGGACCGGTTTCGAGGTAACACCTGTCATCAGCCCGGCTAGCTTGACTCCAGTGGTGTGGAGGCTCTGGGACCCACGTCTGAGCTACCCCAGTACACTCAGGGAGAAAATTACAAAAAACAATTTGATGGACAGAATGTAGATCAATGTCTTACATTCACCCCAGTACAATGATCTGGGCCTAAACCCATCGTTTTTTGCAATCCACACCACCCTGGGTTAGATAATGGCTTTATGCAAATCAGCTCTGACCCTGTGCCCCATGGGAACAGTCCAGTCCGAACTACACAGCCATATCTTTCCCAGACCGGAATCAAGCATCCGAGGACCGGACCGGTTTCGAGGTAACACCTCTCATCAGCCCGGCTAGCTTGACTCCAGTGGTGAGGAGGCTCTGGGACCCACATCTGAGCTACCCCAGTACACTCAGGGAGAAAATTACAAAAAACAATTTGATGGACAGAATGTAGATCAATGTCTTACATTCACCCCAGTACAATGATCTGGGCCTAAATCCATCGTTTTTTGCACTCCACACCACCCTGGGCTAGATAATGGCTTTATGCAAATCAGCTCTGACCCTGTGCCCCATGGGAACAGTCCAGTCCGAACTACACAGCCATATCTTTCCCAGACCGGAATCAAGCATCCGTGGACCGGACCGGTTTCGAGGTAACACCTCTCATCAGCCCGGCTAGCTTGACTCCAGTGGTGTGGAGGCTCTGGGACCCACGTCTGAGCTACCCCAGTACACTCAGGGAGAAAATTACAAAATACAATTTGATGGACAGAATGTAGATCAATGTCTTACATTCACCCCAGTACAATGATCTGGGCCTAAATCCATCGTTTTTTGCACTCCACACCACCCTGGGTTAGATAATGGCTTCATGCAAATCAGCTCTGACCCTGTGCCCCATGGGAACAGTCCAGTCCGAACTACACAGCCATATCTTTCCCAGACCGGAATCAAGCATCCTAGGAACGGACCGGTTTCGAGGTAACACCTCTCATCAGTCCGGCTAGCTTGACTCCAGTGGTGTGGAGGCTCTGGGACCCACGTCTTAGCTATCCCAGTACACTCAGGAAGAAAATTACAAAAAACAATTTGATGGACAGAATGTAGATCAATGTCTTACATTCACCCCAGTACAATGATCTGGGCCTAAATCCATCGTTTTTTGCACTCCACACCACCCTGGGTTAGATAATGGCTTTATGCAAATCAGCTCTGACCCTGTGCCCCATGGGAACAGTCCAGTCCAAACTACACAGCCATATCTTTCCCAGACCGGAATCAAGCATCCGAGGACCGGACCGGTTTCGAGGTAACACCTCTCATCAGCCCGGCTAGCTTGACTCCAGTGGTGTGGAGGCTCTGGGACCCACGTCTGAGCTACCCCAGTACACTCAGGGAGAAAATTACAAAAAACAATTTGATGGACAGAATGTAGATCAATGTCTTACATTCACCCCAGTACAATGATCTGGGCCTAAATCCACTGTTCCCATGGGGCACAGGGTCAGAGCTGATTTGCATATCGCCATTGTCTAACCCAGGGTGGTGTGGAGTGCAAAAAAACGATGGATTTGGGCCCAGATCTTTGGACTGGGATGAGTGTGTGACATTGATCCACATTCGGTCCATCACCTGTTGTGTTTGCATATTCCGCCCTAAGTGCGCTGGGGATGCCCAGACGTGGGTCCCAGGCACTCCACACCACTGGAGTCAAGCTAGCCGGGCTGATGAGAGGTGTTACCTCGAAACCGGTCCGGTCCTCGGATGCTTGATTCCGTTCTGGGAAGGACATGGCTTTTGTAGTTCGGACTGGACTGTTCCCATGGGGCACAGGGTCAGAGCTGATTTGCATATTGCCATTGTCTAACCCAGGGTGGTGTGGAGTGCAAAAAAACGATGGATTTGGGCCCAGATCTTTGGACTGGGATGAGTGTGTGACATTGATCCACATTCGGTCCATCACCTGTTGTGTTTGCATGTTCCAAGGGCGTAGGCAAGCACTCTGAATGGGACCGGATTCCTCCTAGAGCCATTTTCTAAGTCCAAAAGGAGAACTACATGGTTATGGTCATTGACAAAAGGCCTGTGCAGTGCATAAGGTCTCCACTGACACTTGTCCGAATACAACTCATACGTAGTGAAAGAGGAGACCAGCCCACAGTGACCTCCTGATTTTACCCCCAGAGGGCAGTCAAGCACATCCCAGCCAAGCACAACCCTACCTGCATCCAAGACTCCTCTGTGCTGTCTCTTATTCCACCCCTTTTGTCCAACACTTTCCTGGCTGGCCACCTATTTAGTGGTGGCGGGTCCTCTGGTCTGTGTGCTGCCTGCAGCCATGCACCATCTGAACAACATCCCCTGCTCCCCGGCCCACCTGGCTCTCTGTTTTCTGCCCCTGGAGCAGTGGCACCGCCTTGTCAGCGAAGTGCACTGCCTCCAAGCTCCTCTCTGCCAATGCATTTTCTCTTTTCCTCTCCAACATGGCGGATACAAGACTGTTCCAAAAGCTAATTTCCCGTTTTAAAATTAGTGCAGATTAAGTCTGCCTGTAGAGCGGCAGAATTTATTACTAATTCTGCATTCCATGAGTAACGCAAAACTACTAAATTCCTCCAATTTCGTTGGTAGAATAAAAAATTCCGTCCACTCCTAATTAAATGCAAAAACATAACTCAGTGTTAGACAATGGAAGAGATAGGCCTAACAACAGTGAAAGATGGCTTTACGAGTTTTTCTCTTGTAAAACATAAAACTTAAAACAACACGTCATGGTTCTTGAATACAAAACCCTATAAATCTTTAGGGCCTACGGTAAGCGTGACTTACAAGAATTAAAAAGGAAGGTTTAGGGCAACATTTTAGTTTTGCAAGGTCAAATGGCATTTTAAAACTACAGTGATGATGGTCATTAATGATGCTCCATCCCTAAGGGGTGCCATTTAAAGCACTGCATCTATGTGATGTGTTCAAGGGTTATTAAGCGCATGAAACTGAGGTTCCAGTCTAAACACCACACTGCATGCTAATTTAGGGAGGGTCATTCAGATGTGGAAAATACAGAATCTAATCTGTTGCTATTGCAAAACCAGATTGGCACGGCGGGGGACGTTTATTGGCTTGCACGAATGATCAAGAACAGTGTAGAATTGTCATAAGACTACCACACAGAGTAAGAGAGAAGACATATCTAAGCATCGGACCTCAGCCACTGATAAACATCTTCCTTTTATGGGTGGGTCGAGCAGTCAAACAAATGACCACTTGTAATCACAAGGTGAAAGTTGTATACCGTGACGCATACACAGAAGGAAAGAGAATTGCACAGAGAAGCAATACGCAAAAACAGGCCTGGTTAAGCTCACCAGATGGCTTGTGAAATTCTCACAGTAATAGTAATTGCCCTTTGAATAATGGGTCAGTTTAAAAGACATCTATAATACGCAGTGGAGTGGTACCTGAGGGCCAATGATTTAGTGGAAAGCAAAGTGACACCGTGACAGCGTTTGAAAAATGAATAGCCTTGTACCTCACGCACAAGTCATTGACCAGCTCAGAAAATATCTCGTTCTTTCGACCACGTCGAGGAACTTTACCATGTCCGTTGGTCAGCTTTGGATAAAGATAATGTTTACCATGCCTAAATAAACATTTTAGCGTACGTTTATTCGTAAACCATCAGTAGAATCTGACATTTATCTTTGCAATTTTCCTTGTGCGTAGTTAGTTGTGAAATGTATGTCTCTTTCTGCATGCGTATGTGAACATGCACATACATTAATAAGTATACCTCCTTCTAAGAAGTTGCTTTTGATTTTTTTTGTCAGTCCCATTCATTTACACAAAACAACGTTGCATTTCTAAACCACTATGGGCCATATGTATCAAGCCTTTTTTGATTCGCAAAGGCCGAAATTCGACGTAATTTCGTCCTTTGCGAATCGCAAAAGGCCTTTTTGCATGTTTTGGTATGTATGAAATATTCGCAAAATAAGGAATAGCAAAGATTTGCGATTCCTTATTTTGCCATAGCATTTAAGGAATCGCAACTTGCGATTCCTTAAATGCTATGTATGTAGCATTTTTGGGCTGTGAATCATGGTTAAGAATTCGCTAATTACCACCAACTTGTAGTTGATGGTAACTTGTGAATTCTTCTAAAAATGCACAATTTGGCATTTTTGAAGGTGACATGTGATGCACACACATGCCCATAGGGCATGTATGTGCGCCATATGCACACTCATGTACATTTCAGGGGTACAGCAGGGTGTCTTTGAGACACCCCTGCACCCTTGAAATAATTTTAAAATTGCGATTAGCAAATTGCGAATTCGCAATTTGAGAATTATTTTGCAATCATTCCTATGAGCCTCCTGGCCCATAGGAATGTATTGGAAATTATTCCTGAATTGCAAATTCGCAAAATGCGAATTCGCAAATAAGGAAGATTAAGGAATCGCTAAAAAAAAGCGAATTTGTTCATACATACCATTTTGCGATTCCTTAAAAATCGCTATTTAGGAATCGCAAAAGGGTTTGTTGATACATATGGCCCTATATGTCTAAAATGTGCAATTGAGTTTTCTCTGTCCCTCAATCATATCACTTCAGTGGAAATGTATGAAAGCATAAATGAGATGTGCAAATACAATTATATTGCTAGAAGCATTCATAATATCAAGAATATCACGCCTAAATCTAAACGTTGAGCACATTAAAAAGGACTGTAAACATTATTTACAATAACATGCAAGAACTTAATGAACCAAAATAGAAGGCAGAGCCCCATGGGATGTGATTTGAAGATTTGGCATGGGTTTTAATTATGGTCTGAAATCATAGAGGATTCAGTACCACCCAATTCCATTTATGTGTTCATAAAAGAAATTCATGAAATCTGGAATGGTGGACTTTTATTATGGTAAATCTAATTTACAAATATGGAAAGTCCAACACAATGGTCCACAACAGGTCATTCAAAGTAAACATACTTCCCGAGTGGCGATAAAAATATGGTATCAAATATGTATATCTGCATTTTTTAGTCATGTATTTTTCCCTCTAAGGAAATTCAATACTAGCCTATTTTTTAATTGAAGTGTTCCTGAATGTTTTTGATGGCATTAGACTTACAGGAGGACTCTGCATTTTTTTTTTGCGAATCCAAATGTAGGAGCTGTCCTACTGAATTTAGTTCACCAATTTAGAAACAATGACCAAGACCGGGCGCACTAGGACAGCCGACAGCAAAGCTAGGAGATGGAAGGTTGGAATTAACTAGGGGTGGGCGTCAATCACCTGATTCCGTGCAGCCTAATGGCGTGGAATTTCCTGAGACTTCTGCTAGATTGAACGGAATAATACGAGAAGAGTAATTCTGGAAAGTAAAACTTGGAGGGCCACTTATTCCCTTGTTTTTTGTTCTCCAGATCTCTACAAGACTTAAATCTTCCATCAAGACTCTGATAAAAGATCCCATTTTAGTAGGTACTGCTCCCACCCCTTTAGATTTATCAAGAATAGGATTCAAAAGGATATTTAAAACCCCTCCTAATATAACAGGAACGTTAGATTGTGACAGGTGATTATAAATGGAATTTAAAGGGACTTCATCATCTATGTTTGGCCCATAGTACCCCACTAAAACATACAATTTATTCTGGATATTAACGTCAGCAATAATCCATCACCCCTTAACATTCACCTTAAAGGACCCTAGGGTCGCCTTTGCTGATTTTTTAATAATAAGAGCTACTCCTTTCGTGGAACATGTTTGGGTTGTATGAAGAGAACTTTCAATCCATTTCTGCTTGGCTCGAGTGGCCTCCCATTCATCAAGGGTTCAGTGTGTTTCTTGTAAAAGGATTATATAATTGGATTGACTCAAATATAGGAGGATCCTCCTTCGTCTTCCCGCTACTCTAAGGCCATTGACATTCCATGTTAAGATTTTTACTGGGGTGTAAACAGGCATTTAACTTTTATCAGTTCTGATGTCTTAACACCACTTTGGATGGCTTGGTCATGGCCTGACCTAAAACAAAACTAAATTCCTCCTCTTGTGACCACCTCCCTTCCAAGGGAACCCTCCCTAAAGATAACCTGGGTAAGATGAAAAGGTTAACCATTGGAGCTCACATCGCCCTTCGGATTGAAACAATTACACCAAAAAAGAATTTAACCCAGAGCCTTTTTTTGGTCAATAAAATCCCTACCTCTATAGGATCCCTAAAGTTAAGATTCTTATTCTTCCACATGACTTAAAGTAGGGCCGGAAATCTCAGTTGGATTGTTGCACCTAAAGATCTTAAAATCAGTATGAATTTCCCCAGCTCCCACTACCTGTCCTGTGTAATTCTAGAGAGATCCGATCTAATTCAGAAGAACCACTCCCCTTTGGTGAAACTACCCTCTTTTAGAGCCTCAGACAGCACTCGCTCTTGTAATGTGTATATTTTAAAATTGATAAAAATTCTCCTGAGGGATTTCCTGTTCAGATTTTTAAGAAGGGGTCTCTATGAATTCCCTGAATATCGGCCTGTAGATCTTTAGAGTCAATAGAGAGGATAAACTCCTTTAGTAAGTTTATGAAAAAACTTTTAATGTTATCTAACTCCAGACCTTCCGGGATGTTGAGAACCTTGATTTTATTTCACCTAGCATTGTTTTCTAGGGACTCTATTTTATCCAGCATGGCTATCTCACCCCGTTTTAGTGTTTATATCTCGGTCCGGTTGATCTCCATTTATTTATTGAGGGCCTTTACTGAGGCTTCCATCACATAGACTCTCTCTGTAATTGCCAACATTTTGGCCTCTAGTGTCTTTCAAGAGTCTTGAATTTTAAATTGATTCCTTTCTGAGATTGCAAACTTGTTTATGATCTCTGAGGATAGGGCTTCTAACATATCTACCAAATCCAGTTGTTTCAGACTATTTGAGGGCCGAGGGGTCTCCAGGGGCCAATGGGAAGGGCACTCAGTTTGTCTCACCACGTGGGTTGACTAGGTCACCATTGTAATCCCCTAGGACCTGAAACCTATTAGAGGTGGCAATATTCAAGTTAACCGCTCCTTTGGTTCCACGCTTACCACAGAAGCTTTGGCCCCCTTATTCTGATACAAGCCCACCAGTTCCAAGGGTGTAGGGCCTGCCAGTTGAATTTTAGCGTATACCTTGAAAATGGATCAGAGGGACAGAGTTATCCTAACTTGGGATGCTTCCTTTCGTTGTCGTGCTGGGTATCGAAGAAGAGATTTGAAAGTTTAAAGAAAGATTACCCCATGTTTTCCTGCCAGGCTTTTTGGTCCAAATTTTTCTGAAAATAGGGACAGGTTGGATCATATTAGGGTTGGCAAGAGAGCCAAAAAATGCTTAAAATGTTTTCATAGTGCATATCTGCTAGGGACCCCTACCCCCTTTAGACCAGATAAACCCTCAGTCTGCGGAGGCGGGATGGTCAATTCAGAAATCTCAGACAAACCATACACATCAGACACTTACCCCATCTTAATTGCTCATCTGGTTTTATGGGCGTTGCTTTTCCTCTTCATCGTGGTGTCTCTTTAGGGAGGCAGGTAGTGCTCGACTCCCTGCTATTGAGACACTTAAGCCATCTAGGGCTCATGGACAGTGAGAAAACTGTGCAAACCGGTGCAGACTGAGAGGAACCACAGAGATGACTCAGTCCCCTCAGAACCAGAACCGCCGGGGGTGAGGCTTGCAGCGAGGAGCTCCCAGCAGGGGCTTATCCTGCCTGGAGTGCTCCGTAAGGAAATTCTCGAGATGGTGCCCCTATCTAGGCGAACGCCATCGGCGGCCTGAAGCAGATGCCCCCAACAATCTGCGGAGCCGAGCTGTGTCCACAAGCCAGCTCCACCTCGCACCCGGGTTCCCCACAGCCAACAAACGAAGATGTGCAAAAGCCTCTCGGGCTGGGGAAAGCAGCGGTGCCACCCTCGCCACCCTCGCCACCACCCCAGCCTGCCAGCCAGAACCAAGAATGCACAGAAGGCCCGTAAGGAGAAGGGCAATGGGGCAGCGGGGGAGCGGGCAGCAGGAGTCCAAGGGATTACAGGACTCAGTGTTTTTAGAGAATGCTCAGGGAGTTTAGCAGAGACATATCCGGAGGAGGTAAGACGGAGCTCGTGGCCAGACTAACCCGCCACCATGTTCCCCAAAAATATGGGTATTTTTCTAGAATTTATTTTTTCTTGGTTGATGCTAGGCTGATTAATATCTTTAAAGTGGTGGTACATATCCCATAGCATCTTGCAGATCACACTGCTGTGCTTCTGGAGCTACAAATAGAGAGAACTCTCTCAATTGGAAGATGGATCTTTGATAGATCTCTACTCTCTCCAATGTGTCAGCAGTAGCACAGTTGAAGAGTGATACCTTGTCTTTCTTTGAAATTATTGACTCCTCTGCCCCACAACATGTAATCTGGGATGCCTATAAGCCTTTATAAGAGGCAAAGTTATTGTCTTGCTGCCAAAAAGCATAAACAAACTAGAGCTATGATAAACAAACTGGAAGAAGACATCTCTAGAGCTCTGAATGAAAGAATTATACAACAAGGCAGTCAGGAGCAGAGGGAGGATAACATTGAAATATTAATTAAAAGACAAGTGTTAGCAGATAACCTGGATAGCGTTATTAGAAGAAAATGGAAGGCTAGTAAATTAGCTAATTATGAATTTGAGAAGGATGTAGGTAGCTCCTTGCTTGGAAGTCTTGTATCAACCAAACAAGTGATATCATTAAGGAGTTTGCCAATGCTGACTCAGGGGGGGGTCTGCTCGCAAAGTACTAAAATAGAACAAGCATTTGAGTCCTTTTTTCAAGATCTACATACAGAGGATCTCGTAGTCTCCCACACTCAGAGTAAAGATCATGTTGTTAGAATAACACTGCCCTCACTTGCTGTTGACCAAGCTCAATAGTTGAATCAAAATATTTCCCTAGAAACACTTAAGGCTACATTGAGGAATTTAAAAAGAGGTTGCACCGCAGGGATAGACGGTCTTCTAATGAGCTCTATATTTCTCTTGCTGAGAAAATCTTACCGGTCTTGATGAAATTGGTTGACAGCATCTTCTCAGATGATCTCCTGATTCCTAAATCATGGGATGAGGCACCTGTCAGCCTAATTTTGAAGCCTAATAAGGACTCTAAAAGGTGTGACTCCTACAGGTTAATCTCCTTGCTGAATTGTGACTATAAAATCCATACGCAAATTCTAGCAGGGAGGTTAAATCCTGTGATGGGCTCCCTGGTTCAGACCGACCAGAAGGTTTTTATCAGGGGTTGTCAACTTCATGATTTAACTCATGAGTTGATTTGTGCAATTGGTATTGCCTCAGAAAAAAAACTACCTCTTACTATCTTTGAATTTAATGCGGCCAAAACCTTCGATAGGGTGAGCTAGCCCTTTTTGCGATATATGACTCACATCTTTGGGTTAGGGGATAATTTCGCCAGGGCTATTAGTAACATCTACAAGACCCCCACAGCAAGAATAGTGGTTAATGGAAACCTAACTTACTCAATCAAGTTGGAGTGAGGAATAAGAAAGGGCTGCCCCTTTCTCCATTACTTTTTGACTTATACATTGAGCCTCTGGCATGTAGCATTAGAGCTAGCCAAATCTTCACACCGTTTGAGTGGAATGGGTGGGTAAAGAAAGTAGCTCTCTATGAGGATGAGTTGATGATTTTCACAAGGGAAAACACTATGTTACCTACACTGGAGAAACTTTTGATGGATTTTGGAAGGTTTTATGGTTATTTAATTAATTGCCAAAATACAGAAATCATGTCCTGGAACGCGCAACCTAATATCCCACTGTCTAAACAACAAATCAGATACTCAGGACTACAGATCACACATGATACCATAAACCTTGAACTAAAAAGGAAAGAGGCAGGAGCACTACTAAAATCCTGGGGTAGGCTCCCACTGTCCATTCTGGGCCGCTCCAACCTGGTTAAAATGGAGGGTGAGTCAGTTTGGTATGGATTATTGATTTGAATGCAGGCGGGAGGAATTTAGAATTTATTTTATTGCACAGTTCATAAAAACTCACAATATTAAGCGATAGATAAAAAGTCATTGACTGCTTAAAAAAACTTTTAAAAAAAGTATTGCACATTAATGAAATCACTAAGAGTCTGTAGTAAATTAGTGAGTCGTTTTTCCTGTTGGCCGTGACCTTAATACTTGTAGTTCTTATGATTTGTAATGCCGTTGGAGAAGTCGCTATTCTCTTGATATGATTAATTTTTTCACCCAACTGTCTTTTCATTTGGTCTTATGAGTGAATTCATCTTTTATTGTGATTGCCGTGGCTTTGGTAGATGTGGTCTTGTGGTTTTTTAAGGCCTGTAGTGGAGTCCGCTATTCTCCTGTTGCAATTGGGTTATCCCACCCAAGTGTTGTTTCATTTAGTTTTTTGGCCACTATGTCAAAGAATTTGACTGTTCTACAGTTTAGCTGGGTCTCTTCAGGGTTGAAACAGAGCATCACTGCCTGCCTGCAGGTTTTTACGCCTTTCTGGTTCCAAATGGGCCGAAGCATGGAACGCCTTGTGTTCATGAGAGCTTCGCAGATACAAATGATGTGTATAAGGTCCTCCTTCGCAGATTGGCAAAGGCGACATGCGTTTGATCGATTAGGCCTTTTCCAAGGTACCAGATGACGTGCTATGGGTATGTTGCCTAAGCGCATGTTTAGGAACTTATTTTTTGTTTTTTGTGTGAGGCCCGTTGATAGATACTCTTGTGGCTTTGTGGTTCTGTACCCTTCGAGCACAACCCATCCATGCGCTCTTTTGGATAGGGTGGCTCTGTCCTCAAGTGAGGAGACCAATTTGATGACTTTTGACACAGCTTTGGTCCCAAAATCCATTCTTGGTTCCCAGAGCATGTTTAGGCCTAGGCTCTCCAGTGAATTGGTTATGTAGGCCCTTGCTGATGAAGTTTCTTTGGCGGTAAGTTCAATCCATAGGTTGGCGTTTAAGGATCCTTGCTCGGCCTCTTTAATTTTATGCCAGCTTTTTATATATTGACCTTTCCTCTCCACTAATTGTTTAAGCAGTCCGAATTCAAGACGAATTTGTGCGGGCGAAGAGTTTTGGGGAAGATGGACTATTGCCCTATATGCACGACTGAATGTATTATCTAGAGTGCTTGCATCTCTACCTCGCATTGATTCGCTGCCGTAGGAGAGCATGGGCTGCAGGCGAGCTTTTATTACCTGTAAGAGAGGGGCTAATGTCCTGTCATGGAGAGCTTTCTGCAGGGGCCTTGTTGATATTTGGAAAGTCATACCCTTCCGGCGAATGGCCTCTAGTTGTTGCTTGAAGGAGCCATTACCGTCTATTATGACTCCTAGGTATTTATATGAGGTCACCAGTTCTAATCTTTGATTGTCCAGGAACCATGCAGGTTTCCGTTTTTTATTATGGTTCATTGGCATGAATTTGGTTTTGTTCAGATTGATTGTTAGAGAATTTGCTTTTGATAATTCATTAGTTCTATCCAGAAGGTTTTGAAGCCCGATAGGAGACTGGCTAATGAGGACCAAATCATCTGCGTAAAGCAGATTTGAGAGCGTAATATTTCCTAACTGAGGTGCGTGTGACGTTACTGTCTTTAGCTCTTCGGGAAGATCCTCAAGGAAGAGATTGAACAAGATTGGGGCTAGGACGCAGCCCTGCTTTAGTCCTTTGCTTGTTTTTATTTTTCTTGATAGATGTGTGCCAGATCCCAGTTTTATTTGGACCCAAGTGTCGGTGTGCAGCATTACCAGCTGCTGTTGGAGGGGACCAGGGATTCCCCATGAGCTCAGCTTCCGCCATAGTTTGTGCCGGTCTACATGGTCGAATGCAGCGCTGTAATCAATGAAGCACACGTACAGGGAGCTTTTTACCGTTTTTACTGCGTCGAACAGTAGGGTTAACGCCATGATGTTAGTTAGGGTACCCTGGCCTCTCCGGAAGCCCGTCTGTGTAGCTGGGATGATGTTCTTTTTTGTTGCCCATGTTATTAGATCCTTCAGGATGAGGCCTGCGTAGTACTTTGCCTCTACGTCTATCAGGGCAACTCCGCCAAGACCCAAACAACATGGAAATTCAACTGCAGCTTTGCAGGTAAAAAAAATGTTCCTTTCTTCGAGGAGCGGGGTAGGATAAGGTGGTTTTATTTCTGGTTCAAGCCGGATTCCCTACTTGGAGAAGCTAGATGCTTTCTCCATGATTGAATTTGCTACCTCCCTGGTTTTCCACGTGGCCCTTGTTTTCTCATTCCCTTGTGGGTGTGTTGCTGGATGGAATTCAATTGAGAGCAGGTCTGAGGAATTTATAGGTTTTAGTTTATCTATTGATTTGATTAGCTTTAATGTATTGCCCCTGTTTAAAGTGTCTACTCTTCCCTTGGATTTGTATTCGGGAATGAAAAAGATTGTCTCTGTGTCTATTTCCTTTGGGGGCAACATTTTCTGATGGAGCTGTTCCTCGGTTGCACATGATCCCTCTAAGAATTTGATGTTCTGTTCATTTAGTTTGCAGTTTGAAATATCCCGCTGATGTTGATCGCTAGTGTGCTTGTCTTCGGGGTTTACAATGCATAAAGTCTGAAGGTTTGCTTTGCTAGGTGTCGTCTTCGTGTTCTTGCAAGTACACGGTGTTATGAAATTATTCAGTGTCACATCATCTTTTGTGGAGTTTGGCTCATCCTGATCCTTTTTTTCTTCCTCCAAGTTTATGTTCTTTACCCTTGGGTGGCCATCCGGTTGCCCTAATGCCGGCTCTATTTGATGCCAGTATGTTAACTCATTTGTGCTTACAGTCTGTTTTCTCACTGGTTGGTTTGTTGGACCCACACTGGAGATGTGGGCTCCTAATCCATCTAATAACGTTCCCGCTGTGGGTGTTGGGGTTTCTGATTCCAGTGAAAGGGGGTTTTCGTTCCTCTGAAGCTTGCCGGTGACTAATGGCCCCAAGCCTTCCGGTGCTATGGGATTCCGTTTTTCTCCTTGACGGTCCTCGATGACCTTTCTGTTGCGCCCCTTCCTTTTTTGCTTACGACGAGCCCGTGCATTCTGCGGGCTCCCCGGTTCGTTAGTTTGTCCAGTTACGAGTGTGTTCTGAGTGGTCTTGTCTGCTGTGGGGGTGACAATTTGGGTTTGACCCCCTGGCGAGTTAGGTTTTTGCGTGTCGACAAACTTTCCTAGGGGCACTGCCTTTGTTTGAGATGGCTTCGTCGCGTTTGGGTTTAGATCGGGCCTCTCCAACCTGGCTTTCGCTTGGGGGAATTTTGTGGTGTTTAGTTTTATTTCATCCAAGAGGTTGCCCAACATCGTGGGTAATGATGATAACTTGTTGATTATTGGGGGGCATGTACAGCTGGTTCTGTCTATTTCGGTTAGTTTGACTGACTCTTGTCCTCTTTTTATGAGTCCATTGAGATCTGCCAGTTTCCTATCCATCCCCATTGTGGCCTCTGCTAGACTTTGCAGGACTGATAGTTGTAAGTCCATCTTGTCAGATTGATACTGTAGTGCCATTGAGAAGAGTGACCCAAAAAGAGTTGACTGGGTCCATGGTCCTCTCTGGGAGCGGGTGTGAACTTTCTTTACTGATATTGTTTGTGGGCTGCCTGCCGTTATATACTGTCTCCAGGTCAATCCATTCTTCCGAGTTCAGGAAAGTCATATCCCTAGGTGAGGCGGATAAGTCTGCCTTAGTTGGTGAGGACATTTCTTGGTCGAGTTTTAACTCTAGGGAGCCGGGAGTCCTTGTGGTGTTGTAAGGCTTTGATTCTATGGTTACGTGGGTGTTATGAACTTGGAGGTCTTCAATTTCTCTGATTTTTTCCTCCTCCGGTGCTGCATCTTGATTGGTTAGGAAGTGGGTTGTTATTACAAGCTGGTGATGCAGGTTGTTTCTGGGGGACCCAGAGTTCCCGTCATGCCCTTTCGCTTGGTTGTTCGATTCAGCAGGTGTCTGTGGGGAGCTTGTTAATTGAGTTTCCTCTGAGCATCCTGCTTGTGGAAGTGCCTGGCCAGTACGGCCTTATTTTGTCGGTGTCCTGATGTATTGTTGTGCCAGGTGACCTCTGTTGTCTGCTCCTTTTCCAGTTGAGTTCGTTATTTCATTTGGCATTGGTGCCGTGTGGATTTCCACTGTGGTGTGGCTAGTAGTTGCGGGACAAGCATTAGACTCACTGGCCGGTTGCAGAGGAGATTGGAGGTCGGTAATGGAATCGTTTGTAGAATAGATTGCGTTCCCTGGGTTTTTTAGGAAATTGAATTTTGTATAGAATTTTGGCTGAAAGTTGTATTTTGTTTCACTTTGTAGTCCTGACAGTTTAATTAGATGTTGGTTGTCTTTCCTTTTGTGGCTTCCACACCTCCCTTGTTTTGGAGATGGGCTATTTTTTGTTTTGTTATCTCCGATTTCTCCAGATGTTGTGGCGAGACTGTCCTCTGCTCCTAGTCTCAGTCCTTCTGCTGGGCCATCAGGTGGATTAATGCCGAGTCCTTCGTCAGCCCCTTGCTGCGAGGTTTCGTACCCCATTATGTTTTCGGGTACCTTTGTTTCACAGGGGGTCAGCTTGATCAACTTGGTCATTCCTGGGGACACTGGACTTGTGGATGTACATGTGTTGTTCCGTTTCTGTTTATTTGGCTGAGTCGTTGGAGGTCTTCTTACCCTCCCTGACCTCATGGCGGACCGCCTGCGCCCTGTTCCCTCCACCGTCAGCCGGCCGGCGGGCCGGTGCCAACCCTCGCCGACCTCTCGACAGCAGCAGCGATTGCTGAGGGGGTGCTCCGCTGGCAAGGCTAGCAAGGCTGGTGATGCACCACTGCGCTTTTGCGGTCACACCACTCCACCTCTCGGCCACTCCCCAGAACCGGAGCGTTGGTGCAGTGTTAAAGTTGGCGGCTCCTGCCTTAGTTGGAGCTTGATAGCTTATTGTTTGTTGTTGATATTGATGCTGCTCGTTAGCTCCGGCCACTGTGACTGAGGAGGTCGGTGGCTGCGGCGCGCAGCGTACGGGAAGCTGCTAAGTGCTGCTGAGATGCTGCCGCGGGTGACGGCTGTCGTTGGGAGGGCGGAGGGGGGAGCAGGTTTGGTCGTGATGGCGGCGGCTAGAGTGGTGGGGTGGGTGCGGCGGGGGAAGCAGCGGTGGGGGCAGCGGTGGCAACAGTGGCAACAGCGCAGGATGCAGCTCCCTCGTCCAACAAGCTGAGCGCTTGCAGTTCTTACCGCTTGCTTGCTTGCTTGCTGCTCTTCACACAGGCCGCCGCCTGACCGCGGAGGGGACACTCGAGGCACTCCAGGGGCACTCCAGAAAAGCTGACAACAGTTTCCACTGACTTAGCCACTGACGCGGGCTAAAGTGCACCCCCTTGGCTTTCCCTTAACTTTCCCCGGGTCCACAGCTACCAGCTTTGTCAGGGTCACTGCTCACACTGCTCTCACCTTCCGAGGGGGCGCCGCTGGTGTTTGGGCGGTGCTTGGACCTGACCTGACTCCTGAAGCCGTACTAGGAGCTGGAGCTGGAGCCGACTCCCGGGCAACCTTCCTCGACCCTTCCTCGAACTCCACAGCTACAGCTGCACCGCGCCAGCTGTGGCGGTGACGCCCACAACCACTTCCACGGCCACAGCCACGGCCCGGCCTGGCGACACACTGACTCGCTGATATGCTGACCCGCTGACCCGCTGTGGTTGCGGCTCTCGGCTCACAGTTCACGGCTTCACGGCTTCTGGAGACGCCGAAGTAGACCGCTGCTGTCTCCCCTCCTCTCGTGGCTAGTATCCGCGGTTTGTGGTTTGTGCAGCTCTCCGCTCACTGCTGCTCTCTGCTGGCCGTCTCGAGAAAACACAATGAAGGCGGGAGGAGCACAAATTAGTATATGGGATTAAAAGATAAAGTGATTGGTTGGAGTTTTGTTAGCTGCTAATCAGGTGGGACTGACGTATACATTTTTTAATCATTGTAGATACTTCTGAAGAACGTTACTAATATGACCGAAATGCATTGGGTGAAGATTAAATGTGACAAGGAAGCAAGTTAAGTGCCTACGAATAGGCCCGGATGGGCAATTTTTGTGCAATTTAAAATGCGTAAAAACATGAAAACTTTGTGTCCTTGAAGTGGCGGATTAAGATGGATAAACTTTGAAATAAACAGGATGAATTTGAGTACAATTTTGAGTGCGTGGATAATTTGATCACAAACGTGTCGCAGGCTGTGTAACTCTTTCATGACACAAAAACTGCGTGTTGCACACCCGAAATCATTTCTCACAGGCGCATTTGGAACGGAGCGCATCAAGAGTATATGCACGCCAAACAGCCATGGCCGGCAGTGGGAGTACCTGCAGGGCGGTGACGTGGGGAGGGGGAGGGGCAGGGTAGGGGGTAGTAATGTATGGATTACAGAGTTTTACAGGTAAGTAAACATTTAAATAAATAAAAGAATTTCGTTGCGTGCACTGCATAGAATTTGGGGATGCAGTGCACTCAACAAAATTCTTTTATTTATTTAAATGTTTACTTACCTAGGAAGCTCCGTAATCCATACATTACTACCTCCCACCTTGCCCCTCCCCCTCCCCACGTCACCGCTCTGCAGGTACTCCCACTGCCGGCCGCGGCTGACGCCAACCAGGAATAACAAGGATAAAATTAACTTTTGGATTACTGAGGGTGTGTTTCAGGTTTATGCTAAATTGAACAATTATGAGCCGTTCCAACCCTGTTAGCACCCCATGAACTGAAACATTGGAATAGATGAAGCAACGGTGTCACTTCAAGGTTTCTCTGAGTCAATGTCAGTCTAAATATATGTCAAACGACAATGATTACTGACGTTTTTTTAAATGTATTGCACAATGATTGTATTGTTGATTTTTATTGTTTATTTGTATATTTTGAATCACATTATGCAAATAGGGAAGCATGGGGCATTTGAGTACTTTAGCTGTGGTGTAAAATAGGGTAGCACGTAATTTTTATTTTTGAAACTCTAGCAGGGCAGGGTTTGGAAGCCATGTGATACGACTTGGGCACACGCGAGGAAGGTAAAGTGGGATTTAAAAGTAGTTTGCATAGGGAATTTGTGCTCAATATGGCATTTGAATTTTGGGGTGAGTAGATTGTCAGTGAAACTGTCAGTCTATAACAGGTAAACACTGGGAAGTGTTCAGGGAATGCGTGAAAGGCATAATGAAGTGGAGATGAATGTTTGTTATATCTGAAGTTTAATTACATGGGTTTTGGGAGACCTAATTAGTTTCAGTTTCCGTGAACTTTACTGGGTTGGCAATAAAGGGGAGGTCACATTTTTGTTTTGCGGGGGGGGGATTGGAGGGTGAATCAGTTTGGTTTGGATTATTGATTTGGATGCCGGCGGAAGGAGCATGATTTAGTATATGGGATTAACAGATAAAGTGATAGGTTGGAGTTTTGTTAGCTGCTAATCATGTGGGACTGACGTATACATTTTTTAATTATTGTAGATACCCCTGAAGAAGGTTATTAATATGACCGAAATGCATTGGGTTAAGATTAAATGTGACAAGGAATCAAGTTTGTTTACGTGCCTATGAATAGGCCCAGATGGGCTATTCTTGTGTAATTTAAAATGCGTGAAAACACTAAAACTTTGTGTCCTTGACGTGACGAATTAAGATGGATAAACTTTGAAATAAACAGGATGAATTTGAGTACAATTTTTAGAACGTGGATTATTTGATCACACACGTGTAGGAGGCTGTGCAACTCATTCATGACACGAAAACTGTGTGTTGCAATGTATCATTTGTGCCCCCATTTGGAATTCCCGGAGAACACCTGCATGCCTTAAGGATAGTTTGTTGCTCCCGTTGTTGGAAGAAAGGATTGAGAAATGGGGTCAACTACTGCAAAACAACAAGCTATTCTCATGGGACCTTCTAAGTAAGATCTCGAGCCAGAGATTGTCTATATTAAAATCTTTTGGTCTACTTAGGCAGTCTTTTATACTTCCTCAACAAGTGTACAATGTGTTGCAATCATTTACAACTTTCTTCCCTTTCTTAAAGATCTTTGGGGTAGAGTGTACACCGTTACCATGCCAAATTTAAAAAGCCTCCATCCCGTCTAGGACAGTCGTGATTAATGGGCAACAGACAATAATGTGTGTTGTGAAAAAAATGTGAGAAAGCAAGATGACCCTTCACGGGCGAATCTTAGACTGTATTTATTTGTTACCCCACCCAGGAATGATGAGTTTCCCTATCCAAGATGGCGGACACATCCTCTCACGAGAGTAGGCGCGTCCCCGACGGGATTCCACACGGAGATAGCGTTTTAAGAACAGAGTTAGCTTAACGAGGACTAACAGGCAGAGTAAACACGCGTTGGTCTCCTAAGATCGGTAAGGAGAGGGGGGCTCTCAGTACAATCCGGATAGATTCCGAGCATTGGCAGGTCAGCGGCATGTAGCATTGCCACACGTTCATGCCCCGAAGATATGTACCTTAAAGACATGAATTTTTTATGTCTTTTGCAGTCAGAAAACGACAGGAGACTCGGGACGACTCACAGGAGGGGTTGTGCCTTTGTTTTTAACTCTACCCTTACGGCCGGTAGGAGTTACCTTGGCAACGTGGAGGTAAATATGAGAAGCGTTGTGCTTGTTTCTGTACAGTTGGTGTGTCTAATTGAATCTAAGTTTTACGGGAACTTTGTAAGGATGATATATATTTGTGCTCTTTTGACAGTCGTGAAGAATGGTGTGTCCAGCACCAATGCAGTGGCAAGAAAATGAATGCCCTGAAGAAATTGCCTACAGTATACAAGGCAATGAAACATGTTCGCGTGTGGTTTGTGGTTATATAATTAATAGCCACTCCCTGCTTTTTAAATAGATAGGCTGCACGAAGAAATAGAATAAAGGTCGCATTCACGTGCAGTTTTCCTATCTTTTCGCATTACACTGTTTGTTTTGTTTGTTGTGTGTTTTACACCGTTTTCCACTGCACTTTAATTGCACTTACACATTTATGTTGTTTGGACACATTCTTTAAAGCTTGATGACTGCCGATGATGAGAACAGTTCTATACTGGTGAGTACCTACCAGGTTCCCCGTTGGTGGTTTGCCCATGAGGGGTCATCTAGCTTTCTCACATTTGTTTCACAACACACATTATTGTTTGTTGCCCATTAATCACGGCTGTCCTAGAAGGGATGGAGGCTTTTTAAATTTGGTGTGGTAACGGTGTACACTCTACCCCAAAGACCTTTAAGAAAAGGGAGAAAGTTGTAAATGATTGCAACACGTTTTACACTTGTTGAGGAAGTATAAAACACTGCCTAAGTGGACCAGGTCATTATTGTTTGCATGACTTTATGAGTGGAGGGCGACCTGTGTCTGGTTCTTCCCTCTGTGCTCCTCATTGTGTTTATAGATAAAAATGTTATCAACTATCCAGCTGTGCCGCTAAGCTGGGTAAAGATGGGGATGGAAACAAAGAATGTGAGAATACTCTTCTAGGCCCTCTCTATCAACGTAAAGAAGTATCTAAATGGTATTGGCTGCCAGTAAGATGGGAGCCTCCACCAACGCCAATGGAAGAGCCCTAAAGAAGAGACCTACCCTAAACCAAAATAACATTTCTATGGCAAGTATATCAATGCGCACCATATAGAGTGTTGTTAAAGCTGCCCCTCTTAGGAGAAACCATCTGTTTACACTCCAAATAGCATACTGGACTCCTAAGAGGCTTAAAAAGCTGGGAGGTGAAGGCATGAATGTCTTTTTGAAATCCGCCTCGGTGAATGCGGATGACCTTCATGTTTTAGAAGTGTCCCATATCCAGGGCTTCTGCCAAGACATTGATATGGCCATCTCAGAGGTTTTGGGTCAAGAAATGGAGGTAAGCTCTGTTTTGGTTATCTTTGGAGTCCTCCCAGAGGAGAGTGTCAGCTGTAAGCTCTCTAAATCTCAAGACTCTTTAATATTTATTTTAATTCTTCTTTCAAGGAGAGACATTTGTTTAAAATGGGCATTGCCTCAGCATCCAGTATTTTTAGAATGGGCTGCCTTGGTTAAAAGAGTTAACAATTTGGATCATGGCTGTCTCTCGAGAAAAAGAACCAGATTTTGGGTGGCTTGGGAGGAATGGATCAATAAGTCTTAGAATATAACACCTTAAAATGGTCCAATGATTATAAAATAAGTGAGATTACGAGAAAGAGGTTAAACCTTGAGAAGGTTGCTACGCCTTGCCTCTTTTCTTGCCCAGGAGTCTTATGGTTGACCCTTTCGGATCATTGGTTTCCATGGCTTCAAGCCTAGTATTGTAGCCTGACTGCTATCGTTTAAACCTGCTATGTAACCTGTTAAAATCACTATTTTTGACAGGCAAAAACCTCTCTTCTAAACACCCCAATGTATGCCTTGTAGCCCACAAAGTGGGGTGCATGGTATTTTAAAATGGGACTTGTAGTAACTTAATGTTAACAAGTCCCTACAGTGATAAGGCACAACAACGTTTTTTAATGATGGCAGGCCAAGCTGTCCTGTGTAGAAAATAGGGTGGTGCTTAAAATACTAATACTTCTAACTCGAGAAAGGGACCAGCAGAAAAACAATTAAACTACTAGTGGCATATTTAATGCATGTTCTGGATGTATGTGTGCCTATAAATGGTACAGTACAGAAGTGCTGTGTAGTGTGTGCATTCTGCATATCCGCACTGCATCTATATGCACATGTGAATGGTACAATACATGGGAGACTATTAGTACTATTTTGAGAGACCCAGGCCTGCAAGTTGAAAAATTAGTGGCGGTAGAGAAATCCCCCTGACAGATTTGGATATTGCTGCATTCCTGTCGGCTGGGTGACACACACTGAGGGGGGAGAGTCAGACTTCCCCTGCACAATTCAAAGGGTGCTCTTTCATTCACTGAGTAGTCATCTAGAAGAGATCTGGGCATATCTCAGGAAGGACATGAGGGTGATAGCAGAATCATTAAATGTAGCACCAGGACCCTAGGCTAACCTTTTGATACACATTTCACTGAGGCTGACATCTAGGTTTGAACTCCAGTCACTTCCATGGATTACGTTGTGAGGCTACCAGTTTTGGAGTCACTATTTCTGTGGCAAACTGCTTTCAAGAGGAAGAAGAGGGCAGAGGAATTGGCACTTCAAAAGAAACAGATCGCTAACTTAAAATCCAAAGCCTCAGACTCTAAATCATATTTGGACTCTAGTAATGGACTAAAAGAAGGGGAGTTTGAGACCCCCACAAATTGTCATCTGCCGAGCAGCCACATGGGCTGTGTGAGGAGGGGAAGCTCTTCAGGAGTTCAGTCTCTGACCAAGACTGAGCCCAAGTCCTTCTAGTCTACCTGTTGGGTGAGGGGACATCATCTGGGAACCCAATACCACCTGCTTGGAGCATGGAGACCCAGTGCATGCCAGCTTTCCTAGACCTGTGTGCACTGTGAGGAAGAGGAGAGCATTGGAGGGAGTGAGATCAAGTGGGAATTCTATTGAGTAAACTCCCCATGTGAGGTGTGAGGAGATAGATGCACAGATTGTATCATTGCCCATGTGCTTACTGGTCAGCAACACTTTTTTGCCAGGGGGTTACTGCTGTGACGTGAGCCATGTGCATCAATCACAGTACCGATTGGGCAGGAACCCGTGTGTAGTAGGAGAGTGGTGACCCCGTATGCCAGAGTAGGTCACCGGGAACCGCGTGCAGTGAAACCTGGTCATAATGATCACTGAGAGAAGGGAGTTTGCTGTGGACCCTGAGCATCTGTAGAGCACAAAAGAATCCCATCAGAAGTGGCATGCCATTCCCCCCTCATCGCAGGTGTAATCATAGAGTTACCCATTAAAGAGGAGTTGTCAAGAACCTCCGGTCGCTGCAGAGGTGTAACCACAAGTGAAGGCTCGCTGACTGCTGAATGCAACTCCCTTGTGCCCCCATGCAGCTAACTCACCTGAATCAACTTCTACCACTCAAGAGCCAGTGGAAAAGGCACGCTCTGGTGAGTTGTGAGCCTACATTCAATCCCCTGTATCTACACCTCCCTTCTCCAGAGGGAGCCTTGGAGTGCTCAACTACGTTTCTATTGAGAGTCAGGTATAGAGGGAGTACTTGTCAGTTGCTCAGTATTCATAGTAGGTCATGCCCTGGCGCAGCAGGAGTAAAAGGCCTCAAACCCTAAGATTGGGCACAGTACCCCTCCTTGCCCAGTTGTCCTCTGAAAGGGGTTCTGACACCTTGTGAGTAATGATAAGAACAGGTGTAGGTTTGCAAGTTTTAGAAATGTGCACACATTTCCAGTGGTCCTCCTGGAAATGTGTGCCAGTCACAGATTTTCAGGAGTACTGCAGGGAATATGATGTTTTGTTTCTCTGATTTGCTTTGGTCAAGCTCAGAATTGTAGGTACAGTACAGCTCTGCATTTGGGAAAAAGCAGCTTGCAGTGCAAATACGTATTTCTTTCCTGAAAAGGCAAATCATTTTCCTTAAGGAGATCCCCTGCCCCTACTGTTCCACAAAGCCTGGTAGTGCTCCGATTCCCTACTCAGTCTGTAAGGACATTGGCTACAGATTGTTCTTGGAGCACATATTTGACCATTTTCAGAGTGGCAAACGGTAGAAGAGTAGTTTCTGAATTTCCTCAAATGCACATGTTAGACTCCCTTCCTCTCTCCACCTCAGTCTGTCTCCCTCCCTCTGTTTCCCTGGGTCCGTCTCCCTCTGTCTCTCTCGGTCTGTATCCCTCTTTCCTCTGTCTGTCTCCCTCTGTCTCCCTCTGTCTCCCTCCCTCTGTCTGTCTCCCTCTGTCTGCCTCCCTCTGTCTCCATCCCTCTACCTCCCTCTGTCTCCCTCTCCATCTCCCTGTCTGTCTCTATGTCTGTCTCTGCCTCTATCTGTCCCTGCTTCTATCTCTGTCTCCATCTCTGTCTTGTTCAGTCTGTCTCTGCCTCTATCTGTCTCTGCCCCTATCTGTCTGTCTGTCTCTGTCCCTGTCTTTGCCTGTCGCTGCATCTGTCTGTCTCTATCTGTATATGTCTCTGCCTCTATCTGTCTTTGCCTCTATCTTTCTCTGTCTGTCCCTGTCTCTATCTGTCTCTGCCGCTACCTGTCTCTGTCTCTGTCTGTCTGTCCCTGGCGCACATTTTCTTTCACCAGCACGCCGTGAGGGAAACGACTGACGTACCTGGCGCAGCAGCATTCATGCCGTGAGGGCAACGGCAAGGGTCCCAGCAGCCACAGCTGACGCCGGTCCCACCAGCAGTGGGACACTACATCTCCCAGCTGCCCTGGGGACCAGCACACTTCCACCAACGATATCGATGCACCTGGTGGCGCTTTAAGAGTAAGGAACGCCTCCCGCGTCGCGGGAAGCGCGCAGGCGACACTGGGCTGAGCCCGGGCAAAAGAGGCCGGGCTGGGCCAGTCCCCAAATATCCTAAGATGGGTAAGCGCAAGAAAGCAACTAATGCTGAGGAGGGGGGGGGGAGAATGCTAAGGTGCCTAGACATTCTGAGTTAATAATTTCTTATCTATCTTCCGCCGTGGGGGCCTTTACGAAGGAAATTGCTAACGCAAAGCAAGAACTCGGCCTAACCCCCTCGCCCCTCACAAATTGTACGCAGGGTGTTAATACTGTGCAAGTACCGCATATATTACTAGTGCCTGAGATGTTAGTGACTCATCCCAGGAACATTGCTGCCCCTTCTGTGTGTCTTTCCCCTGGTAAATCCCGACCCCCACCATTGGAATGCCGTACTCAGGTCACTGGCCATGATACAAAGAGGAACACTAAAAGGAGGAAAAGGTCAGGAAGCGCATCTGCCTAACGCTGACCCCTCATGTAAAAATTCCAAGGAGGTCCCTAGACCCTCCAGACCTCTGCTGACTAATTATGGGGTGGACTCTGATAATGTTAGGAGCTGGGACATTCATATCCCACTTAGTAGCGCAGATCCCATCCCCACAAGGCCACGCTTCTTGGCCAGTAGTGCATCGATACCCATCCCCGGTCCTAGCACGCCAGCTAGAGGTTGTAAACTACAGTTGCATTTGCCCCCGGAGGCCGCTCCCTTAGTGGCCACATTCATTGGGGTCCCCCCGCTAAAAGAGGGAGAGGTTGAATCAGTTCTCTACTTGGTGAAAAAGGCCAGAGTATGGTGTAATGAGTTCTGTAGTGGAGGGTTAAACATCTCAGACAGGATTATCATGGCAAGAAGGGTGGGTTGGGTCGGGGAACGCCCAAAGAAAATAGAGGGGGACTGTATTATAGTCAATTTTAATAGTGTGGATCTGGCAGATAGGTTGTTCTGGAATGGCTCAGAGACTATACATACTGGGCAAATGAGACCCGTCCCCCTGGGTTTTTTCTATCCACCTCCAACCTTACACCACGGGTTACGGGGCACAGTGATGGATTGGACAGCACGGCGCACATATCTGGGACACGTAAGGACCTCGGGACCCGCCCGTACCCCTTGGATGGGGACTTGGGTTCCCCAGTGGTACCTCATCCTCAGTCAACTTGTACACCTTTAGAGCCCCGTGGATGGGCCCTGAGTAACCGATTTGCTCTTCTTTCAGGTATTGAAGAGATCGATTGACTGACAGTTTTGACACCATCTAACACTCATGATGTTTCCAATCCAGATGTGCTAGCGGAGTGTAAAATTATTAGTTGGAACATAGCTAGCATTAGATCAAAAAGGATTCAAAAAGGGGGTGGTGATGAACAGAGTGTCTGAATTAAGCAGACCACTCTTACCCAGTCAAGAGATCAGGGCTTGATCCATCACCGTTATTTAGCTCACTGCATCACCCCAGTTCAGAACCTGGCTATATGCAAATGAGTCTGACCCAGTGCCTCATGGGAACAGGGCAGATCAAACTACCAAGCCAATTCTTCAACAGAAAGGAGACAAGCTTCCGGGGACCGGTTTCTGGCATTTCAGCCGTCGTCGGCCCGGCTGGCTTGAATCCTGGTGGTGCAGTGAGCAAGGGACTCATGTCTGAGTATACCCTGCCACACTTGTGGTGGCCAAAAACGATTAAAAAAGGGGGTGGTGATGAACAGAGTGTCTGAATTAAGCAGACCACTCTTACCCAGTCAAGAGATCAGGACTTGATCCATCACCGTTATTTAGCTCACTGCATCACCCCAGTTCAGAACCTGGCTATATGCAAATTAGTCTGACCCAGTGCCTCATGGGAACAGGGCAGACCAAGCCAATTCTTCACCGGAAAGGAGACAAGCTTCCGAGGACCGGTTTCTGGCATTTCAGCCGTCTTCGGCCCGGCTTGCTTGAATCCTGGTGGTGCAGTGAGCAAGGGACTCATGTCTGAGTATACCCTGCCACACTTGTGGTGGCCAAAAACGATTCAAAAAGGGGGTGGTGATGAACAGAGTGTCTGAATTAAGCAGACCACTCTTACCCAGTCAAGAGATCAGGGCTTGATCCATCACCGGTATTTAGCTCACTGCATCACCCCAGTTCAGAACCTGGCTATATGCAAATTAGTCTGACCCAGTGCCTCATGGGAACAGGGCAGACCAAACTACCAAGCCAATTCTTCACCGGAAAGGAGACAAGCTTCTGGGGACCGGTTTCTGGCATTTCAGCCGTCGTCGGCCCGGCTTGCTTGAATCCTGGTGGTGCAGTGAGCAAGGGACTCATGTCTGAGTATACACTGCCACACTTGTGGTGGCCAAAAACGATTCAAAAAGGGGGGGTGATGAACAGAGTGTCTGAATTAAGCAGACCACTCTTACCCAGTCAAGAGATCAGGGATTGACCCATCACCGTTATTTGGCTCACTGCATCACCCCAGTTCAGAACCTGGCTATATGCAAATGAGTCTGACCCAGTGCCTCATGGGAACAGGGCAGACCAAACTACCAAGCCAATTCTTCACCAGAAAGGAGACAAGCTTACGGGGACCGGTTTCTGGCATTTCAGCCGTCGTCGGCCCGGCTGGCTGGAATCCTGGTGGTGCAGTGAGCAAGGGACTCATGTCTGAGTATACCCTGCCACACTTGTGGTGGCCAAAAACGATTAAAAAAGGGGGTGGTGATGAACAGAGTGTCTGAATTAAGCAGACCACTCTTACCCAGTCAAGAGATTAGGACTTGATCCATCACCGTTATTTAGCTCACTGCATCACCCCAGTTCAGAACCTGGCTATATGCAAATTAGTCTGACCCAGTGCCTCATGGGAACAGGGAAGACCAAGCCAATTCTTCACCGGAAAGGAGACAAGCTTCCGAGGACCGGTTTCTGGCATTTCAGCCGTCTTCGGCCCGGCTTGCTTGAATCCTGGTGGTGCAGTGAGCAAGGGACTCATGTCTGAGTATACCCTGCCACACTTGTGGTGGCCAAAAACGATTCAAAAAGGGTGTGGTGATGAACAGAGTGTCTGAATTAAGCAGACCACTCTTACCCAGTCAAGAGATCAGGGCTTGATCCATCACCGTTATTTAGCTCACTGCATCACCCCAGTTCAGAACCTGGCTATATGCAAATTAGTCTGACCCAGTGCCTCATGGGAACAGGGCAGACCAAACTACCAAGCCAATTCTTCACCGGAAAGGAGACAAGCTTCTGGGGACCGGTTTCTGGCATTTCAGCCGTCGTCGGCCCGGCTTGCTTGAATCCTGGTGGTGCAGTGAGCAAGGGACTCATGTCTGAGTATACCCTGCCACACTTGTGGTGGCCAAAAACGATTCAAAAAGGGGGGGGGGGTGATGAACAGAGTGTCTGAATTAAGCAGACCACTCTTACCCAGTCAAGAGATCAGGGCTTGACCCATCACCGTTATTTGGCTAACTGCATCACCCCAGTTCAGAACCTGGCTATATGCAAATGAGTCTGACCCAGTGCCTCATGGGAACAGGGCAGACCAAACTACCAAGCCAATTCTTCACCGGAAAGGAGACAAGCTTCCGGGGACCGGTTTCTGGCATTTCAGCCGTCGTCGGCCCGGCTTGCTTGAAACCTGGTGGTGCAGTGAGCAAGGGACTCATGTCGGAGTATACCCTGCCACACTTGTGGTGGCCAAAAACGATTCAAAAAGGGGGTGGTGATGAACAGAGTGTCTGAATTAAGCAGACCACTCTTACCCAGTCAAGATATCAGGGCTTGATCCATCACTGTTATTTAGCTCACTGCATCACCCCAGTTCAGAACCTGGCTATATGCAAATTAGTCTGACCCAGTGCCTCATGGGAACAGGGCAGACCAAACTACCAAGCCAATTCTTCACTGAATCGTTTTGTCCACCATAAGCGTGGAAGGGTATACTCAGATGTGAGTCTCTTGCTCACTGCACCATTATGATTCAAGCAAGCCGGGCCGAAGACAGCTGAAATGCCAGAAAACAGTCCCCGGAAGCTTGTTTCCTTCCCAGTATAAGAATTGGCTTGGTAGTTTGGTCTGCCCTGTTCCCATGATGCACTGGGCCAGGGACAGACTAATTTGCATGTAGCCAGGTTCTGAGCTGGGATGGTGCAGTGAGCTAAAAAACGGTGATGGATCAAGCCCTGATCTTTGGACTGGGTAGGAGTGTTTTGCTTAATTCAGATACTCTGTGCATCACCACTCCCTTTTCTGAATCGTTTTGTCCACCATAAGCTTGGACAGGGTATACTCAGATGTGAGTTCCTTGCTCACTGCACCATCAGGATTCAAGCAAGCCGGGCCAAAGACGGCTGAAATGCCAGAAACCGGTCCCCGGAAGCTTGTTTCCTTCCCAGTATAAGAATTGGCTTGGTAGTTTGGTCTGCCCTGTTCCCATGATGCACTGGGCCAGGGACAGACTAATTTGCATGTATCCAGGTTCTGAGCTGGGATGGTGCAGTGAGCTAAAAACGGTGATGGATCAAGCCCTGATCTTTGGACTGGGTAGGAGTGTTCTGCTTAATTCAGATACTCTGTCCATCACCACCCCCTTTTCTGAATCGTTTTGTCCACCATAAGCGTGGAAGGGTATACTCAGATGTGAGTCCCTTGCTCACTGCACCATCAGGATTCAAGCAAGCCGGACCGAAGACGGCTGAAATGCCAGAAACCGGTCCCCGGAAGCTTGTTTCCTTCCCAGTATAAGAATTGGCTTGGTAGTTTGGTCTGCCCTGTTCCCATGATGCACTGGGCCAGGGACAGACTAATTTGCATGTAGCCAGGTTCTGAGCTGGGATGGTGCAGTGAGCTAAAAAACGGTGATGGATCAAGCCCTGATCTTTGGACTGGGTAGGAGTGTTCTGCTTAATTCAGATACTCTGTCCATCACCACCCCCATTTCTGAATCGTTTTGTCTACCATAAGCGTGGAAGGGTATACTCAGATGTGAGTTCCTTGCTCACTGCACCATCAGGATTCAAGAAAGCCGGGCGGAAGACGGCTGAAATGCCAGAAACCGGTCCCTGGAAGCTTGTTTCATTCCCAGTATAAGAATTGGCTTGGTGGTTTGGTCTGCCCTGTTCCCATGATGCACTGGGCCAGGGACAGACTAATTTGCATGTAACCAGGTTCTGAGCTGGGATGGTGCAGTGAGCTAAAAAACGGTGATGGATCAAGCCCTGATCTTTGGACTGGGTAGGAGTGTTCTGCTTAATTCAGATACTCTGTCCATCGCCACCCCCTTTTCTGAATCGTTTTGTCCACCATAAGCGTGGAAGGGTATACTCAGATGTGAGTCCCTTGCTCACTGCACCATCAGGATTCAAGCAAGCCGGACCGAAGACGGATGAAATGCCAGAAACAGGTCCCCGGAAGCTTGTTTCCTTCCCAGTATAAGAATTGGCTTGGTAGTTTGGTCTGCCCTGTTCCCATGATGCACTGGGCCAGGGACAGACTAATTTGCATGTAGCCAGGTTCTGAGCTGGGATGGTGCAGTAAGCTAAAAAACGGTGATGGATCAAGCCCTGATCTTTTGACTGGGTAGGAGTGTTCTGCTTAATTCAGATACTCTGTCCATCACCACCCCCTTTTCTGAATCGTTTTGTCCACCATAAGCGTGGAAGGGTATACTCAGATGTGAGTCCCTTGCTCACTGCACCATCAGGATTCAAGCAAGCCGGGCCGAAGACGGCTGAAATGCCAGAAACCGGTCCCCGGAAGCTTGTTTCCTTCCCAGTATAAGAATGGGCTTGGTAGTTTGGTCAGCCCTGTTCCCATGATGCACTGGGCCAGGGACAGACTAATTTGCATTTAGCCAGGTTCTGAGCTGGGATGGTGCAGTGAGCTAAAAAACGGTGATGGATCAAGCCCTGATCTTTGGACTGGGTAGGAGTGTTCTGCTTAATTCAGATACTCTGTCCATCACCACCCCCTTTTCTGAATCGTTTTGTCCACCATAAGCGTGGAAGGGTATACTCAGATGTGCGTCCCTTGCTCCCTGCACCATCAGGATTCAAGCAAGCCGGACCGAAGACGGCTGAAATGCCAGAAACCGGTCCCCAGAAGCTTGTTTCCTTCCCAGTATAAGAATTGGCTTGGTAGTTTGGTCTGCCCTGTTCCCATGATGCACCGGGCCAGGGACAGACTAATTTGCATGTAGCCAGGTTCTGAGCTGGGATGGTGCGGTGAGCTAAAAAACGGTGATGATCAAGCCCTGATCTTTGGACTGGGTAGGAGTGTTCTGCTTAATTCAGATACTCTGTCCATCACCACCCCCTTTTCTGAATCGTTTTGTCCACCATAAGCATGGAAGGGTATACTCAGATGTGAGTCCCTTGCTCACTGCACCATCAGGATTCAAGCAAGCCGGGCCGAAGACGGCTGAAATGCCAGAAACCGGTCCCCGGAAGCTAGTTTCCTTCCCAGTATAAGAATTGGCTTGGTAGTTTGGTCTGCCCTGTTCCCATGATGCACTGGGCCAGGGACAGACTAATTTGCATGTGGCCAGGTTCTGAGCTGGGATGGTGCAGTGAGCTAAAAAACGGTGATGGATCAAGCCCTGATCTTTGGACTGGGTAGGAGTGTTCTGCTTAATTCAGATACTCTGTCCATCAGCACCCCCTTTTCTGAATCATTAGATCAAAAAGGGCAGACATGTCTTGGGTTGATTTTGTCTCCAGTCATGTTATAATATCAATGCAGGAAACCTGGGATTCTTCCTCTAGCTTCTGGTTGGATGGTTTTACCAGCTTAGTCGTCCCGGCCAATCCAAGCACTGCAGGAAGGTAATCTTATCACACTTTTCTCCCTTAAGCTTATGGGGACGCTACAATTGGTGGAGGTTGGGTCTCCCAATCTTTAATTGTTGAATGGGTTGTCTCGCCCACCTGTAAATGCTTTTTAATTAACTTCTACAATTCTTGGGACAGGGACTATAGTACTCAACATATTGCCCTGTTGGAATTTTTTTTAATTAACCTCAGTTAAAATTACGACACCAACTTCGTGCTCATTTTAATGGGCGATTTAAATATTCATCCATGCAGTGACGTTTGTTACATAGAGAACCAGGAGGCCCCAGTAGGCTCAGTGGTTCCCCATTTCGAGCACTCCAGACAAGGAGAGGCCCTTGAGGAACTGCTGGCTAATTTTAACATTTTTGAATGTAGCAGCTTCGAGGGTGAGGTAAGGACAGTCACCTTTAAAGGTACGGGCCCAGGATCGGTGCTAGATTACATTTTTGTGACCCCTGGCATCATACGAAGGGTTCTGACCTATAAAGTAATTAGGTCGATATACAGTGACCATAACCCGGTCCTGCTTGTGCTGTGGTGGACCAGTTCCCCCAAAAGGAGTTTGCCATCCTTCCAAAGGACCAAGCGAGAAGGCTCAAGTGGGCCAAGGTCGTACCAGACAATTTTCTTAAGGAACTACTCCCTAAAATAGAAGGTAATATGGCCCTCTGTCAGGATTGTAATGCTCCTAAAGATGCCAATCATGGGCGCTTTTGAGTCAATATGCCACAAATTTTGCATGATTTGACGCTTAAATCTCGCAAAGGAGTTATTTACCCCCACAAATGGTTTGATTCTAATTGTACCAAAGCACATAGAGACCTATTGCAAGCCCTGAAAACCATCCCTAGAGATAAGGTTGCCATCGCTATGAGGAGAAAGAGATATAGGCTAATGATCAACAGAAGGAAATGCGCCATAAAAAAGGATGCATGGGACAAATTACTGTCAATTGATGTTTTGTGTGATAGCAACCAGTTCTGGGAGATAATTAACCAGCCTTTCTTTTCAGACTCAGATAACACAGTCATGGACTGTGTAATCTCTGACGACAAATGGCTTAGTCACTTTAGAGAAGTCTATGGAGAATCATAGTCTGGTCCTCAAATATCCCATTTATGGTCCCTGAGTCAGCCCCTTTACACTTTGACTGTGATGAAGTTGAGACAGCAATCACTGAGACCTCAAAAAATAAGGCCCCTGGGCCGGACGGAGTTCCCTCAGACCTTTACAGACACTCACCTAAACTGTGGGCCAAGGTCCCTACAAATGTCTTCAATGCGGCTAATGGTATTATCTTTCCTGCCTCATGGGCCACCTCAGTCATCGTGCTGATTTTTAAAAAAGGGCAGCAAGATGACCCAGCTTGTTACAGACCCATTTCCCTGCTTGACTCTGCGATTAAGATACTAGGCAGAGTCTTACTGTACAAACTAAGGGACAACATTGAGAGTAGTTCGGTTCTGTCAAACCTACAATATGGGTTCAGAGAAAAAAAGAGGTACTCTGAATCAGTGTTCAAATCTGCATCTTTTAATTTCTAAATATACAGTAGCTAAGGAGGGGTCGCTATACTTGGCCTTTATGGACCTCTCCTCAGCTTTCGATATGGTGAATAGAGATAAGCTGTGGCCAATCCTCTTGGAGATAGGGATTGACCCCCCTTGTTAATTTTATGGCGTCCCTCCAGCAGGAGGGCAGGTGTACTAGCCACTTAAAATCGGAGCGGGGGTACGACAGGGCTGCATCCTAGCCCCCCTCCTTTTCACTATCTACATTAATTGTTTAGATGCAACAGGGGTGGACGTGCCACGTGTAGGAGATGCTGTTATACCAGCTCTCCTATACGCGGACGATGTAGTTTTATTAGCCCGCACTGGGGTGGGACTCCAGAGATTGTTGGACCTATTTGGGATCTTTGTGGATCGTCTGGACCTAAAGATAAATGCCGAAAAATCCCACTCAATGGTGGTTGGCGATCATAGACATAAGTGTCAACTTAAAACCTTTATCTGTAAGGGTGAGGTGGTTTCCCGGTGGCAGCATTTTCTTACCTTGGCGTTCTCTTCGATGAGACGGGGTCATGGGCCCCCCAAACCAAGGCTAAAAATATTTCCATGGCAAGATCTACGTCAGCTTGAGATGCTTCTCAAGAAGGTTGGGGGCTAGGCCCATGGAGGCTCTTTTAAAAGTCTATATTTCAAAATGTATGCCAATTGCCACATATGGTGCTTCTGTTTGGGGCTATGTTCCAACTGATAAGATCCAAAGAGTTGAGAACAGGTTCTTAAGACACCTCCTGTCTGTTCCCCAGCCCACCCCCACCTTCTCAATCCATTTTGAGCTGTGTTTGGATTATGTTTCAGATAAACTTAAACTAGCATCATTAATCTTCTGGCAAAACCATCGCTTAACCCAGAAATAACTTTGAAGCATGCTATCTTGAAAAATGTCGTGGTATTGGATCACGCAAAAAAAATACCCTGACTTGAATACTTGAGACTTTCATTTGGTCAGTTAGGACGCCCGGAGCTCTTCTCAACCCCCTGCTGTATCAGAAGGGAGGACGTCAACTGGATTAAGTTACACTTTTTAGATAGGCGAAGAAAAAGATAGATCTGCCCCGTTTTCAATCAATAATAGGCTCTTCAAGAGTCCAGTTTTTTTTCCCAATAGTCACCCATTTAGCGCTCACCAATGTATCAGTGCCACATTAGATTCAGACAAGAACACATTCAAATTTATAAAAAAATATATCATTTTTATTTTTATTTACTTCATGTTTTAGAGTGCATATAGACATATTCATTTATTCAAACATTTCAATATAACAAGATAAAAAACACCCCATCAACAACCAGCCTTCCTGCATTCAAACTCAAACACATTCATCAATCACTAACAAACATTCTCATACATAATTCATTCGTTCAACTCAGACAGGAATTAAGGAATAATGCTCTGAGAACATCCTGAACATGTCCTCTCAGCCATAGGCCGGAGATCGGTGATTAAAGGTTCAGGGCAAGTTGTTTCAACGCCGACGCGCGTTTCGGTGCCAGGCCCGTAGACTGGCCGCACCTTCGTCAGGGCAAAAGAAAGGGAAGGAGAGGGGGTGGTAGGTAACAGTATCACAAATGCTTCTGATATCCAGGCACTCTGTAGAAAAAACACATATTTTAATATTGTGTTTCGCCCCCATTCCATAAACAATTTAAAAAGATAATCATTTACTATCCTCATGTTTTTTCTCTCAAATGATTTTCCTGTAGACCTATATGCATATGTACTGATCACATAGTAATTTATCACAGTGATTTAATCACTAGTTGGGGGTCTTGGTGAGCTCAAAAAATGGGTGACACAATAAGCAAAAATTAAAAAACAAGTCATTAGCGTCAAAGGTACATTCACGACCCCTGCAGTGGACCCTCACATACATCCTGGCTCTTTTGTTTCTGTATTTGTGTGCACTAAGCATTTATCCATTTTTTACATCTGCATTTCACTATTTATTTCATATCATACGCCAAGGTGGCCTTGTCCCAAAAATCTGTTTGGTTAAATAGAATCGCTATTGTAATTATAATTGGTTAACCCCTCGTTTTCGAGGACCCAAACATTCAGGTTCCTAATGCAGTTTTAAAAAAACATTCAGGTTCCTAGTCCAGTTTTAAGTGACAGTCATTTAAAATTGCTCAATAGCCCCATCAAGATCGTGTTTTGAAAGGGTATTACCTTGTATTCAGGCCCGAATTCACTTAAGCAGTCCACCCAAGGGGAAATGATGGCAGGTCACCACCTTTAAACAACAAACAGGGTTTCGGAACCTTCCTGGAACCCTGAACAATAAATAACAGTAGCGTTTCAGTAATCTAACTAAGATTTAATTTCACACTTCTTTCACAGATTCACCAGTGTCACGTCTTACCTAGGCACAGAAGAGTCCTAATATGCGAATAAAGCAGCGTGGTAGTAGGTTCGGGGCCGGAGACTGAATCGGCCTGGAAAAAGGGAAAACAGGGTTTTAAAACACCTCTTTCCGCCACAGTAATTTAAGGCACAGGCAGTTCACAGCATAGGATACCTACTTAATCGCGTTACAAATTAGCGCGTAGCAGCTTTGTTTCACAGAGTTTAGGGTTCAGGCGAGTATCAGCTCTCAGCACGCCCCCGCAGTCAAAATAAAGGGTCTCGTCTTGCGGTGCTTTCAGCAATAAGTACCGTCGGGATCTGCCAGATAGAAGGTGCAAACAAACCCGGCATTAGCTCTATCGTTTAAAGATTTCACAATAGGCAGCGCGATAAACGTGTGTTCCAGCAGTGAGGTTTTAAACTTTACAGCAGTAAGTTTTTAAACAAAATGTACAGCGCGGAATCTGCTCATGTTGCCAGACGGCTTCATGCACTGTTTAAGTCTTCCGTGCTCAAAGAAATATAAAGACCCGGCGTGGGCTCTGTGGCTGGTGCTTTTCTTTAAAATATAAAGATGCAACCAGCACCCTAGGCACGAAATGCAAGTAAGCTTCTAAAGCTTAGATGGTGCACATTTTCCAGCAAAGTACTCACACGGACGATCCTTGTGGAGATTCCCCTTGACTCCGCATCCGGCAGCCGGTGGGCGACAGCTCAACACGCCGCTTCACTCTTTTTAAAGTACTGCAAACACCTGATGCATTTCAGGTGTGCTCAGCAGCTACTGGCTCAAGGAAAAGGAAAGACCCGGACTGGGTTCCTGGTTTTTACCAAAACACGAGATGGAGTAATCAACTTCGTATTTTCCTTTAATTTACATGGTACCATCATCTCAGAGTACAGAAAGTATTCAATAAATAGCATTTTCCCATGGGCATGCCTCGTTTAGGCCAGTATTAGCCGCATCTAATAAAAAAATCCAGAAAACCTCCCTCTTTTTCCTGATGGAGGTAGTATTTTTGCCTGGAATTTCACGAATCTTTTCTAGGATGGACCATTTTACATCATGTTCAGTATGTTTCATATTCAGCCAGTGTGCAACGAGGGGAGCTCCCCGCCTTTCATTCCGAATATTTCCCTTGTGCTCGCCAACTCTGATTCTGCATTCACGGCCGGTTTCGCCCACATACGGCAATCCACAGGGGCAAATGATAACATATATAATATTGGATGATCGGCAGTTACTCATGGTGTTTAATTTTATCTGGCGATTTCCAATGGTAAGAGATTCGCCAACAATGGCATTGGGACATGTGTGACAGTTGCCACACCGGTGGTTGCCTCTTACCGGTGGAAGGCCCGAGAGGCCCGTTTGTTTAGGTCCAACTGGGCTCCGAACTGCCCCTCGTACAAGATGGTTTCTCAGGTTCTTGTTTCGCCGAAAAGCAAAGATGGGTTTGGTTAAAGTTTCTTCTCCTTCATTGCCATTCAGGATGTGCCACTGCGAATTTATGGCTTGACGGATTTTGTCATTCACCGTAGAGTGATTGGTGATGCAAACCAGTCTGTTTAATTCATCCTTTGTTTGGGTTTGGAACATGCTTTCACGGTTAAAATACCGGGCCCTCTTAAAGGACTCCTTGATTAAACGGTGGGGGTACCCACGTTTCATGAGTTTGACTTTCAGTAGGTCAGATTGTTCTAGGAAGTCGCTCATCCGAGAGCAGTTCCTTCTCACTCTCAAGAACTGGCTAAAGGGGATGGAATCACGTTGGCAGCGAGGGTGGTAACTTCCATAGTCCAGGAGTGTGTTTTTTGCGGTGGGTTTAGTATATAATGACACATATAGGCACTCCCCATTGTGTCTTACCCATACATCCAGGAACTCCACTTGCACATTACTCGCCTTGGCAGTGAATTTGATGTGGTCGTCCGCTAGATTTATCCATTTGATAAATTCATCCAGAGAGCCCTGGTCGCCACTCCAGATGAAAAAAATGTCATCTATGAAGCGCGACCAGGCTCTCACATTCTCAGAAAATGGGGCCATTTCGTTGTAGATGTTTTTGTCTTCAAAATGGCCCATGTATAGACAAGCTATACTCGGTGCGCATGAGGCCCCCATGCTTACCCCCTTTACTTGGTGGTAGAACTGTTGGTTGAATTCGAAATAGTTTTCATTCATCACATATTGTGTATATATTGGATACTTTTTCCCAGCCCAGCCCTGTGCTGTGGGGTTTAGTGTGACTGTGCGTGCAGGGACCCTCATTCATTTGTTTGAAGCACTTCGTGCTTGGTGCATGTGTAGTGGTGTATGAGTGTGCACTAGCTGTGCGAATGTGAGTATAATTAAAAGTGAAGACCAATACGACACCTCTCTTGTCTATTCCCCAAAAGTAAAAAGCGGGGATCTAAAAAACCTAACTTTATCTGTAGGGCGTCCTCCATATATCATCTAAAAAATGGACAGTATAAAGTCCTTCGGTTTTTCTGACGAAGAGTTTGCAAAAATGATTGGTGCAGAGGGAACATCTAGTACTTTTGCTCCATCTAAAAGAATTGATGGTGAATGGGACAAACTCCTCAATCTAAAAAAGAAATCTATACGAACAGAAGCCCACGCTAAATACATGTTGGATTACTTAAAGGCAGGTACCATACCCATAGGCCTAAGGATCAGGAATATTCCTGGACTGTTTGTGGAACTCCGCCATTTTTTGGAAAAATGGGCATTAATCTCCAACAGATGTAGCAGAGATTATATGATGCTCATTGTTGAGACCGCACGTGAGGTTTTGGCCATGTTAGCTAAAGAAATCCAAGAACTAGAAGAAAAATTAAAAAAGGAAAATCCATCTGACCTTGGGAAAAAGACCCTTGAGGAAATAAACATCGAACTGGACTCCTTTTCTGACTATCTTTTAAAAAGAAAAGTTGAAAAGTTCAGAAAAGATGTTAGACTTTTTTCGCAAGAAAAAGCATACCCGTATTTGAACCCCCAATTCTATACCAATAATGGAGGGACCAATCAATATGGCAACCAGAGAGACACTAAGAGACGAATACAAACGTTCTCTAATTCAACCGACTCTGATGGCGATAATGAAATGAACAATGACCCAAACTACAACTATGGGTTTCAACAATATCCTGAACAGTTTGACAGATCCAATGGACAGGATCATTTTTTAGCCAATCGCCGAGGCAACCATCGTCCGAGAAATCGGACCCCTCCAGTACCCCAATTCCTGCGAGGCCAGGGACCTCCGCAGAGATACATTCAAACTCGACAAACACAGTATTGGAGGAGGTAAAAGAGATCCCGGTGTTCAATCTATCGGACTATGACATCTCTAAAGAATCATTATCATTACTAACTCATGGCCTATCATATGTCCCTTCCACTCAGGTGGATCGATTCGGGATATTCAGAGACTTACATGCGTTTTTTAGAAAGATACGCCTAAAAAAATTCTTTCTAACAAGACCTGATTGTGAGAACACAGACAATGTGTCGGGTTTTAAGCCACCCTCTAATTTCACTCCCAGTCTCGAGACTGTGGGACCTGAAGTAGGTGTTTTTGAGAAGGCGGTCATTCATAAACTTTTGAAAGCACTTAAATTTACTCCATCTCCCAAACATAATCTAACCATCAGGGAGAATATGGGCCTGAAGTCATTAAGGAATAACCAAGATCTAACGATCAAGCCGTGTGACAAAGGCGGAGGAATCGCGGTATTTAATACCAGCGATTACATTGAAAAGATGGACAGTTTACTATCTTCTGATGCCCACTATAAGCGGATCTTGAGATGCCCTGAGGAGATTTTGAAGAGACAAATCTTAACGATTGTGACAGAAGCGGCAGATGAAGGTATAATCTGCACAAAAGAAGCAGAGTACCTTACCCCTACACACACAAGAATGCCAATCATCTACGGCCTTCCCAAAGTGCACAAAAGTCAAACGAACCCTCCAATGCGTCCAATTGTGTCTACCATTGGATCTGCTACAGAACCGCTGTCCAAATATATTGACAAGTTCTTGAAACCCCTAGTATGCAAATTGAAATCTTACATCAGGGACACGGGTGACTTTATTGGAAAAATGGAAAACTGTTTATTCGATCCAGACAAAGAACGTATGGTTACCATGGATGTGGAATCGTTATATTCTAATATTCCACAAGAAGGAGCTATTATGGTCCTAGAAGAACTGTTACTTAAAGAAGATGCCTTACCCAATGCCCAGCTCCTCATTGAATTTTCGAAAATTGTGATGAATGAAAACTATTTCGAATTCAACCAACAGTTCTACCACCAAGTAAAGGGGGTAAGCATGGGGGCCTCATGCGCACCGAGTATAGCTTGTCTATACATGGGCCATTTTGAAGACAAAAACATCTACAACGAAATGGCCCCATTTTCTGAGAATGTGAGAGCCTGGTCGCGCTTCATAGATGACATTTTTTTCATCTGGAGTGGCGACCAGGGCTCTCTGGATGAATTTATCAAATGGATAAATCTAGCGGACGACCACATCAAATTCACTGCCAAGGCGAGTAATGTGCAAGTGGAGTTCCTGGATGTATGGGTAAGACACAATGGGGAGTGCCTATATGTGTCATTATATACTAAACCCACCGCAAAAAACACACTCCTGGACTATGGAAGTTACCACCCTCGCTGCCAACGTGATTCCATCCCCTTTAGCCAGTTCTTGAGAGTGAGAAGGAACTGCTCTCGGATGAGCGACTTCCTAGAACAATCTGACCTACTGAAAGTCAAACTCATGAAACGTGGGTACCCCCACCGTTTAATCAAGGAGTCCTTTAAGAGGGCCCGGTATTTTAACCGGGAAAGCATGTTCCAAACCCAAACAAAGGATGAATTAAACAGACTGGTTTGCATCACCAATCACTCTACGGTGAATGACAAAATCCGTCAAGCCATAAATTCGCAGTGGCACATCCTGAATGGCAATGAAGGAGAAGAAACTTTAACCAAACCCATCTTTGCTTTTCGGCGAAACAAGAACCTGAGAAACCATCTTGTACGAGGGGCAGTTCGGAGCCCAGTTGGACCTAAACAAACGGGCCTCTCGGGCCTTCCACCGGTAAGAGGCAACCACCGGTGTGGCAACTGTCACACATGTCCCAATGCCATTGTTGGCGAATCTCTTACCATTGGAAATCGCCAGATAAAATTAAACACCATGAGTAACTGCCGATCATCCAATATTATATATGTTATCATTTGCCCCTGTGGATTGCCGTATGTGGGCGAAACCGGCCGTGAATGCAGAATCAGAGTTGGCGAGCACAAGGGAAATATTCGGAATGAAAGGCGGGGAGCTCCCCTCGTTGCACACTGGCTGAATATGAAACATACTGAACATGATGTAAAATGGTCCATCCTAGAAAAGATTCGTGAAATTCCAGGCAAAAATACTACCTCCATCAGGAAAAAGAGGGAGGTTTTCTGGATTTTTTTATTAGATGCGGCTAATACTGGCCTAAACGAGGCATGCCCATGGGAAAATGCTATTTATTGAATACTTTCTGTACTCTGAGATGATGGTACCATGTAAATTAAAGGAAAATACGAAGTTGATTACTCCATCTCGTGTTTTGGTAAAAACCAGGAACCCAGTCCGGGTCTTTCCTTTTCCTTGAGCCAGTAGCTGCTGAGCACACCTGAAATGCATCAGGTGTTTGCAGTACTTTAAAAAGAGTGAAGCGGCGTGTTGAGCTGTCGCCCACCGGCTGCCGGATGCGGAGTCAAGGGGAATCTCCACAAGGATCGTCCGTGTGAGTACTTTGCTGGAAAATGTGCACCATCTAAGCTTTAGAAGCTTACTTGCATTTCGTGCCTAGGGTGCTGGTTGCATCTTTATATTTTAAAGAAAAGCACCAGCCACAGAGCCCACGCCGGGTCTTTATATTTCTTTGAGCACGGAAGACTTAAACAGTGCATGAAGCCGTCTGGCAACATGAGCAGATTCCGCGCTGTACATTTTGTTTAAAAACTTACTGCTGTAAAGTTTAAAACCTCACTGCTGGAACACACGTTTATCGCGCTGCCTATTGTGAAATCTTTAAACGATAGAGCTAATGCCGGGTTTGTTTGCACCTTCTATCTGGCAGATCCCGACGGTACTTATTGCTGAAAGCACCGCAAGACGAGACCCTTTATTTTGACTGCGGGGGCGTGCTGAGAGCTGATACTCGCCTGAACCCTAAACTCTGTGAAACAAAGCTGCTACGCGCTAATTTGTAACGCGATTAAGTAGGTATCCTATGCTGTGAACTGCCTGTGCCTTAAATTACTGTGGCGGAAAGAGGTGTTTTAAAACCCTGTTTTCCCTTTTTCCAGGCCGATTCAGTCTCCGGCCCCGAACCTACTACCACGCTGCTTTATTCGCATATTAGGACTCTTCTGTGCCTAGGTAAGACGTGACACTGGTGAATCTGTGAAAGAAGTGTGAAATTAAATCTTAGTTAGATTACTGAAACGCTACTGTTATTTATTGTTCAGGGTTCCAGGAAGGTTCCGAAACCCTGTTTGTTGTTTAAAGGTGGTGACCTGCCATCATTTCCCCTTGGGTGGACTGCTTAAGTGAATTCGGGCCTGAATACAAGGTAATACCCTTTCAAAACACGATCTTGATGGGGCTATTGAGCAATTTTAAATGACTGTCACTTAAAACTGGACTAGGAACCTGAATGTTTTTTTAAAACTGCATTAGGAACCTGAATGTTTGGGTCCTCGAAAACGAGGGGTTAACCAATTATAATTACAATAGCGATTCTATTTAACCAAACAGATTTTTGGGACAAGGCCACCTTGGCGTATGATATGAAATAAATAGTGAAATGCAGATGTAAAAAATGGATAAATGCTTAGTGCACACAAATACAGAAACAAAAGAGCCAGGATGTATGTGAGGGTCCACTGCAGGGGTCGTGAATGTACCTTTGACGCTAATGACTTGTTTTTTAATTTTTGCTTATTGTGTCACCCATTTTTTGAGCTCACCAAGACCCCCAACTAGTGATTAAATCACTGTGATAAATTACTATGTGATCAGTACATATGCATATAGGTCTACAGGAAAATCATTTGAGAGAAAAAACATGAGGATAGTAAATGATTATCTTTTTAAATTGTTTATGGAATGGGGGCGAAACACAATATTAAAATATGTGTTTTTTCTACAGAGTGCCTGGATATCAGAAGCATTTGTGATACTGTTACCTACCACCCCCTCTCCTTCCCTTTCTTTTGCCCTGACGAAGGTGCGGCCAGTCTACGGGCCTGGCACCGAAACGCGCGTCGGCGTTGAAACAACTTGCCCTGAACCTTTAATCACCGATCTCCGGCCTATGGCTGAGAGGACATGTTCAGGATGTTCTCAGAGCATTATTCCTTAATTCCTGTCTGAGTTGAACGAATGAATTATGTATGAGAATGTTTGTTAGTGATTGATGAATGTGTTTGAGTTTGAATGCAGGAAGGCTGGTTGTTGATGGGGTGTTTTTTATCTTGTTATATTGAAATGTTTGAATAAATGAATATGTCTATATGCACTCTAAAACATGAAGTAAATAAAAATAAAAATGATATATTTTTTTATAAATTTGAATGTGTTCTTGTCTGAATCTAATGTGGCACTGATACATTGGTGAGCGCTAAATGGGTGACTATTGGGAAAAAAAACTGGACTCTTGAAGAGCCTATTATTGATTGAAAACGGGGCAGATCTATCTTTTTCTTCGCCTATTCTGATTATTTCCCCTGCTGATCTGCCTCATATCCTACTCAGGGGGCCCCCTCCTTTGTGATATATTGGATACTTTTTCCCAGCCCTGTGCTGTGGGGTTTAGTGTGACTGTGCGTGCAGGGACCCTCATTCATTTGTTTGAAGCACTTCGTGCTTGGTGCATGTGTAGTGGTGTATGAGTGTGCACTAGCTGTGCGAATGTGAGTATAATTAAAAGTGAAGACCAATACGACACCTCTCTTGTCTATTCCCCAAAAGTAAAAAGCGGGGATCTAAAAAACCTAACTTTATCTGTAGGGCGTCCTCCATATATCATCTAAAAAATGGACAGTATAAAGTCCTTCGGTTTTTCTGACGAAGAGTTTGCAAAAATGATTGGTGCAGAGGGAACATCTAGTACTTTTGCTCCATCTAAAAGAATTGATGGTGAATGGGACAAACTCCTCAATCTAAAAAAGAAATCTATACGAACAGAAGCCCACGCTAAATACATGTTGGATTACTTAAAGGCAGGTACCATACCCATAGGCCTAAGGATCAGGAATATTCCTGGACTGTTTGTGGAACTCCGCCATTTTTTGGAAAAATGGGCATTAATCTCCAACAGATGTAGCAGAGATTATATGATGCTCATTGTTGAGACCGCACGTGAGGTTTTGGCCATGTTAGCTAAAGAAATCCAAGAACTAGAAGAAAAATTAAAAAAGGAAAATCCATCTGACCTTGGGAAAAAGACCCTTGAGGAAATAAACATCGAACTGGACTCCTTTTCTGACTATCTTTTAAAAAGAAAAGTTGAAAAGTTCAGAAAAGATGTTAGACTTTTTTCGCAAGAAAAAGCATACCCGTATTTGAACCCCCAATTCTATACCAATAATGGAGGGACCAATCAATATGGCAACCAGAGAGACACTAAGAGACGAATACAAACGTTCTCTAATTCAACCGACTCTGATGGCGATAATGAAATGAACAATGACCCAAACTACAACTATGGGTTTCAACAATATCCTGAACAGTTTGACAGATCCAATGGACAGGATCATTTTTTAGCCAATCGCCGAGGCAACCATCGTCCGAGAAATCGGACCCCTCCAGTACCCCAATTCCTGCGAGGCCAGGGACCTCCGCAGAGATACATTCAAACTCGACAAACACAGTATTGGAGGAGGTAAAAGAGATCCCGGTGTTCAATCTATCGGACTATGACATCTCTAAAGAATCATTATCATTACTAACTCATGGCCTATCATATGTCCCTTCCACTCAGGTGGATCGATTCGGGATATTCAGAGACTTACATGCGTTTTTTAGAAAGATACGCCTAAAAAAATTCTTTCTAACAAGACCTGATTGTGAGAACACAGACAATGTGTCGGGTTTTAAGCCACCCTCTAATTTCACTCCCAGTCTCGAGACTGTGGGACCTGAAGTAGGTGTTTTTGAGAAGGCGGTCATTCATAAACTTTTGAAAGCACTTAAATTTACTCCATCTCCCAAACATAATCTAACCATCAGGGAGAATATGGGCCTGAAGTCATTAAGGAATAACCAAGATCTAACGATCAAGCCGTGTGACAAAGGCGGAGGAATCGCGGTATTTAAAACCAGCGATTACATTGAAAAGATGGACAGTTTACTATCTTCTGATGCCCACTATAAGCGGATCTTGAGATGCCCTGAGGAGATTTTGAAGAGACAAATCTTAACGATTGTGACAGAAGCGGCAGATGAAGGTATAATCTGCACAAAAGAAGCAGAGTACCTTACCCCTACACACACAAGAATGCCAATCATCTACGGCCTTCCCAAAGTGCACAAAAGTCAAACGAACCCTCCAATGCGTCCAATTGTGTCTACCATTGGATCTGCTACAGAACCGCTGTCCAAATATATTGACAAGTTCTTGAAACCCCTAGTATGCAAATTGAAATCTTACATCAGGGACACGGGTGACTTTATTGGAAAAATGGAAAACTGTTTATTCGATCCAGACAAAGAACTTATGGTTACCATGGATGTGGAATCGTTATATTCTAATATTCCACAAGAAGGAGCTATTATGGTCCTAGAAGAACTGTTACTTAAAGAAGATGCCTTACCCAATGCCCAGCTCCTCATTGAATTTTCGAAAATTGTGATGAATGAAAACTATTTCGAATTCAACCAACAGTTCTACCACCAAGTAAAGGGGGTAAGCATGGGGGCCTCATGCGCACCGAGTATAGCTTGTCTATACATGGGCCATTTTGAAGACAAAAACATCTACAACGAAATGGCCCCATTTTCTGAGAATGTGAGAGCCTGGTCGCGCTTCATAGATGACATTTTTTTCATCTGGAGTGGCGACCAGGGCTCTCTGGATGAATTTATCAAATGGATAAATCTAGCGGACGACCACATCAAATTCACTGCCAAGGCGAGTAATGTGCAAGTGGAGTTCCTGGATGTATGGGTAAGACACAATGGGGAGTGCCTATATGTGTCATTATATACTAAACCCACCGCAAAAAACACACTCCTGGACTATGGAAGTTACCACCCTCGCTGCCAACGTGATTCCATCCCCTTTAGCCAGTTCTTGAGAGTGAGAAGGAACTGCTCTCGGATGAGCGACTTCCTAGAACAATCTGACCTACTGAAAGTCAAACTCATGAAACGTGGGTACCCCCACCGTTTAATCAAGGAGTCCTTTAAGAGGGCCCGGTATTTTAACCGTGAAAGCATGTTCCAAACCCAAACAAAGGATGAATTAAACAGACTGGTTTGCATCACCAATCACTCTACGGTGAATGACAAAATCCGTCAAGCCATAAATTCGCAGTGGCACATCCTGAATGGCAATGAAGGAGAAGAAACTTTAACCAAACCCATCTTTGCTTTTCGGCGAAACAAGAACCTGAGAAACCATCTTGTACGAGGGGCAGTTCGGAGCCCAGTTGGACCTAAACAAACGGGCCTCTCGGGCCTTCCACCGGTAAGAGGCAACCACCGGTGTGGCAACTGTCACACATGTCCCAATGCCATTGTTGGCGAATCTCTTACCATTGGAAATCGCCAGATAAAATTAAACACCATGAGTAACTGCCGATCATCCAATATTATATATGTTATCATTTGCCCCTGTGGATTGCCGTATGTGGGCGAAACCGGCCGTGAATGCAGAATCAGAGTTGGCGAGCACAAGGGAAATATTCGGAATGAAAGGCGGGGAGCTCCCCTCGTTGCACACTGGCTGAATATGAAACATACTGAACATGATGTAAAATGGTCCATCCTAGAAAAGATTCGTGAAATTCCAGGCAAAAATACTACCTCCATCAGGAAAAAGAGGGAGGTTTTCTGGATTTTTTTATTAGATGCGGCTAATACTGGCCTAAACGAGGCATGCCCATGGGAAAATGCTATTTATTGAATACTTTCTGTACTCTGAGATGATGGTACCATGTAAATTAAAGGAAAATACGAAGTTGATTACTCCATCTCGTGTTTTGGTAAAAACCAGGAACCCAGTCCGGGTCTTTCCTTTTCCTTGAGCCAGTAGCTGCTGAGCACACCTGAAATGCATCAGGTGTTTGCAGTACTTTAAAAAGAGTGAAGCGGCGTGTTGAGCTGTCGCCCACCGGCTGCCGGATGCGGAGTCAAGGGGAATCTCCACAAGGATCGTCCGTGTGAGTACTTTGCTGGAAAATGTGCACCATCTAAGCTTTAGAAGCTTACTTGCATTTCGTGCCTAGGGTGCTGGTTGCATCTTTATATTTTAAAGAAAAGCACCAGCCACAGAGCCCACGCCGGGTCTTTATATTTCTTTGAGCACGGAAGACTTAAACAGTGCATGAAGCCGTCTGGCAACATGAGCAGATTCCGCGCTGTACATTTTGTTTAAAAACTTACTGCTGTAAAGTTTAAAACCTCACTGCTGGAACACACGTTTATCGCGCTGCCTATTGTGAAATCTTTAAACGATAGAGCTAATGCCGGGTTTGTTTGCACCTTCTATCTGGCAGATCCCGACGGTACTTATTGCTGAAAGCACCGCAAGACGAGACCCTTTATTTTGACTGCGGGGGCGTGCTGAGAGCTGATACTCGCCTGAACCCTAAACTCTGTGAAACAAAGCTGCTACGCGCTAATTTGTAACGCGATTAAGTAGGTATCCTATGCTGTGAACTGCCTGTGCCTTAAATTACTGTGGCGGAAAGAGGTGTTTTAAAACCCTGTTTTCCCTTTTTCCAGGCCGATTCAGTCTCCGGCCCCGAACCTACTACCACGCTGCTTTATTCGCATATTAGGACTCTTCTGTGCCTAGGTAAGACGTGACACTGGTGAATCTGTGAAAGAAGTGTGAAATTAAATCTTAGTTAGATTACTGAAACGCTACTGTTATTTATTGTTCAGGGTTCCAGGAAGGTTCCGAAACCCTGTTTGTTGTTTAAAGGTGGTGACCTGCCATCATTTCCCCTTGGGTGGACTGCTTAAGTGAATTCGGGCCTGAATACAAGGTAATACCCTTTCAAAACACGATCTTGATGGGGCTATTGAGCAATTTTAAATGACTGTCACTTAAAACTGGACTAGGAACCTGAATGTTTTTTTAAAACTGCATTAGGAACCTGAATGTTTGGGTCCTCGAAAACGAGGGGTTAACCAATTATAATTACAATAGCGATTCTATTTAACCAAACAGATTTTTGGGACAAGGCCACCTTGGCGTATGATATGAAATAAATAGTGAAATGCAGATGTAAAAAATGGATAAATGCTTAGTGCACACAAATACAGAAACAAAAGAGCCAGGATGTATGTGAGGGTCCACTGCAGGGGTCGTGAATGTACCTTTGACGCTAATGACTTGTTTTTTAATTTTTGCTTATTGTGTCACCCATTTTTTGAGCTCACCAAGACCCCCAACTAGTGATTAAATCACTGTGATAAATTACTATGTGATCAGTACATATGCATATAGGTCTACAGGAAAATCATTTGAGAGAAAAAACATGAGGATAGTAAATGATTATCTTTTTAAATTGTTTATGGAATGGGGGCGAAACACAATATTAAAATATGTGTTTTTTCTACAGAGTGCCTGGATATCAGAAGCATTTGTGATACTGTTACCTACCACCCCCTCTCCTTCCCTTTCTTTTGCCCTGACGAAGGTGCGGCCAGTCTACGGGCCTGGCACCGAAACGCGCGTCGGCGTTGAAACAACTTGCCCTGAACCTTTAATCACCGATCTCCGGCCTATGGCTGAGAGGACATGTTCAGGATGTTCTCAGAGCATTATTCCTTAATTCCTGTCTGAGTTGAACGAATGAATTATGTATGAGAATGTTTGTTAGTGATTGATGAATGTGTTTGAGTTTGAATGCAGGAAGGCTGGTTGTTGATGGGGTGTTTTTTATCTTGTTATATTGAAATGTTTGAATAAATGAATATGTCTATATGCACTCTAAAACATGAAGTAAATAAAAATAAAAATGATATATTTTTTTATAAATTTGAATGTGTTCTTGTCTGAATCTAATGTGGCACTGATACATTGGTGAGCGCTAAATGGGTGACTATTGGGAAAAAAAACTGGACTCTTGAAGAGCCTATTATTGATTGAAAACGGGGCAGATCTATCTTTTTCTTCGCCTATTCTGATTATTTCCCCTGCTGATCTGCCTCATATCCTACTCAGGGGGCCCCCTCCTTTGTGATATATTGGACACTTTTTAGATAGGCTCAGATTGGCCCATGAGGAGCTGGAATTGCTGAAACCTTCAGTTAGACGGCATTATATGCTAACAATTTCTCCGGGACTCGAGCCATATCTTAAGACTGTAACCAAAGCCTTCCATAGAGTCCTACTGACTAAATTCAGATTCTACCTGATACATTATTCTTTGGGTAGTTATCAATCGTGGTGCAAACCAGAAGATGGGCCGCCCTGTAATTGCGACAATTTTTCGCAACAAGACACCATGCATTTCATCATGTTTTGTGGGCATTATGCGGAGATAAGGAAAAAATATTTGCTTCCAATTCTGAAAGAGGCTGGCTTTATCCAAGTCAGACCTGCTTTCATCCACCTTCAGATGTTATGTAGCACCCGCATTACTTTCCATGTGGCTAGTTTTTTAGTGGCGGCAATTAGAATGAAAATGAAAAGTATACCATTGAATGTATTATTCTGATTGTTCTTATCAGCCATCTTTTTAATTCATCCAGCAGTGTAAATGTTTTAATAGAGCTTCTGCACTGAGTTTGTAAATACATAAATTACTCCAGTTTTATGAATGTATGTACATTTTTATCCCTTTTATGATTTTAGAAAATCGAATAAAGTGCATTTGACTGACTGACTGTCCCTGTCTCTATCTGTCTCTTTCTCTGTCTCTATCTGTCCCTGTCTCTATCTGCTCTGTCTCTACCTGTCCCTGTCTCTGTCTCTATCTGCCCCTGTCTCTATCTGTCCCTGTCTTTATCTCTGTCTGTCCCTGTGTCTGTCCCTATCACTATCCCTGTCTGCCTCTGTCTGTTCCTGTCTCTATCTGTCTATGTGCCTATCTGTGTTTGTGTCTCTATCTGTCTCTGTATCTCTGTCTCTATCTGTTGCCTCTATCTGTCTCTATGTCTCTATCAGTCTCTGTCCAAACAGGAAGCTGCCCAAAGCGCCCTTTTAAAAGTCAGCTGGGAAAGTGCTTACAGCTGACTTTTAAAGGGCATTTTGGAGACCTTAAGTCACAGAGGCGGGCAGTAAAAACAGAAGATGGCTGCAGGAGCATAAATAGTGAATACCTTTCTAATACGTATTCATTACGTATCCTCCTGCGGCCATCTTCTGTGTTTAGTGCCGGCCGTGGAAACCGCAAGGCAAGGTCTGCGGGCCGCCAGTGAAGGCACTGGGGTGTCGGGCTGCTGGCGGCCCGCTGGCCGTACTATGAGTACCAGTGTGTTAGAGCATGTTTACAAACTCCCAAGGGAATACACACCTTGATTTCCCCAATCTCCAGCTCTTACCTGTGATTTACAACTACAAGTTTACACAATCATTGAATACAATTATGCAAGACTAAAATACAGAACAGATGCAAAGAGACCAATTTTACACCATAACTTTAAGTAGGTGTGTTAATGTTCTTGGTCCTTTTTTATGTATTGCTATTTATGATCAAGAGCTAGTTTCAAATTGCAGGCAGGACTGTACATCAAGGTCATGAACTTTTCTCAATGAGAAGTAAAATGTGTTTATTAGTTCTTAAAACAGTAGGAGAAAGTAGGCGCCGAAAGCTGCACATCCTTATATACGTTGATAATGATTCGATACATACGGGCGTCCCCATTATTTGACACATTTTTATTGTGAAGCAAAAACGTATTTGAAATAGCAGCTCATGTAGTGAGAGCAAAAAAAGCTGTAAACAATGTTTCTTCTTCAGAGAAGATGAACATTTATTTACGCGTGTGAAAAATGTATGGCAACAATACTGAATACATTGGGAGTCTGATATGTTCGGAAAACGTGAAATAATTCCAAATAAATGTGATACAGAAAATTTGATGTATTTTTCAAACTTGGGATGCCATTAAGTTATGTGATTGCAGACAGCCTTGTCCATCTCTGGAAAGCAAAGGTTTTCAAGGTTAGATATTGTTTTCTATATTGGACTTGACATCCAACTAGAGTTACAAAAGATGTATTAAATGAGAAGTGTGAAGCTCATTTACACTTAAGGCCTTATTCAGAGTTTGGCCCACAGGATATTCCTTCATACCGGAATCCATAATAAAAGTGCATTATAGTACTGCACTTGTAGTATAGTCAGCCACATATTGAGTATCCTCTCTGCTTAACACTAAATAAGGCCCTTACTTGCTCTGCCTTTGGAAATGTATGCCCAGACGTCATGTAACACAGCACAGCAAGCAGTGGTGTAACAAAACTTGAGGGTCCCACCTTGTGAATTACATGGAAGCCCCCTTTCCCAGCCCACCACCTATCACTTTGCCGCACCAGTAAAAAATCTGGAATATTTTGAATTGAAACCTCCTACATTTAATTCACAAGAATGTGAGAAACACTCTTAACATATAAGCTATGCCAATTGTAGCATTATTGTCATGAGCAAATTAATTAACTGAGACACCAATCAGAACAATGCCAAGGAGCCATCCTATTGTCTCAAGAAATGCCTATTGCTGATGAACAAAGAACAAGTACATAGAGTCTGAATTAAAATTGACATTGGTGGAAAACACCTTGAACATTTGAAAGACAAACCCAAACCTGCAATTTCACAAACAAGGTTAACAATGTACGCTGGGAGTACTAAGATATAACTCAGCATCCAACATGCTCCAAGAAAAATAACCTGGTGTGAATTATTTGCATGGCCACACACGTCTGTCTCTCAAGGGTTGTGCATGATTATAACCACTCTTTTGTATTTAATATGAACTGAGGAAGCAATTTCAGTTTCTACCAGGACACTTCTGACACCCTGGCTGAGAAAGGAGAGTTGTCCATAGTTACACAGGAAAATATCACTGATGTGGTATCCTGCAGGCTTCCTTTCTACAGGGAGACATCAGAGCCAAACAGAAATCAACAGCAGCTGCTAGATATGCCCGGAGTTCAGGTTCGCTTTTATCTTGGCTGCATGGGGTGGGTGAGCTCACAATGCAGAGGCATTAAAAAGGACAGTGTGAGTGGTCTGCCAAACTGCACAAACCAACAACAGTCCTGAGATATACCTTAACATGCAGGTTTTATTTGTGTTGATCCAGCGCTCCTAATGAAAAACTGTCTCACCAATGCTAATTATCTCCACAATACTCACCATCAATCATGAATTATTTACTAAGGCCCATAAACTAATGAGACGATTTTTGAGCGACTGAATCATGTGGCCTAATTTATCAGATCTATTCACAAACTATTTACAAATTTATATACAACTGCAGTTTATCATTTCTTACCATGGATTTAAACATATGCTAATTAATTAAGTCACTTAAGGCGAATGGATCAACTGAAGATAACTAGACCATGAATAAACAAGACCAGCTTGTCATTTCAATTCTAATTTTTATTAACTTTATTATTCAAAGAAAGAGCATTTTAAATCAAAACTTTATTTTATTAGCAAAGTGAAGGCATAATTTTTTTAAGGAAAAGACTTATTAGTCTGACATTTCAAAGATAAATCAGTTAGCATGAATTAAAACAAAATATAAGTTTCCATTCCCTAACTCCCTGTCTAAAATTCACTTCTCCTAAAAAGAATAATCTTTAAAGACTGCTATTCTTACGTGTGCCAAGAGTCCAACAGCACATCACGCCCTTCCGGAATCGGGAAACGAGAAGAGATTCCCGCCTCCCCATGAGCCAGGTTTTATACCTTTCTACCTAGCTAATCTTCCCAAAAGTGTTTATTTTTTCTTTGCCATCAATGTTCCCAATGGCTGTCTTATGTGAGACCATATTGTGTCATCACCGTTTTGAGACCCTATAGCCCTATTGTCCTTTGCCTTCGTGTCACTTCGCTTCCTCGAAAATGTATCTTTTATTTGAGCTACAGTTCATGACTTCCTTGCCTTGGCAATCTTGCAGCTTCCTGTCCTTGAATCAATCCTTCTCTCCAGGAGCGCGTTTAGCACAACTTATTAATCTGTCTATTTCTGACAAAATTGTGAATGTGGTAAAAGTTTCCACTTCTGTGCAAGGCTCCTTTCTGGACATGATTTGAAACGCCATCTTTTGTAGGCCTAAGGCCTCTCTCTTGGAAACTAGTATTTAAACAAACACAAAACATTCATTAATTAGAGGATTGAGACCCATTCTGTTACCCACCCCTTTGCTAATTATTAACCCATTAGTTTATGTTACCTAGCTGAGCACACAGAGCAGCATTAATATCTACCTTCTTCTTTTAGGCCACCAGAATTCTCCACAAACCTTTGCCACAGAAAAGACATAACATAACATAAGCACACAAATAAGCACATGGCATTAATTAAACAGCCGCATTTAATACTGACAAAGACAATAGACAAGGTTAGTTAATTATTTTTCACATACTTGCAATTGCAACATAGATCATATAAATTAGTCCCACATGTTTTTCTGAATGTATGCATTTTTAAAACTAAGTTGGTTAATTATTTCAACACATGTTTATTAATACTGTTACATTTGTTATGGAAGTTTAACTTTGCGAGTTTGAACAACATTTCATTCATCATCTCGCTCCATCAACTTCCTCATCTGGTGATTTCATAATCACCAAACAACACCCAAAATTTTAACAACATTTTAATTCTATGAATCATGTTTTGAACATTCACTGTATTAGTTTTTCTAAACCTTAGATTCAGCAGTTTGTCTACAACTCTCATATTGAGCTCTACGAAACTCTTCTAATTCTTTTTCCTTATCTTGTTCTTTTCTGAGCTTATAAATTCTTTTCTTTTCCCTTACATATTTCTTTCTCTTGTGTATCATGCATCTAATTTTTAACAAAAGTGTCACTATAACTATAACTATTACAGGCTAAAGTATTTTCCCAATGATTGAACTGCCAATCTCTTGAAACCAGTTTCTGATTGCTGCAAATCTTTTGCTCAAACGTTCTGAAAAATTCTCATCTTCTAAATCCCAAAAACTCTTCCCTCTTTAGCAAGCAGAATGTCTAATGCAAGACGGTTCTGCATTACCATACTTCTCATGGCAACAAGTTCTGTGTCAACTAATTGAAATCCACTTGCAGTGTCCGTTGACAATCTGTCAACAATTGTAGACACTTTTCTGATCTTATTTGCATTCAGGGTTATTCCCACCATAGGTATTATTGCACCAAATATGTCTCCCATTATTTCTGAAAAACTTTCCCTCCTAAACCTATTCAGGTGTTTGCCAATTTCAAATGAACCTTCTGTATTTCTATCTATATGAAAAATCGTTGAAAAAACTAAACGAACGTAGCAAGTCCCGTACTAATGGTCCGGGAGATTGAAGTAAGCTTTGCTCCCACAAACAAAATAAATTCCAGGAAAAATTGGATCTTTGCCTCCTTTAAATCCCCAACCTCCTAAGATACGATAAGTATCTTCACATTGACTAGCACCCACAAAATAATTATCAAATTGAGTATTATGTCTTCTTATACAAAGTTTTCCACTAACAGGTTTATCTATGTGAATAGCAGCATTTTCATTTCTACCATTAAGCTTTTCATCCTCACTCTTCCAAAACTTAGATTTGGTCTGTTTCAACATCTCATTCCTCTTGTAAATTGCTCTTCTCTCTTCAACCATGTTTAAGAGAGATTTCTCTTCCGTTCTCAACTTGCATGTTAAATTATTTCTAAAAGCATATTCGTATGTGAGTTCATTAGTCACTATAAAAAATTCCCTCATCTGTTTAGCCTGTTTCAGTTTATTTAGACTATTGTCAATCTTTAGATTTGCGAAAATCTCATCATAATTAGAGTAATAATACTCCAACCGACCTGTCTGATAAAACAAACTAGCTATTACACTACAGGTAATGCCAAAAGTAAGAGGAAGCATATTATAAGTAACCCCTTCCGAAACAGAAGCAGGTAGTTTCACACAAATGTAACAATCTTTCACATCCATCGCCTTAACATATTCAGATAAAAGTCTAGAAAAGGTATTACTAGAAAAATCACAAACAGATCTATCTTGGTGGATCTCTGGTTTGTGCTCAATGATTTTATTAGTCTTACCTACTACATCATGAATATCTTGTTTAGCCACAACTTTACTAGTCATATTAGCTTTGTACATTTCTTTGTCAATTCCAAAAGGAAATATGACAGCTAAAGTTAACCACACCAAAATAATTAAGATCACACAAATAGAAGACATTTTGCAACATCTTCTGAAAATAGAACATCTCGAATTGTTGTTAGTATGAGGCATCTTTTACTTTGAGACAAAAGCCTTTGAAAAAAATCAAAAATTTAAAAATCTAAAAATCAATAATCTAAAAATCACTAGCTATACACCACCTTTTTACTTTTTTTTTTAAACAAAGAATCCTTTAACAGCTTTTCTTTGGCCTTACGTCTTACAGCAATGTGTTTTTCTAGCTAACACAATTTCTTCACCCTTGTGTCACCTAACACAATTTCTTCGACCTTGTGTCACTTACAACTTTTTCAACTGAAAACAGAATCAATCATTATCACTTGTGTCATCTATATCTTCTTGGCTACTACTACTCACTTCCACTACTGGTGGTATAATTATATAAGTCCACTCAGGTGACTTATACTTAAGATTAGGTTTTAACACCCTCTTTGCTCTACTGCTAATCACTTCTATTTTCTTTCCTGCTTGATTTTTCTTATCTGAATCACTTCTCTGACTTGAGATTTCATTAACCTGTTCTTTTGATTTGTTCACTAATTTGAATTTCAGACTCTCATTCTCATTTGGCCAATTATCTCCTTTTCTTGAGAGTTTCTTATTTGGCTCAGTTTGATTGCATTCAAGTCTCCAATCTCTTTTTCTCGATTGTTTCACTTTTGATTCATCTTCACTTTCGTCTGTTTAGCTCTCTGTGATAGCAGCTCTAGATTCAGGTACTTCTTTACTCAGCAGCTTCACTCTGTTAGGAACATCATCCTTATAGCTGGTATTTGGTAATTTGTCTTCTTCTTCAATTACTTCCAATCCACCAGTTTCAGAATTTTTGTTCCTTTTCCAGAGCTTCCAATCTGCTTTTCAATACTCTCCTAATCTTGATTCGCTTCTTGACCAGACTCTTCTTCTGCTTCTTTTTTTAGCAGATCTTCATCATTTTCGGAGTATAGTATCACAATTTCTAGATCTTTTTCATTCAATGCTTTATTTGCATTTGAATCTTCCAGATCTCGACCTTCTTGTCTATCTTCAGTATCTGGATTTCTTCCAGGTTCTTCTTCAGAATCTGAATCAGTTGTTGTGTCACCTTCCTCGTCAGGATTTTCAGGTGGAGGAACTCGTATGGTATGACTAGCATGAATCCATCTTTCAGTCCCCTACACTTAATTGCATTTGTTGTGACTAATATCAACTGTCTTGCCTTCTGCCACCTGGGTACCAGACAATTCCTTTTTCGATTAACTTTTGTTCTCACCCAGTCTCCTGGCAACAGATTATGCGCTTGTTCTTTTTCTTTTGTAATAACTTCAGTTCCCACCTGATGGAACACAGAAGTCACCACATCAGATAGGTTTTTGCAGTAGTCCATAATGGCACTATAATTTATACTTAGTACTTTACTAACTGGAACAAATGCTTGTCTCATGACTCTGCCCATGAGTATTTCATGTGGGCTTAAACCTGTTTTTCTATCTGGAGTACTTCTCAGAGACATCAAAACAAGTGGAAGTGCATCAGCCCACTTCATTCCTGTAGCTAAACACATTTTGTCAGCCTATTTTTAATTGTACCATTGACTTTTTCAACAACACCTGATGCTTCTGGTCTGTAAGCACAATGTAGCTTTTGTTTTATACCAAGTGCTTCACAAATCATTTGTAACAGTCTGTTTTCAAAATGTGTGCCACGATCAGTTTCGACCTTCACCGGAAATCTATACCTAGGTATGATTTCTCTTAAAAGCAACTTTGCCACAGTAACTGAATCATTGTGACGAGTTGGAAATGCTTCTACCCATCTCAAAAACAGACAGATTATCACCAATACATATCTTAATCTGTTATGGGGTGGCATATCAATGAAATCTATTTGTAACCTGGTAAAAGGTCCACCCTCCCGTCCTATGGTTCCCAAGCTCACAACTGTTTTTCTGTTCGGATTGATCTGTTGGCAGATCAAGCATCTCTGACAAAAAGATTCTGCAATTATCCTGAATTTTGAATTGTACCATGTCTGCCTAAACAACCTGATTATTGAATCTCTTCCTAAATGTCCTGGACCACGATACATTTGTGCCATGTCGGCAATCATGCAGTTTGGCATTACTGGCATGTCATCTTTGTAAACCCAAATCTCATCTTCTTGTCGCTGTCTACAACCTGCTTTTAACCATGTGTCTTTTTCCTTTTCATCTGCCTCCTCTTGTAAATCTTTCACTCCTTGCCATGTCTTAACTACAGATGTCAGCATAAGTGAGTTCAAAACATGTTCATTTTCTTTTTCCCGATTAATGGACATATTATTCTTTGCACAGAATTTTGCAATTTCATCAGCATATGCCTTTCCTTTTGTCATGTAATTATCCCCCTTCCTGTGAGCTGTACATTTTACTACAGCAGTTTTCTCTGGTAGCTTAATACCATCGATCAATCTTTTGATAAATTTTGCATTTCTGATAGGTGTTCCGGCAGAAGTTAAATAACCTCTTTGAGATCATAGCTGGCCATAGTCATGGACTACGCCATACCCATACTGACTATCAGTCACTATGGTAATTTTTAACCCTTTTGCTCTTTCACATGCTCGAATCAAGGCAATTACTTCTGCTACTTGAGCTGAACGAATTGCTTTGAGACAAGAAGCTTCAACTATGTCTGCAACTGTACAGACTGAATATGCTGCCCTCAGAATGCCCTCATCTGTCCTCAAGCAAGAACCATCAACAAAATAAACAAAATCCGATTCAGCTAAGGGACCATCTTTAATATCCTGCCTAGGCTTGGTGCAATATTCTAAAATATCCAAGCACTCATGATTAATGTCATTTTCATTTCTGATTTCTGTTACAGTACCATCAGGTAATAATGTGGAAGGATTTAAATTCACACATCTTGCAATTGAAACGTTATCTGATCCCAGAATAACTTTTTCATATTTTGTCAATCTGTTGCTTGTTAAATGCTGTGTCTTGCTTCTGGTGAGGAGAATTTCGACTGAATTAGGCACATATACCTTTACGGGAAACCCCATTATTATCCCTTCAATTTGTTCCTAACTTAAACTTGTGGCAGCTACTGCTTTTAAGCAACATGGTAATGCTTTTGCAACAGGATCAAGAACAGCTGAGAAGTATGCTATTGGCTTTCTCAGACTCCCATGTCTTTGAATCAAAACTGATAATGCAGATCCTTCCCTTTCACTGCAATACAGCTCAAATTCTTTCTCGCAGTCCGGCATTCCCAATGCTGGAGCTTCACACAAACTTCTTTTTAACTGCTCAAAAGCCTCTAACTCAGTTTCTGTTAGGATTATTGGGTCTTTTATGTCTGCTTTTGTCAATCTCTGCAATGGTTTTGCAATTACTGAAAATCCACTAATCCATGACAATAACCTACCATTCCTAGAAACATTCTGACCTGTCTCTATGTTTTTGGAGGTTGCATTGCTTGGATCATTTTTATTCTTTCAATAGTCATTTGTCTGATTCCTTTTGCAATTCTGTGACCAAGATATTTTACTTCTAGTTTGCAAAACTGTAATTTTGCAGGAGACACTTTATGTCCCTCATCTGCCAAATGATTCAAAAGAGTAATGGTATCTGTCACACAGTTATCTCGTGTTTTTGCAGCCACAAAGAGATCATCAATATACTGCACTAATGTTGATTTTCCAGGTAAATCTAAGTTTTCCAAGGATTTCTTTAACAACTGATTATAAATAGATGTACTCTCTGTATACACTTTAGGGATACGACACTATGCTAAGATACGCTCTTGGAATCTGAACGCAAAAATTTGTTGTCTTTCTGGATGCAATGGAACAGTAAAGAATGTGTTAAAATGGTCTATAACCGTATACCATTCTGCATCATGCGGAATCTGATATAGAATTACCGCTGGGTTTGGTACAACTGGGCAACATTAAACAACTATTTGATTAACCTTTCTCAGGTCTTGAACGATTCTGAAAGTTCAGTTTGGCTTTTTGATTCCCATAATTGGTGAATCACATGGACTGCTCTCAATTGCTTTTAAAACTCCTTGTTTTATACATTTTTCAATTACAGGAATAACACCTTCAATAACTTCTGCTTTCATTTTATACTGAGGAATATTTGGATAATCTACTCCTTGTTTTACTGTTATTTTTACTGTGTCTACATGTTTCATCAAACCCATTTCATCTCCATATAAATCCCAAATTTTAGCATTGACTGTTTCTTTTAATTCTTCAGGTAAATCATTTTGGTCAAAAGCAGGAAATAATTTACTTTCTTCTGCTTCGACCATTAACATTGTTAATTTATAAAGGCCATCGTCTTCTTGAGTTTGAAGCTCAATACCATTCGGTGAGCAATATATTTTACAGTTCATCTTGCAAAAAATGTCCCTTCCTAACAAGTTTACAGAACTACTATTACAGACTACAAATCTATGTTTGTCTTTAAATTTGCCAATTTCAACTTTAACTGGTTCTGTTAAATCTGTTTAAATCTGTTGATTAGCTACGCCAACTACTTGGATGGGATCCCCAGAGAGAGGTAGGTTTTCTATTTCCACTGATCTAACAGTAGAACGGGTAGCACCTGTGTCCACAAGAAAAGTGATTTCTAATTCATTCACTTTTCCATTTACAAACAGACCAGACTGATCTACCTCAAGAGTGGCTCCAAGCACACACTCTTCCTCCTCTCTCAGGCACCGTCATAAGTAATCCTCAGAATCACTTCCTTCATTTTCTTTCAACCAATATTGTTGAGAAACATTCGACACATTCACTCTTGGCGATCTGTTTACCTGTTCACCTCCGCAGAATCCTGTTTCTGAATTGTATCTCTGCACATTAACACAATTTGGAAGTGGCGGTTGTGGAATCTGACTTTGCTGATTCACTAACTGTCGCTGTAGCTGTTGCTGCTGATTTATCTCATTTAACTGTCACTGTAGCTATTGCTGCTGATTTATCTCATTCTGCATATGTGGATTTAATGATGCATTTTTCAAATTTCTGGGCAGATTCTTACATTCTCGCTTCCAGTGTCCAATTTCCCCACAATTAAAACATGGTAATTTCTACTTTAATTCTTCAATATTACCCATCAATTTTGGCTTATTATAATTACCTTTAAATTTCCCTTGATTCTGATTAAAAATTTTGTTTTCCAAAGTTGCAATTTGTTGTTCAGCCACTTTTACCTGTGCCCACATATCCTTTTCTTTTAGCTTCTTTTGTTTAGCATCTATCTCATCACTGCAATATTTTGCTTTTCTCAAAATGTCATCAACTGAGAGTGATTGCCAACCAACTGTTCCGGATCTAATCATTTCACCAATTTCAGGTCTTAAGCCATAAACAAATCTGTATATGAAATGGCTCATATCCTTTTCACTCAATTTCTCGTAACCACTGTATTGTTTAAATACCAGCAGTAATCTTTCATAAAATGAATGTACTGATTCTTTTGGCTCCTGATTTGTTCTGTCTATTTTAACCCAATCTACTTCTTTTGGGGGAATCTTGTTTTTCAGCCACACAATCACCTTATTGTACAGATTTATAACATCAGGTGAAGGTGCACCTGTTACTTTATCTCGAGCAGGTTCTTCTTTTGGCAAATCTATAGAAATTTTACATTCTGTCCAAATATCTGAAGGAACAACAATATCAAAGAATCCATCAAGATCAATCCACAGAACTTTTGAAACCTTAACAAATCTTTTTACCTGGCAATACCATTCCACAGGTTTTTCTCTCAAACGAGGAAAATCATTTGTAAACAGAAAAATGTCTTGTCTAGTCCATGGAACATGAACATACCCTCCACCAGCTATTTCTCTCATAGGAAACTCAGTTGCTATTTCCCCTCTTTCTCTTCTGTCTCCCTCTCTTGTCTTTGCCCATTTCACTCTCCATTTACTTAATTCACCTAATCTTTTCAGAAACACTATTAATTCTTCTATATGAAATATTCTTCCTGTGGTGTTCATATTTTCAATATCTCTTTCAGAGAAATCTACTCTGTAATGTTTCTGCAAATTTTTCTGTCTACTCAAATCTATTTCTAATTCAGCAGCCATTTTCTCTAATTGATCATATTTAGTTTTCGTTTTCCATTGTATACTTTTACAGATAAACAATAATTCATCATCCTGATATAGCTTTAAACTGTCAGGTCCAATTGTGCCGATAATCAATTCCTCTAAATCCGCCTTCAATTTTGCTACATCAAGTAATTTGAATTCTAGGGTCAGTGGAGTCTGTGTTAAATCTATTTTACTTATACTCTTTTCTGGAGTTCCAGAATCAGATCCTGCAACAGATGGAGTTTGATCATCTGACAAACTTTGATTAAAGGTTAAATCGGGCATCATTTTCTCTCTGTGAATTTCTGTCAAATCTCAATGAAATTTTTCAGCCACTTTCTGAATTTCTGCATTCAAGGGAACAGTCAGGGCTGAATGTCTAATTTCCCTTTGATCACAAACTGGAAGAACAGGTCCAATTGTTATTGGTATCGTTACTGCTTCCATGCTTTTAGTTAACTGTTGTATTAATTGATATTTTAATCGATAATATTCTGAAACATTTGGTATATACCCACATCTTTCTGCTCGCATTACATTTCTTGGGATTTCATTTCTCTGAACAGGAGTTTCTGCATAATTTCTATTTTCTCCAGATGTACTAGAATTAGTTCTTTTTTCTACTCTCTTAGGACATTTTTGATTGTTCTGATTTAATCTAGGTGGAGTTTCATCATTATTTTCCCTAGGAGGAGCACTTGGAGAAGTTCCTGGAGGAATTCTCGGGGTAGACCATGAACAAACTGGTTGATAAGGTGGCGGTTTCGATTTTGTGATATAAAGCTCTTCTAAAACCAAATCTTGTAATTCACTATCTTCACCAATAGTATTTTTCTTTTCAGTACTCTTTTGACCAGATCCTTCACTAAATCTTGCCGGGTACAAACCATCACACATATCCATACGTCTCCAACGACGCATTCTATCTTCATGTGTTTCTCTGTTAATGTCTAATCTAGTGCCTCTTATTACACCTCTGTTTTCTCGTTCTAATTCTATCATCTCATCTTCCCATTCACCTAAAGCCTCAAATTGTGTAGGTCTAGGTTTTGGTACAAGAGTCATCATTTTTTCTCTCAAGTTTTTCAATACCTTAATGTTAAATGACCCATCTTCCGGCCATGCCAATACACCATAATTTTTGGTATATTTCATCCAATTCTCCATCCAAAGGCAAGTATGATAACCATATTCACCTAACATATAAGCTGCAGGTGTTTTGTACTTATGAAGTAATCTTCCACCTCGCGTTTCGATTTTCTTGTCATTTTTAAATACATTTTTCATTTTCTGAAACCATAAAAGCTTCTTTTCCTCTCTCCTGTGATAATAATCCATGTTTTTAAACAATTCCACTTACCTAGAAAAGAACGTTAATATTTCCTTGTTGTTCCGCTACACTAGCCAATCCGTGCGCGAAACTCACCAACAAACCAATCAGGTTAAGTTACGTCACTATTCTGCTCAGTCAATAGAATTACTGAATTTCAGAATGAACCAATCAGCTACAAGCCTACCTAGTCACATGAGCCAATCAGTGCGCGAATACTGTGACGTATGTTAGCCAATCACAGCGCGACCCCTGTGACGTATGCTGCCGCTGCAGCTTCACTGTCCTCGCTCCGCTCAGATACTGACACCTCCTTTACAAAATATTTTCACAGCGCCATATTTTTAACAAAACTTTCAATAGAATTCAGTTAGTAACTCCAAAAAAACAAACCATTTGTCTGTTTCACTAAAATAAAGAGATAGCCTTTTCAATCATTCAAGTATTCTTTCTCGTGAAATAGACGACACTATTTTCACAGAATTTTTTTATTCGTTGATAAAGCAAGTAGCCTTGCCCTACCCTTCTAACACACATAATCATACAGAAAGAATCCCTAATCATTCATACATGAAATTTTTGTAGGACTTTAAACCGCCAATAAAATCCTCACTCGCCAGTAAGAATAGACAACGCTTCCCTACACTTCACTCAAGCTTGAATAAATGCTATTACTCTTTTCACAGTGAGTTTTAAAACAGGACAGGTGTCCCTATACTCAAAAGCTACAATTTCATAGACAATCCTCACTTCTACCTAACACACCTAAAATCCCTAAACTTGTGCTGTACGTTCACAACACTTGTGATATATGATGATACCACTATTTTGAAACAGAACAAATGCACTGTGTAACTTCACACTACTCTGTACTATACTGGCCAGTATAACTAGGAATTTTCACACTGCTGGAAAAAACCTTTCGACTACATATAACAACTGAACAAACTTAACATGTTTTAGACATGTATCCTATGTAACTACCATGTAACATGTCAGTTACCATAGTAACCGTAACTCTGCTACCAAGTAATTGTTCCAGCGCTTCTAATGAAAAACTGTCTCACCAATGCTAATTATCTCCACAATACTCACCATCAATCATGAATTATTTACTAAGGCCCATAAACTAACAAAACGATTTTTGAGCGACTGAATCATGTGACCTAATTAATCAGATCTATTCACAAACTATTTACAAATTTATATACAACTGAAGTTTATCATTTCTTACCATGGATTTAACCATATGCTAATTAATTAAGTTACTTAAGGCGAATGGATCAACTGTTGATAACTAGACCTTGAATAAACAAGACCAGATTGTCATTTCAATTCTAATTTTTATTAACTTTATTATTCAAAGAAAGAGCATTTTTAATCAAAAATCTTTATTTTATTAGCAAAGTGAAGGCATCATTTTATCAAGGAAAAGACTTATTAGTCTGACATTTCAAAGATAAATCAGTTAGCATGAATTAAAACAAAATATAAGTTTCCATTCCCTAACTCCCTGTCTAAAATTCACTTCACCTAAAAAGAATAATCTTTAAAGACTGCTATCCTTACATGCGCCAAGAGTTCAACAGCACGTCACGCCCTTCAGGAATCAGGAAACGAGAAGAGATTCCCTCCTCCCCAAGAGCCAGGTTTTATACCTTTCGAACTAGCTAATCTTCCCAAAAGTGTTCATTTTTTCTTTGCCATCAGAGTTCCCATTTGCTGTCTTATGTGAGACCATATTGTGTCATCACCGTTTTCAAACTAAGAACGGGCTCTTCTTTAGCCCTATTGTCCTTTGCTTTCGTGTCACTTCGCTTCCTCGAAAATGTATCTTTTATTCGAGCTACAGTTCATGACTTCCTTGCCTTGGCAATCTTGCCGCTTCCTGTCTTTGAATCAATCCTTCTCTCCAGGAGCACGTTTAGCACAACTTATTAATCTGTGTTTTTCTGACAAAATTGTCAACTTGGTAAAAGTTTCCACTTCTGTGCAAGGCTCCTTTCTGGACAGAATTCGAAACACCATCTTTTGTAGGCCTAAGGCCTCTCTCTCTGAAACTAGTATTTAAACAAACACAAAATATTCATTAATTAGATGATTGAGACCCATTCTGTTATCCACCCCTTTGCTAATTATTAACCCATTAGTTTATGTTACCTAGCTGAGCACACAGAGCAGCATTAATATCTACCTTCTTCTTTTAGGCCACCAGAATTCCCCACGAACTTTTGCCACAGAAAAGACATAACATAACATAAGCACACAAATAAGCACATGCCATTAATTAAACAGCCCCATTTAATACTGACAAAGAGAATAGACAGGTTAGTTCATTATTTTTCACATACTTGCAATTGCAACATAGAGCATATAAATTAGACCCACATGTTTTTCTGAATGTATGCATTTTTAAAACTAACTTGGTTAATGATTTCAACACATGCTTATTAATACTGTTACATTTGTTATGGAAGTTTAACTTTGCGAGTTGGAAGCAAATTTTATTCATCATCTCGCTCCATCAGTGTCAAGGCTGAACATCATTAACAGAACCACTAAAATATAAAACGAGCAAAGAGATAATATACTTATGGCCCACATACTGTGAGTGCGATTCACAAAGGTAAAGTGAGACGAAAGATTAACTTTATGACTTTTGGGATTCACAAAGGGCATTTACTACTCGTAAATGCCCTTTGCGAATACCGAAAGTCATGAAATTCAACTTTCTGTATTCACAAAAGGGCCTTTATGAGTTGTGAATACCAATGACCACCATAAATAACAAAGACAAAATCCAATGCATTTTTTAGAAGGCCGGGACGGGAATCCCACAATCCTGCATTGCAAAAGCATTACACACTTTCTCCAGTGGAGCCCCTAGGCCCAGTAAACACCATTCTCAGCCGGGACACAAGTTATGGATGCCATGTTCGGCCTTTATGAAGACAGGCCAGATGAAGAACAATATCTGCAGGTACATCTTAAGAAATTTGGAGACTCTGGGCCAAACATATTTTGGGGGCCCCTGCTTCGAAGAGAATAAAATTTATGATCCAAGTTCAGATATTTAATGCCCTCTTTGGCCAGGTCACAGACAGTGCACAGGCACACTAGTTCAAATTCTAAATGTATTCACATCTAATATTCAGGAATAGGGACCTGTGTTTTCAATATTGTAAAAAAGCACCAGTTAATTCATATTACTGCAAATAATATCTGTGATGCCCATTTCGCACATATGAGGTCCTGCTTTGATCTAAAAGAAACTTTTATGGATGTTGCAGATAACATAAAGACAACATTTCTCTGCCAAATACATGTTAGGGGCTCTTACACATTACCCATATTAAGAATACATTCAAGGAAAATGGTATTTAAAACTTTTTGTTCAAGAATTTCCCAAGGTCATCAGAGCAAAGCTCTGTGACTCCGATGAACAGAGCTGGCTCTCTATTAGGGTCCTCCCTTGAATGCTGAGGCCTTGGGCTGGAAACCACTTTTCCCATGCCTTAAACATCTCTGAATGTCTCCAGTACAACCTATAAGGCTTTATGCCCCTGAAAGGAAGACTCACCCTCTCCCTGCAGTACCAGCTGCACATTTCTGCCCCGTGGCCAGTAACTAGGCCCTGCACAGGAAAAGCAGCCTGTGCTACTATTTTGTCATGATAATGGGGGAAGGGCAGGAAATGAGGCCTCAAAAATACCGCAGTCGCTACACTCCCCAAATACCCTGCACCAGCACCATTCAATGGATCTACTAGGTAGTGACAGGGTGAAAATATACTGCACCTTGGTGGGTCTCGAAGCCCAATTGCAGACTGCTTCTCTTAGTTCGCTCCCAACGAAAACGACACATTTGTCCCTAGGGGCATATTAAATTAATAATAGCCTGGCGCCCATTGCCATATGATACACTACAAGTGCGGTGCACAGGCGCGGTGGCAGACATTTATTAAAATGCCCAGAGACTGTGCACATAGCTTGTTGTGACAGTGCCAATGACACTAATGCTGCTACTATTTAAATACTATTTAAACTAATTGATCCTGTCATCCCCAACCCAGTTTCAGAATCAGAGGCTCTCAGCTTAGATGCAGTTTGCATTTGCATTTGTGGTGAGGGGGCTCTCTGGACCTCAGGGACTTCCCCGCACAGCAGGGACTCCGGGGGCTATTGTTATGCTAGTGACAGCAAGGCACGTTGCTGTGCTGAGTTGCTTGAATGGGAGAGAGGTCAACTGTAACATATTAACAAAGACATCATTCTGTTCGGCTCCCTCCCTTATGGCGGCACAGCACCTATGCAGGAACCCTTGAGCCAATGTGCAAGGTGGCCTGCATTGTGGGCAGGATAGTTCTTATGCAGGAAAGTATAAAAAAAACTATTCTTAGAGGCGTGTTCCTCTTTGTGTGTTGCAGAATGCAGGACACATATAAAGGAAGAAAGTAAGATATCTCTTCTTGTTACGCCGACCTCTGCTAGGTGCACCGTTTTGAGTCAGACCCAGGTTTACAGACTTTAGTAAATCTGGGATTGCATCAAAATACATAGCTGAATGCATGGGAACACTCATGGGAGCACTCATGTAATGCCTGCCAGCATCACATGATTTTTTGTTTTTTTACAAAACCATGCAAAAGCACACAAATCGGGCTTTGCATGGAATTGTAATTTCTAAAATACTTTTCACGTCCTGCACTAAAAAAGAGGTGCACCCACAACACAAAATGTTAGGAATGTGGGATCTTACACTATGGCACTTCTCAAACACATTTCAGTGTTGCTGCAAATCTCAGCAATGTTAGATTGAGCTGTTTCTGTTCACTACTGTATGTTTTTATTATATAGCAAGAAAGCACTGCATAACATAGCAGATGTCTTAAAATACACTAAAATAGTTGGAGTATTTGTACACTAAAATATAATACTGGAAAGTGTGATACTGCATTTTGGGTAAAACGCGATTATTTTTAGGCTAAAGCTATTCTGCTTGCAGTAAAACATGTTAGACGTGTTGCAAAATGTATAATATTTTTTCAGTAACACTTGGTAGGACACAAAATATTTACTAATACAATAATGTGACAGGGTGCTGAAACACAATTTCTCATACTTGTGTGTGTATATACGAGGTGAATATTTGAATTTTGGCACTCTCTGATGAGAGAATTGTGTTACTTGTCTTTAAAGTAAACCTAGTGTAGGGTGCCGGTGGATACCGCCCTCTGTCAGATCAGGGGCGTGAAATCCAAATGAACACAGTCTGTGTTGTCTAGAAAAAGAACAACATCCCCACTAAGCACTCCTAGATAAATTGTGGCCAATAACTCTAATCATTACTATCATCTTGGTTTTTGCATGAAATTCTTTATTTGATCACCATTTCTTGAGTTACGTTAATCGTGTTGAGTATTCATACATAGAAGCATGAATTAAAAAATCGCTTTATTAAACAAATCCCAATTCATTTCGGGACAAGCCCTTCATCAGGGGAACTAGTCTTATAATACAACCAAAAATACATATAATCAGTGATCCAAGCTGAGCAGCTTCAGTAACCAATAAATAAGCTCAGTGAAATTAGCTGAAAAAGAATTTTAAAAAATCAGGTGTGGGTGAAGAAAAAGTCCATAGAATATGGCGATGCCTCGTAGGTGAAAGATCGTGAAATGAAAAATATTTCTCATTGTGAACATCACACAGAGTCGAAGAAAATAAAGGACAATTTCCATGTCAGGGAGTAAAATTCATGACCACATAGTTCAAACATGTGCGTCCAAAATGAAAGAAGTGGAAAATGGATAGTCACAAAGTGAGAAATGAAACTGCATAAAATCTTATGAACATGAGAGTTGAAGTGACCCAGAAGAAAAATACTGTGCAGCGCTCCAATTGGTTGCATACATTTCATCAGAGGACTGGAGTCTTTCCCAGTGTGTACGTGCGTGGTACAGTGCAAGACTGTTTGTAAAGTTATCATTAGAACTGGTGCCGAAATAGCAAAAAGACGCAGTCTGGAAAAGGCAAAGAAAAAAGGGCAAGGTACAAATAAACTGAACAGTGACATGACGAGAACACCTGTTCGCGCCATCTTCGAAAAGGCAAATAAAACTGAATATGCAAAGAAATTAAAAGAAACTGCCCAGAGCATCAAAATTGAATCATGCGGAGTGACTGCAAAAAACTAAACACAGGTGGAAACATATTGATAATGTTCCCAAGAATTTATATCTCAAAAACTATCTCACCACATCAGAGGTTCCTCATAATGGAAAACAAACAAAATTAGTAAAAAAAAAAAACGTTAATTATTAAACATGTGAATAAAAATTCAGGGTACAAAATATATGATGAACAGGGGGCATCAGTACCAGAAACCAATTCTTTCCTTTGAAAGAAGCTAGTAAAAACAGTGATCTCCAATATAATAGCAAATCATAGATAACAGCTCAAATCCAACCGTTCATTTAAACCTTTGGGAATGCATGAGTCAAGTTTATATATCCAGAATGATTCACACTGAAGCAACCACTTTTTATTGTCTCTTCCATCTTGAATAGACGTGGTTTCTAAAATAAAATACCTCAATTAGCTAACATTATGCTCGTATGTGGTCAAATTTACAGCAACAGGTGATTTCTCATAATGATTACGAATATTACTTTTGTGTTCTGTAAGTTGAACTTTCATCTTACATTCAATTTTATACACATAGTCCAGGCCACATGGACATTTCAACATGTAAACAACATTTACAGAATCACACGTGGCTGTACTCTAAAGCTCGATGGAAGTTCCTATGGTAGGGTGCATGATGGTGTTTCCCTTGATAAAGTTAAAAGAAAATTTAAACTGCAAAGTATTGTAGTGATGCATGTTCCCAAACACATATGACTTTATTTTAAGGGTGATTTTTCAACATTTTTCAGCCTAGCATTAAGACAGAACTATATATTTGCTCATTTTCAGACAACACTTCCAAAATGATAAGTATTACAGTAATAGACATTGCCCACTGTCAAAAAAACTTCACAGTGTTGTCTTTCCAATGTAATGCTATGCAAAGTCATAATCCTCTCTGCAATGTACCACTGGATTCAAGCTAGTCTGGCTTATGAGGGGTGAAACCCAGAAACCGGTCCTAGGATGTTTGTTTCTGGTCCAGGGAGGAACTGGCTTGGCAGTTCGGTCTGGACTGTTCCCATGAGGCACAGGGTCAAGGCTGATTTGCATACGGCTGGTTCTAAACTGGGGTGGTATGCTAAGCAAAATAACGATGGAAATTAACCCAGATCTGGGGGTGAATGTGTTGATTTGTTCTGCATTCCATTCCATCCATCATTTATGTGTCTATTGCTTTCTTGCCCTAAGTGTGTTGGGTATGCCTAGGCGTGGGTCCCGGGCTCACATTGCCACTGAATTCAAGCTAGCCTGGCTGATGAGGGGTAAAACCCCGAAACTGGTCCTAGGATGCTTGATTCTGGTCCTGGGAGGATCTGGCTTGGCAGTTCAGTCTGAACTGTTCCCATGAGGCACAGGTTCAAGACTGATTTGCATATGGCTGGGTCTAAACTGGGGTGGCATGGTGAGCAAAAGAACAATGGATTTAACCCAGATCTGTTGAATGGGTGTGAATGTTTTGATTTGTTCTGCATTCTGCATTCTTTATAACATTTGTATGTCTTTTGCTTTCTTGCCCTAAGTGCGCCGGGTATGCCCAGACATTGCAGAGGCCGCCGCACCCCCCCGTAGGGGGGGGGGAGGCTCGAAGGCCGGCGCCATAATCCTCGTGGTGCCACCAGTGGGGTAAACTGGTTCTGGGCGCCTTGATGCGCCCAGGAACCAGCTGAAGCGGGGTGCGCACCAGCCACCCGACCGGAAGTGACCTCTTGACCCGGGCGCCCCCAAAGGGCACCCAATGGTCAACCTGGCGTTATTTGAACCCCCCAATCAGGGGGACTCACCTGAGGCCTTCATGGAGGGCTCAAGAGGATTTAAGCGCCGCCGCCCTCCCAGCAGAAGCACAACACCTTCGAGGAGCTGGGAGAGCGCGACAGCAACAACGACTGAAGGGAAGGAGTCGACGCAGCGGAGGACGAAGCCGAAGAAGGAGAGGCCCTGTCGGAGATCCAGGTCATCGTCGCTGAGGACACCTCGTGGAGTACGGCGCGCCGTGCCAGCTCCCTCGAAGCAAGATTTAGCGCAAAGGTTTCGAAGGCGCCAGATCGCATCAGGTAAAGCGGCAGCAAGCTCAGAGCCCGGGGCGAGCACATGCATTCGGCTGTGCCCCTGCCGACGGCCTGACGCTGACGCGAAAAAACCAAGAAGCCACACAAAGTGCGCAGAGGCTCACGACATGTCGGAAGGCCATCAGGCGAGATGGCAGAGGTACTGAAGAAGATCCGCGAATTATCGGCCATCCACGGTGACGACTGGCTCCACCCTCACTTGGCCAAAGGGAAGGAGAACAGACCAGTGGACCAGGCAGACGAAGAACCAGGGCCTTCCGCACCCAAGAAGCCCAAAAGCATGCCGATGAAAAGAACATCCAAGAGGAACCCTCCGAGGAAAGTTCCTCAGAAACCTCTTCCGTCGGGACCGGAGGGCGGCGACCAGGGTGAGACGACCGGCAAAAAGAAAAAGGGTGAGCATATTAGCAACATCGTAAAAGAATGCTTGAAATCGCTGGCGCCGGGGTTACTTAATGGCACAGGGCAAGTATTAGCAGGGCCTAGGGCACAGCGCGCAGAAGAAGCGGCAGGTCTGACCTGGCATATGGTCAACCCGGGGTGGGCCCGGCAGACAAGAGTGCAAGAGCAGGTAGGCTTGTCCGCCCAAGGTGAACAAATTTCCCCGCTACCCGGGTGGGGTTACGGCCCCGTGTCGGGAAGCCCACCTCCGGGCGGGCTAGTCAACGATCCTTACATCAGGCCATCTCCTGGTCCGGCGTCCCTGACTACGAAAGCCACCGGTTTAGCATGTCTCATACCCCTTGCGGTTAAAGAGAGGATATGGCGCAAGGAATTCATAGACATATTTTCACTACTGGAAATACAGCTAGAGGGGCTCGATCTAACCACGTGCGACGGGAAGGATGAGGACAGGAGAGAAAGGCGCGGGCCAGAAAGGAGCGCACCTTCGACAATTGGTTATATGCATTCAGAATCATGGCATGCATTATAGTGGAAAGGTTCCCCCATTGCGCTGCTGATTTGTGGCTGTACGAGGCCAACATCCACCTAGCACAGAGGCAGTTCCCTGGGGATGCCTGGTTAGAGTACGATAAAGGGTTTAGATTAAAAATGCAGAGGCACCCCGAAATGGAGTGGAATGAGGAGGATGTCTCGGGGTTCATCCACAAGATGCTTACAGCCAAAGAGGTTAGGGCCTGGGCGGGCAAAAGCGACCAGCCCTTTCGGAGCTCGTACCAAAAGGGGAAGAATAGTACATATCAGAGGCGGTCTACCGGGAGATCTACTCCCCAACCGCAACTAAGGCGATCTGTTGGAGATACGAGGCGGGGGATTGCTCATGGGGATCTTCTTGTAAGTTCCAACACGCATGCGCTAGCTGCGGGGGCAGGCATGCTACCGTTGCATGCAAAGGTTCCAAGCGCGAGTCAAAAGGGGAAAAGAAAGAGAAGAGCAAGAAGCGTTAGCCCCAACGCAGGGAGAGGAGGGGATCTGGTGGACATTCGTAACTGCCAGCTGGCCAGATCCCCCATTATTACACAACAGCTGCGCAGATTGGTGAACAAATATCCGAACAGAGCAGATGCCAGGGTACTGGTGGAGGGCTTTGAGGAAGGCTTTGTTATCCCATTCCAGGGCCCACTCCCCTTAGCGGGGGCGAGCAACTTGAAGTCAGCAAGGCAACACCCTGAGGTTGTTAGCGCTAAGATAGAGAAAGAATTGAACCTGGGTAGAGTCGAGGCCCCCCTCCCAAAGGAGTTGCACGGAGGCATAGTCGTCTCCCGCTGGGCGTGGTCCCCAAGAAAGAAAAAGGGCAATTCAGGCTGATACATCACCTATCATTTCCGGAAGGTTCCTCCGTGAACGACGGTATTGACCCCGAAGCTTGCTCAGTGGGCTACGCGTCAGTCGACGACGCAATTGAGCTGGTGAAGGCGTCAGGCATAGGATCCCTCATGGCGAAAGCGGATATTGAATCAGCGTTCCGCCTATTGCCGGTCCACCCCTCCAGTTTTCACCTACTGGGTTTCCAATGGGGGGAGGACGTGTTTATTGACAAGGCCATGCCCATGGGCTGCGCGATATCATGCGCCTATTTTGAGCATTTCGCCACTTTCTTAGAATGGGCGCTTCACGACCGGCACCAGGAAGGTGGAAAACTGCACTACCTAGACGATTTCCTGTTCACGGGCCTGGCAGGATCCTCGGTGTGCGCTAGTACACTGGCAGCCTTCGAGGAATTGGCCAGGTCTCTAGGGGTCCCCCTCGCAAAGGAGAAAACGACAGGCCCGACCACGAGACTCACGTTCCTGGGCATAGAATTGGATTCTATAGCAGGAACGGCCAGGCTGCCTCCAGACAAAGTAAAGGAATTTCGCAACGAAGTGTCGAAACTACAGGGTCGGAAGAAAGCCACCCTGAGGGATATCCAAGGAGTAATAGGTAGACTTAACTTCGCGGCTCGGGTAATCCCTCCCGCCAGGGGATTTTCTAGGCGACTAACAGGGCTAACGGCCGGCGTCACCCACAAACACCACCACATCCGGCTGAGTGCAGGCGTGAAACAGGACCTGCAGGTGTGGGACGAGTTCCTACAGGATTTCAATGGTGTGCGGATTTGGAGAGAGGGGTGGGTGACGGCCGAACAGATAGCTCTTTACACGGACGCAGCCGGAAGCGTGGGGTTCGGCGCGGTCCTGGGAAACAGTTGGTGCGCCAGCCAGTGGCCGGATAAGTGGCATGCGCAGGGGCTCACTAGGAACATCACGTTTCTCAAGCTGTTCCCGATAATTGTGGCGCTGACCATCTGGAAGGAAAATATAAAAAACCTGAAACATGGGAGTAGTGCAGGCCATTAACAGAGGCGCTGCGAGATGCCCTGACATGTTGAGGCTAATGCGGCGGTTAATTAAATTACAGCTGGAGGGGAATCTGGAGCTGAAGGCACGCCACGTGCCAGGGGCAGAGAACACGGCAGCAGATGCACTTTCCCGGTCCCAAATGAAGCGGTTCAGAGAACTAGTACCCGGGGTGGACAGGGAGATGACCCCCTTTCCACTGTGCCTTTGGGACCTGGGGGAGTAGACTTGTCCTGGCTAATAGGGCACTCACTTACCGCAGAGGCAGACAGAAGATACAGAACCTACGCGAGCACCGTAATGAGAGTTGGGGGCATAAAATCGCTGGAAGACAGGACAGAAACTCGCACAGCAGTCGAGAAATTCGTACAATGGGCATTCAACTCGAAGAAAACGAGATCGTGGGCCCAGGCGCACTTGTCCGCCATCGCCTACTTTGCCAGGCTTTACACAGGTGAGGACCCCACTACCTCGGCCTATCTAAAGACAGCCTTAAAAGGTAGGAGAAGGGTTGAAGGAAAAAAGAAGGACACCAGGCGTCCCATTGATTTCGCCAAGCTGGGGCAGCTCCTAGGAGCCCTCGCAGGCATAATATCAGATAAATACGAGCTGCTATTATTTAGGGCGGCATTCACCACAGCCTTCTTCGGAGCATTCCGAATCAGCGAATTAGTAGCTCCCAACAAATCGGGCCCAGCGCAGCAATGCCTGCAGGCGAGGGACATCAAACCAATGGTGAAGGCTGTGGAATTAACACTGAGACAGTCCAAGACAGACAGGGCAAGGAGGGGGACGATGATTCGTCTCCATTGCATCCCAGAGGCTGGGCTCTGCGCGGTATGCTGGCTATTTAAGTACATGGAGGCTCGCCCGGCTGGCGAGGGCCCCCTCTTTATACATAAGGATGGGAGGAACCTGAGTAAGTTCCAGTTCACGGCCATAATGCGCCAAGGCCTTGGTAAAGCCGGGTATCGCGCGGCATCGTTTGCCTCTCACTCATTCAGGATCGGCGCAGCGACCTCGGCAGCGCAGCATGGCATGCCGGAGGACAGGATCCAGGCGGTGGGCAGATGGCGCTCCGGGGCGTACAAGTCATACATACGCCCTCATCTTGTATAAAAAAAAAAAAAAAAAGAGAAGAAAAACCCGAGGGGGGTGAAGGGGAGGTAGTCACTTTGGGATGCCGCACGGCAGGGTGATAGCCCCCCCTCAACCACACCCGGTGCACAGAAGGCCACCTTAACAGAATGCTTTCTCTCGACAGGGGGACGCCCGCGGCTGGTCTGGGTGGTGGGACATTCATTCGTGTCCCGAATGGAGTCTTGGTGGCGGCAATTGGGTCACAGCACCAGCAGGCCCAAATCAACGTACATCCGCTGGATAGGGCAGCCAGGTATGAGATGGGAGCAGCTGCTGCCGACGCTGGACGGCCTCATGGGGCAACGACCTGACCCGGGGGCAACGACCTGACCCGGCTAGGGCGAAAAGCAGTCAGGCAGGCCATCCAAAAGGATCTCATCAAAGCAGCAGCGTGGCTGGGCCCCACAGGGTATTCTGGTCCGAATTGATCAGCAGGAAACATTGGAGAGGTGCTGATTCCAACAAGGCCGTCGATAACGCAAGGAGGAAGTTAAATATCGCGATGCACAAGTTTTGCTACGTCAATGGCCTGGAATCAATCCGGCACGGCCTCATCCACCCGGGCCGCCCGGAACTTTATGGGCAAGACGGGGTGCACCTCTCCGAAAAGGGGATGAAGGTGTTCTGGGATAATTTGTGGGGTGCAATGACACTCGCAGGTTGCAATTAAAAAAAAAAAATTATATAATAAGGTGGAAAAAAGGTGGGAGCCACGAACCAGGTGCAGGGGGGGAGCCGCAGTAAGACGTGAGCCTCCCTGCGGCGTGGCGGAAATCCTACACTGGTTGGCTAAGAAAACACACCGGTGGGCGGTGTGTAAGAGGATAGCCACTCACTTTTGAATGCCGCACGGCAGGGTGACGTGGCGGCATAAAGGAGGGGAGTAACAGGAGGAGACGGCACTCGCGGCCCAGACCCGGCCGGACGGCAGGGCGCAAATGGTAGCGAGCTGGGGACCTAACTCCCGACAGGTAAGCTCCCCTCCGCAACGCGCAGAAGGCGTGGGCAACCAACCACTGGAGCACCAATAGACTGGCAACAAACTGGTTTGTGTACAAGTCCCATTTTCGAACTAAGGAGGGCACAAAAAGACTGACACCTGTTATCACAAGATGGTGTCATAATTTGTAATATGACATGTATGATTGATGATTACTGTCCGCAAAATGGAAGATTGCTTAAAACCAGTTTGTGTTATTAATATGTCTTTGGTTATTAATAAACTGCGGCCAACAACGACCACCACTAATACCAGTTATTGTTGGCTGACATTATTTCCCACCATTGGCAACAGCAGGAAGTGGGTGCCGGTAAGTGTGTATGCTTGGGTCTCCACGGAATAGGCACATGCGAGGGTTATGGGTTCCGGGCTAACTGTGTCACTAGATTCAAGCTAGCTAGGCTGATGAGGGGTGAAACCCCGAACCCGGTCCTAGGATACTTGTTTCAGTCCAGGGGCGGCCTGGCTTGGCAGGGTCAAGACTGATTTGAATATGGCTGGGTCATAACTGATGTGGCATGGTGAGCAGAAGAACTATAGATGTAACCCAGATCTGCTGACTTGATTAGTTCTGCATTCAGTCCATCCATTGTGTGTCTTTTGCTGTCTGTAGAAGTCAGCTGCTTCGATTGCATACTGTTAATTAACCACCGTAGCTCATGTATACACCTTAAGATATGGAGATGGACAATAAGGAATGCACCATTGTTCCTCTAAAAACGTATTGATTGTTACAATATTTATATATGTTTAAAAGAAAACAATTGCATAATCACATTCAGATCAGTAGCATTCCAAAAATATAATTTTAGTTCAGACAAATCATTTGGAAAGAGGAAAGATGGGTTTTGGTTCAAAAAGTCAAGGTAGTAATAGACACATATGTTCAGCTTTCACAACGACATCTTCCTCAAATGTAATTTCAGAACAAGGCCATCAAGCCTACAAAATCAACACATTACACAGAGGAAACAAAATGTGATTTATGGGTTCATTATGCTAGATGAAATCTCGAGTTTCTTGTATAATCACAGCTTGAAGTTATTAAGAAGCAGGTTTACAACCGGTGGATGTACACGCAAGCAACCCGCTGTGTGAATGTGTATAGTGGGATAAATATTGGGAGTATCTTGTTAGGTAAAAACATATGGACTTAAATCTTCCTGCGAACAAGTGAAACGATTTTTGCATCTAAACACATTTTCTTGAAAACGTCCTTTCAAAAGAATCTTTATAAATGTCAGTCTTTCTGGTGTTAAAAGTGAAAATATGTTTTCAAAGGTTGATTCACTATTTCACCTTTAAGGATACATTTCACTTTAAGTGTATTAGCAATTGGCTCCTGTTTGTTAATGATCTAGAGGCCCAACTCTAATTGAACCTGCGCATCAAAGTGTACCTAGAGTTGCAAATATATTCAGTTGTCCTTTTCTTCTGCGTCATCGAGGCCTATTAGTGGATAACTGAATGAGAAAGTGAATTAAGTCACCTTTTTGAATGAACACTTAACCGTTTGACTGGAAAGGGGCATCCACTCGGTCCCCCCGAACGTATGGTGGAGTACCCCGATCCTCCCGGGAGGCCATTTTGGGCGGGAGGCGAGTCTCGGCTGGTATGCCCGAAGCGACGTAGCCGGGGCGCGCCTTTTCCCGCCCAAGAGGGGTTGTCCTAGACACCTACACCAGTGGCCACGCCCCGTAGGCGGTTTGAAGGAGGGTCCACGCCCGCCCGAAGGAGGATAAAAGGAGCAACGATCCAAGGAAGCATCCTCTTGTTCCTGTGCTCAGAAGCTGCACCTCCCCGTTGCACGTGAGCTCGAGACGGAACAAGGAGCCATTTTTGAGAATTTGTAATTTTGTGTTCTCTCTTTTAGTGCTTCGTACTTTGGTTCCAGGACCTTTCGGTCGACTATCGTGAGAGAATGCCGGGCAAAAGGGTCGGAAAGAAGGTTAGCACCGACCAAATGCTTCGTATGCTGGTGAAGGACATGGCGAACATGAAGAAGCAGATGGCGGCCATGAATGGTACGGGCCGGCCTAAGAAAGTCATCGGACCAGCATTGCCGGGGGTAGTCCCCGCCGGGAGAGGTAAAAGGGCCAGGAATAGGGCGGCAGGGGGCGAGGCTCCGGTTCCTGAGTCAACTCCGGCGAGCCCGGTCAGGCCAGTAGAGGCCCCAGTTCCGATTCCGGACGCAGGTCAGCCGATCCCTGTCGTAGTTACACCTGTGAACGAGGGGGATATGCCACCCGAGTTGGCCGCCCAGTTGGCGGCATGGTTGGGCAGGAATAATGAGGGTGCCACAGCTCCAGGGGATACGGCCGAGGAGGCCAAACTAATAATGAAGCAGTTGCGGCAATCGCGAGATGCTGCGAAGGCACCTTGTCCTTTTGTTCCCCCTCAGGTTCCCGCGGAGCAACCGTCTTCGGGCGCTGGAACAGCGGCAGCAGCGAGTTCAGCTATTGATTCGGGTAAGAAGCCGTTGCCAATGGCTGGGGAGGGGTCGTGTCCCTCAAGGAGGGAAAAGGTGGTGCAACATATCCCGTTGGCCACAAAGGAAATGATATGGGCGGATAAATACGTAAACATTTTTTCGCTGTTGACTGATCATTATGAAATAGAACACGTTAAAAATCAGAAGGAATTGTTGCATCCAAGTGTATGGCGAGCGAAGATGGCGGGTTTCAGAGTTGATGAGACAATCGCTAATTGGGCCAGGGCTTTTGGGATGTTCACTGCAATCATGGGGGAACGTAGGCCCGAGGTATTGACTGAATTGGCTTGTTACCAAACACGAATAATGGAGTTTTATGAATCATACGATGGTGATCAATGGTTGGGTTATGATAACAAATTTCGCAAGGCCAAGGAGCACGACTCATCCCTGACGTGGGATTGTTTCGACTCCATTTCCTGGCAGAAACAGGTCAGGTCAAACCCGACAAAGCCGTCTTCGTTTGGCGGGAATGGGGCAGAGCCTTCCCGCCATTCCTCGTCGGTGCCCTTTCGAGCAGGCGCTGGTAGTGATCAGCACACAAAGAGTAATGGGAACTCGGGCAAGAAAGGGGTTTGTTGGAGCTTCAACAGGGGCAAGTGCACTAGGCCACAGGGGTCGTGCAAGTTCAGGCATGAGTGTGCAGGATGCGAACAGTCTTCACACCCCGAGAGTTCATGCAGAGCCAAGAATGGCGATACAGGGGGCAGAGGCAGCGCCAAACAGGTCTAACGAAGGCCGAGGGGCGCTGCTACCTACTCCCATCGACATCATGGCTATGATCCCCTGGCTGAACGAATACCCTGATCATGTCTCCGCCGGGGTGTTGAGGGACGGTTTCTCATGGGGTTTCCGCATCCCGGCGGGGGATTTTCGGGGGGGGGACCACTGTGTAAAAACCAACTGTCGGTTCAACAAAACACGGTTGTAGTACAGGCAAAGATTGCAAAGGAGGTGGCCCGAGGTCGGGTTGCGGGTCCATATGCGAACCCGCCTGTTCCTAATTTTGTTTGCTCACCGTTGGGAGTGGTCCCCAAGAAGGACCCAGGTGAGTTTCGATTGATACATAATCTGTCCGCTCCTAAGGGTTTTTCCGTGAATGATGCGATTGACCCGGGAGTTTGTTCGGTGCGGTACGCTTCCTTTGATGAGGCCGTCGCCATGTTGAATCGCCTGGGGCCCGGAGCGCTGATGGCAAAATCTGATATCGAGTCAGCGTTCCGGTTGCTCCCGGTACACACACAGGATCAGCGTCTGTTAGGTTTTATGTTCCAGGGACGCTATTTCATGGATAAATGTATGCCAATGGGTTGCTCCATCTCTTGTGCGTATTTTGAGAAATTCAGTAGTTTCTTACAATGGGCGTTCACCGGAGCTACGGGCTTTACGCACGTTATGCATTACCTTGATGATTTTCTGTTTATGGGGGCAGCCGGGGACACGGAATGTGCACAAGCTTTGAGTAAATTTTGTGATCTCATGAAAAGATTTGGCGTGCCACTGGCACCAGGTAAGACAGTGGGGCCGTCCACTTCACTCGAGTTTCTCGGAATTGAGCTCGATTCTGTAGAGGGGTGCTTCTGTTTGCCTAAAGAGAAGGTGTTGAAATTTAAGGCCTCGCTTGAGACATGTATTGGTGAGACGAAAGTAACATTGCATCAGTTGCAGCAGGCTGTGGGTCAGCTTAATTTTGCCCTTAGAGTGATACCAATGGCTCGCCCCTTTTCTCGCTCTATTCCTCAAGCCATGGTGGGCCTTAAGGAAGGGCATCACCGCACAAGACTCTCGGCAGAGGTTCGCCAGGACATGCGAATATGGTTGGCATTTCTGGCGGATTTCAACGGTCGTGTCCTGTGGAACAAACCAGCGGTTTCCTCCGAGGAGCTGGGATTGTGGACCGACTCGGCAGGGAGTGTGGGTTTTGGCGCCATCTTTGGTAATCATTGGTCGGCACGAACATGGCCGGCATGGTGGCATAAGAGTGGGCTCACAGGTAACATTGGGTTTTTGGAACTGTTCCCTATTCTAGTGGCCTTGAAGACATGGCCGGAGGGGTTTCGTGATCGCACTGTGGTGTTCTGGTCGGATAATATGACCGTGGTGGAATGTGTCAATAATCAGGCAGCACACTGCAAATGGATATTGAGATTGATGAAAGAAATTGTTCTGCTGTGTATGAAATTAAACGTCCACTTTAGAGCAAAACATGTGCCTGGGGTACTGAACCAGGCTGCTGATGCACTCTCTCGTTCCCACATGAGGCCTTCCGGGGCCATCTGCCCTCTGCGGACTTGGTGGCGGCACCATTTCCCGAAGTTCTCTGGTCTCTCAGTGCCCCGGATTACAGAACCTCGTGGGAGAGAGTCTAGCCCCCAGGACAAGGAAGGCATATGAAGGGGCGTTCTGTTCCTATTGGGCATTTCTGGGTCCAGCCAGGGGGGAGCATTGGGGGCAGGAAGAGTATGTTCTGAAATTTCTAGTGTCATTGCATCAGGCAGGTCGATCAGTGGCAACAGCCAATAGACACCGAGCCGCCATTGCGTTCATGGCGCAGGCTCATGGCATTCAGGACCCCACAGCGTCCTTTCTAGTAAAGAAGGCGCTGCGCGGGTGGCAACGCCTTGAGGGTCATAGAGAGGACGAGAGGCGCCCGATAGGGCTAGCAAGGTTGTCCCAGTTAATGGCCGTACTCCCTGCGACTTGTTCATCTCAGTCAGAGACAGTGCTGTTCCGGGCCGCTTTTGCCTTAGCATTCCATGGGGCTATGCGAATAAGCGAACTGGTGGCAAGGAACAAGCAGGATACGGGGGGAGGTCTGTGTCGAGAACACATCCAGATTAAAGGTGACACGATGGTAATCACTATAACCAAGTCCAAAACCGATCAGGGAGCGATCGGAGACAGTGTGGTTGTTCAGCGCACGCTAGGGTCCCCCATGTGCCCAGTGAAATGCGTAGAGGAGTATTTAGCGCAAAGGGTGGCATCATGGGGGGGGAGCTTGCTGAGACATACCGACGCCACCCCACTGACCAGGTTTCAGTTTCAGCGGGTGTTAACAATGGCAATCGCGGCAGCGGCCTTGAACCTGGGCGATTTTGGGACTCACTCATTCCGGATAGGTGCTGCTACAGAGGCTACAGCCAGGGGGATAAAGTGAAACAGTTGGGGCGCTGGTCCTCGAATTGTTATAAGAGGTACGTGTGGTTGCACATGTTGTGAAGCTAATGTCATGCACTCACGTTTCTTGTTTTCTGTTTGGTTTTCAGTTTCGCGAGCAGGCTTTGCGGGGCGAACTGTGCAGTTGACCCGACACCTGGGGACCAGCGGTCAAAGATCACCGGCTGAGGGAAGAGTAGTGTGGGTCGTCGGCCACTCATACGTGAGGCGCGCCGCGGACGTATTCAAAGCAGGTGACATGATTCACATGGCTGGGGAATACGGGTACTGGGTGACCTTCTACGGAAGGGGCGGGCTCTGTATTGACCAGTTTCAAAATTTTATGGAGGGATTGTTAGGGCGGACAAGGTCACCGCCATCTGTAATCATAGTGCATCTTGGGGGCAATGATTTGGTGTCCACTAGTCGGCGAGTACTTCTCGAGTTAATCCTATCCACAGTAAGTTGGTTGGCGAGAAGGGTTCCAGGGTGCACGATTGCATGGTCACACATGATTCCACGGAAGGTGTGGAGGGGGGCTATTTCTGTGTCAGCTTTAAATCAGTCGGTGAAGAAAATAAATAACAAACTTGGTAGATTGTTTCGTACAGGTAAATTGCATTGTATTCCTCATGGATGTATTCGGGGGGACCATATGTATCTGGAGGATGGGGTCCATCTGTCCCGGGAGGGGAATGCCTTACTCATAGGAGACTTCGTAGCTTGGTTAAAGAGTTTGTGCAGCCATGACCTTTAAGTAGGAGCTTTTGGTGGGGGGCCAGATAGCCATTCAACTATCCGGCCTGTGGCGGTAAGGTCGTGATCGGTGAGCAGTAATTGGAAGATCCCTAGAGGTGGGGGCGTCACCCATTATGGATGGGAGCGCCCGGGGGGAGGTGCCAATTGGCCCCTCAAACGGGGAGGCGGTCCCCTCTAAGGATGGGGCCGCCGAAAGGGATGGCGGTCATAGGCCCCTCCCTGGGGAGGAGGGGCTACGGGCCCCTCCTGGTAATTTCCCGGGGCCAGGACATCTGCGACGGCAGATGTGGTAAGCAGTGTGGGGTGGGAGGGGGGTCTACGCTACCTTCTAGACACCTCACACGAGTCCTCGGACGACCACTAAGATGGCGTCGAGTAAATAGGGGGCCCCCGTTAAGACAAGGGAAATTGGAAGTTGGCACAGAGGGACAGGCCTCTGTGCGCCCGCCCCTCACAAGTGAGGGGGAAGTTCTGGTTTAGGGATCTGACACCGGTTACGACCTTGCCGTTGGCCCGTAATGTTAGGATGTACAATTTGAATTTTGAGAAATGCATTTACAGGATGTTTTAGAATCGGCTAGGAGAACCTTTGTATTAGAGATGTGTTAAGGTTAGCCAAGAAACATCGTAATGTGTAAATGAAATTGTACATGATATGAAACTGTTATTTTAATGTTTTGATTTTGTTTCATATTTTAATAAATACGGCCGGGAGGGTAACTCCCTCCCGCCTTCCAAAAGCTCAAGAACCGTTTCCGTTTTCCCATTCTTGGGGAGTGTTGGGAGGGGGTGACGGGTATCCCAACCATATGCTAGGATATTCCTTCCATGGCTGTTTGGGGCATTTCCCACCTAAGCCATCATAACTTTTTTCCACAAAATAAATGTAGGCCAAAGTGGGGACTGCTATTTTCACACCTTTCTCAGTGTTTGTGTATTCCCTTCAAGTGAATCAAAGAGGTAGCCAGAATATAGCAACATTATGATTTTTATTGGAAAAATAAGGAAAAAGAGCTGTGTAACGAAGTGTATGTTTGCACCTACCAAAGCATCAATAAAATATTTGCAATGTAACTGGTAGTCCATTTTTTCTATTTCTTTGTGGTTTCAACCTACTTACAGTTAGTTTGTAGTGGAATCAGTTGTGAAATCCAATAATGAACACAGAAACTAAAACATTTCAGAAAAATAAGCAAAATACATTATTCCGTTTGAGTAGATTGATTGGGGTTTTCATACAGACACTATTAATTGAATATAAAAAAACTAATAAGAAAAAACGGAATTTGGTGACAACATTTTCATCTATATTTTTTGCTCTAATGGACAATTTACAAAAGTATCACATTATTATGTCCAACAAATATTTTTTTTTGTAAGGATATCAAGAGTTTGCTGGTTTTCCAAAAACCTGAGATAACCAGAGCAAACAATTGCACCGCAGCTTGTCATGATTTTTCACTGTGTGCCAACCATGCTGTAATTCAATTAATAAATCCTGATGAATGAAAAATGAATTTGAAGAAAACCTATGCACATTTCAAATGAGCACAAGATACTGTGGGGCATATTATCAAGGGATTTATCTCTGCTTTTTTGGCTTTAAAAGCCAAGAAAGCGGAGATAAAATGATCTCCCTATCAGCAACAGGGTGCTAACACGCAAATTCGTATGTTAGCACCCTTTTTCTCTACGCTTCCCCTTGCATCTCTAATGAGATGCAAAGGGGGCGTTCCAGAGAAAAATAATAGGAGAAATGTTGTTAAGCGACATTTCTCCTATTATCATGGATATCGCTAACCCTGTTAGTGATAAAAAAGCAGCGCTAACCGCGGTTAGCGCTGCTTTTTTTACACCGGGTATTTTCCTCACTTAGCCATGATATTCTATGGAAGGTGGATATCATGGCTAACTTTGTGAGCCCCTATCATCAAGCTAACGCCAAACTTCGAGAGATTATTGTTGGTTTTCCAGCGATAATCTCTCATTTGGCAGTTAGCGCAAGGATTTTTATCACTTCTGAGATAAGCGTTGCTAATAGCACCCTATCTCAGTGATAAAAATCCACTCTACCCGGCGATAATTATCCTAGCGCTAAGTGTGCTTAGCGATATTTATCGCTGGGGCTTGATAATATGGCCCTGTGTTCATGGATACTTAGGGGTATATTCACAAGAACGTGTGATAACAACAGCAAGAGTAGCGTAACACAACTTTCAACATCGCAGCCTACCGTGGGAAAATAACCCTGTGTCAACGTGGAATTCACAACAAGGTGGTAGCATGCGATAGACACCAGATAATGTCCTTGCGAAAATTAACGTCACGCCGCAGGCCTGCAAATCCCACGCGTCTGGCGGGACAATGCACCATAAAAGCCACAGAAAATATACACCAGAAACAAGCCAAAGCACGTATCAACATGGATGCACCCTGACCCAGCGCAGAGGCCAACTCGAACCCCACAACCCCTACAGACTACCAGCAAAGCACAACAAGGGCCGGGAAGGCCAAGGAGAAAAGGGAGAGGAAGATGGGTTGCAGACCACAGGAAAAGAAGACAAGCATCACAGAGGTGCCAGAACACTACTAGCAACTGACCCACTAGCAGACCACCTGGATTGCGGTCAAAGTGCCGAGGAGGCCAATACAGGAGGCCAATAGGTGCTGGCATGATGTGACTCCCTAACTAGGCACCAACCCGCTGCCAACAGTAAGGCATATTTACAACAAGGGGTGGTGAGGGACAGAGTCTCTGAATTAAGCAGAAAGCTCTCACCCAGTCAAAAGATCAGGGCTAGATCCAACACCGTTTTTTAGCTCACTGCACCATCCCAGTTTCAGAACCTGGCTGTATGCAAATTAGTCTGTTCCTGTCCCAGTGCATGATGGGAACAGGGCAAACCAAACTACAAAAACCAATTCTTACACTGGGAAGGAAACAAGCTCCCGGGGACCGGTTTCTGGCATTACAGCCGTCTTTGGCCCGGTTTGCTTGAATCCTGATGGTGCAATGAGCAAGGGTCTCACATCTGAGAATACCCTTCCACGCTTAGGGTGGACAAAAATATTTACAACAAGGGGTGGTGAGGGACAGAGTCTCTGAATTAAGCAGAAAGCTCTCACCCAGTCAAAAGATCAGGGCTAGATCCAACACCGTTTTTTAGCTCACTGCACCATCCCAGTTTCAGAGCCTGGCTGTATGCAAATTAGTCTGTTCCTGTCCCAGTGCATGATGGGAACAGGGCAAACCAAACTACAAAAGCCAATTCTTACACTGGGAAGGAAACAAGCTCCCGGGGACTGGTTTCTGGCATTACAGCCGTCTTCGGCCCGGTTTGCTTGAATCCTGATGGTGCAATGAGCAAGGGTCTCACATCTGAGAATACCCTTCCACGCTTAGGGTGGACAAAAATATTTACAACAAGGGGTGGTGAGGGACAGAGTCTCTGAATTAAGCAGAAAGCTCTCACCCAGTCAAAAGATCAGGGCTAGATCCAACACCGTTTTTTAGCTCACTGCACCATCCCAGTTTCAGAACCTGGCTGTATGCAAATTAGTCTGTTCCTGTCCCAGTGCATGATGGGAACAGGGCAAACCAAACTACAAAAGCCAATTCTTACACTGGGAAGGAAACAAGCTCCCGGGGACCGGTTTCTGGCATTACAGCCGTCTTCGGCCCGGTTTGCTTGAATCCTGATGGTGCAATGAGCAAGGGTCTCACATCTGAGAATACCCTTCCACGCTTAGGGTGGACAAAAATATTAACAACAAGGGGTGGTGAGGGACAGAGTCTCTGAATTAAGCAGAAAGCTCTCACCCAGTCAAAAGATCAGGGCTAGATCCAACACCGTTTTTTAGCTCACTGCACCATCCCAGTTTCAGAACCTGGCTGTATGCAAATTAGTCTGTTCCTGTCCCAGTGCATGATGGGAACAGGGCAAACCAAACTACAAAAGCCAATTCTTACACTGGGAAGTAAACAAGCTCCCGGGGACCGGTTTCTGGCATTACAGCCGTCTTCGGCTCGGTTTGCTTGAATCCTGATGGTGCAATGAGCAAGGGTCTCACATCTGAGAGTACCCTTCCACGCTTAGGGTGGACAAAAATATTTACAACAAGGGGTGGTGAGGGACAGAGTCTCTGAATTAAGCAGAAAGCTCTCACCCAGTCAAAAGATCAGGGCTAGATCCAACACCGTTTTTTACAGACTGATTTGCATATAGCCAGGTTCTGAGCTGGGATGGTGCAGTGAGATAAATAATGGTGATGGATCAAGCCCTGATCTTTGGACTGGGTAAGAGTGGTCTGCTTAATTCAGACACTCTGTTCATCACCACCCCCTTTTCTGAATCGTTTTTGGCCACTATAGGTGTGGCAGGGTATACTCAGACATGAGTCCCTTTCTCACTGCACCATCAGGATTCAAGCAAGCCAGGCCGAAGACAGCTGAAATGCCAGAAACCGGTCCCCGGTAGCTTGTCTCCTTTCTGGTGAAGAATTGGCTTAGTAGTTTAGTCTGCCCTGTTCCCATGATGCACTGGGCCAGGGACAGACTGATTTGCATATAGCCAGGTTCTGAGCTGGGATGGTGCAGTGAGATAAATAACGGTGATGGATCAAGCCCTGATCTTTGGACTGGGTAAGAGTGGTCTGCTTAATTCAGACACTCTGTTCATCACCACCCCCTTTTCTGAATCGCCAACAGTAAGGCAGCAACAGTGACAGGAGGTGGCAGTTCAGCACCCCTGGAGGAGTTGGAGGAAACCCAGGCCACAGTCATAAGTGTGGAGATGCCATGTGTCAGCACGCAAAAAGGAGGTGGTCCAACAGTTGTGGTTGGGGGCCGAACCCATGGAATGCGAACCAGGACACATACGTAGGGGTCTATCACCCTTCAGGGCCCAACCACACCCCACTAAGGAGACCCACACTGCCATACAGACACATGCAGATACACATTTACAGCACAGAACCACGCCCAGGGGAGCTGAAACAGCAGTCACACACCCATGTTGGCTGTGCGTACGATGGCCTTGGCCACTCCCCTTATGAATTGAGTGGGCGATGACAAAGCTACATGTTCAAGCTCCAACTCGCTGCCTACGGTGACATGTCTGCATCCAATGTGCACAGCACAATGTAATAACTTAGGGCCCCGGGCCTACATGCATACTACAAGACCACAGTGCCACACACAGATATCATGTTGAACTGGCTATGGGCACATGCGCCCGGCCCCTTTATTTGCAGGGCCACATGTACAGTGACACCTGTGTTGGATGTGTGCGGGGTGACTGTAAGCCATTCCGCACGGAATGTCTGGTGCTGGCAACCACTTGAACATTGGACACCAGTGCAACGGAAACAGAAAACACATGCAATACAGAGTCAACTGCTAAGCAATGTGGAGTGAGCTGAAGAAAGTCCAGAGGACAGCCAACATGCAAACAGAAGTGTCCGTGAGTTGCAGTGCACTGGGCTTTGGACACTAGAGATGAGCCCACTCATGTGAACAAAAAGTCTCGGATTGTGTTCCTGAGGCAGATGTGGGGGTGTGTGTTAAGCCTGCATCATCTTCCCCATCAACATCTCAGGGCCCCCTCCCTGTTTGAGGTTACATACCTCCGCAACCGTTCGAACAGCACAAAACTCAATCAGTAACGGACAATGGCCTGCGGTGCACTGAGTCCCTGGCAACTGGAGTGCTGAGCAGGGTATCAGGCCGATGATGGCATTCCCGACAGGCTTGAGCAACATCATAAGTATGTCAGGACCACTGCTTCAACTCTGGCAGATGGCGGTTGGAGGTGGTACTTGCGGTGGTGGCATGTGCCTTCTGCGGTTATGCGTCATCCTGGCAGGTCTGGACTCACTTTGGTGTGGGAGCCCTGGTGGGATGCATTAGGGCCCGGAGGCTGCGTACAGCGCAAGGCCACAGAGTAATGGCGTTGATGACCCCAAGGCCCACGCCTCAGAGCCCAGCCAATGTCTCTAGAGAAGGGGTCCCGGACAGTACCAGCACAGAGTTAGTGGCCCCGGAAGTACTGCAGCCGGCACAGGCACCAAGCCATGGGACGGTGACTTCGAGTGCAGTTAGATAGACCATGCAACCTGAGCGGGTCACCATCAATGTCCAAGGTATATGTTTCGGAGTGTTTCGGGGGATAGTGGAAGGTGGCCTCCAGGGCAAGACGTCAAAAGATTTGATTTTATCTAGAAGCAGCAAATGGAGGAGTTGAATGTGACAGCCTCGTTGCCACCACCAATTCAGTATCAGCTACATGAGGATGAAAGCTGCTCCCTAGTCCATAGGCTTAGACGCCACCACAGTTCGACCAGAGAGTGTTAATGAATGTCAGGGAACAGACTTAGTGGCACCAGTGCTGAGTGGGGATGCAGTCTGCGATGATGTCGGTACACTGATATAAACCCCACCATTGCTGAATCATGACTCTGTGGCCTACTCAACCACAGTGTAAGCCGGAGGCAGCGGTCAGCAGTGGCTGACATCCAAATGTAGTTGGCTCGCGATGCACAGCGCTAATGACACCAGGGCAATTGTTGGTAGTGTACGAACACCTCAGTAACGATGATCCTTTTCTCTCCACCAAGATGCAAGGCGTCAACCTCTTATGCCTCTCCTTGCAAGCAGTGATATGTTCTCTGCCTTTGCATACTCGATTTTCAGTTCCAAATCTGTGACCTACTCGAGCGCAGCCTAGGATGAGAGCAGTGTAGGCCGGAGGCAGAGGTCAGCACGGCCATTTACCGAGTGTCGCAGGCATAGGTTGGTGGCTCCACAGGCCTGCGTAGTTCAGGTTCAGTGGCACCACGTGTTTGGCCACTTCTGTGACTTCTGTGACTTCTGTGACTTCTGTGACTTCTGTGACTGTGACCTGGCTTTCGTCGGGACTGAGCCACACCTTCCTCTTAATCCTCTCCGTGCGACCACTGGTGTGGCCTCTGCCATTCGTGAATCACGACTAGGTGCTGGATGTGAGACTTACTGGTCCGCAGGGTAATCCTGGTCCCGCATCCATGTGTCGCCAGCTGGCATTGAACATGGTTTGTGGCAGCATGTGTCACCGGCTGGCGTTGAACAGTGTTTAAGCCACCACGTGTCGCAAGATGCGCATATGGAACTATGCCTCACGGATCTAAGTTGCTGTGGCCACTGGCCCAGATTTAGGGGTCACTGCCATTCAGGGGCCAGGAGACAGTTTCACATATGGGACCCACTGCGCCACAGAGGATGCTGGTAGAATATGTTAACAAGGAAGGAGTAATGTGGGCTAGCATCGGGGGGACAGCGGTGGTCTGAAAGGCTGGCGGCGTTAAGGGCCTAGGGCTTGGAGCTTACACAGGCATGGGGTGGGCCCTCCTTGACACATGCCGGTGTCGGATGCTGATCTGTGTGGCCTGGCTGCGTAGGGTCGGGCCTGATGGGTTCGTGGTCCAGTGGGCCGGGGTATGGCAGCTGCACAGGATCTCAGGCAATTCCGCTAACGAGGATGGCGTCAGCCTCATGGCGGGGTGGGAGGCACCGTCCTGGCAGAGATGTTGGGCTTTCCGGAAGAGGACCATGCCCAGGGCCATCCCACTCTTCTCACGCCTATGGGTGGACGTAACAGGCAACATTTCTGCGATGACCCCTACTGGCTGAGTTGACATGGTTGTGTCCACTGTCCACCACACTCCATACACAAGAGGTGTATGTCGATATGGATATGGGTATGTTCGCCATAGTGCGGTCTGTCCAGCACTTTGCCAACACTCTTGGCATTGTTTGCTTTCCAAATCATGGTTCTACTGCATCCTTCATACATGCCTGGTTGCCTCCTCTCCCCACATTTGTCTATTGTGTGGCGGAGGTGCCATGTCTTTGATTGTTCACGGCTTGCCCAGGTTACAATTGTAAGTTGTTCTATCGTGTCTGGTGGCTGGGCATGTTGGTGTGCATGTTGGTTGTGAACTTGTGACATGTGCATTGCCAGAGTTGTGGATTGCATGGTTGTGGAGTTGAGGTGAGTGGGGTTAATTGGTAACTTGCCAAGGGGCTGTGCATTTCCCTTGGTGCCATTCTGGGAAGGCTGGTTGCAGAGGCACTGTAGGAGGGTCAAGGGATCCTGCACACTGGCTGTGTATTTGGAGGCAACATTGGTGTAGGTCCTGCGGTGTTCTGATGTTGCCTGCACATTGAAGTGTGATGTGTGCTTACTGTAGTGGTGATTGTGTGCTGTGTCACCAGGGAGGACAGGTGGGACATGTGTGCAGTAGATTGCCCCCAACACGTGTGTGCATCCGGCTATGGCGTATTGTCCTTGCTTGGTCTCTGGCAGTTCCTACACATTAAGTTGGCTGTACTGGACCTGGGGTGCCAGGGTGATGGTGATGGCCAGGACAGATGTGAGGGACTTGGATGTGGATGGCTGTGAGACTCCTTCGACTCTGGCGGGTGTTGGTTGGGGTGTGCCAGGGGCCAAAAGGTACAGCACAGTCAGCAGCTTGGTGTGGGGTGGGATGTTGGTTGTCCGCTGTGTGGGTGCTGTTGGCCTGTTGGGCGATGATGGCCAGGATGCGTAGGATGGTTGTCCCTTTCAGTCAGTAGGGGACAGTGACATTGTCAGATGTTGTGCCTGTGAGGTAGATGTGTTTCCTGGGGTCTTTGTCTGCGCTGCCTCTGTGGTGGTCCGAGGGGGGTGTGTGCCGGGTGGGTGTTGTGGCCCTCTTGGGGGTCCGGGCTGCATGTTCAGTTGCTCCATTGCATCTATTGCCCTTACGATGATGCCCTGGGCTGGGCTCCCTATTGTGGTGCAGGCTGCCATCCAACTTTACACCAGGTCATAGCAGGTATAAATTTCCTGCTGCTAATGCGCCCATCTGTCTGGTCATTGTGAATGTTGAGGTGTGGTGCTGTTGCGGCTTTGCGCACGGGAACACCTACTCTGCATCTCATTAGCGATAGTTGTGGAGGTCCTCAATGGCAATGTTTTTTGTGGCTGCTATTATGGGAAAACTGGTGCTGTGGGCTGTTAGCACCTACTTGTGAATGGTGCAGTAAATTTATCACAAATTTGGCTGCGATAAAGTGCCGTTAATTCAGCGATAACTCCTTGTGAACATGCCCCTTAGTTTTTATAGATGCCTGGATTTGGAGTTACACATCTTATTTTGTTATTTTGTGATTCATAGGGCACTTTGCAAAATGCAATCTTTCTTACACCTTATCTTATGTTTGAAAGCCAATGTTGGAGAGAATTTTAATTCATGACAACAAAAGTTATTCTTTTCGACGTTTCCTCATTTTTTCTGACAAAAATGCTCAGCCTGGTGCCGAGACATGAAAGGCCCCAAAATGCAATGGGGAGACATCAGCATTTCCAGTCAAAAAATTACCTGTTTTGGTAATAGGGATAGCTGTCATCTGCAGGCCCCTGAATAGTCGCCACCCAGACAAACCTATCAAACCCATAAATTTTTTTAAAGATAGACATCCAAGGCAATCTATGTTGGAGGGGCCTTGTATGGACTCGCACCGATTTCACAAAAGTCCCCAAAATGCAATGAGGAGACATCAGCATTTCCTGTCACAAAAATGACCTGTTTAGATAAAGGGGTAGCTGTAGAATTTGGACCCGGGCTTTGCCACCATGTACAGAACTCTACCAAACTCAAACATGTTTGAAAACTAGTCACACAGGAGAGTTTATGGTTGTGTGCCTCTCATGCATACCATGAGATTTCTGTAAGCTCAATGCCATACAAACCTCGAACTTTGCTTACAATAACATATTTTCCTCAAATTTCTGTGCTGAAAAATTCTGTCAGCTGTGAGAACCCACAACTTACCTACCCCAAGCGTTACCAACCTTCTCCTGAAAAAAAACACTGACTAAAGTGTGTGGCTTTGCCTAGCCCCCATGACACAAAAGGCCTCAAAATGCAGCATTGCAAAATCGCCATTTCCTTTGAAAGAATGACCTGTTTTGACAAAGGTGATTGCTGAAGTATTTCAGCCCAAGCTCAGATTTTACTCAGAGAAACCAGAAAATTCCAAGGTCTGTGTTCTTTGTATGAATCCCACAATGTTTCCTACCCTAAATGTCCTATAAGCCTTAAACTTTAGCTAAAATACCAGCGATACTCCACAGCACTCCTCAGGTCCCGTGACCCCAGATGATGTTACCCCAACTGCTTCAGTGCTGCTCCTCATACCATGGTTGGAGCTTTCACCTACACCCACTGCTGGTTCTCCAGTGGGTACACATACACAACCACCATGTAAATGCTAACAAAGCCCTCAACACCCCCTCACAAAACACATGCAACACAAGCACCAAAAACATCTATAAACCTACCCTACACCACACACCAAAGCAAACCTGCACAGCAACACAAACTCAGATACAAATCACTGAAAACTTCACCCTGAACAGAACCCAGGCCTACCAACCACCTGGGCCATGAGCCACCTTTGTCAACCTCATCATCAACTTCATCGCTCTGCTCAACATTGACTCCAGAGCCTACATTCTCCTTTGTGACCTCAACTTTCACCTGGAAGACCAAAACGATCCCTGCTCAACAGAACTCCTTGAAAGCTTGAGTAAACTCGACTCACTCAGCTTTTACCTGAACCAACACATAACACTTGGCACACACTGGACCCCTTCTTCAACACAAGTAACAGCTTCAAAGACAACTCCACCACATCGCTCACATGGACTGACCACTTCATCATCCACTTTCAAATCAATGTACCTCAAGTCAATACCCCTACCAGGTTCAGCACTCAAAGCTGCCGCTGGGGCAAAATCACAGAAGCGGGCTGGCTCAGGACCATCAGCTGAGATAAATCTGGCCCCACAGACAACCTCAACAAGGTCATCAACAACGTCAACAACTAGATCAAAATGGAACAGACTCCCTGGCACCCATCAAACCCAACTAGAACAGTATATCATACAGGCAGGCCAGCTGGTACACGGAAGACCTCCGAGATACCAAACAACACTGCAAAGAGCTAGAAAGGAAATGGAGGTCCAGCCATAACACCACAGAAAGAAATACCAACAAGGCTGAACACACACTGTATCACCAGCAAATAAGAGACACCAAGAAAAAAGTGTGGGTGGACCGCATTAAAGGAAGCACAAACAGTTACAAGGAGATCTTATTGATCATTTGAAATTTCATCTTGCCTTCAGCCACTGTCACCAACATTACTGCCTCCCACAACTATGCAACAACCTATCCAACTTCTTCCACAGCAAAACTGCAAATATCTGAAGAACATTCACACACCAACCCAACCCAAGAGAACATATTGCTATCCTACCCCCCAACAACCAAGATGGCTACCTGACTGAGTGGACAACTTTCCCCAGAAACGACACAGCAGCAATAATGTGGACCATCTAATCAGGGGCCCCAGTGGATACATGTCCCCACCACATTTACAACCTGGGAACATCACCAATCAGCACTATCCTGATACACATCATCAACCATTCAATCAAGTCTGCCACTTTGCCAGATGAGTGGAAAAGTGCTGAAATCAACGCTCTGCTCAAGAAGCCCACAACCAACCCAAATCAACTAAGCAACTTTAAACTCATCTCATTTCTTCCAATCGAAACCCATGTTAGATGTCCCTCACATCTAACATAGACTTCGATTGGAATTCCATACCGCATAATATCAAGCCCATTATCGCTGCTTTATCAGCAGTTTTCTGCCGATTAAGCATCAATAATTGTATCGCCTATCTTGATAATATGCCCCATAATTCCCCATAATTCCTTAATGTACAAACATGCACCACATACATTCCCATACAATTTATCAACTCACCTTTCAAATTGATTTCTACATTAAGAAGAATGCCACTCACACAGTAGATATTCTTATACAGAGTCTCTCTAGTTCACTGTTTCCACCAGAACCACAAAATGGAACATTTTCCCTCTCACTTTACACATACATACATATAAACAACCAATTAAAATCCTTCACACATTAATTTGAAACAAAACACACATTTCCATTGCTTTAACATTTCAAACCTATCTAACTGACATCACTTTCCACCCTACCCCTAACAGATCATGCAAAAGACACCTGTCAACAGAGGTCAAAAGTTCACCACTGTATAAAACACTGCTCCTCAACAATTTTAGACTATGCATAATCACTTACTTATAAGTACCAATAAAAAGAAAAGGTCTCATTACAAGCAACCAACATATAAGCACATAAACTTGATACATATCTGTAAAATATATATTTTTTATTGATTTTTTTCTTGCTTACATACGCTTATGTAGCGACTTTCAAAATTCGCACAGTACGCGTACACTAAATATACCCAAAAAATAAAATAGCACCTATCACTAATTTCTTTCAATCCCCGGGGACCCCATTCCCCGGGGCTCAAATATAAAGTTCAGGACCGTGGGGGAAGCCCCAAAACCCCCACGGACCCAGCCGGCTCCCTGCATCCTTCTACAGCCGGCATTGCTTTTTGTCAGAGAGACCAGCTTACATGCTGATCTCTCAGACCAAAAACAATCTGCTTTCCTACTTCAAAGAGAACTCTCGCCCTACCATAGCAGACAGCAATGACCCAAGGATAGCCACCCCGTAACACTACAGGAGGCGACCATGGGTGGTGGTGGTCCCCAGGGCCATCAAATGCTCAACAAACACCATCAAACATGTTGACCTTCGGATCATTGTCAACCCCCCTACGCATTCCTAGGACAACAGGAAGTCCAATAGCAAATAGCAAACTGTTCCTGTCAATCTACACACTCAATCTACGCACATATACAAATAAATAAAAAATTACATTTATTTCCACATTACATCAAAACGAAACACACTTTTATATTGCTTGAACTTTTGCACCCTTTCCAACTAACAAAACTTTCAACCCTTCCCCCATTCCACAATCTGCCAGTTACCATAGAAACACTTCACGGAACACCTAACTCAGCACACAGGTGAAAAGTTTATCATACATTGTTGCAAATTAAAACAGCAAGTGTGCTTGACCCCAGAATATACCAGCTTCTTTTATGTAATGTTCTTTTCTATCACTTTTTCTTAACCAATACAAATCAGCCTGTTAAAGCACAGAAACATTCATCCTAGCTTAGTGCAGAATGTTCTCGAACAAATAATCAATCTTTTTCTTTTTTCAAAAACTGCATGTTGTCCACCATTTTAGAAAAAATCTCACTTTTCCAACTGCCACTTCATTTACCGAGACCTTCAGAGTGCATCCAGACCTCTCTTCAAGATGCTTACAGTATGGATTGTGGGACACAGCTATATTTTCTGGAGTCAAAGGTACGCAGAACGGAAAGGAATTCACAAAGACCTACATTTACCAAATGTTGACATTAAATGGATTGGACAAAGAGGGCTAAAGTGGCACCAATTGTTGCCGTTGGTGAAATCCTTTTTGCATCTCCAACACCCTGACCTCATAATTGTGCACTATGGTGGCAATGACCAAGGCACTTTGACAGGGGTAGGTCTGGAAATGCTTATGAAGGACACCTTTGCACAATTGATGACATTGTTCCCCAAACCTGCCTTTGTATATTCTAATATATGCCAAAGGCAGAAATGGAAGCGGTCCAACCACTATTGTCCATAGATTGAAAAAGCTAGGAAACATGTGAATAAATCTGTTTCTGCCTTTCTCCGAGACTATGGAATGGGGTCCATCTACCACAACAATCTATGTTTCAATATCCATGACATCTATAGGAGAGACGGTGTACATTTTACAGATGAGGGAAACAGAGTCTTCCTCTTGAACTTTAGACTCTGCATTGGTACTTAATTATAGGTACTAAAAACTACCAATAAACACAAGGGCTCTTTTTAGATCCATTCAATATCTAAACACATACACTTCATAAATATCTTACAAATATTTCTTCTTTCAGTACACTTATGGGACGACTTCCAATCTTAGCACGCTACGTCGTCCATACGTGCTTGTTACGTGTACGATAAATCTAACATAAAAAAATAGCCTTTATCACTAATTTTTCATAATCCTCGAAGAACCCCGGGGCATATTATCAAGGACCGGCGGTGTTAACAGTATCGCCATTTTATCGGCAGGAAACTGCCGATAAAACGGCGATAATGCGCTTGATAGTACGTTAATTCCCATAGAAGCCCGTGTTAACACAATAACATGGGCTTCTATGGGCATTAACAAGGGCGTATTATCAAGCCCATTATCACTGTTTTATAGGCAGTTTCCTGCCAATAAAACAGCGATAGTTTTAACACCGGTCCTTGATAATATGCCTCCCCATCCCCCAGACCTCAAATCTAACGTTGCTGACCGTGGGAAGAGCCCAAAAGCCTCCATGGTCCCAGCCGGTTCCGCACTTCCTGCAGGAGCCGGCATTTATTTTCGTCACAGAGAGCAGCTTACATGCTTCCATTCTACTTTCAAACATGATTTCAACAATTATACATTTTATAAAGTAATATAGTACTGCACACTAAAGGACAAAAGTCAGCACAATTATAATAGAATAGAAAATAGAAAAAAAAATACTTCTACACTTAACTAACTCATAAGCACACTTCGCAGTTTAATTTAAAACCACCCTTCCACAAGTAGTTTTTGAAACGCATTACAAAATAAAATGCGTCACAAAATGGGCCACATACATAGTGACTGTATCGTAATGTCACATAGAAAAAAGAAAGCCACTCTTACGCTACCAGAAAAACACAACAACACCATGAGACCCAAATTTCCATTGTAGTGATTTCTTAGTTACAGGTCTAGTTGTCAGATCGACACACACACTCCCTCATGGCTGGTATACACCCACACCACACCCATTCAGCATATTCGTCCCCACACACGTGACCCTATGTATAAAAAAGACGGAGCACACATGTTGTATGCCATTTTAAAGTTGTTCCTGAGGCACCGAACAAGGGGGCCCACTACCACATGCGTGGCCTCTTTAGTCACTGAGTTAGTGGTGCCCGAAGCTCTGAGCGGATGAGGATCCTGTGATGATGAGGATGGGAGCATGAGTATGTCGTTACCCATACAGATATTAAGACTCAGCACCATATATGAGACTCCTTTGTTGGAGATCGTGACTACATCATGAAGAAGGTCTCTTTTCCATGAAAAGGTGAGCAGTGAGGCTTGAGAACGCATTGGAGGGAGGCAAAGGGTTGTAGCTGACTACATACAAAAATACAACAGTGTTTTAGGCGAACGTACTCCTCCATAATCTATTAATTTACATGTTTACACTTTTTTTCCCAATAACACTAACATTTTTATAATCGCTGAAATGTCCGGAATATATTCACAATACAAACAGTTCATAGAAATGTGACAATCAACCTCTCAGAGCCGGACTGGCTAACGGCCATTTTCACATTCTGCAGAGCTGGGGGCTGATGTCACTGCGGTAGGGGCTAATTACGTAGATGGAGACCTGCGTCTGCTTCGAAAATAAACAATGCAAAACGAATATTGTTTCGCATACGCAGGTCCCCATGAACGAAATCAGGGGCATATTATCAAGAAACAGTGTTAAAATTATCGCTGTTTTATCGGCAGGAAACTGCTGATAAAACGGCGATAATGGACTTGATAATACGCCCTTGTTAATTCCCATAGAAGCCCATGTTAACACCAGAATATGGGCTTCTATGGGAATTCACAAGGGCCTATTATCAAGCCCATTATCGCCATTTTATCGGCAGTTTCCTACCGATAAAACCGCGATAATTTTAACACATGTCCTTGATAATATGCCCCCGAATCTTCAGCTCTGCAAAATGTCAAAATGCCCGGTAACCAGTCCGGTGTTCAAACTATATACTCACCCCCATTGTTTTGTACACCACCTACATCAGAGGCGTGCCGATACATGCAGGTTCTCCCTGTCTATTCCTGCTCCCCCATATGGCTGTGCACACCCTACGCGTAGACAATCCAAAATGAGGTCCTTCGACAATCAAAATATCCTTAATAATGATGGAATATTCAGCATTAAGTCCATGCCCTAGAGAGACCCGCTCAAAATTTAGAAAGAAAACGACTTTTCAATTCAGTTTTATTTATGCAGGGCCAACATTTTGACCTGTAGCATGGATGGTGCCACGGCACAGCATCGGAACCTACAAAAAAATTGTATAATTGTAACCAACATAAAAACGTTCCAGGGCAAAACAATTTATAATCTGTATTGCAAAATAGCTTTCGGTCCCATCTCCGACTCTCTATTAATGTAACGTATTTGAACTTAAATCGCAACCGACCACAGCCTTAATGAACTCCACTTGTATATTTTAACTCTGAGTGGTGAGCTTGAAACTACATGCATCTAAGACATGGACCATAGTGCAGCTGCGCAGAATTATCCGCATGCAAGGAAATTTGGTCGGGCGGTGTACAGACAGATGGGATGAGGCTATCGATAGAACACCGGCCCTGCAACGTCTATAAAAGCGCAATATTATCTAACTCCAAATTAATATTGTAATAATTACCAATCATAACATATTTCTTTTAATATCTTTTAGATGTCTAGCTTCACGATGGATTATGTAACACTGACGACAACAATAGCACAAGGTGAGCAAAGAAGCTTGTTTCTGAAACAACGACAACTTATCTGTCAAAACAAAGAATCTGTATTACACAGCAAGTGTAAAAAAAACATTGCGCTAACGGGGCTTCAGCTACGATGAAATACCTTCCTGGACCCAAACACAGTCGCACCCGAGTTCGTCGCAAGTCTTTCAAACACATTTTGCTTGTTAATGAGGCTTTGATATCCCCCCGGTTATAGCCCCTGCAGCTCCACTCTTCCTTGAACTTTAGCCCCACCCCACCCCCAATATTTGTTACTGTGGTTGTGCCTCTGGCATCACGTACCCCTGTGTGTTTCTCCCATGTTTTAATATCCTTTTTTCCCTTTCTCTTTCTTACTCTCTCACATCGTTTCTCTTTTTTTCTTAAACTTTTCGACTTTGCTGTCTTCACTCTGCTCTATCCAACATTATCTAAGTTGAAATGATTAACTCTCTTGATTACAGTGAAGGCTTCTTCCACACATAGAGCACCATCTTTCAATCACTCTCTGTGATATCATTTCTCTTTCTGTTTTAAACCTCTAGAAAATGCTGCCTCCTTCGACATGTAGAAGAAAATTTAAGTTCAAGTTGCGAATTCCACTAGCCGCAGTGTTTATACAACAGTAAGGACAGAGGCTAAATATACAATGCCTTCATTACAATGCATTAGAAATAACTTGGCCTATTTACAATCTTGTTCTGCCACTTTTGTGTCACTAACGCAATAGGCACTTCCATATAGACACCACTTGAACGCGGCACTATAACAGAACTTTTATGTACTAGGCACACTGCACATGTTAAACTGTAGTGTTACCTTCATTTTTGAAAGGAGACAGTCGGTAGTGTGAGACAGCTTCACCTTGTAAAATGTATAATTACCTCCGAGCAGTGACAACAGATAGGTTACAACAGTCTGACAAACAGATCTACAAGCTTATTACAACACTTTTCTATCACATCTAACATTAGAAAAGTGACACAAGCAGCTTCTAAAGCTACGTCTGACTTTTGAAGAAATAATCTTAACTCCAGACTCTACGAGACAGTTTTAATGTTGTTTTCTCTTGCTTTCTCTCTCTCACTCTCTGTGACATAATTTCTCTTTCTCTTTTAAACTTATAGACACTGCTGTCTGCTTGGATGTGTAGAAGATCAGCCCACCTGAAGTTGTGAATTCCACTGGCGGAAGTGTTTGTCCGCAGTGTTTAAACAACGATAAGAACAGAGGCCTAGATATGCAAAGCCTTCATTACAATGCATTAGAAATAAGTTGGCATATTTACAATCCTGTTGTGCCACTATTCCGTCAGTAACGCAGTAGGCACTTCCATCTAGACACCACTTGAACGCGGCACTATAACAAGTGAAATGTACCAGGCACTCGTAAAACCGCAGTGTTACCTTTATTTGTCAAAGGAGAGAGTACGTAGTGTACAGCAGCTTTCCTGTCTACAATGTATAGTTACCTCTGAGCCGTGACAACAGATAGGTTACAACAGTCTGACAAACAGATCTACAAGCTTATTACGCCACTTTTCTGTCATTTTTAACATGGGGAAAGTGACGCAAGGAGCTTGTAAATCTACCTCTGACTTTTCAAGAAAAAATCTCAACTCCAGACTCTGCAAGACAGTTTAAAATGTTGTTTTCTCTCTCTTTCTCTCCCACTCAGTGACATAATTTCTCTTTCTCTTTTAAACTTATAAGACACTGCTGTCTGCTTGGACGTGTAGAAGATCAGCTTAACTGAAGTTGTGAATTCCACTGGCCAAAGTGTTTGTCCACAGTGTTTACACAACGGTAAGCGCAGAGGCCTAGATATACAAAGCCTTCATTGCAATGCATTAGAAATAAGGCAGCATATTTACAATCCCATTCTACAACTTCTGTGTCACTAACGCAGTAGGCACTTCCATATAGACACCATTTCAATGCGGCACTATAACGGAACTGAAATATACCAGGCACACTGCACAAGTAAAATCGTAATGTTACCTTGACTTGTAATGCTTCAGCTCAATCAGTCACATCTACATAATTCTAAACTCTAATTTTCTTTTGCAGATTACCAATCATACGTCTTTTGGAGTCAACTTCCCAATTTGTTTATGCTATTGTTTTTTTAAAGTTATGTTTCTAGTTGTTTATTATATAGTCATCATTAAGTTTTGTTTACAGTTATTCTTTTAAAAAAACTTAATAAAAAAACTACATACTACTTTTTCTTTGTATGGGGGTGGAGATCCACAATAACAATATTTATAATCTTGAAGTACTATAGTAAGATGTTAAAGACTAGCATTGAAAACTACTGAGATATTTTCTCTGGATACACTACGACATGGTAAAGAAATCAAACTAATACCAAACAATGTGTACCACATTTACAAACCTCTTGCAACATTTCCCCATGGAATGCCTACCCCCCTACAAAATTAAGTGTGTGGGGCTCAATGACGCCCCTCAAACCACGGAAACAATAACCCCACAAAGACTTCTATATTGTATGAGAGGGGCTTCGTGGCCCTCCACCTGGTGCCCTGGAGTCCACCATGCCCAGACCCGGTTTCTGCAGAGTACGTCCTTCAAATTAGTTTCTAGCTGTACGTGTTACCAAGTCTGAAGAGATCGGAGGCCAAGGACAAACACTGTGGTGTCTGTGGCAGGATATTTCATCGATCACACAGAAAATATGGGGAGGGTAAAATGAAAGTAACAGGTATAATAACAATACCGGAGGAAAACTACTAAAATGGCGGTTGGACGGACTATGTAATCAACGTTTGGCGCCTCAACACTACATTCCAAATAAATACAGATAGAATATGTTTAATAATATATTACAAAAGTATAACAGCCGATGACACATACGACCCGTGAAAAAAATGTAATACCTGAAATGAGGAGAGGTTTTTCTTGGCGAACTTTGAGAAAAAGAAAAAAAGTGTGCTTGCAAGCAAGGCTGCACATACGTACAGAGTACAACTGGTGCACAAAAAAAACGGAAAGTTTTACATACTATCATAGAAATATAGCTGTTAAAATTGCCCCGACACCTAATGAATAAAACGGACTTCAACTTTTTTTTCCCCTTTTCCACCGCATACGAGTTCGATATGCATACGGCGCGATTATACATTTTTTTAAAAACAAATTTGACTCTAAAAATCCATGTACGACCCCCTGTTCAAGCCTACAGGGTCAGAATGTTTCCACCCTTTCTTTATTCCTCAACTTTTTTTTACTGTTTTCTTGTGACTCGGTTCTAGCGACAAACAAGATGGCTGCCAACACTTCCTGGTTTGGAGTTGATAGCCAATCAGCATGCAGAGGGAGCAACCGAGAACTAGCTCTAAGAAAAAAAGAATCCAGATGGATTATGGAGCTAGAAACCAGATTCTCGGGGGGGCATAATCTTGATGAAGAGTTAGCAAATCACCTTCATGAGGATTAATCCTACACTGTGTCCCTCCTTCTAATTTTGCAGGGAAAACTAGATAGTGATAAGGGTATAGAGAACAATGTGTACCACTAGTTTAACCTGTATAATATTTACCTATAGTACTGTTAAGATGTTATTGATGTTTCTTTGATAATTTTAAATCACTGTTGATTTTAATCTTGTTTTATGTTTCTTGTAGGAGGAAAGGAAGAGACACTTCACTTTTAGTCACTTCACTGGTTCCCTACCCTTTTCTTCGTCTGGATGGAAGTCACTCCTTCAATTGTGTAAGATAAAGAAACATCACTTTTTGGCACTTTTTTGAAATATGAACTGGGCAATAAGTGGACAATATTGATAGTCGATAAGAGGACTTTATCGAGTATCACTTTTCTTAGATAGAATTTTTTCCCTGCTGAAATGGTAGGCCAGTGTAAAGAACTTTTTTCATGGTTTCCATTGGCTCTAGACCGAATGTAGAATTGGGAACTATCTTAGTAAGTACATTCAGCTGCAAAAAGACACCAAAAAGTCCGTTGTAATTTCAGCTTTTTGTACATAGGCACTAGACCGAAAGCAAAGTGGAATTCCAACCAGGTTCTGGCTAGATGCTGTACTTAGCACTTTGGCTTTGTACAAGTGATGGTGTACATTTGCCATCCAAAGATGGCGGATGGGCTTACAAAGAGCTTTGCAAGAGATTCGATTAGCTCTAGACTGTCTTAACATGGCGGCCGCTTCGTTCATAGTTTCAGTGGTTTTTTGGTATGTTATCTAATACCGGGGAACAGTCTACGCGATTATTGATTGAATTACAAACATGATAATAATTATATGGATCTTTTGCATTGATTAAATTGATGAAATGCGTGGAATTGTTTGTACGTTTACCACTCTAACATGGCTACTATGTTCAGATGTCACATGGCGCGTAATGTGCAAGTACCTCTTCAATGTCTACTTAAATGTACCGGTACTATTGTTTTGGTTATCATGTGATCAAGCCTATTGGCGAAACGCTTAGCGTTACCTTGGAATAAAACTTTATTCAAAGATCGTAACCCATAAGTGAGCGCTTGCTTTGAAGCAAGCTGTGGAATTTTGCTATATATATATATATATATATTCACTTAAAAAACCATAGGTTTCAGGCCTTATATAGTTAGGAATTAGCATTTACAAAACCAGTGAAATTACTCCTATATAGTTAGTTGTACTAAGTATATTTCACGTACCCGCAATCCACTGCTGATGATGTCACATATTACATCATTCATGACATGGTCAGTGACATCACTGATGACATCACTGATGACATCTCAAATGACATCACTGATGACATCACTGATGACATCTCATTTGACATCACTGATGACATCACTAATGACATCATCCAGTGACTGTGTGTTTCTGTAAAGTTTAAATATGTTTTACATATTGAAGAATGAGTGGATGTATAAGTGTCTGGATGAAGGATTTAGTAGGTGTGTGACTGACTGTATGAGTGTGTGATTAAATGTGTCTTACTAAATGCATGGGTTAGTGACTAAAGTGTCTGAATGTTTGCATCAGTATGTCTGTTGTTGTGTAAGCTGCTGCATGTGTTGATCAGTAGCTATATGAGTGGCTATATGGGTTATTTATTAGTTGCGCAAGTATTCGAATGGGAGACTGAGTGTGTGTGTGGGAGGCTGGGAGGTGTGTGACTCTGTGCATAGATGTGTGAGCAGTTGATTCACTAGGTGTATGAGTTCAAGAGTGCATGTGGAAACAGCTATATGGGCGGTTGACTGTGTGCATGGGTGTGTTGGTGAGTGAATGGATATCTCAGTGTTACATGTGCAAGTAAATACATATGTAAAACACAGTGCATGTGAGAGTTGGCATATATAAATGACTATACATGAGAGCCAGTGAATGTGCGCGTGGCTATATGGATCATTGTGTACTTGTATCAGTGATTGTATAAGAGAGTAAGTATGTGTTAGTATATGTTTGAATAAGTAAGGTGTTGTGTGTATAACTGTATAGTTGAGGAAATGAAAGTGTGATTGATTCTTTGCATTACTGACTAGGTGTGTGAGTAACTCGATGGATGAGTGGCAGTGTGTGAGTGTCTGTATAGGTCTATGAGTGCATATGATAGTGTTGTATTGATGAGTGACTGTATGTATGAGTGATTCTATAGGTGAATGAGTGAATGTGTGTGTAGACCTAGGAATCAGTGAGTGCGTATGTAGTAACAGGTATTTGTGTGTCAATGGTTTCGAGAATGGTAGTCTGTATTTAACACTGGGTGTATCAAAGGTTATATTAGAGTGTGAGGAGGTGCATCATATTATCACATGAATGATGTCATCAGTGATGTGATCAGTGATGTCAAATGAGATGTCATCAGTGATGTCATCAGTGATGTAATCAGTGATGTCATCTGAGATGTCATCTGAGATGTCATCAGTGATGTCATCAGTGATGTCACTGACCATGTCATGAATGATGTAATATGTGACATCATCAGCAGTGGATTGCAGGTGCGCGAAATATAGTTAGTACAACTAACTATATAGGAGTAATTTCAATGGTTTTTTAAATGCTAATTAATAACTATATAAGGCCTGAAACCTATGTTTTTTTAAGTGAACTTGCAAGGTTTTTAAAATGCTAATTCCTAACTATATAAGGTCTGAAACCTATGGTTTTTTAAGTGAATTTGCAAGGATTTTTAAATGCTAATTCCTAACTATATAAGTCCTGAAACCTATGGTTTTTTAAGTGAATTTGCAAGGTTTTTAAAATTCTAATTCCTAACTAAATAAGGCTTGAAACCTATGTTTTTTTCAGTGAATTTGCAAGGTTTTTTAAATGCTAATTCCTAACTATATCAGGCGTGAAACCTATATTTTTTTTCAATAAATTTCAAAGGTTTTGAAAATGCTAATTCTATTAGCAGATAACATTTATATATATTATTATCCTTCTGGGACCACCTCAGCAGCCATCTTGTTTCTCAGGAGAAGCACAAGAGAGCACAAACCAAGAGTGGAAAATGCAAAAAGGGGGCAGGGTTGAGACCCCCTGACACCCTAGCCCTTCTCAGGGGGTCCCAGAAGGACCACCAAGTGCAAAAATATATATATTTTTTTAAATCATGGGCTACGCGCACGGTACGTGTACCCTACGCGTACGGTGCTTGAACCCACGATTTAAAAAAAAAAAAATGTTTGCCCTTGGGGGTCCTTTTGGGACCCCTTAGAAGGGCTAGAGGGTTGGAGGGTCTCTACCCTGCCCCTTTTCGTGTTTTCCACTCTTGTTTTGGCCTCTCTTGTGCCTCAGTTCTAGCCCGAACTGCTGAAAAGAATTACAAGAAATTTGACAAAATGGTAGAGACTGATTCACAGATCACGCTTTTGCTTAAATGGTGTAAATCCCTACAGGAGTTCCTAAGAAAATCAAAAGAAAAAATAAATATATTTCTAGGAGCGCGCATCGTGCACGTACCCGTGCGCGTACGGTGGGCGTATCGGGTGTGCGCGAGCGGAATTCTGCTTTGCTGTTAGACGTCTGTCAACATTCCAATCGGTCGAAACCAGGAAGTGTTGGCCGCCATTTTGTGTCTCCGAGTCATAAGAGAACCAAAAACAAATGTGGAGAACGTGAAAAGGGGGCAGGGTTATTAGGGTTTGTGCACATCAAAGAGCATGTTCCCTCTCATTGCCCTACTGGTCTCTGTAATAACTCTCTTAAAACATACTACTGAAAGCCTTTCTTGTTATATCAGCCCCTCCCTAGGACTTCTGTGTATGTTGCTCAATGTATTCACAAGTTTGGACATTGCTGTCTTGTTTGCACATTGGACCTTGCTTTTACCAAGGCTTATTTAGAAAACATTGGGCCTTGCTTTTACCAAGGCTCATTTAGAACACTACTCCCTAGGCCATGTGTTACTTCAACTCATTAGCATATTAGCTGAAGCTCTGCACACCTGCTTGTGAGAACCACACCCAGTTCTTCGAACCACACCCAGCCCTTTGAACCACACCCAGCCCTGACTATAAAAGGCAGCCCCTGAGCCTCACCCAGTGCTTGTGCTCGTCTAAGTCCCACTTACCTGGGAACAGATCCTTCGGCGCTGGCACTCCTGCTCTCTCCAGACATTCATTGACTTCAACGGGCGCGGCTTCTGGCTCTTCCTTCTTCTGGTTTCCGGCTACTTCTTGCCTCAGCCCCTCTTCTGTCCACTGCAATCGACCTGCAAAAGAGAAAGAGTTCAAGGTTAGACTGATCAGTATCCCTTTTCAGCAACAAGTAAGTGCAAAACCTTTTATTACCTGAAAGAACTTTATCGGCGATTTCTGGGTTCATATAAAGACAATTTGGAACACGATATCTCCCATGAACTTTGTGGTTAAAACCCTTTGTTACAAGAATACTTTGTGGAACTTTGTGAAATAAACATTGTTTTACATGGAACTTTTTTAAGAATCGAACAGGGGAAACCATTGACAGCAAGGCAAACAGTAAATAAAGGACTTGCACAAATTACCTGCTGTATTTTGATGTAAACGTACAGTATTTTTTTAATAAAATGTCTGGAAATGTGTGAAAAGTGAGTTTGCTATTAAGAATTTAGGCTTTAGTTATATTAAGGTGAATGTTAGACGTTGGTAATTCTGATAATGATATTCGTTTGATTTTACAGAAGTTTTACAGTAATAGAAAGCACATCCCAGAACAGTAACACATTCCAAACCTGGAAGCTTGAGACCAGGATCCAAGAGGTACTTTTAGAAGAGAATTTTAAGGTTTAGTCAGGAACACATTTAGGGATAGGTTGCACTTATCTGTTCTTTGTTTATGTTTCATTAGGCACTAGTTTCTACAGAAGTCAGATAGGGCCGCAGATTTTAGCAGCTCTTCTACAGTGGAAATGCAAGAACTGTGTTGTCTCTCTTTTCTTATTTTATCCACTTCCCCCCTTCCCTTGAGCTTCTGTTTCTTAGTGCACTGTTTTAAAACTAGTGTGCTGGAAAAAGCAGTTTCAGTGTGGGGTCGGACTGTCTTCAACCTCCATGAGAACTGAACAGAAACTGAGGTGAGCTGGGCTTTGACAGAAGCACAAGCCTTTAAAATATTCAGTTGTGTTGGATGATGAATACCGGGGAAGAAACAGAGGGCATTGACACCACGAATATGGCCCAGGCCCTAAACGAGGACTTGGCCCATAATGAATCAGTGTCTGGCATCGTGCAACCTATGCAAGAGGAAAAAGAGAAATTAAAGTTGGAAAACACCTTTTTAAAACAGGATTTAGGCAGGTATAAACCTAGGGAATCTCAGTGGAACACAGCTTTTACACCTTTGATTAAAACCTCCTCAGAGACAGGGGCGCTAGCAAAACATGCAACTCTCCCCCCCCAGTTGAGGTTATTGTTAATGTTCCTAATGCTGTGCCTTTAGCAGCACCTGAACGTTTTCAGGGAGATAGTAACAAATGTCATGTTTTTATCAATCAATGTCAATTACACTTCGTTTGTAAACCACAACAGTTCCCTACTGATGCTACGAAAGTGGCATTCGTCTTGTCTTATTTGGGCGGTACAGCAGCCAATTGGTCAATTCCTTTCGTGGATAGAGATGAACCCATCCTCAATAATTGGAATCAATTTAAACGTACTATGACCAGCTTTTTTGCAAAACACACTTTTATGCAGGCAAGCGTTAATGAGCTTTTACATCTTAAACAAGGTAACACGGATTTATTGACCTATCTCACTAGTTTTTATTGTTTACTCACCGAGACACGTTGGCCAGAAGAAAAGCGTGTCTCCCTTTTTTATAAAGGTTGAGAGACAAGTTAAAAGACGCGCTCGCTCATATTGTTGATTTACCAGAAGACTATTCTGACTTTGTAGATTTAGTCGTGAAATTGGAACACAGACTAGGAGGAAGAAAGGGAGATAAATCCAAACTGGAATCGCGGTTAACTTTTGTTAGACATGAAAAGAAAGACACAGATAATAAACTCCCTGAATCTGAGCCTATGCAAATAGGGACACTCAGAGGTCCACTTACGTCGAAGGAAAAAGAAAGAAGGAGAAAACATCTATTATGTTTATATTGTGGCAAGGCAGGACATTTTGCCACAGAATGTCCAGTAAAACCTAAAACTTCACGAAAGGGTACTGTTTCCATTATCTCCTCAACTGAGTCGGGACACAATTAAGCTCGACAAGGGGGAAGGTTACTTGTTCGGGAAAACATCTTAATCAAACCTCTAATTCTGCAGCCTTCATGGTACCGCATATACCTAGACATTTCATAATTCAGATCTTTTTAATTGTTACTCCCCAAGTTAGACATTCTCTCCCTGTCCTACTGGACTCAGGAGCAACAGGAAATTTTGTGGATAATAAGTTAGCTAACACATTAGGTCTTCCTATTTGCCTAAAGCCTTGTCCAGAAGCAGTATGTGCAGTAGATGGGTCAGAATTGACCTCTGGATTAATCACAAAACAAACAAGTCCCCTTGTCATGGTCTGTCAAAACTGGCACACAGAGATGATTAGCTTTGATCTGATAGATGCCCCTAATTTTGGCTTGATTCTCGGGGTACCCTGGTTAACAACTCATAACCAAAAAATGGATTGGGTGAACAGAACAGTTACTTTGGATTCCTCATTCTGTAGAACCACTTGATATCAAGAAGCAGGTACAGAACAGAGCTCAGTAATAAACTGTGCTAGTGTTACACAAGACAAACCAAGTCTCCCTCCTGAATTTTCTGACTTTACAGACGTTTTTGATCCAGTGAAGGCTAATGTGTTACCCCCACATCGGTCATATGACTGCCGTGTAGATCTCATCCCAGGGGCCCCTTTACCTAATAACAGAGTATATGCTTTGGCTGACGAAGAGTCCAAATATTTAAGAACCTACCTAGACGACTTACTACAGTCTGGGTTCATCCGACATTCCACATCTCCGGTGTCATCTCAACTTTTTTTATCCCGAAGCCGGATAAATCTCTGCACGCGTGTATCGACAATAGAGGACTAAATAAGGCTACAATAAAAAATAAATATCCTCTTCCTCTAATACCTGTGCTGTTGGATCAATTAAGACATTCTACTGTACACACTAAACTAGATCTGCGGGGAGCTTACCACCTGGTCCGAATAAAAGAGGGGGATGAGTGAAAGATAGCTTTCAAGACAAAGTGTGGTCTATTTGAGTACACAGTAATGCCCTTTGGAATGTTTAATGCCCCTGCGGCCTTTCAATTCTTTATAAATGAGGTCCTACACGAATTCCTGGACGTTTGTGTCATAGTATACATAGACAACATCCTCATTTACTCTAAGAACCCGGAAGAACATACCCAACATGTTCGTGCAGTATTATCAAAGTTAAAAGAAAATCATCTCTTTGCTAAATTAAAAAAAATGTACTTTTAATGTCAGCAAAGTGGAGTTTTTAGGATTCTGCCTGTCACCTCAAGGAATAAATATGAATGAAAAGAAAATTAGTGCTATTACTGATTGGCCAGAACCATTATCTGTGAAGGATGTTCAGAAATTTCTGGGTTTTTCCAATTTTTATAGGAGGTTTATTTCTCATTTTGCTAACATTGTGGCCGCAATAACCACCTTGTTGCGGAAAGGGCAACAATTTCTTTGGTCTGATGAGGCGGCTCACGCCTTTCAACTCCTGAAACAAAAGTTCACTTCAGCCCCCCTTCTGAAACATCCTGATCCTGAGTCCTGACTTACCATTTTTTGTCGAAGCGGATGCTTCACATGTAGCTTTAGGAGGAGTTCTCTCTCAACAAGATGCAGTAGATGACCAATTACATCCTAAAGCCTTCTATTCCAAAACGTTATTACCAGCTGAACAAAATTAAACTGTGGCTGAAAGAGAACTATTAGCTATCAAAGTAGCCTTTTCTGAATGGAGGCACCATTTAATGGGAGCCGAGTACCCTGTTACCATCTTTTCTGACCATAAGAACCTACAGTTCTTCAGATCACTAAAAGCATTACCTCCACGACAGATGCGCTGGTTAAATTTTTTTAGTACATTTGACTTCGTTATAACCTATAGACCAGGTGCACAACAAATTCAATCTGATGTGTTATCTAGATACGGACATACCTCAGACATGAAACAAGACAAAATAGGAGAACCCATTATTCCTCCCCAAAAACCTTTGGCACCAGTACAACAGAAGGATTTCATCACACATCTATATAATGCACACATGCAAATGGCACCTCAAGATTGGTTAAAGGATTCCCATAACTCAATACAACGAGGTTTATTGTATCACGACAACATGCTGTTAGTGCCCACCACAGAATTACAAACACAGGTGATAATTTGGCATCACGCCTCACCGTTGGCAGGTCATCCTGGTTGGGTAAAAACCCTGGAAAATGTGCGAAAACACTTTTGGTGGGACAATATGAGTAAGGACATTAAGCAATTTGTCACAAACCTGTCCAGTTTGTGCAAGACATAAATCTTCTCATAAGGCCCCTGACGGTTTGTTAATACCAATGCCATCACCCAAACAACCTTGGCACACTGTGAGTGTAGACTTTGTTGTAGGTTTACCACCAGTAAAATCCTTCACAACAGTATTAGTGATAGTGGATTTTTTGTCTAAAATGGCACATTTGATACCATTACGGAAATTGCCAACTGCGGCAGAATTTGCAGATATTTTTATAAGAGAAATTGTGCGTTTACATGTTTTGCCAAGTAAAGTGGTGTCAGACCGAGGTAGCCAGTTGAACTCTAGATTTTGGAAAAAAATATGCGAAAAACTGAAAATAGATGTGGCATTATCCATTGCTTTCCATCCAGAAACAGATGGACAAACTGAACGACTGAACCAAACCTTACTTCAAACGCTACGTTGTTTATTGGCGGATTGTTCTAGTGAATGGTTGGAAGCTCTCCCTGTAGCGGAGTTTGTTTATAATAATACTGAGCATGCAGCTCTACTTTGCTCACCATTCTATTTCATGCAGGGGTATCATCCGAGAGCTATACCCATTGTATTAGAAGATTCCCTGTTGCCTACTGTAACAGATAGACTAACAAGATTAGGTGACATACAAGACAAGGCCAGGAAACATTTGTTAAAGTACAAAGAAAGCATGAAAATACAAGCAGACAAATACAGATCTGAGGCCCCAATGTATAAAATCAGTGGCAAAGTATGGCTCTCCACGAAGAACCTAAATATAGAGGGATCCCGAAAGCTGCAACCACGTTTCATTGGACCCTTTAGTATAACTGCCATAGTAAACCCGGTAACAGTATAATTGGACTTACCAAAAGAATACCCAGTACATGCTACATTCCATGTGTCCTTGCTTAAGCCGTACAACCCAAATACCCGACCTGAACCACCACCTCCACCCATACCAATGAAGGGAAATCTAGAATATGAAGTGAAAAGCATATAAGATGCAAAAGGAATTCATGGACGTCTGTTTTATTTAGTAGAATGGAAAGGATATGACGAAACTGAGAATTCATGGAGACCAGCGTCCTATGTACATGCCCCACGGTTGATTAGACAGTTTTATCTAAAAAATCAAGGGAAACCCCGTCCAGTAGGAGGACCTTTGAGGGGGGCGACTGTTAGGGTTTGTGCACAGCAAAGAGCATGTCCCCTTTCATTGCACTAGTGGTCTCTGTAATACCTCTCTTTAAACATACCACTGAAAGCCTTTGTTGTTATCTCAGCCCCTCCCTAAGACTTATGTGTATGTTGCTCAATTTATTCACAAGTTTGGACATTGCTGTCTTGTTTGCACATTGGACCTTGCTTTTACCAAGGCTTATTTAGAACAATACTCCCTAGGCCATGTGTTACTTCAACTCATTAGCATAATAACTGAAGCTCTGCACACCTGCTTGTGAGAACCACACCCAGTTCTTCGAACCACACCCAGCCCTTCGAACCACACCCAGCCCTGTCTATAAAAGGCAGCCCCTAAGCCTCTCCCAGTGCTTGTGCTTGTCTACCTCCCACTTACCTGAGAACAGATCCTTCCTCGCTGGCACTCCTGCTCTCCCCAGACCTTCATTGACTTCAACGGGCGCAGCTTCTGGCTCTCCCTTCTTCTGGTTTCCGGCTACTTCTTGCCTCAGCCCCTCTTCTGTCCACTGCAATCGACCTGCAAAAGAGAAAGAGGTCAAGGTTAGGCTGATCAGTATCCCTTTTCAGCAACAAGTAAGTGCAAAACCTTTTATTACCTGAAAGAACTTTATAGGCGATTTCTGGATTCATATAAAGACAATTTGGAACAAGATATCTCCCACAAACTTTGTGGTTCAAACCTTTTGTTACAAGAATACTTTGTGGAACTTTGTGAAATAAACATTGTTTTACATGGAACTTTTTTATGAATCGAACAGTGGAAACCATTGACAGCAAGGCAAACAGTAAATCAAGGACTTGCACAAATTACCTGCTGTATTTTGATGTAAAAGTACAGTATTTGTTTTATAAAAAAGTCTGGAAATGTGTGAAAAGTGAGTTTGCTAATAAGAATTTAGGCTTTAGTTATATTAAGGTGAATGTTAGACATTGGTAATTCTGATAATGATATTCGTTTGATTTTACAGAAGTTTTACAGTAATAGAAAGCACATCCCAGAACAGTAACACATTCCAAACCTGGAAGCTTGAGACCAGGATCCAAGAGGTACTTTTAGAAGAGAATTTCCAATAAAATTAAGGTTTAGTCAGGAACAAATTTAGGGATAGGTTGCACTTATCTGTTCTTTGTTTATGTTTCATTAGGCACCAGTTTCTACAGAAGTCAGAGAGGGCCGCAGATTTTAGCAGCTCTTCTACAGTGGAAACGCAAGAACGGTGTTGTCTCTCTTTTCTTATTTTATCCACTTCCCCTCTTCCCCTCTTCCCTTGAGCTTCTGGTTCTTAGTGCACTGTTTTAAAACTAGTGTGCTGGAACAAGCAGTTTCAGTTTCGGGTCAGACTGTCTTCAACCTCCATCAGAACTGAACAGAAACTCAGGTGAGCTGGGCTTTGACAAGGGTAGAGACCCCCTGACCTAGGCATTCTCAGGGGGTCCCTGAAGGTCCCTGAAGGCAAAAAAAAAACATTTTTTTAAATCGCAGGGTACGCGCATGGTGCACACACCCATACACACACGGTGCGCGTACGTCGGCAAAAAAAATACAGTTAAATAACAAGTTTGAGTGTTTAGATGTTGGTTGGCTCTAAAAAGAGCCGATGTGTTCATTGAGTGTTTTTTGTACCTACAGGTAAGTACCGATGCAGAGTCTAAAGTTCGAGAGGAAGACTCTGTTCCCCTCATCTGTGAAATGTACACCGTCTCCTTTATAAATGCCTTGCATGTTGTAACGCAAGTTGTTGTGGTATATAAAACCCATACCATAGTCTCTGAGGAAAGCAGAAACAGACTTATTCACATGTTCCCTTGCTTTCTCAATCTGCGGACAATATTTGTTGGACCAGTTCCATTTTTGCCTTTGGCATATATTAGAATATACAAAGGCAGTTTGTTGAAAAAGTGACATCAATTGCCCAAAGGTGTCCTTTAAAAGCATTTCCAGACGTACCCCAGTCAAAGTGCTAAGGTGATTGCCACCACAGTGCACAATTATGAGGTCAGGGTGTGGGAGATGCAAAAAGGATTTTACCAATGGCATCAGTTGGTGACATCTCAATCCTCTCTGGCCAATCCACATAATATCCACATTTGGTAAATCAAGGTTGAGAAAGCATCTATTTGCTGCATACATTTCACTCCAGAAAATATAGCTGTGTCCCACAATCTACACTCTATGCATCTTGAAGGCAGATCTGTTTGTACTCAGATGGGCTCTGGAATTGAAATGGCAGTTTTAAAAGTAGGAGTTTAGAAAAAAATGTGGATGAGATTCAGTGCACTTGAAAAAAAAGAATTGATTGGTGGTTTCTTAAAATTCAACATTGAAAACTTTGGTGCATGCTACTGTTTTTTAAAAGGAGAAATGGTAATGGTTGAGAAAAGGCCTTAAAAGGAACATTGCACTGGATAAGCTGGTATATTGAGAAGTCAAACACCCTTGATGGTTTGGTTTGAAACATTGTATGATGACTAAAGTATTTCTTTATTCGGTTTTTAAAATACATAAAAAACCATAAAAGCAATTTCACAAGTAAAATCAACAATTATACATAGTTAAAAACTAAGGCTATTACAATTCATAGAAATGTGTTATCCATACGAAGCATGGGGGATCCCTAGCCATGTTAACTAGTACATCAGCATTCTAGACTTCTAAAATTCATATATTTCCATAGACGTAAGATTTATCAAAGGTTTACTCTATGTTTAAAAATAAATTTCAGAAATCTCACAATGTATTTACAAATCCTTTCAGTCTCTAGAAACTGCAGTTGCAGCATGGCTGGGCGACATCTTCTAACACCCAATGATTTTAACAGCGGTAACAACCAAAGTTTACGATGACCATCATAAAATTTACAAAACAGGGCAGTGTGAATAGTCGATTGCTCTGATGTTCCATCACATGGACATTATGAAAGGATTCGATCCCAACTGTTTTGGACCGGAAATGCCACTAGTCGATGAAAGGTGTTAAGTCTGAATCTAACCAACAGAAATTGCTCAAATTTTGAAAGATCATATGTTAAATATGGTTAAATTGAACAGACAGTCTTGATCGCTATTGAGTGTTGAACGGAAGCTTTTCTTGCTTCCGTGGCGAAACGTAGCTCTTCTACAAGGCTCAATACTTTCACTTTCAATTCCTTTCTAGACATTTCGGAGATCGTCTCAGGTGCAAAATTATAATTCCCAAGCCCAAGATCAATCAGAAACCTTTTCACATACATAAGGTAGCTGATGTTAACTGAATAATCTAATGACATACAATCTGCCACTATTTGCTTAGTAAGTGAGTTTTCCGTTGATGTCCAGATGCGTCGCCAAGTAAAAGTGGTTGTATTTTTGCCAAATCCTCCAAATACGAGATCCCCAATTCCGTATGACACGCAAAGGTAGAAGCGCATTTGGGTGCCGCAAGTAAAAATCTCCGCCACTTGTAGAGTGCTAGTATTAGCATGCCCCCACAATCCAGTCCCATACAGTGCTATCGTCTGGCATTTTGCTCTATAGATATGTAACAATTCTATGGGTGGCCTTTTTCCCAACTTCTGTGAAAAACCTATCAGTGCAACAATCGCTCGCATTAAATGGTGTTTTCCTGGCCTCGATTGCGGGTTTCCAGTTTAATCTGTCATCAATTATAATACCTAGGTAGGGGTATTGGCCAGTGACTTCAAGTTTTTCTTTGTTTAGGAATATATCTTTACCCCCTTTTTTTTCCTAAACCTGCTACCATTACATAGGTCTTTTTTATATTTATTCGTAAATCAAGATTCCACATGAAGATTGCATATCTATCCAGGGCCTTCTGTAGTTCGGGTGGGGTGCGGGCCAGTACCACAGCGTCATCCGCATAGAGCAGAGCGGGGATCCGGGGTTTTCTTACTTGCTGTAGATCCTGGCCCCCTCTCAACAATGCCACCTCCAGACCATTTGTATAAAGTGAAAAGAGAAAGGGGGCCAGGACACAACCCTGCCGGACACCACGCTGTACTCTAAACGACTCAGACAGCTCGCCCTTTACGCCAAAACGTACCCTTGCGGAGGCATTCGAATATAATTCCCTCAAGAAAAAAACCAGAGGAACATCAACGCCCATTGATAAGAGAACGGACCACAATTTTGTATGGGAGACGCAGTCAAAAGCAGCAGACAAGTCAACATACACCATGTATAACCTGCCCCGCTTTGCACAAAAGTTTTTACCCAGCAGCATTGATAAGTTTAGGGCTTGCTCTGTCATCCCAAAACCCTCCCGGAACCCGAAGTGGAGGTCGGAGAGGATCCCACCATCGTCAGCCCACTGCTGTAAATGCTCAAGCACTATTCTCCCCAGCACCTTTCCCAGTGAGTCCAGCAGTGAGATCGGGCGATAGCAGGATACATGATGCCTATTTCCTTTCTTAAAGATAGGGACCATGATGGATTTAGTCCAGGAGGCCAGCAAACCATTCTTCATTGCTGCCCCGAACACCCTGGTCAATATTGGGGCCCACAGATCCATTTTGTATTTGAAAAAATCTACGAGAACCCCATCTGGACCTGGGGCTTTCCCATTTCTGCTTGTGTTTAACGCTTGGAGAAACTTGCTTATGGCAATTTCTAATGAAATAGGATATACCACCATAGAGGTGCTACCACTAGATACTGTATCAATCCCTACTGGTTCCGGGCCTTTCATAAATATTTTCGAAAAATGTTCCACCCAGGCCGATGGTTCGATGGCTACTTCTATAGTTGGAAGGTTTTTGCGATCTACTAAAAAAGGTGCTTTTACCACCCTCCAGAATGCCTCACTGTTCTTATTAATAGAACTTACATGCAGTTGGTCCAATAGGGCTTGTTTTAGTTCGGCCTTCCTTTCTTTGCAAACTATGTTATAGAGCTTTCTTAAAATTCTTATTTCTTCTGGATCTCTATTCGTTATATTTAGAGCTAGTTTCAGTTTTTTATGTGCTGCCGTACATTTATAATTAAATCATCCTGTTTTACTGGTGCAATCTCTTTGAGTCTTAACTGTTAGTGATTCATTTATTTTTTCTAGAATTACCTCAAAGTTGTGTAGGACTTCCTCCCCGTAACTCACAGGTCTAGGCATTTAACTATAGATGGATAGACCGCAAGTATCACTTTTCTGGTTATTTCCCCAGCGTCTATCTTTTCCCATCTTAGGGAATATCCATTTGTTTTAGCTAGATGCAGAGTGTTCTGGGTTAAAGCACTAGATATATTCTGAGGGGAAGGCTGGGCATGTACACGGAGGAGTTCTAAGCTGAGAGCACTGTGGTCACTTAGTGTATTCACCAATAAGTCAAAACTCATGACTCTATTGGCCAGAGAATTTGATACTAAGATGTAATCTACTGTTGTCTCATGACCCCTCCCCAACAAGGTTGGGTCTAGCCGATGGAAGTTCATATTAAGTTTATTAACCAACATGAGTCCCAAATCTGAAAGCACTTCATTCAGGTATGCCCCCGTGCGAGTATGACTAAAGTGCACAATTGGCTCATCGTATTCATCCACCATCCCACAGATGATACTATTACTGTGTGTACAAGGATGCTGTTTGAAGTCACCCCCCCCATACAATAGTTACACTAGCTGTAGCTCCTACCTCCTGGGTCAGCTGGGAGAGCTTATTGTGTAAGGAACCCAAAACGTTCAGAGCCTGTCCTTCCGCTAGGTTATTGTAAAAATTAAGAAGGAGGATGGTTTCTTTATTATTAAGCGATAGGCTGAGCAACTGATAGTTTGCATCCAGGTGTACTACCTTTGTTTTCAATCCCCAAATTGTATTTGCTATAAAGGTTGTCAAACCTCCTTTAGCCCTACCCGAGGTGACTGCTAATGCAGGGGTGAAGTATGTTTTATATCCCACCAAATGCAGTTCTGTCATAGCCCATGTTTCCTGGAGACAGATTACACTATGGTTCTGGACAAAGTTTAGGGCACTTCCGTCATCAACCTTTGTATGTAGTCCCGCAATATTCCAGAACATGACTTTAAGTAATTGTCCTTCATTTACTGGAATACTATCTTTTGGGGGGTATGATAAGGTCCCAAATGGACCTCAGCTAGAGATGTATCCCTAGTATTTCCTTCTATATTTGGGGTAACCCCTCCTGTGGAATTTGTAGCTTTATTTTGGTCTTCCATATTATTTACCTTCCGGATAGATTGTATTGATGACGGTTTGCCCCGGGTGACCTCTTCCAGTATGCCTGGACCACCTACTATTGGGCTTTCGAGCATTACAGGCTTTGCAGGAATACTAGAATTAAGAATTGCAGCGGGTAGAGTTAATCCACATCTTCTAACCCGTACAGCATCGAAAAATGGTTAAAGGTTGGAATTTTAAAACCCTGATGTTCTATGTGAAGGTTATGGGAACCCTGATTAGGAGGGAATCTTTGTGGATAATTAAAAATTGAATGGTTAAGACCATAATAGCCTTTGCCATGCCTATTTAAAATCTGGGTTCCTAAAGAAGAACCTTTAAGGTGTAGGGCCGACGTCTGCCGGTAGAAGTAACTAAGATAATGTGTAGAGATATTATCGCTACCTCTCACGTCATACCAGTCGCCAATATGCCTCACTGCTCGGTGATCTTTGAAATTAATGATGATGCGTCTCCCTTTCTATCTTTGGGCCGAGATCCAACCCAATTTACACGTCTAACGTTTAAGATTTCTCCATTGACATGGGCAGGCAAAGGTCTATTATTGCACATCCAGTATATAACTTTGTTTTTTAAGGCTCAATGGTCTTCCTTTACTCAGACAGGGAGAACAGGGACTCCTGCCATAATGACAACAAAAGGAGCGAATTCTGGTGGTAAGTCTATTCTTCTATTGGTTGGTCTATGTGTATTTTGTGAGGCAATGATCTCATTATTTTTATTTTGAGATAAATCCACTTTTCCCCTGATTCCTTTATGTCCCCCTTTTGATTACTCATACCTCATTTTGGTGTTACTTTAGGGGGTAACATCTTCTGTTCTGTGATGAGGAGGATGTTTGAGCTTTTTTTGGGGATTTGGGTAATGACTTTTTACCTGCTTGATTGTCTTTTATTGGGGCTATAGGGCAGGGGAGACAATGTTTACTAAGCACCGACGAGTTCTTTAGCACCTCCTGTTCGATAGAGCCTAGTTGTTCCCCGATCCTTTTAACCCTTTCTAGTAGTGGGAAAATAAGTGATTTAATCAGCTTTTCTAGACTGGGTAAAAGCTCGTTTATAAATGTAGATGAAGACTGTGGTGTAGGGATATCTTTAACAGTAGTTGTCTGAGTACTACTCGGTTCGGTTTCAGATACCGTCACCAATTTTTTGGCCTTGTCACCCTGGCAATTTCTCGCCAACTTCCTCTTTTTTGTCGGTGGGACTGTTATGCCCTTTGTTTTAGCCGATGCCTCTTTTACAGTAAGCCCTTTTTTGGGTGAAATATTCACGGGGTCAAGTGATATGTTTAAAAGAGTATCTGTTAGTGGATCAGTATTAATTGGGTCGTGCATAGATGTTTCCAAAAGCGGTGACTTGGATAATTCATTCATAGTTAATGAGTCATGGCTTTGGGATAAAGTGTCTTCTACATACTGTCTATTTGGAGAAACCGCAGATTGTATTGCCCCAGGGAAGAACGTTTTTTGTTCATTAGTTCTATTGACAGGGTTTCTCTGTTAGAACTATTTCTTTTTCCAATACAGAAGCGGCCCTGGTTATAAAAGCATCAAGGGTCCCTCTCATAGAACCCCCCCGCCAGAGACGGCCTACCTAAGCTATTACATCTACTCATGATTCCTTAGTAGAGTTACAAAAAGGCCTAGCTATTAATCATACAGTTCAATCACATATGTCCTCCCAGATTGGGTAGAGTTTGCACAGTCTTTACCAGCTTAGCAGATAGATTTTCTAAAACATAATATTAATCCTTAGTTCAGAATCGTATAATGCCTGAAAAGTCAATGAGGTGACCCAGCCTAGCCTTGGCCAGCCCCGGACAGCCACAGATGGCCTTCCCTTTGCCCGGGCTTAGCCCGGCACCCGCCCGCACGCGTCCTGCGTCGTGGGAAGGATGAGATGGATATAAACCTCCTAAGCAGGGGGCGCGGCCACTGGGGAAGAGGCTGCAGATGTGTCTCGCCTAGCCTGCTGGAGCTCGCAGTCCCTCAGAGGTAGGCGATCAGTAGCTGGAGCACGTGAACATCTCCCGCGAAGCGGGGGCTGTGAACAGTAGATGCAGGGTCAGGAATAAAATCCACAGGTTCCACAGAGTGCTGCTGCACTCCTGACAGTCAGCACAATAGCCCTCCTGAACACTTGACACGGTGAGCGGCACCCGTGGAGCAGGGGCCGCGAAAAGTATTTAGCACGCCAGGCAGGGAGCATGGCCATTGGGGGAAGAGGCTGCAGGTGTGTCTCACCTAGCCTGCTGGACCTCACAGTCCCTCAGAGGTAGGCGATCAGTAGCTGGAGCACGTGAACGGCTCCCGCGAAGCGGGGGCCATGAACAGTAGATGCAGGGTCAGGAATAACATCCACAGGTTCCACAGAGTCCCGCTGAACTCCTGACAGTCAGCACAATAGCCCTCCTGAACACTTGACACGATGAGAGGCTCCCGCAGAGCGGGGGCCGCAAAAAGTATTTAGTACGCCAGGCAGGGGGCGCGGCCACTGGGGGAAGGGGCTGCAGGTGTGTCTCGCCTAGCCTGCTGGACCTCGCAGTCCCTCAGAGGTAGGTGATCAGTAGCTGAAGCACGTGAACGGAACTCGCGAAGCGGGGGCCGTGAACAGTAGATGCAGGGTCAGGAATAAAATCCACAGGTTCCACAGAGTCCTGCTGAACTCCTGACAGTCAGCACAATAGCCCTCCTGAACACTTGACACAGTGACACCTGTGTGTTCAGTTAGGTGTTTTATGGAGTGTTACCATGGTAACAGGCAGGTTGAACATTATGTGAGTTTGAAAGTGTTGAAATGTAGAACCAATTAAAATGTTAGTGTGGTTTTGAATTCGTGTGGGAAGAAATTTCATTGGTTATCTACATGAATATGTGTGGAAAATGAGAGGGAGGCAATGCCATACTATGGTTCCAGTGACTGGTGCACAATTCAGAGATTCTGCTTAGGAAAATCTGGTGTGTGATTGACACTGTTCTAAATCTACAAAAGCATTTTTAAAAGTGAGTTGTTAATTTGTAAGGGGATCTATGTTGTGCTCTTTAAGTTAATAAGAAAAATGTGTTCTAATGTGGAAGCAGGAGTTTATTTGTATAGAGTCTGATTCTGAATGTGTCTGCTTTGGGAAAAACATTGTCATAGGAGCATTTGGTATGTTAATGTGTTAGAGAAGATATTTTTTTGCAGTACAGTGCTGCTGTGAAAAATGTAGAGTATGTACATGAAGTGGTCTAATCGCTTACACACTTGGATATTAGGGTTAGAATTCTCAGATAGTCTCCTTGCAGTCTAGTAAACATTCTGGGTGTGCTGCACAAATGCCATAGAAAATCTTTCAGTAGCAGATAGTAATCATTTCAGTGAATTGCAAGGGATATTTTGATTTGTCTAAAATCCCAATGTGAGTTAGTATGTATTTCAGAAAATTGTGGCAGAATAATTTGCTTAGTTGATGTGCTTAAAAATATGGGAATACATGTACTCATGAAGTGAGTCGGGCTTTAGGACATGTAGTGCTAGAAAGTCCTATGCAGTATGTGTGCCAGGCCTCTTAATTCCCAAATAGTCTCCATGCTGTGTAGTAAAGATCCTGGGTGTGCTGTAGAAATGCCATAGCAACTCTCTGTGTAGCAAGTAGTAATCATTTCAGTGAATTGCAAGGGATATTTTTATTTGTGTAGAATCAGAATGTGAGTCAGTGTGTTTTTCGAAATATTGTGACAGAATCACTTGCTCGGTGCATGTGTTTGTAGACATGGGAATACATGTACTCATGTAGTGAGTTAGGCTTTAGGACATGCAGTGCTTTATATTCCTAGCACCTGCATGATACCATACACTGCCCAAACATAACTACACTTCTCTAAACTCAGAAATACCAGTCCCACCATGATCCCCTACACTGCCCTAACACCACTGCACTGTCCTAAACCTTGAAACACCATCCCTAGCAAAACCTGCTAAACTCTTTCAACACTACTGTACCGCTCTAAACCCTGAAACTTACTTCTCAGCAAATGCCCCCATAATGTTGAAAAACCACTGCACTGCCCTAAACCATGAAAGCACTTCCTGCATGATCTCCTACACTGCCCGAACACTGCTGCTTTGCCTTAAACTCTGAAAAAACACCCCCTGCTATACCCCCTACACTGGGTGAATACTACTGTAGGTTTCTAAACCCTGAAACAGCACTCCCAGCAAGACCCTATTTCACTGTAGTAATCATTTTACTGAATTGCAACGGATACTGTCATTTGTCTAAAATCACACTATGAGTCAGTATTCATTTCAGAAAATTGTGGCAGAGAAATTTGCTTAGTTGATGTGTTTAAAAATATGGGAATACATGTACTCATGGAGTGAGTTAGGCTTTAGGACATGCAGTGCATTATATTCCTAGCCCCTGCATGATACCATACATTGCCCAAACATAACTACACTGCTCTAAACTCAGAAATACCAGTCCCACCATGACCCCCTACACTGCCCTAACATCACTGCACTTTCCTAAACCCTGAAACACCATCCCTAGCAAAACCTGCTAAACTCTTTCAACACTACTGCACCGCTCTAAACTCTGGAACACCATTCTCAGCGAATGCCCCTATAATGTTGAAACGCCACTGCACTGCCCTAAACCCTGAAACAGCACTCCCTGTATGATCTCCTACACTGCCCGAACACTGCTGATGTTCCTTAAACTCTGGAAAATCACCCCTGCTTTACCCCCTACAATGGGTGAATACTACTGTAGTTTTCTAAACCCTGAAACAGCACTCCCAGCAAGACCCTCTTTCACTGTAGTAATCATTTTACTGAATTGCATGGGATACTGTCATTTGTCTAAAATCACAATGTGAGACAGTATTCATTTCAGAAAATTGTGGCAGAATAATTTGCTTAGTTGATTTTTTTTTTTAAATTTGTTTTTATTGCAGAATTAGAGACAAGTCATCAAAATTAGGCCAACCATTACACTTATGACATCACAGTTGAAAATGAAGCAAATACTCTACACAGCCATTCAGCCCACATCCCGGAGGCTGGGCGGCGCGCCAAGAGCACTGTTCTCCAGAAGCTGCCTCAGTGTATGCCCTGCTCGGGTACTCGGTCGGTCACATCATGTTGTATCTGCTTTTACCCCCCTAACGCCCTCCCCCCCCTTGCACCATCAGAACCCAGAATACTCCCTGGGTACGTTCTTCAGTTCTCGTCCACATCCTAACAGGTCCAGTTGTTTCTTCTGAACTACGCCGCGGTGCCTAACTACCCTTTCAAGAACACCCCCCCCCCCACAACTGCTGCTGATTCGGGTACTGACAAACCTTGCAAACACCAGAGTACATCCCCCATAGGATCCATTCACCTTCGTGCAATCCACATGGAACTCAACTATCACATCTCCTCCTCTTCATCTTCCGCCACATAGTCACGCAATGCCTGGACCACCATCTCCCACGCCCTCGCCAACTCCAAGCACTTCTCATGGCCAGTCCTAGTGGCCTGCCGCATTCTGATAACACTTTCGCAGCCTGACCACTTCAACAATTCACTCATCCATCTCCTCACTGACGGACCTTCCTTAGATTTCCAGTGCCAAGTTATCTCTCTTTGAGCCAGCATGATTCCCAGGTCTATAAATTTACTAGTAACTTTTGTCTTCTTGGTATGAGGGAACCAGAGGAGCAGACACGCTGCCATATCAAAGTCTACCTCCCTATCCGTTACTGCATTCAGGAGTTCCCCCACTGCCGGCCAGTACGCTCCTAACTTCGGGCAATTCCATAGCATATGATCCAAATCTACCTCGGGTGTCAAGCATCTCGGGCACACGGCATCGGGCACTTGGAAATACCGTTTCACTCTCTCCGGTGTCATGTATGCCCTATGGATAATGAAAAAATGCACCAGTTGAAATCGCGCATTCCTCGTTCCCTTCCACGTCCGTCGTAACACTTGGCTCCAAACCGTGTCCGGTATGGGCTTGCCTACGCTGACCTCCCACCGCGACTTCAATGCCAGTAGTGGCGCCAGTCCCTCACTCAGCATTCTAGTATGGAGACAAGACACCGCCTTAACAGTGCCCGCCGCCATCACCACATATTGACATGCCATGGTCACTTCCGGTTCTTCCAACCCTTTCCTCCAATATCGCTGCATCGCTGCCACCACAGCTGCGTGCAGCAGGAAAGTCCCATCCGGTAGGCCAAATTGATCCTGCAGCGTCCGATAGGGGACTAATGTCCCATCAACATACAGATCCCCCACTACCTGCAGGCCCAGCTCCTCCCACCCCAACAGTTGAGACCAATCGCCTCCATGAGGCAGCGCGGTCAGCATTCCTAGCGGTATCTCCGGCGCGTACGGACGGTCTCTTTTTGCTCTTTTCAAGCTCCTGTGCCAACACAATTTAAGCGTTCTTTCTTCTATCGTGAGCTCCCTCATGTCCAGTTTCTGTTGCATTATTATATATGACAAAACACCCCTCTGGATGCCGAGCTCCCGATCACGCTCAGGGCCCCTGAATACTCTGGCGACATTTTGTGTCAACACCTGGAGTTGCGCCGCCAGGTAGTATAATTCAAAGTCAGGAACGGCCAACCCTCCCTCAGGCTTAGGTCTAGTCAGAGTACTCAACGCGACCCTGCGCCGCCCATGGCCCCAAAGGAAGCCAGTCACCAATGTCTTCAGATCTTTAAAAATCTTCTGCGGGATCCATATCGGTAGCGTCCGGAAATAGTAAAGCAGCCGCGGGAGTGCCACCATCTTCAACAATGCCACCCGTCCCAATACCGACAACGGAAGGGAGGCCCAGAAATCCATGCAGCCCTTCAGCGCCCGAATACACCGCTCCACGTTCCCTTCCAAGAGATCCACAGCCTCATGATAAATGCGCACCCCCAAATAGGTGAAACAGAAGGGCTCCCACACCACCTCTCTCGTCAGCGGCGGACTGGGCGCGCCCTTCCGCAATGGAAACACACAGGTCTTGGTCCAATTCACCCGGAGGCCTGATAGCTGCCCAAACCTACCCAGCATATCCACTGCCCCCTCTAGTGATTGCATTGGATCCGCTAGATACAATAACAGATCATCGGCGTATAGTGAGATATAATGCGACTCCGGGCCTTGCGCTATCCCATTGTACATGGTGCCCAACCGTGCCTGTGCCGCCAACGGCTCCACTGCTAAAGCGAACAGCAGAGGGGATAACGAGCAACCCTGCCTCGTCCCCCTACACACTGGGTATGCTGAAGATACAATAGGCCCCAGCCGTACTCGCGCCTTCGCCGACGAGTAAAGCACCCTCGTCCACCTCCGAAAGCCTTCGCCTATCCCAAATTTCAACAGTACTCCATCCAGGTATTCCCACTCAAGGCTATCAAAAGCCTTTTCGATATCAACCGCCAATACCACAGGGTCAAGATCCGACGCCCCGGCACCATCCATAATGCGGATCAGACGACGTATGTTCATCGAAGTGTTCCTAGTCGGGATAAATCCCGCCTGATCCCTGTGTACCAATGTAGTCATGTGCGGCATCAACCTGGCTGCCAAGATGCGACTCAGAATCTTATAGTCCACCGTCAACATGGACAATGGGCGGTAAGATGTCACGTCCAACGCATCTCTGCCCGGCTTCAGCAGTGGCACCACCAGTGCCTCCCTCATTGATTCAGGCAAGCACCCCCTCTGTTTCGCCTCCGAGTACACCACCAACAATCTAGGTGCCAGTATATCAACAAATTTGGCATAAAATTCTATAGGCAGCCCGTCCACCCCCGGGGTTTTGTTTCGCGCCATATGTTTAATTGCCCCCCTTATCTCAGCCAATGTTATGGGCCCTCCCAATTCTGTCGCTTCCTCGCTATCCAACACCGGCAGCGGAATCGGATCCAGGTACTCGCCTATCTCCGAGACCTCAGCCTCCAGGTGGCTTTCATACAGTCCCGTATAATAGGATTGAAAGCGCGCCAGGACTGCTGATTGAGAATAAACCACATCTCCATCTTCCTTTCGTATACTCATGACCAGGCACCCCCTAGGCTCCGGATCAGCTAGTTTGGCCAAGAGCGTACCCACTTTATCACGCTCCTCATGCACCTTAGTAACATATGACTTATAATCATAGCACCGCAGCCGCTCCGTCTCAGTCGCCACCATTTCTTTAGCCTGCATCAGTTGTTCCTGTAAGTCTGGCCGCTCAGGCCTTCGTCGTTCCAGCCCTCTCAACACCTCTTCTGCTTTCGCAAGGTCATTCAGCACTGCTTTTCTCGCATTCGAAAATCTGCCCATGCATACTCCTCTCACCACCACTTTCATTGCATCCCACTCCACTGATCTGGTCGAGGCCGAGCCTCCATTGTCTTCAAAATAACAGTCAATGCCCTGTCGAACCGTGTCGCTAAACACCAGATCTTCCAATGTATCAGGCCGCAGTCGCCATGATGGAACCGCCGATCTCGCCTGCTGCCACTGCATAGAGATCAGTAAAGGGTTATGATCCGAAATGGTTCTAGTTAAATATTCAGACTGGGTCACCACAGCCGCCAGGGGGCCGCCGCATAGCACAGAGTCCAGTCGAACATGCAAGTCATGAAGCGTGGAAAAGTAAGAGTAATCCCTGATCTCAGGATGTTGTACCCTCCACACATCTATCAGTCCCCACCTCTCCTGCCATTCCCTCCTTTGGGTTGCTAGCCTGCGCACCGGGGAATCGACCAATGGCGGATGTGACCTATCCAGCTGCACATCTGTGATTGAGTTAAAATCTCCTGCCAGTAAGAGAGGGCCCGCCAAGAAATAGGCCAGCGAGCTTGATAAACCCTCAAAGAAGTGGGCCTGATCGGAATTGGGGGCATAAATATTGCATAGAACCACCTCTCTGCCACAAAGTCGCCCCTCAACCGCTACATATCTGCCCTCAGGATCAATTCGTTGGCTCGTCATTTGGAACGGCGTGCCCGCCCTCACCCAAATTAGCACCCCTCTGGCGAATGCTGAGTATGTCGTGCCAAATACCTGACCTCGCCACCTCTTCTGTAAAGCCCCGCACTCGGTCTTGGATAAATGGGTTTCCTGAAGCATTGCAATCTGTACCCCCCGCCTCACCAGGTAGGCATGCACCTTATGACGTTTCACCATTGTACGAAGACCTCGGACATTCCATGTGATACATTTCAAACTAGGTAACGTCCCCATGGTGTACCTTTCTGCACAATGGCACTAGCCAACAATTATCCCCCGCACTGCAGCAGTTGTGTACCCCCCTCAAAACACCCCAAACAACACCCCAAACCCCTCTCCCCAGGACAGGACCTAGTAACCCAGCTTCAGCCCCGTTCCAAACCACCAACACCCCACACATTATTCTAACCTGTGGTCGTCACCACAGAAGGCCTTAAGGGCCTCAAGAGGTCGATGGAGCGCCGATCCGGCGTAGGCGGAGCCCCAACCCTACGCCTGCAGTCCCATAGTGCTAGTACAGCCCCGTACCTGGTAGTCCAACAAATGTCCGGAGAGTTTGTACCAGTAGACACCTCAGGATAATCCAGCGTTCTCAAGCCTCACTCATTAAACAAACCGTCCGAGGTTTGCGGTGTGACCGCCGGTCCCTTCACACTTCCCGTGTCTGAGTCGTCGCCTCCGGACTTCTCCCCTTCCTCCTCCGATTCCGACGCACCGGACGCCCTCTCCTGTTGCGATCCTGTGATGGTCGCCGTTGCGGCCAGCGCTCCCCTCCTGTCCGCCGCCATTTGCGCCTCCCGCTCGGCCTTTTGGAGCTTGTTCCGGGAGCGGATGCGCTGTGATTTTCTGATCCGTACAGGTTTCTGCCGCTCCCTCCCGCTTTTGTGTGCACGATCAGTCCCTGCACGATACAGTTCAAGCCACGACCAAGCCTCATCAGGAGTCTGAAAGAAGTGGGTCCTGTCGTCAATGATCACTCTCAGTTTCGCAGGAAAGAGCAAAGAGTATTGGATCCCCTCCTCCCTCAGTTCCTTTTTGACTGACAAGAAGGACGCTCTGCTTTTCTGGACTTCCTGAGTGTAATCCGGAAAGACTGTGACTCTACTATTGTCCACTTGGAAGGGGCCCTGGGATCGCGCCCTCTGTATCAACAGATCGCGGTCTTTATAGTGCAGCAATTTGACCACCATCGGCCGAGGTGGTCGGCCCTCCAGGGGCGGCCTGGCGGGAACCCTATGCGCTCGTTCCAGGGAGAAGAAGGGAGACAACCCCTCCGGCGCCACCACCGTCTTGAACCAGTCCTCCATGTAGGATACAGCGTCCCCCTTTTCAATTTTTTCTGGAAGACCTACTACCCTCACATTGTTTCTCCGGTTACGACTTTCCGCATCCTCCGCACGTCGCTCCAGAGTCGCCAGACGGCCAAGGATATCCGTCAATTTATGCTCCGCCGTCACCACCGCCGGTTTCAGTTCCTGGAGCAGCTGTTCATTCGATTTCACTCGATCCGAGAGCTTGGCGTGGTCGGCTCTCAGTAGCCCCAGCCCCGTGGCTACCTGCTCAATGTCCTTGTGCAGAGAGTCCTTTGTCGCAGTGATCGCCTCTAGGATGGCGTCAAGGCGCTGGTGCAGTCGTTGTTCCTGCGTTGAGGCTTCCGGCGGGGCGCCAGTGCCGCCATCCTGAGTCAGAGCGGCCGCATCGTCTCGCCTCGGCTGCGCAATTGGTACCTCGCCCAGAGCAGCCATCTTGATCGCAACACGCGGAGCACTCGGGCCGCCGCTGAGGGCCACACCAGTCCTCCGTGCGCCCAGTACAGGCCTCACGGTCCCAGACCTCTCTGTGTCACCTAGTCGTGTGTCTGGCCCCCACAATCACAGTCCCAACAAGTCCCTACAGCACTCCTGGGCGCCCTTCCACTCACAGATCAGTTTCGCCAGTCTATGGCCGGGAGCTGCCCGGGGCCATCAGCATTCAGCCCAACCAGGGTAGCAAACCCTCAGCTCCCCGCCAGAAGGGTGGGCGGGCGTTGGTCAGGGCCGGTCACTCCCGCTGTTCAGTCCAGCACACTGCAGACACCAGGTCTGCTGACTCGGCTCACTCTCCTCGGCCGCCCAGTCCCCTCGCTATGCAGGCTCCGAGGCAGGCAGCGCCCGCCGCCGATTTCGGGGCACCCAGGACGACCCCACTAGCTCCAGTCGCTCATACGGGGCCACAGGGACCGGAGGGACCCAGGTCCAATCTCGCTCTCGGGCCCGTCGTGCAAGCCGCCACCTCTCCACTGCGCCCCACGCAGGGCGGTCGATCTCACTAGGACAGGCCCCCTTCTGTGTAGTCCGATCTGTCCTTAGGGCAAAAGGCCACCACCAGATGCCTGTGCCGCCGCCCAGGAGCAGCCCGTTCTCCTCCAAGCTCTCTCGTCGGTGAGCGTGGGAGCGGGAGGGGGAGGGGTGCCGTACTCCTCGAGCTGCGGGGTGCCCAGAGCCCCGCCGTTCCTCACCGCCTTCAGTCCCCGTCCAGTCCCCGCTCCGCTCACTCCGCTCACTCCGCTAAGCAGCCTCCGGTGGATCGGCGCAGAGCCAGGCCATAGCTCTTAGTCCCTCTGATCGTCGATCACCGCCATATTCCCTTTGTTTGCCGTCCAGCGCCTCTGGGCTCCGAGGTCCGAGCCACACGCCGCAATCAAGTGCCCGCTGGGTTCCAAACTCTCCCCTCCGGCTTTACAGCACCCCACACAGCAGGAACGTTCCTTCTAGGGCACTAAAGGGCAAGTTTCCAGGATATTAGTTGGGACTCGGCGCGGAGCTTCAAGCTCACACAGCCATCCCGGTCGGCGCTTAAGCCACGCCCCCTATAATTTGCTTAGTTGATGTGCTTAAAAATATGGGAATACATGTACTCATGAAGTGAGTCGGGCTTTAGGACATGTAGTGCTAGAAAGTCCTATGCAGTATGTGTGTCAGGCCTCTTAATTCCCAAATAGTCTCCATGCTGTGTAGTAAAGATCCTGGGTGTGCTGTAGAAAGGCCATAGCAACTCTCTCTGTAGCATGTGGTAATCATTTCAGTGAATTGCAAGGGATATTTTTATTTGTGTAGAATCAGAATGTGAGTCAGTGTGCTTTTGGAAATATTGTGACTCCTACACTGTCCGAACACTGCTGCTATGCCTTAAACTTACTTATGGAGTGAACCAGACTTTACAACATTTTCAGGCAGATGCATCAAAGAAAATACCGGGAGCAAACGGGCAGATTCTCAGAATCTGGCCGTTTGCTCCCGGTATTTTTGCATTTGGGATGCATCATCCCAAATGCAGAAATCGCAATTTAATGAATCTCTAAACAGCGATTCCTTAAATTGCTCTTGCATTTAAGGAATCCCAAAATGAGATTCCTTAAATGCAATGCATGAAACCCAAAATATTAGCGATTTCACTAATAGGGGGAGCAAATTACCATGAAGTTGAACTTCGTGGTAATTTGCTAAAACTTTGAAAAATTCACTTTTGTGCATTTTTCAAAGTTACATGTTGCACAAACACATGCCCTTAGGGGATGTGTGTGTGTAACATTTGTGCACAGGTCAATTTCAGGGGTGCAACAGGGTGTCCTTTGGACACCCTGGCACCCTTGAAATAGCAGAACATTAGCGATTCGGTAATAGCTAATCGCCAATAAGGAATGGCTTTCCCATTCATTCTTATGGGCCTTAAGGCCCATAGGAATGAATGGGAAAGCTATTCCTTATTAGTGATTAGCTATTACCGAATCGCAAATAAGGAATCTGTAGGAATCGCTAATAACATTGCGATTCCTACATGCATCCCGTTTTGCGATTCCTAAAAATTCGCTATTAAGGACTCACAAAACATAACTTTGATGCATCTGCCAGATAGTGCTTCTAATTGCTATGTAGTATGCTAGTAGTGGTCTACAATTGTAAAAAAAAATGTAACATGTTTTTTTTTCTTCACAAAAGATTTTAATTATCTACAGATAGAAAAATCATCATGCCTTCAACGAGTGAGAAAAGAAAAACATATAAACAGGCTTACTTTTCCAAGAAAAAACAAGCACAAGATTTATCTAAACAACAATGTATGGAGAAGAAGAAGAAAGCTCTTGGTAAGACAACAAAGGATTTTATAAGAAAAATCACACAAACTAAAAAAAAGTGTGGAGAATCTGAAAAAAAACAATTATCTGTAACTACAATGAAAAACCAGACAAAAAAGAAAAATGATGGAAAACTATGTGGTAAAGAAATTGCGTATAGTAAAAGACAATAAAATCAGTTTGCAGAAATTTGCAAGCGAATGTTTTATAACAGAGTTGTTTTAAATATATTAAAAAATATAAAGAATTGTAAAAGAAAACAGCTTTTTATAAGAAAAAGAAACATATTGAAACAATTGTTGAGAAGGCTTCTGAATTAAAAAAGCAGTTGTTTATTTTAATAATAAATAGAATTCGAACACAAGATAAGCCAATCAATGTTATGAAGGCCAAAAGTAAGTGGAAAAGTATAAATAATAGAACTAATTTTTGTAATGTTTTTTCTGGAGAATGGAAACATAGTTCAAGTTGTGAGATGTTTTTTAATGAAGAGAGTTACCTTCAGAGTAATGAATTGTTGCATGCAGTTGACACCAGTGGTCGAACTTATGAGGTCAAGAATGGTTGTCCGATTGAAAAAGAGAAAATTGTCCCTAGAAATGCCGAAGAGGCGTTAGCTGATGAAGTTTTAGGGAGACGTCCTAAGGGTCCAGTGTACACTTGGAATTGTAGTAGTATTTGTAGTGTACGACAGGATTCAATTGATTTTTTTCGCAATTTCTTATGTAAGTAAGCTAAGAAAAGTGTTAAACAAAAGATTAACCTGTTGCTAGAATTAGACCCTTGCAGAGTGAGAGAAAAAATGGGTTTGCAAGGTCATTCTCTGGCTTGTCTTTCTAAAAAAGTATGTCAGAGTGTTTTTCACCATTTTAGGATGTTAGCAGTGCATCATACTCAAGTGAGGAAATTAGTGAGAAGGTTGTATTATTCAAAAAGTCAAGCACCTAAGCTAAAACAGTTAAACAGTGCTCTTTTGCATGGATCCGTATTAGATGTAATCAACATTTGTGAAGAAATTGAGGTTAGTTACTTTGGTCCTGAAGAAGACAGTGCAGACACTTATACATTAATAGAAGGAAATGTTGAAGAAAATGCACAGAATTTTAGTACAAAAAATTTTGAGCAAGAAATTACAAGGTTTAAGGTCATTTCAGGTGAAAGGCTAAACTTTTCTTGTATTTGTTGAAGACGAATTCATTATTAAAATTAGACCAGGTTAGTCGATCTATGATCTATATTTAAAAAGTGAAAAGGAGAATAATAATCAGTCGAAGTAATTTGCAACTTATTTGTTGGTAGAGATTTGTTTTGATTTGGGTTCTGATCAACGTATTTGTAAATATTGTTATAATAAATTAAATGAAAACAAAATGCCTGCTAGAGCTGTACATAATAATCTTGAGTTGGTAAATTTTTCTTCTGAACTGATGGATTTAAATACTTATGATTCTATTCGTATTCAATGTGTGCATCCATTTAAGGCTATTGTTCGTATGGAGCCTAAGACAGGGAAATTGCTTCCTTCAGATTTAAAGAGAGGATTAAAGGGAAGAGTTGTATATTTGCCTCTAGATTTAAAGAAAAATATTGAAACAATTGGTGTAGAAAATGTGGAAGAGGAACCTCTAGTTATTCTAGTTAATGGCATTCCTACGAAGAGTAAGAAAACCTGGCAAGAATTAGTGGATGTTAAGAAAGTGAAAAAGGCAATGTTGTATTTGGTAAAAACTGAAGACATTAATGAACATTATAGTGTGCATCCACTTCACTCTAAAGAAGTGATGGGGAATACTATTGAGTTATTCCAAATGAAAGAAGCGAAAGGAAGTCCCATTAGTGTATGGGAAGAAAGCTTGGAAGCTCGTTGTTTTCCTCAGTTATTTCCAACAGGCCAAGGTGGACGATATGATGACCGACCTGTGCAGATTCCTGCATCTGAATACCGGACATCAAGATTATATGCAGAAGATCCAAGGTTTCGCCAATGTATTCCATATTTGTTTCATATTCTGTTTGAGAGTGACTTGTCTCAACTTTCCTATGCAGTGAATCATATACAAAAAAGTGGAGTACATCTGCAAAATGTTTCGGCAAAGGACTTTATGGATAAAGTCCAACAGAAAGATACTGTTTTGGAATCTCAGCGAATTAATCTCATGGCATGTCAGCGTGGTACTAATGAGTATTGGCACTGTCGTCATGGGGAATTGAAATGTAGGCTAAGAAACTTAGGAACTCCTACATGGTTCCTTACTCTAAGCTGTGCTGAGTATGCTTGGGAAGATTTACTTTCTTCGAGAGGCAAATGCAAACATAGAAAATATAGAATACAAGACACCTGGAGAACTGTGCTCTTTGGATCCAGTTAATGTATGCATGTATTTCAATCATAGATTTGAATCTATGATGTCTTTTACTACAAACAAAAAAAATCCTCCTCTTGGAGAGGTTCTGGATTTCTTTTGGAGAAAGGAGTATCAAGCAAGAGGTGCTCCTTACATACATATGCTGCTATTGATCAAAGATGCCCCCAAATTTGGAACAGATTCAGATGATACAGTGATGAGTTTTATTGAACAATATTCTACATGTGCTGTACCAAAAAGTATAGAACAAAATAATTTAAGACATCAAGTCTTACAGTTTCAAGCCCATCATTGTTGAAAATGCTGTCGTCAAAATACAAATCTAAGGATAAGTTCTACACAAAATGTCGTTCTGGATTTCCACGTCCAGTAATATCAAAAGGAAGTGTGAACAATTTTATGTAATCTTTGCGACATACTGTCACAAGAAAATCACCAAAAAATACCTACAACTTAAGAAGAAATGAAGAGTCAAAATACATAAATGACTATAACCCAGTCATTTTGTCCATGTAGAATGCTAACATGGATATTTAATATGTTGCAGACAACTCCATTGCTGTGGCTCGATATGTAACGTCTTACATTACTAAATCTGAAAAGACGGAACTAAAGGAAATGTGGGAAAAAATTTCTCATGAAAGGAGCATAAGTAAGACATTGTACAGCTACAGTTTGAAGATATTGTCTCATCGAGAAATCGGAGAATATGAATGTTCAGATTGCTTATCATCTGCAAGTCTATCCTCCAAATCTAGAACAATCATTTGTGTGAGTTTAGATCTTGCAAGAACACGAAACCGAGTTTTGAAATCTGTACAAGAAATTGAGTATTTAGCAGAGAGAGAACCAGACAGTACAGATATTTTGAAGACAAATATGTTGGATACATGCTATCCAAATAGAAATATTCATCTTGAGAACTTTTGTCTTTATGAAGTACTGCAAAGCTATACTTTTAAGAGGAATATTACAGAAGATATCAATAAAGGAGTATATGCTGTGATTGGATCTGAAGGATGTTTAGTGAAACAAAGAAAAGGACATTTGATTAATCACCGAAAACTGAGTTGCGAAACTTCCGACAAAAGGGAATTTTACTATTTAGCTCTTTTGCAACTCTTTAAGCCATGGCGTATAGAACTGGAACTACTTCACAGTTATGAAGATTTATTCAACGTAACTAAAAATGCTATAGAATATCCTGATTTTTCTAATTATCTGAAAATCTTGAATGACAAAATACAGCAAGAAGCTACAATTGCAGCAGAGATTGCTAGAGACAGTTCTCAAGACAGTCAAAGTTCTGCTTCGTTGAGTCAGGATCCTCTAGGAGAACCAATTATCTAAAATGAAGCAGCAACTGCATGGATGAGGCAATGCAACAAGCTCAAGAGGCTGTATTAAACTTAGAAGAATTGGAAAAACAACTAAATGTTGAGCAAAAACAAATATATGATCAAGTGACAGAGCAGATTGAGCATGGTTTATATCATGAGAAAAAAGAGTGCTCATGTACGTCATTTAAACCTGTCCGACTGTACGTGAGTGGAGAATCAGGAACTGGAAAAAGTTTTCTAATTAAAGGAATTGCAACTTATCTACGGAAAACAACTGAGTCGTCACTCTCTTGTGTTGATAAAGCTCTAACTGGGCTAGCAGCACATAACATTAAAGGGATTACTTACATCGTTTATTGATGCTGCCAGTAGAGCATGACAATAAATTAGAATACCACAAGCTATCTGGAGAAGCTTGTTGTGAAGTTTCTAGAGTCTTGAAAAAAATGAAACTTCTCATTGTTGATGAGGTAAGCCTGGTATCACATGTAATGCTTGCCTTTGTGCATTTAAGAATTCAACAAATCTTTAAAACAGAGTATGATGTGTTATTTGGAGGCAAACACGTCACAGTTTTTGGAGATCTACTACAACTAACTCCTGTGAAAGGACAACCAGTATTTAAAATAGTTACACATGAAGACCCCAGAAAGTGCCTGGGAAGCATTGGAAAAGTATTTGGTCATATTTTGAATATACGGAACTCATTACAAATATGCGACAGGCAAAGGATGCTTATTATAAAAGTATTCTTGAAGATATAAGAATTGGAAAAGTGTATGAACATGGCAAAGAAGCTTTGCAGGCATGATTACTTTCAAACATGTTTCCAAACGAAAATATTGTTCCAGAGAATATATATAGAACAATTGCAGAAAAGAAATCAGTGATATGCTTGATGCCAACTCTGCAAGAATGTTCAATATTCAATGAAAAAATGTTAAAGTTAGAAAGTCAAGAAATTATACAACTGGAAGCTATTGATAGAATAGAGCATGAAGGAGCTACTATTATTTTGCCAGAAAAGTTGAAGTCAAAATTGGATTCTTTAGAGAAATCAATATCTAAAACTTATGGTTTAGAAAAGAATCCATATGCATGTATAAATTGTCAGATAATTTTACGACGTAATTTACATGTGGAAAGAGGTTTAGTAAATGGGGCAATGGGTAATGTTGTTGATTTTATTAATTACCCAAATAGAGATGACATTGAATTTTTGAAAATCAAATTTGATGAAATTGAAGAAGTACAACAATTGAGTCGTTGTTCAGCTCGATTTTTGCTTGTAAAAGATTTATATGTCCGCCGAAAACAGTTTCCTGTTTGTTTGGCATATGCGGTGACTATTCATAAATCTCAAGGTTTAAGTGTAGATAGTGCTTTGGTGAATATTGGAAGTACTGTGTTTAAAGAGGGTATGACATATGTTGCTTTATCTCGAGTCAGAACTTTTTTTGGATTATACTTGATTGATTTTGATGAGACAAAGATTAGTGCAGATGTAAATTGTGGAAAAGAAACTACTACTTTGAACCAATCAAACGTGTTGTTTGCAAGTCACATGACTTTTACGTGCGTGCAGGGTGGGCGCACAGAGCACGCACGGAGCGAAGACGGAACGCGCACGAGTCGCATATGAATGACGTTTTACCCGATTTTCGTAAATGCGTTTAAAGCTAATATACGGTTCTTAGAAGTCAAAAATACTATTTTTACAATTATGTCAGATAATGTCTTTTTGGAATGAACACATTTTCGCGGAGTGCGTGCAGCGTGCGTACATTTGTGCGAACACCGTGTGCGCATGCTTGCGAGCACCGTGCGTGCACCTTTAAAAACCACAAAAAAAGTCCAGAATAATAAAATAAAATAAATTGTAAATAATAATACATAAATCAAAATGAAAATTTAAAAATTGTAAAAAATATTGAACATTTGTATAATAACAAATAAATATAATAATTGATACATTTTAAAATTAGCATTTAAAAAACCTTTGAAATTCACTTACAAAAACCATAGGTTTCACACACGTTATAGTTAGGAATTAGCATTTAAAAAACCTTTGAAATTCACTGAAAAAACCATAGGTTCCACACCAGTTATAGTTAGCTGGACATTTTACTCATACAAAACCATTTAAATTCCCCCGTCATAGTTAGTTGTACTCAATATAACTGGCGCGCCCGCAATCCACTGCTGATGATGTTACATATTACATCATTCATGACATGGTCAGTGACATCACTGATGACATCTCAAATGACATCACTGATGACATCAGCGATGACATCATCCATGTGACAATCAAATACAACTCATCACACATTAGTATAATATTTCATCACTCACTGTAAAATAGAAAGTGCTATATTTGAAACCATTGACACACCAATAGTAATTTCTAAACACCCACTCAGTGATTCATAGATCTATACTTACATCTAATCACTTACCTATAGATTCAGTGTTATATGCAGTGAATAATTAACAAACACTATCAAATATACTTATACGCCTATTTTAACATTACACACCAGCACACATTGTATTTACTTATAAAGACATCCTTCTGACTTATGCAAACAATTGATTATACTTACATTTACTCATCTACACACTTATACAAACACCACTTCAGTGTGTTATAAAATCACTATTACAAGTATACAGTTATCCATATAGTGACTCATACAATCACTAAGTCTTAGGCACACTTAATTAGATATAACTGTCACATACACTGCTTTTTTTTCAAGTTTAATGGAGATGTACCATTGGGAGAAATATTTCATCAACGCCACACCCATAAACATATTTACTCACTGAAAAAACTGTTATAACATGTAGTCTTAACCTCATATACCTACTGAATGAACTATTTACACATGTTTGGGCAATCACACCCCCCCCACCAAACCACATAGACATTCATTTACCCATACAAATACTCAGTTAAGGATTTAATAACAAATATAGACTTTTAACATAGCAATTTAGACAAAGCAATAAAGACTTTCACACAGTTTAGTAACTACACATTATATATAGTGAGACTCTACAAATTAGTCAAGGAAACAATCAATGACACTGTTACTAAATCCACCCATATATTTTTTATATATCCACTCATTCTTCAATGCAAAGTAGTGTATTTATCTGATATTATTCTTGGGATTTTGTTAATAATTGCTAGTGATGCAAGCTCTCCAGTAACAAACATGTAGTCAATTCGAACTTGTCCTTGATGGGGATGAGAGAAGTAGGTAAATCCTAAATCATAAGTGTTGTTTTGTAGCCAAACATCAATTAGTCCAAAATTAGTTATAAGCCTCCTAACGGCTTTATACACTCTGGGTTTACAACCATTATATTTTGATTTGGAGGAGATATTGGACAGTGGTGGTATTAATGAAATATTAAAATCACCACACAAAACTAATGGGCCCTGCCAGGTTGCCAGTTCGGCCTCTAATGTCTCAAAAATTGTAAGATCATCTTGGTTTGAACCATAAATGGTACAGATAGTTACTCCACAAGCAAGTTTAACAATAGCCCACCTACCATGAGGGTCTGAAAGATGACGTAGCCCTAACCCAAGATTAGTTTTGGCTAAGACTGCAACCCCCCTTATATTCGAAGATTGTGTAGAGGCCACCAGTAGATTGTACCCATTCAGATTTAACCACGATTTCTTAGTCGATGGTACATGGGTTTCTTGAAGACAGAGTATATCTACTGGATTTAGTTTGAGCAGCTCAGCCAAATGTCTTCGTTTGTCCCCTGTTAACAGCCCTCCAACATTCCAAGTTTGAACACTTAATCTACCCATTGTTTATAGGAAAGAGTTGTAAGATCACCTTAAGCAGATAAAGCTTTGGTTTAAGACACATATCTAATTTGATTTCTGCTTCATTTAGCATCCCCTTGAGTAAGTCTTTAGCTGAACATCCTGGTTCTTTTTTTTCATTTTGTGTTTTCACCCCCTTAGTAACCCCCCCGTGCCCATCCCTAACAACCCCCCCACCCTTCCCTTAAACCCCCCATTAGGACCCCCGCCCCCCCTGTTTAGTTGGCAATCAGACTCAAACAGAGTCTGGGTGATGCAGTCACAGCACAACATCTAAGCTACCGCCTTTTAGAATGCTTAAATAATGAAAAATAATACGAAGGAAAGCCAAAAGTTGAAGATTAGAATTAAAAGGAACCTATAGTGGTACCCAAAAAACTTTAAACAAAAATTCAACATTCAAATATTGAAACATTGCAACATCGACTGCGGTGCGTTAAGCCATTAGTTAAGTTGTGACAGTAGTTCCTTTTGTAGCATGATTAAACCAAATTACAACATATTAGAGAAGGACGGATACCATTAATGTTCTCAAATCTAAGAGATTTCATCTATGTAAGCCTTCGCTTTGATTTCAGACTGGAAAAATGTGAGGCCACCATGTACAATTTTTAACTTCGCGGGGTTATTCAAGTAGGCCTGTGCGCCTTTTTCTTGGAATGGCTTAATCAGAGAGCGAAGCCGCCAGCGCCTCTCCACAGTAATGTGGCAGAAGTCCGGTCTTAAAAAATAGGAAAAGTAATTGTAAAGTACCTTATGGTCGGGTCTAGCCTTATCCGCCACTGTCTGTCGTACCAAAAAGATCCAGAAATAAACTAAAATAGCTCTGGGATATATCTCGGGTTTCGAAGGCATATTAAAGGGCATCCGGTGGGCACGCTGGATTTCGGCCCTCAAGTTCCAGTCTTTAAGGTCAGGAAGGGACTCCCTGAGTAATTTAACTACAAAGGCTCGGGTGTCGGCCCCCTTCAGTTTCTCCGGGACACCCAGAATGCGGAGATTATTACGGCGTTGCCGATTTTCAAACTCCTCCAATTTCCATTTAATATCCACAAGTTCTGCTTCCTGAAGCTTGACTCGCTCAGCATTAAAGATGGTCTCTCTCTCGTTTGTCACAACCCTGGCTTCCATCTCAGTGACTCTTTCCCCTATCAAAATACAGGACTTAGAAAGTTTCCTGAAATCTCCTTGCATTTTGCGGAGTGCAGCCCGGGATCTCTTACTGTCTAGTACTGTCTCTTCCCTATGAGCCGCAATGGCCTGCAAGATAGTCTCTACTGCTGATTGAGATATCTCCGAAGTTGTTGAGTTATTTGGAATCCCAGCTGAGTGTGGCAGTGAGTTAGGGACCGTATGATTTTCCATTTGACCCTTTTGTATAATCCTAGTTGTAGGTTTAGGTTTGGCTCTGATCGTATTGACATTTGAGTGTTGCTCATCAGAGCTATCACCATAAGAACTGAGCACAGGTTCTGACTCAGATTCTGCATCTAATGAGCCCTCCAAAGAGTCAATTTCATCCGACCACTCCCCCTGAACATTAATACCATTCTCATCGGAAAAAGAGTAGAACTCACTTGGCTCTTTGTCTTTGTCTTTTTCCTCTAGCAGGTGAGTCTTTAAAGAACTTTCCTCTGACACTGTTTGATATGATATATGATTCCCAACCAACACATCAGAACTGTCAGTAGGTTGTTGAGAAAGGGGTGTATTCAAAGGCCCAGTTGATATAGTTGGTAACGATAACGGTGTTGTATGGAGCCCGGTGGGGAGCATCTGAGCGAATTGAGCTGTCCCAAGGGGGTTGGATCATTTTGTACCCCCAGAACATTTTCCCCAGCCCCTGAAAATGACATACAGCGTCCCTCCGGCTCTTGAACCTGAGCGGTATCATTCGGAGCATCAGATGTAACAAGGAGGGGAGTATGAGCTGTTGCTTCAATGCTACTTACACTTTCAGTATCCATTGGGAGGGGCTGTCCAGGAGCAGGGGTTGCAAAAATGGAGGTGAGGATAACTCCAGTTAAGGGGGTCAGCGTGGTCTTTCAAGATTGCTCCAGTTCAGGCTCTGGTACCTTTGTAGGAGAGATGGTATTATTGCTTTCTTCATTAGATGAATTGTGCACTATATCGTTGGCAGTCTCTTTTATCAAATTTTTCTGGGTCCCGCTCTGCAAACCTTTTTTAAAAAAATAGATCCAAAACAGTGCCACCGGTTGAGTTTAATTTCCTTCGGGCAGCATGTAGGTCCTGTCTCGCTGTTCGCATCTTAGATTTGCCAGAGTTAGATAATGCGTGAGCTCCTTCCACTTCATCAAGCATTTCCTCTAATTGATCGTGTTGCTGACTCTCGGCTTATTTGCAAAGTATTCGAGCCGCTTTAGCAACCCGCGCTCTGGTAGCGGCAGCAGAGGCAGCGGTCTTCGCCGGCATATTTTAGAAAAGACCCGACCCAAACTCTGGTGCCTTCGTATCAACCACAGAAGTGGGCGTCTGAATCAGGAAGGCAGTTCCGCGGAGTTCCGCTGCTGAGGAATCGAAGGAACAGTCAAGGGAACAATCACAAGTAACAATGTAGCTTTGGTCGGTTAATTCTGTAAGTGCCGAGCGTTGTAGGTGATTCTGCAGCGGAGTCCGGAGTTGAAGGCGAGCCCTGCCCGGCCCTGTTGAACCTGTGATACCGGCTGCAGCTGGGATTGAGAGTGAAGGAGTGAGCACTCGAGGTTCCGCAGCGTAGCCAAGCAAGGTAAGCCAATCTCCCGGGGTACTGGATGAATACGGGAGTTGCTCATAAAGCTCGTAAAATTCGAGAAGTAACATAAGAAGTTCTTCCCGATCAGTTTGCAAAGCAGGAACTTAGGGGCTTCTTGAAAATAGCAAACGTTGTAGCTCTCCCTCTATTGCTTCGCTAGTATACGGAGCTCAGACGTGGTGCTGCTTTCGCGGTCAACGGACAGACCGCCATCTTGCATAATATCAGATTGCAATGCATTGATTCTTGGAATTACAGTCAACTCACAATTCACCCAACACCGGTCCTGATCGTTTGATAGGAACCTTCTGTCCAATAATGAATTTATTTCCTACATTAAAAAATTGGACCGAAGAGTTTTTTAATATAAATCGGTTCAGTGCTTCCAGAAATGTAGTATGGGACACATATAAATCCGCTTTAAGAGGAGAGATTTCTAGCTTTCAATATGCTGCCAGAACCAAAATAAGAAACCACCATGAAGCAAAATTATCCGAGCTGGCCAAAGCTGAACTAGAGCACACCTCCCTAATTGTACAGGGCAAAGACGCTAGCAATTAATGGCTTCAGGTAGCTGTTTTAAAAGCTGAGCTCAATACTAATCTCAGCCAGAAAGCCGCTCAAACTTATAGAGCTTATAGAAAGAAAGCATATGAAAGCGGTGAAAAAGTGGGTAAACAGCTGGCACTTCGAACCCATCAAAAAATGCATCAAATAATATTTCAACAATTGTAGACGGTGGGCAGACTTATGTGCAATCAGCTGATATTATCCTTCAATTTCAACGATATTATCAAAAATTATATTCTGAAGAAGTAATCACTTCTGAAGAAGATATTGTTAATTTTCTGGCGGGCCTTCTTAACAATCCGACAGTCGCTAGTCTACTAGATGATATGGCAAGGGAAGAACTTGAAGCCGAGATCACATTAGCTGAAGTAGAGTCTGCTCTATCGCTGTTAACATCGGGCAAAGCAGCAGGCCCAGACAAATTGCCGATTGAAATTGATCAAATTCTTAGCCAACAATTAAGTCCCCTGTTATTGGATTTATTTTTGGGGGTTCAACAATACAATGGCAACCCCCCATGCTCTTGAGATGAGGCTAGTATTATAGTATTTCCTAGGAAGGGAAAATCACCCGAGCAATTGACTTCTTATCGCCCAATATCTTTGATTAATTCGGACTCCAAATTATATGCAAAAGTGATGGCTCTCAGACTCAGCGGGATCATCGGGCATCTGGTCTCTCCGTGGCAGCATGGCTTCGTTCCGGGAAAAGGGACCACAGATCATACCCTTTGAGCTATTTCCCTCTTTGATGCCATGTCTGTCACGGGGGTCAGATGTCTATGATCCTGATTGACGCTGAGAAAGCCTTTGATTGTGTCCCATGGAACTTTTTGTGGGTAGTCATGGCACGTCTCAATTTCGGCCCTAAATTTCTGAAATCCATAGAATCCATTTATCAACATCCCAAAGCAAAACTTTTGTTGCTAGGTTCAGAGTCTGGCTATATTAATATTGCAAGAGGTACAAGACAGGGGTGTCCTTGCTCCCCCCTCCTCTTCGCTCTTTATATTAATCTCCTAATTCCTAAATTTTTGGAAAGTAAAGATATTAAGCCAATTCTCTGTAACCAATGTGAAACAAAGGTTTTAGCCTACACTGATGACATCGCGGTGTTAACATCCCACCCGACCGAGGCGATGCATGAAATTGAACGATTGGCCTTACAATTCAGCAATTACTTGGGTTATTCTCTCAATAGAGGAAAGACCATTATCTTATGCACTGATAACACTTTCTGTCCAGACCAAAGAAGAGCCAAAACTGCTACTTATCTCGGAGTGATTATTTGTACTAATACCAAAACCCTAGTCAAAAATAATTTTGATCCACTCATAGATAAGATTTAGACAGATTTGGATAGAGTAAATGTTTTGTACCTCTACATTATCGGCAAGGTGAACTATCTGAAAATGAACATACTGCTGAGATGTCTATATCTTTTTCGAACAATTCCTTTATTAGTTGATCCTAAAATACTAATGTTGATCAACAAACTTATGTCAAATTTGTGTGGCAACACGGGAAAATCAGACGTTCACTTTCCTATTTATTCATGCCATTAAATAGGGGTGGGCTTACAGCACCAAATATTATGCTGTATCATTGGGCAGCTTTCCTTAAACAATTAAATCCAATTTAGAGCCATCTCTTGCCACTGGAACAGCTACCACCCTAATCCCCTCAATATATGAGCTTGTAATTGGCCAAGAAGCCATCGGCCTATTACTAGGAAAGACTGAAGCTAGTCATTATAAGAAAAACAAGGGTGAAATTTTAAAAAGTGCTTGGATAATTTTGAATAAAGTACTAAAGCATATGCAGATAGGTAAAATCACCCAGTATACACCTTTGCTTCAATCCACTATTACATCTGGTCTTGACCTCGACTATGTGGCAAAGAAATGGCAACGGTTGGGTATTAAAACAGTTAAAGATGTCTGGTTAAATGGTTCACACACTGTTTTTCATGATGTAAAAACAAAATGTGGTCTTTCTGAAGGGGATTTTCTTATGTTTGCTCAATTGCACGCCAAACTAAAAGCAAAAAGTGACTCAATCAGTCTCTCAAAGATAGACTTAATTGAAGCATTTGCCACTTCAAAAACTAGGATAGGAACATTCTATGATATATTTTTAACTAACATAAATGACGATATTGAGCAAATAGTAACTAAATGGGCGGTGAAACTCAACAACCCTGATGTTGATAGAGATAGAGTCCTCAAGATGAGCAATAATTTGTTCATGGCTAGCAATTGAAAGGCTCAGTTAAAAAACAATATTCAATCTTTACTTTACCCCGGCCAAACTGTTCGCGTGGGGTAAAAGAGAGACCGATCGATGTCCACGTTGCTCACACGGTCCAGCGACCTTAATTCATATGTTTAGTAGCTGCTCTGAACTTCTTGCCATAAAAAGCATGATTGCCTCATTTTGGGAGAAAATCTTTTTCCACAAACTTCCAGAGTCCGACACCCTATTTGTCTTAGGCTTCGATGATTCTTCGAAATTATCTAAATTTGAACAAAGATTAATATTTATTGGTACAGCTGTATTGAGATTAATTTTGTCTGCCCGTTGGAAGGCAGATTCACCTCTTAGTTTTCAAATGTGGCTAGCTTGCTTTCTTGCGGTTTATAGTCATGAATCGGCAATATTTGCCACTAGGGGAACTAAAGCAAAGCTTCGAGGCGAAGTGTTATGGCATCCAGTCTCTACTTGGAAAGCAGGTTTAATTCCTAGTGGAATTGGCTGAGACTAATGAAACTCTTTGATTGAATGTATTGTTGTCATTTTTTCTCCACAATTATATAATGTATTTATAAGAAATTTTATTCATTTTGGTGTTAACTGGCTTTTAGTGTCTTTCACCTTATTCTGTGTTATCCATTTTTCATATTACTGCTTCTAAGTTTATTTCACCATATAATTTGTTCCCCTTGTACATACCTTACTTAATGTGTCAAATTTATTTGGATTGTCTTATGCTGATACTGGTTCTTTAATAAAAAATATTTTTTAAAAAAAGCAAAGTAGTGTATTTATAATACATATATACATATTTAAATATCAAAGCAAACCACATTCACTGGATGAAGTCATCAGTGGTGTCATCAGTGATATCATTTGTGATGTTATCAGTGATGTCATCAGTGATGTCACTGACCATGTCATGAATGATGTAATATGTGACATCATCAGCAGTGGATTGCGGGCGCGCGAGTTATAGTGAGTACAACTTACTATAACGGGGGAATTTCAATGGTTTTTGTATGAGTAAAATGTCCAGATAACTATAACTGGTGTGAAACCTATATTTTTTTCAGTGAATATATATATATATATATATATATATATATATATATATATATATATATATATATATATATATATATATATATATATATATATATAATATATATTACCTACTGGAGATAGCCAGTAGGTATATATAGTTAGGATTTTTTTCCTATGGGATTTCTGAAAATTCTATGTCGAATAACTTTGGCGTTTGTGGACGGAATTGGCTGAAATTTTCAGGAAAATGGCACATTTTATTTCTGAGCAGCCCCTAAAAATTTGGGGGGGTTTCGTCAAGGGAGGCTAAGAGAAAAGGGGGGTCCCAAAACGCGTTTTTCCCATTCATTTTTCCATAGGGCGGTTGGACTCACTTTTAGCTCGAACGGCTAAATGGATTTACACGAAACTTGGCAAAATTGTAGATATGGTTTGCCTGACGTGCCTTTGCTATGTCTCATTATATGTGCTCCAGTGGATTTTGAGAAATTAACGTTTAAAAAAATATATATATCTGTGACAGCGCTCCGGTTAGCGCCCCGGTTCGCGTACCGGAAGCGTAACGGAACTTCGCGAAGCGAAGCTGATTGGCTCTCCGGTGTCTGTCAACATTCTAAACAGTCCGGAGCTGCGGCCATCCTGTCTCTCGGTAGGATCGAGAGACAAGAGGTGGTGAAAAACGAAGGGGGAAATGAAGGAAAGGGGCAAAGTAGACCCCTCCTGACCCCCTAGGATTGATGAGGGGGATATTAAAGTGCCCCGCGGGGCAAAAAATAAAAAAAACATTTTTTTTGTGATTTTTCGCCGTAGAGGCGCGTCCCGGTACGCGAACCGGGCAGCTAACCGGGCAACTAACCGGGCAGCTAACCGGCAGCGTAACGGGATTCTGAGGAGAAGCTGATTGGCTGTCAACATTGTAAACAGTCCGGAGCGGCTGCCATCTTGTCTCTCGGTAGGATCGAGAGACAAGAGGTGGAAAAAAAAAGGTGTAAATGAAGGAAAGGGGGTAAGGTAGACCCCTCATGACCCCCTAGGATTAATGAGGGGGCTATTAAAGTGTAAGTGTAAGTTTTGCGATTTTTCGCGGTAGAGGCGCTTCCCGGTACGCGAACCGGGCAGCTAACCGGCAGCTTAAAATAAAATTGAAGGGAATAGATTTCCACCAAACTTGGCAAAATTGTAGGGACTGTTTGTTTGATGTGCCTTTGCAAGTCCTCAATATATGTGCATGTGTGGATTTTGTCTAATTAAGGTTAAAATATATATATATATCTGTAAGCGTGCTCCGGCGCGCTTACTTTACGGGTTTTGTTTGCGCTGCAGAGCCGATACGTCACAGTTATGCAACGCGTCATGAGGCGTCTCACGTAATAAAGAATATATTTTACAGCTAGAGATATTAGCTTTTAAAAAACCAATGAAATTCACTGAAAAAACCATAGGTTATAGACCATATATAGTTAGGAATTTGCATTTACAAAACCTTGAAAATTCACTGAAAAAACCATAGGTTAGAGACCATACATAGTTAGCTGGACGTTTTATTGATATAAAACCAATGAAATTCCATATATAGTTAGTTGCACTAACTATATATTTCGCGCATCCGCAATCCAATGCTGATGATGTCACATATTACATCATTCATGACATGGTCAGTGACATCACTGATGACATCACTGATGACATCTCAAATGACATCACTGATGACATCACTGATGACATCTCATTTAACACCAATGATCACACCACTGATGATATACTTCATGTGATAATACAATGCACCTCCTTACACTCTAATATAACCTCTGTTACACCTAGTGTAAAATACAGAGTATCATTTTTGAAACCATTGACACACGAATAACATTTACGACATACGCACTCACTGATTCCTACGTCTACACACACATTCACTCATTCACCCATACAATCACTCGTACATACAGTCACTCATCATTACAACACTATCATATGCACTCATACACCTATGCAGACATTCACACATTGCCACTCATCCATGGAGTTACTCACACACCTAGTCAGTCCTGTAAAGAATCAATCACACTTTGATTTCTTCATCTATACAGTTAAACACAGAACAGCTTACATTTTCACAGATATACTAACACATACTTACTCACTTATACAATCAAATCCTTCATCCATACTCTTATACATCCACTCATTCTTCAATATGTAAAACATATTTAAACTAAAGAAAAACACACAGACACTGGATGATGTCATCAGTGATGTCATTTGAGATGTCATCAGTGATGTCATCAGTGATGTCACTGACCATGTCATGAATGATGTAATATGTGACATCATCAGCATTGGATTGCGGATGCGCGAAATATATAGTTAGTGCAACTAACTATATATGGAATTTCATTGGTTTTATATCAATAAAATGTCCAGCTAACTATATATGGTCTCTAACCTATGGTTTTTTCAGTGTATATATATATACCCAGCCATCGAGCTTTGGATCAGAATCGTCCTTGATCGGGCTGACAGTGCACTGTCCACCCATCCTTCACCGCAGCCTAAGTCCTTTACTGAATTCTAATTATCTTTAAAGGATAGACCCATTTTCAAAGCTACAACCTTATCACTCAAGGTCCGCCATGCGCAGCCACCTTTAGGCTCCATCCGAGCCTCCACACTCTCCGTTTCCCTGCCCGTAACAATGTTTACGAGGCATTACATAATTCAGGCTTGTATTATACCCTTCCTGATAATGATCCTAGTATTGTTTTAAAAAGGATCAAAACGTTGTCGTCTTGTTTAAACAGTATGCACATTAATCCAATGTGATAAAACAAGTGCACTAGCTGTTTTTTCCAGGTTTGCTGTGTTTATTCATATTTTCCACAAGCTACCCTTGTCTTGCCTGAAATGTTTCTGTCCAACTGTATTTTGTTTTGTGTATGTGTAGGACCCAGGATTATGTCTCACTATATTGTTGTGCTTCTATTCATTTTCGTATTTATTAATTCATTAAATTGATTGTCCGGCTGGACATCTTCAATATAGCACTGGCTCAAGTCTATATTAATCACATCATTATGATGTCTTTTAAGGACCATAACTTTGGGGCCGGTTGATGAATCTTCACAAAATGTTCAAAACATTTTGTAGGTTATTCGTCGAGTGGGGGCTGAGAATAAAAGGGATCCCAAAACTCATTTTTCCCATGTTAATTTCCATCGAAAATTTTAGACAAAGCTACAGCTCGAACTGCTGAACGAAATTATACCAAATTTGGCAAAAAGGTAGGTCTTGGTTCAGAAAGAGCCCTTTTTTATGATGGTGTAAATCCGTTCAGTAGTTCCTGAGAAATTAGAAAAAAATGGGTTTGATATCTATCTCCCATAGGAAAATTTAGACAAATATACAGCTCGAACAGCTGAACGGAATTACACCCAAATTTGGCAACAAGGAAGCCCTTGCTCCCGAAAGAGCCCTTTTGTGAAATGCTGTAAATCCATTCAGTAGTTGCTGAGAAATTAGAAAAAGAACATTTCAATATCTGAGCACCGAGTAGGGTTTGCGCATGCTCCAGGGCACAGGCTAATCTGTGATTGACTGCCAACACTCGAAACCGGGAAGTGTTGGCAGGACTTTTTGTGACTCAGCTACAGAGTAAGAAGATAACTGTGGAAAAAAGGATGAAAAAGAAGAATAGTGGGCAGGGTAGGAACACTGTGACCCCCCAGGGCCGCTAATAATTTCTTTTTAATAAAAGAAAATCAAAGTTGCGCTGGGTGCAAGTGTTCTGCCATGAAAATTAAAAAAAAAACAAGCTGAGGTTTCCGTGCTTTGTTTTTCAAATCCCCAGGGTGGGACAGGTCCAGGGGGCACTCAGCAAATAATTTGGGGGGGCCCGCAGGGTCCTCCCGCAGACCCGGAGATCATCACCTCCCCAGGGCTGAAACAAAAAAAATATATATGGGAGTGGTTCCCAAACTCTACATGATGACCCAGGGCTTTGATAATAAACTGCTGGGGGCTCACGGTCTCCACCACAACCCCGGGGACCACCATCTCCCTGGGGATCTGTTTTAAAATTCAAATTGTGTGTGGGAGAAAAGAGCCCCCCATATGCCCTGAGGACCACCACCTCCTCTGGGCACTTAAAATTGAAAAAACAAGCTGAGGTTTCCATGCTTTGTTTATGAAAGCCCAGGGTGGGCCAAGTCCCGGGGGCACTCACCAAATAATTTGCGCGGGCCCGCAGTGGCCTCCCGCAGACCCAGAGACCATCACCTCTCCGGGGCTGAAACAAAAAAAAACATGGAGGTGGTTCCCAAACTCCACATGCTGACCCAGGGCTTTGATAATAAACTGCGGGGGGCTCACAGTCTCCCCCACAGCCCTGGGGACCACCATCTCCCCAGGGTTCTGTTTTCAAATTCAAATTGTGTGTGGGGGAAAGAGCCCCCCACATGCCCTGAGGACCACCACCTCCCCGGGGCTCTCAAAATTGGATTTCGGGGCCCGTTAGGGATACTCAAGCCCCAGGGACCACCACCTCCCTGGGGCTTTAAAAATGTTGGAAGGTGGGCTGTGCAGCCCCCCCTGGAGCATATGGTGGGCCTAGGGTCTGGCAATGTCCCGGGGTGCCCACCCTGGGACACTGCTGTTTGCTAAAGCAGGGCAGGAGCAATGTGGCTCACGCCCTGCCACAGAAAACTCTGCTTTGCTTCAATGAAGTGAGACCAGGGAAACCTGCTCTCACTTCAATGAAGCTAAACAGGATTGCTTTTGGGCAAGGGGAGCTGCATGTTAGCAGTTCCCCTTGCTGAAAAGCAATGCCGGCTCCCGTAGGAGGCGGGGAGATGGATGGACCGTGGGGGCATTGGGGCTCCCCCCAAGGTCCCCAATGAGTGGCCATGCCCCAGGGGATGAGGTCCCCAGGGTCAAAAATGGGCCCCTCTCCTTAAAAAAAAAAACATTTGGGAATGCCCCGGGGGATGAGGACCCCGGAGAGAATATAAATTAATGGAATAGACAATTATTTTTTCACCAAACTTTGGAGTTGCGACCCAAGCCTGGCACTCCTAGTGAGAACGCGATGGGTGCGCGGCTCCCAGCGTGACCCCCTCGTGTGAACGCAATGGGTACACGTCTCTAAGCATAAATAATTTTAACTTTGTTTATATGTTGGGTTATTTGGTGGCGCTAAAAAGAGCCCTTGTTTTTATTGGGAGATTGTTGTAGATACATGTAAGTGCGGATGCAGAGCTTAAGGTTGTTGAGAAACGTTCTGTTGCCTTGATCAGTGAAGTGTCCTCCCTCACTTCTGTAGATGCCATCCATCGAGAAACATAGATTGTTGTTATAGATGGAGCCCATCCTATGGTCTCTGAGGTAAGCAGAGACAGCTTTATTGACATTTTTTCTAGCTTTCTCAATCTGAGGACAAAATTGATTAGACCAGTTCCATTTCTGTCTTTTGCATATGTAAGAGTATACAAAGACAGTTTGGGGGAAAAACAACATCAGTTCTGCAAATGTGTCCTTCATTAGCATTTCCAGACCTACCCCAGTCAATGTGCCTAGGTAATTTCCACCACAGTGCACAATCATGAGGTCAGGGGGTTGGAGATGCAAAAAGATTTTACCCAAAGCATCAATTGATGACATTTGAATCCTCTCTGTCCAATCCATTTAATATCTACATTTTGCAAAGCTAGGTCTTTGTCAATATCTCTGCGTTCAGCATACTTTTTCACCAGAAAACATAGCTATGCCCAACAATACACACTGAATGCATCTTGAAGGGATGACTGGAAGTAATGATAAGATGTCTGTAGCTGAAGCAGTCAGTTGGTAGAACGAGAGGTATCTCAAATGGCAGACAAGATGCTGTTTTAAAAAAAGTATATAATTGATTAGCTGTTTAATAACTTTGTACATTGAAAAATAGGGTGCATTTTAGTTTCTTTAAAAAACAGGTTTCTTATTGGTTAGTAAAAAATGTTTGAAAGGATAAGGCCATATTTTACAAAGTCAACCACAACTGCTATTTGCATTTGCATTATTGTGTGGCCACTTTGTTTTATGTTATTTTGGGTCCTGGGAATCCTTGTGGGATCCCCTGAGCAGGCCTAGGGGGTCAGGGTGTTTGTACTCTGCCCACTTGTCTTGTCTTGTTACCTTTTTCTAACTCTTTTCTTGTGATTCGCATGTAGCTACAATAAACACAAGGGTTCGTTTTAGAGCCACCCTATAACCCAACAGTGGGGAATTATCGCAGACTTATCAGCACTTTAGTGCAGCAAAAGTGGCGAAAGAATTCTCGCCCCATTCTCAGGTTGGGGCACACTGCCACATTGCCCACAGGCTGACGGTACGAAAACAGCGTACAACCAACATTCTCCCGCAGACAAAGCTTCTGGCTGTGCTGCACCTGTTGTCCTCTGATACTTTCCAATCAACAACTGCCAGAGTCGGAGAAGTCTCTCAGCCAGCCCTATTAAACTTCCTCACTCATGTCTTGGATGCATGTACACAAAAGTAACAGTGTGCCCCTGTATCTGCACCACACACTCATCCCAATTTATAGTGTTCCTGCACAACCAACGCCAGCCTTTGCCTTGTGCCTCTGTTCTCCAGATCCAAGAATGTGGTTTCTGAAATGGGTGTGCGCCAGGTCATGAAGTCCAGTAGTCAACAGTAGTGAAAAAACAGTACTTTATTACAAAAGCATAAATGAACAACACGAAAACATCAAACAACGAGTGGCATTCCCAAAAGGGAACATCATCAGGGCAACTTGTGGATCCAAATAACTGCAGATTGTCCTGGAAATCCCAATACAATTCCGAAAGTCTGTATTCAGAAACCTGTTGGATAAATGGTGACAATGGTCAAGTATGGTCACAAATGTAATCTGGTACAATGTATTGCACTTGGACAAACCATAATGCTTACAGGTATGATCAATCCTGCACAAAAAGAGCGTAACAGACATTTGTGTGGTCGTAACTTTCGTAGAAATGAAAAGAAAGGTTATGACCACAAGAACTTCTGTTATGGTCTCATTATGCAGGATTTATCATAACTGTAAGCATCATGGTTCATTTCAGCTTGATACACCTGCAGCTTCACTTCACCCACACTGTGCAGGAACAACTGGAGACTAAGCAAGGCAACCATGCCATAGCATGCTTCCCGCACGTGTTGGGGGCAATTGATTGCACACATATAATACTTGTGCCCCCTGCTGACACTGCACACAATCACCGCAACAGAAACCACACTCATTCTAACAATGTGCAGGCACAACTGGACCCCCGGGCTTGTACACTAATGTTGTTGCAAACTTCCCAGGCAGTTTGTTTGATTCCTACATCTTCCGCAAGCACCACAGCCCAAGTTCCCAGACTGGTCTACCGCCCAGTGATGGCTGCCTGACCCTGAGTATCCAGACCTCAATGCTCACCTGCTGCCACCAGCTCGTCTCCAAGAGGGTCCACCGCGTGCCGGAGCAACCTCCTCAGCCATTGCTGAAATTCCGCACAATAGGCTCCCAGCGCATCCTGCTGCACCACGCAGAGGAGTCTTGTTTGTACATCCTGCTAACTTTAGTGTACATGCGGTCCAGCTGAGCTCACAATTCAAATCGGGTCATGACTGCCAGGATAGCGTATCAAGGCCTACGGCTACGCATCATCGTAGGTTGCACACCAGCTCAGCTCTAGCGGCACTAACTCAGTGAAGCTCAAGTCATCGCCACGTGGCGGGAGGCCTTTGTCGGACAAAATGCCTCAGCTGCCACCAACTCTGTGTATCTCAAGCCTCCATGTGGCGGGAGGCCCGTGTCAGCCAAGATGCCTCAGCTGCCACCAACTCTGTGTACCTCAAGTCATCGCCACATGGTGAGGAGGCCCGTGTCGGCCAAAGTGCCTCAGCTGCCACCAACTATGTACACCTCAAGTCATCACCACGTTGCGAAAGGCCCATGCTGGCCAAAGTGCCTCAGCTGCCACCAACTCCGTGCACCTCAAGTCATGGGCCCTTTATGATTGAATATCGTGGTGCAGACGCCATCATGTCACCTCCGGCAGTGTAGAATTTGATGTGGTAGGTCCTTAGGCCCTCATTCATAAAATAGAACCACAGGGACACCCCCAGATAGAGATTGGAAATGGCGTCGAGCACGTGCGCCCGGCCGTTTTTATTGGCTGGATGGCTGTGGTGTGGGTGTAAACCAGCCCTGAGGGAGTGACTGTGGCATGCTGACAACTAGACGGGTGATAAGGAGATCACTACAGGCAAGACATGTAGCATTGTAGTTCCCTCCCTATAAGCATAAGCAGAGTGGGCTGGCCTGGCCTCTGTTGTAGTGTCAGCACCAACCGGAGTGCAATCAATAATGTTGTACCCTGTGACTCAAGTCCCACAGCATGAGCAACTTGGACCTAAGGGGAAATCCCTGACCCTACATTCATGCCATACTTCTACACTTGAATGATCATAGACATCTGTGTGAACTTGAATGTGCAATGCACATTCAGTGGTGTGTTGTCTTAAGGTATTTTCTTCTCTTGTTTTTGATATAGCCGGTACTATGTATTCATCCAAACACTCTGCCAATTCCCAAGCACTTATAAATTCAACATGCACTCTCCTTGCAGTACTCTAATCATTCAGTAAGTACCCATATACTCCTGTAATGACACAGGCACTAACACATGCACTGCTACAATCCTCTGTACACTATCCATGCAGTCCTCTAACCAACTACACACTACTCATTCGCTCCTTCAATTTCCCAGGCAGTACCCAGGCAGTCCAGCAATCACACTGTCACTCCCCATGCACTCCTCCAATCACCAAGCCGGTATTAGGTACTTATCCAATCACTCTGCCAATTCCCAAGTACTTATAAATTCACCATGCACTCTCCTTGCAATACTCAAATCATTCAGTCAGTTTCCATGTACTCATGCTATAAAATATGATAATATAAGGTGCTAATAATTAGGGTTCTTTTATTAGTTTGTACAAAGGTAAAGTTAAATGATGCCACATATTTTAAGATTGAATGGTGAAATAAGGTGCTGTAAATTAGGCTTCTTTTTGTAGTCTGAACAAAGGTATAGTTGAATGATGCCATAAAATTTTAGATACAAAGGTGAAGATGTACATTAAAAGTGTGGTTTTAAAAATGCTCATAAAAGGTGTTGTTAAATATCCTTCTTTCTTAAGTCTGTTCAGAGTTATACTTTAATGATGTCACATATTTGTTGATAGAATGGTCAAGATGTAGCTCAAAAGTAAACAGTCACATATTACCCTTGCAGGCATGTTGTACTTATCTACTTAACTAGATAATATGTAATGACTGATCTATGTGTTCAGATTGTATTTATACCATTATATGTATGCTTAGTGAACTATTGAGAGATGCCTGACCAATTAGAGGAGTGCAAAGGTAGTGAGTAGGTGATTTTAAAGCTACTTGAGTAATGATTGACTGATTCCATATTGTGCAATCATCTAGTTAGTTTCCAAGCACTCATGAAATCACTCCGCCACTACCGCAACAGTTATGAAATCTCCCAGGCACTACCAATACCCCATTGTGTGCGTGTGACAGCCGGGAGCCGTCACTCGTCACCCTGCTCACCCATTAAAATCCCAGCACTGTGGCAGAATTTGCGCAGCGGTCAAGGGGATACACTCTCCGAATCAGTCAAGCCCTACCCATGTAGTCATGCAGTAAACCAAGCACTTATAAATTCACCATGCACTCTCCTTGCAGTAGTCTAATCATTCAGTCAGTACCCATGTACTCATGTAATGACCCAGACACTAAGAAATACACTGCTACAATCCCCTGTGCACTACCCATGCAGTCCTCTAATCCCCTACACACTACTCATTCTGTCTTTAAATTCTCCAGGTAGTACCCATGCAGTCCAGAAATCACCCTGTTACTTCCCGTGCACTCTTCAAATCACCCAGCCAGTTCAATGTACTTATCCAATAACTCCGCTAATACCCAGTCACTTATAAATTCAGCACGCACTCTCCTTGCAGTACTCTAATCCTTGAGTCAGTACCCATGTACTCATCGAATGACCCAGGCACTAACCATGCAGTGCTACAAACACCTGTGCATTACCTATGCAGTCCTCTAATCACATAGACACTACTTATTCACTCCTTCAATTACCCAGGTACTACCCTTGCATCCCTCCAATCACCCAACCATTATCCATACACTCATTCGATCATGCCGCCACTACCCAAACATTTATAAAATAACAAAGCAGTACCCTTCAACTTTTCCAATCACCCACACAGTGTCCTTGCTCTCATGCATTCACTCGGGTAATTTTTCTTGTTTTAACCAATAGATATGGTTCCCTAAGAACAATAAAAAAACAAATTGCATTTTTAAACCTTTTTTCTTTTTTTGTTTGTTTTTGATTTTTTAAAGAAAATAACAAAAGAGCAAACAAGCTGGTTCACAAAAATAAAAACACATTATTAAAAAAAATAACATTTATGTGCTTTTATGGCAGCTGTAACAACATCGATGCATTATTCTGCAATGCAGAGTTTGGTGTCACAATTCTTACAGCTGGTCGCCACTTCAAAAAGTTCAGGGATGATGTGGGGCGTTGGTGCTGGAGGAACATGCTTTGAAGAGGTAGAAGGAGCGATTGGGTCTTGTTTTGCCACCTCATTAAGTTCTCTCCTCCTAACCTCTCTAGCCAGGTGAACCGGGTGCAGAGCTTCCAGGTGCTTTTTCATGCTGCTGGTTCCGCATGAGTATTTTTTTTCTGACCCTCTTGATAAAATGCGTTGGCAGAGTGTGCAAGTGAACTTTTGGGTGTTCACTTTTTTCTTGCCCTCTGGTACTGAGAAGAAGGCCCATACAATACTTTCCTTACTCTTTATCACTGGTTCAATAATTTCTTCTTCCTCCACATCCAAGGTGTTGATATCTTGCTGACTAGAAATCATAGGGTTGAAAAAAAATTCAGAAACACACAAAATTTGAAAAAAGATGCAGAGTCTTGTCACTAACAAAGCCAAATAATAAGAGGAACACCACAAGGATGGATCCTCCCTCCTACAGAATGAAAATGATTCAAACCAATTAGATTCTTTCTTTTCCTGCTGACATGAAGTAACGTAGTGTGCGCGCACCCGTCGTGTACGCATTGTGCACCCGTAAAATATTGTAACATAATTATAGACTGTAAATACATTTTTATACAATATTTTAAAAGGGATTTTAGTGAAACTCTTTATTCCAAGTTGGTATTCTAACTTTCAATAGCATATTTTTCAAACTTTGACAATACGGCAAAGTCGCAACTGGGGTGCATATCCCAGCACGACCCAGGAAATACATGTGAGGAGGGGTCGCGCTCAGTACATGCATACATCACGTTGACATGAAATTTCATATTGTCTATATTACACTGAAAACATTGTTAATAAATCGTTTTCTAAAGTAGATTAGTCAAACACTATAACAAAAAAGTATTGATAATTTCTATAGTGATATTTTATACTATTCAAATTACACAAAAGTTGTGACCCCGGCACAACTTCTAAAATGTGCGGTAGCAAGCTGCACGCTGTCATTGTGTAGGGTGCGAGACTTCTGTGAAATATATTAAAAAAAGAATGAATATACTTTTCTAAACTATAAATTAGTCTCAACTTTGGTTTGATATATATAGTTATATTTTATTGAGAGTGTTGGGGTAACACCTGGGAAGTTTGCCAAGAACACCATTGGAGAAAAACTGGAAGTTGGAGTACCGAATAGAGGCACTGTGGAACTTGAAGTCCGGGGATGAAATGAAACTGCAAAACGGCAGAAAATTAAGGTGAACAATATGATATCAATGAGACCTGTGTATTTAACATGACAAAAGAATCAAGAAAGTACTTTAAACCTTGACTGAACGAACTTATTTGATGAAACACACAGAATAACGGACTGCCTCTTTAAAAGTAATGGACGCTAGTCCGTCTTCAATGCCCAAGCCACGTTTGAAATAAGCTAATCAACCCACCATTAATTTAAGGCATATGATTAAGAGGGATTCTACCTCGAAATGAGTCTTGCTGTTTTTGCCGAAAATAAAGTCTTTGAAAGTACGCTGGTGTGGCCGGTTTCACGTTGCTGGTAGCTGCGCGTGTATTCTGTTTGATATATATATATATATATATATATATATATATATATATATATATATATATATATATATATATATATATATATATTACCTACTGGCGGTCGCCAGTAGGTAGTTATAGTTAGGATAATTTTCAATGTTAAATCTCAACATTCTATTTTGAATAACTTTGGCGCCGGTTGACGAATCTGCCTGAAATTTTCAGGAAAATGGTCTCATGGCGGTCCGGTCCTTCCCTGAAAGTTTGGGGGGGATTCGTCAAGCGGGGGCCGAGATAAAAGGGGGGTCCCAAAACGCGTTTTCCCCATGTTAATTTCCATAGGGCGGTCGATTTCACTTTTAGCCCGAACGGCTGAATGGATTTCCACCAAACTTGGCAAAATTGTAGGGACTGGTAGCCCGATGTGCCTTTGCTATGTCTCAAGATATGTGCTCCAGTGGATTTTGAGTAATTTAGGTTCAAAAAAATATATATATCTATAGGCGCTCTCCCGTGCGCGCACCCGAGTGCGCTCCAGGCGCGACACGCGACTTGCGCGCAGGAAGCTGATTGGATCTCAGTTGTCTGTAAACATTCTAAACAGTGCGGAGCGGCCGCCATCTTGTGTCTCGGTAAAATCGAGACACAAGGGGTTTGAAAAAAAAAGGGGCAAATGACCATAAGGGGGAAGAGTAGACCCCCTCTGACCCCCTAGGTTTGATGTAGGGACTAAAATAGGGTCATGCAGGGCATTAAAATTTTTTTTTCGTTTTGCGCGGGGGAAGCGCATGGTACGCGCACCGGCGAAGCACGGGGAAAATCCAGGACCATATTTATGAAGGCCTTGCGCTGTTAGTTTTGCGCTTCCTGTGCGTCAATTTTTGTGACGCACCAGCGGTGTAAAAAAATGCGCATTGTTATGCAATATTTAAAAAGTGACGCATCTATCTAGATGCGTCACTTTTTAAATATAGTGCAACGAGGTACATTTTATTACACTGCTGGTGTTATGCGTCACTTTTCTGTGCGCACTCCTTATGACATTCCAGATGTGTCATATTTAATGTATGACGAATCATGTTGCAGATACAATATGGCGCAGAGTTTTAAAAAGTGACCCATGTACCTAGATGCGTCACTTTTTAAAAATAGCGTCAGGTATAATGCATGCAGAGGGGGTGTTCTCCCGCAAAAAGCTTTGTAATAGCGACGCAGTGAAATCTTTGAGATTTCACTGCGTCAGTTTTAGGATGCTGTTGCGTCAAAATCTTGTGCCTGCTTTACAGCAGGTGTTAGACTGAGGCAAGACCTTTCATATGCTGCTTTCCCCATTTGAAAGGACACATTACTGGAGTTGCGTCACTTTTGTGACGCACTCCAGCAATGCGTTACTTGGAATGTCATAAGGAGTGCGCACAGAAAAGTGACGCATTGCACCAGTAGTGTAAAAAAATGTGCCGCGTTGCGTTATATTTAAAAAGTGAGGTATCTAGGTAGATGGGTCACTTTTTAAAATCAAGCGCCACATTATATCTGCGTGAGGTATAATGCATGCAGAGGGGGTGTTCTCCCACTAAAAGCTTTGTAATAGCGACGCAGTGAAATGTTTGAGATTTCACTGCGTCACTTTTAGGTTGCTGTTGCATCCTTTAAATATAGTGCAACGAGGCACATTTTATTACACTGCTGGTGTGATGCGTCACTTTTCTGTCCACAGTCCTTATGACATTCCAGATGTGTCATATTTAATGTATGACGAATCATGTTGCAAGGAGTTACAGATACGTCAGTATTTCTGACATATGTGTAAACATAAAAGTGATGCGAGGCCGGCGCAAAATTTTGACGCAATAGCATCCTAAAAGTGACGCAGGGAAATCTCATACATTTCAGTACGTTGTTATTACCAAGCTTTTTGCGCGGGATTGCCCCCTCTGCATACATTATACCTGATGCAGATACAATATGGCGCAGAGTTTTAAAAAGTGAACCATGTACCTAGATGCGTCACTTTTTAAAAAATAGTGTCAGGTATAATGCATGCAGAGGGGGTGTTCCTTGCAAAAAGCTTGGTAATAATGACGCAGTGCGTCACTTTTAGGATGCAGTTGCGCCAAAATCTTGCGCCTGCTTCACAGCAAACCTTTCACATGGTGCTTTTTCCATGTGAAAGGACACATTACTGGAGTTGCGTCACTTTTGTGACGCACTCCTGCAATGCGTTACTTTTGTGTTTACAGATATGTCAGAAATACTCCAGTTTATTCACTGTGTCATAACTTTCTTTTCTAACACTCACCTTCTTTCATTCCTCCTACTTCACTTCCTTTCACCTCTCATACCTTTCTGTTCTTTCTTACTCATTCTCCTTTCAATTATCAATGCACTATATTTCACTTACTCTTCATTTTTTAAGATTATAGCTCTTTGATGAGAATTGGAGGTAGTTCTGAAAAGAACTTTTGGTTTTCTTCTTTTAACTGAAGAGGAACAAAAACAGGGAATAGAAACTGCTCAACAGGAGCAAAAAGAAAAGAAAAAAATTAGGGGTGGGAAGGGCAGTGATGGTTCTCCAATGCCCGAACCATGAGCAGGACACTTTGCTCCCCATAGGTGAGGAGTTGATTGCAGTATCTGCATTTGACGACCCCATGGTTGAATGCAGGTTGTATGTTTGCTACCTGCCCCTGAGATTGTTCTCTTCCAGAAGAAGTTGCTCCTCCTGTTGATGTAGAGGCCCCATCTCTGGGAACCTCCTGTGCCAGAGCCCTGACACTTTCCCGGGCAAAATTCTGGGGGTGCCTCCTCTCCACATGGCGAATCATGGTGAAGTTGCCAAAAGAGTATTTTTTTTGGGGGTTACCCCGTGACAGGACCTGTTTGCAGATCCTGCACTCTACTTTTGGTGCATTCACCTTCTTCTGGCCTTCTGGAAACTTAAAAAATTTCCAGATGAAATGTTCCTTCACCTTTGGGGTAGGAGGCTCTTCATCAATGAAGTCATCTTCACTGCTGGATGGTCTGGCAGCCATGATGAATCCAGGAATATGGAGCAGCAAAAAAGGCAGGTCTTTCAGTCACAAAAGTGAAAGAAGAAGTGAAGGAAATGGGTGGGGATTTCATTCATTGTAAAAAAAAACTGTTAGCAACCAATGAAAAGTGTTATTTGAGGGTCACATGACCCGACGCGTTTACGCTGCGCGCTCCGGAGCACTTCCGGGTGCGTTTACGCAGCGCGATCGTAGGCGCTTCCGGGGCGCAAACGTGGGGCGATCGTAGGCGCTTTTCCGTGCGTTTATGCGCCGCGCACGTATGCGCTTCCGAGGGCACTTACGTTGCACGCCGAAGTGACGTCATCAATCTTTTATAGAAATGCATAATCATTTTCCATATTAAAAAAAACAAATTTTATTTGTATGGTACGAAATGTTTTGCATTATTATTAACTTTTCATTCATATTTTTTTTTCACGAACGACAGTTGCGCTCTGGGTGCGCTTTCAGATGAGCTCTCGGAGAAGCTTACAGGAGAGCTTAGCTGAAAGCTTCCCGGAGCGCGCACCCAGAGCGCAAAAGAAAAAAATTATATAAAAAAAATGAATACTTAAAAAAAAACAGCAAATTGTAAAAAAAAAAAAGGTTAGAAACTCGATATACAAAGGAATTAGCAGTTAAAAAACCTATGAAATTCACTGAAAAAACCATAGGTTTCACACCAGTTATAGTTAGGAATTAGCATTTAAAAAACCTATGAAATTCACTGAAAAAACCATAGGTTTCACACCAGTTATAGTTAGGAATTAGCATTTAAAAAACCTATTAAATTCACTGAAAAAACCATAGGTTTCACACCAGTTATAGTTAGCTGGAAATTTTACTGATATAAAACCATTGAAATTCCCACGTTATAGTTAGTCGGACTCACTATAACTTGCGCGTGCAATGCACTGCTGATGACATCACATATTACATCACTCATGACATGGTCAGTGACATCACTCATGACACCATCCTTGTGACATAGTGACAGACCTCCTTTCACTATAATGTAACCCTTGAGACACATATTCAAAAATAGAAACTGAAATTTTTAAAAAAATGGAGATACCTATATCAGTTACAACAAGCAATTCAGTAATTCCACTATCTATATACACATCCACTCATTCACCAACAGTTCTATATAGTCACTCATACATATACTCACTCATCATATGAAGTGATACACCTATACATCCTGTTACACACCGACATTCATCCAAAAGTTACTCACACACATATTCACACGTGCAAATAAACTATTGGACATCCATTTATTTGAATATAGAGTTATACACACACTTCCACCTTACTTCTATTTAAAATTACACATATTTATTCTCTTAAACAATCACTTATAGAAACACATACTTATTTAAACAGGAACTCTTACAATCTCTTACTCTCACATATACTCACTTATATACATCAATATTCACATATACCAGATTAAAACATATGTAGTTACTGATAAAGACACTAGTGAGACAGTCATTCACTCACTAACAAACACATATAGACACTCATCCACCCATACAGTCCTGTACATATGTTGTCTTCAAAACACATACAAACAAAGAGTCAGTCACTCATGCATCTATGTGCTAAGTAATACCCCCACCAAACCATATAGACACTCATACTGATACTAATAATAATATCAAATAACCCATATACATACGCATGTTGCTACTTATCAACACATGTAGCCACTTATACACAAAGTGAAACACTAATATATGTATTTAAATTTTTAAACATAACTCACTAATATTTATTTTTCAGAAAGACACATATTCACTGGATGGTGTCATCAGTGATGTCATGAGTGATGTCACTGACCATGTCATGAGTGATGTAATATGTGATGTCATCAGCAGTGCATTGCACGCGCAAGTTATAGTGAGTCCGACTAACTATAACGTGGGAATTTCAATGGTTTTATATCAGTAAAATTTCCAGCTAACTATAACTGGTGTGAAACCTATGGTTTTTTCAGTGAATTTAATAGGTTTATATATATATATATATATATATATATTCACTGAAAAAACCATAGGTTTCACACCAGTTATAGTTAGCTGGAAATTTTACTGACATAAAACCATTGAAATTCCCACGTTATAGTTAGTTGGACTCACTATAACTTGCGCGCCTGCAATGCACTGCTGATGACACTCATGACATCACTGATGACACCATCCAGTGAATGTGTGTCTTTCTGAAAAATAAATATGTTTTATATATGTATATGTAAAGGTCGATGGACGAATAAATGTTTAAATAATTGTGTAAATGGATGTTTATTTTTAATAAAATATTGATTGGTTAACTGGCTTATAAAGTGTATCTTAGTGAATACATATATTAGTGAGTAACTTTTAAATATTGAAAATATGTATCAGTGTTTCACTTTGTGTATAAGTGGCTGCATGGGTTGGTGACTGACTCACTGTTTATATGGGTTTTGTGAAGACAGCATATGTGCAGGACTGTATGGGTGGAGGAGTGTGTATATGTGTGTGTTAGTGAGTGAATGACTGTCTCACTAGTGTCTTTATCAGTAACTACATATGTTTTAATCTAGTATATGTGAATATTGATGTATATAAGTGAGTATATGTGAGAGTGAGAGATTGTAAGAGTTCCTGTTTAAATAAGTATGTGTTTCTATAAGTGATTGTTTAAGAGAGTAAGTATGTGTAAATTTCCATAGAAGTAAAGTGGTAGTGTGTGTATAGTTCTATATGCAAATAAATGGATGTTCAATAGTTTATTTGCATGTGTGAGTATGTGTGTGAGTAACTTTTGGATGACTGTCGGTGTGTAACAGGATGTATAGGTGTATCACTACATATAATGAGTGAGTATATGTATGAGAGACTATATAGAACTGTTGGTGAATGATTGGATGTGTATGTAGATGGTGGAATTATTGAATTGTTTGTTGTAACTGGTATGGGTATCTCCATTTTTTTGAAAATGTTAATTTCTATTTTTGAATATGTGTTTCAAGGCTTACATTACACTGAAAGGAGGTCTATCACTCTGTCACAAGGATGGTGTCATGAGTGATGTCATGAGTGATGTCACTGACCATGTCATGAGTGATGTAATATGTGACGTCATCAGCAGTGCATTGCAGGTGCGCAAGTTATAGTGAGTCCAACTAACTATAACGTGGGAATTTCAATGGTTTTATGTCAGTAAAATTTCCAGCTAACTATAACTGGTGTGAAACCTATGGTTTTTTCAGTGAATTTCAAAGGTTTTTTAAATGCTAATTCCTAACTATAACTGGTGTGAAACTTATGGTTTTTTCAGTGAATTTCATAGGTTTTTTAAATGCTAATTCCTTTCTATATCAAGTTTCTAACCTATGATTTTTTTTATAAATTTGCTGTTTTGTGTAAGTATTAATTATTATTTTTTTTATTATTTTTTTTTTAATCATTTTTCCTGGGGCTCTCTGGGTGCGCGCTCCGGTAAGCTCTCCGGAAAGCGTACCCAGAGCGCTACTTTCGTTCGTGAAAAAAAATATGAATGAAAAGTAAATAATAACGCAAGACATTTAGTACCATATATATAAAAGCAGTTTTTTTTAAATAAGGAAATGAAAATGATTTTGCATTTCCTTGAAACTATCAAGACGTCACTTTGGCGCGCCGCGTAAGCGCCCCCGGAAGCGCCTACGTTCGCGCCGCGCATGCGCCCCGGAAGCGTCTAGGTTTGCGCCCTAGAAGCGCCTACGTTCACGCCGCGTATGCGCACCCGGAAGCGCTCCGGTGCGCTCAGCGCCAGCGTGTCAAGCCATGTGACCTTAAAATAACACTTTTCATTGGTTGCTAACAGTTTTTTTTTTACAAAGAATGACATCTCCACCCATTTCCTTCACTTCTTTCACTTTTGTGACTGAAAGACCTGCCTTTTTTGCTCTTGCATCTTTCTGGGTTAATCATGGCTGCCAGACCATCCAGCAGTGAAGATGAGCCTGAATTCATCGATGAAGAGCCTCCTCAGCCAAAGGTGAAGGAGCATTTCATTTGGACATTTTTTTCAATACCAGCTGACCAGAAGAAGGTGAATGCTCCAAAAGTGGAGTGCAGGATCTGCAATAAAATCTTGTCACGGGGTGACCCCAAAAAAAAATATTCTTTTGGGAACTTCACAATGATACGCCATGTGGAGAGGAGGCACCCCAGAATTTTGCCCGGGAAAGTGTCAGGGCTCTGGCACAAGAGGTTCCCAGTGATGGGGCCTCTACATCCACCGGAGGAGCAACTACTTCTGGAAGGGAGCGATCGCAGGAGCTGGTTCCTAATATACAACCTGCATTCAACAAAGGTGTCCTGAAATGCAGATACTGCGATCAACTACTTACCTATGGGGAGCAAACGTGTCCTGCTCATGGTTCGAGCATTGGAGAACCATCACTGCCGTTGCCAGCCCTAATTTTTTTTATTTTTTTTTGCTCCTGTTGAGCAGTTTCCATTCCCTGTTTTTGTTTCTGTTCTTAAAAAAAGAAGAAAAAAAAAGTTATTTTCAGAACTACCTCCAATTCTCATCAAAGAGCTATATTCTTAAAAAAATGAAAAAGAGTAAGTGAAGTGGAGTGCATTGATAATGGAAAGGAAAATGAGTAAGAAAGAACTGAAAGGAATGAGAGGAGAAAGGAAGTGAAGTAGGGGGACTGAAAGAAGGTGAGTGTTGGGAAGGAAAAAAAGGAGAAGAGTGAATATGGGGAATGTGGATATTCAAAGAAAATGTTGAAAAGGAACGGGGGTGTGGAAGAGTAAGAAAAGATGCATTGCTGGAGTTGAAGACTGAAGGCCTCATTTATGAAGCCATGCGTCACTTTAACGCCACCAGAGCGTCACTTTTTGTGACGCATCAGTACAGTAAAAAATGCACCTTATTCAGTCATATTTACAAAGAGGCGCATCTAGGTAGATGCGTCACTTTGTAAGCCCCTGCGCCACATTATTCCTATATCAGGTGTAATGTATGCAAAAGGAACGTATTGACGCAAGAAAGGGTCGTAGAGGTGACGCAGTGACATCTATGAGATGTCACTGCGTCACTTTTATGACGCTGTTGCTTCCAAATATTACGCCTGTTTCACATCAGGCGTGCAGGCCCTTTCACATGGGGCCTGACCCCATGTGAAAGGATGCATTGCTGGAGTTGCTTCATTTTTAAGACACACTCCAGCAATGCATCACTTTTGCGCTTACAGATACCTCTGAAATACTGACGTATCTGTAAGAACTTCCAACATAATACGTCATAAATTTAATATGACGCATGAGTAGAAGACTGAAGGCCTTATTTATGAGGCAATGCGTCACTTGAACGCCACCGGAGCGTCACTTTTTGTGACGCACCAGTGCTGTAAATAATGCACCTTATTCAGTCATATTTACAAAGTGACGCATCTAGGTAGATGTGTCACTTTGTTAGCCCCTGCGCCACATTATACCTACGTCAGGTGTAATGTATGCAAAAGGGACGTATTGACGCAAGAAAGGGTCGTAGAGGTGGGGCAGTGAAATCTATGAGATATCACTGCGTCACTTTTATGACGCTGTTGCTTCCAAATATTATGCCTGTTTAACAGCAGGCGTGCAGGCCCTTTCACATGGGGCTTGACCCCATGTGAAAGGAGGCATTGCTGGAGTTGCTTCATTTTTGTGACATACTCCAGCAATGCATCACTTTTGTGCTTACAGATACGTCTGAAATACTGACGTATCTGTAAGAACTTCCAACATAATACGTCATAAATTTAATATGACGCATGAGTAGAAGACTGAAGGCCTCATTTATGAGGCAATGCGTCACTTTAACGCCACCGGAGCGTCACTTTTTGTGACGCACCAGTGCTGTAAAAAATGCACCTTATTCAGTCATATTTACAAAGTGACGCATCTAGGTAGTTGCGTCTCTTTGTAAGCCTTAAGAGTCCAAATATATCATAGAGTTTCAAAGTAAGGCCCCAGGGGGACTGAATCAGGATGAGGAGTTAGCAATCCATCTTAAAGACTAACTCGAGTCGAGCTGAGATAGATATACATTCTCTGTTGCTGTGTTGATGTAATTGTGTTTTGCATGCTCTCTTACATCTTTTCTTACCTCACTCATCTGTCGTTTCCTGTTACTTGGAAATCACATTTCACCTTCTCACGAGCACGTTACCCCTTCACTCTGAAATCTCGACAGTTTCTCTAACACGGTAGGCCCCGATGTGGGGGGCAACCTTTTGACTATGGACTTGATGCATCACAATCTGAACTTATAGATCTGATCTGTACTTGCTTTTTTGACAAACGCTTTTGATTCATGAACACAGTGGAATGCAGTGGTATTTTACCACCATCAAGATCTGAGCACAACGGTGATTGTCACTCTTTCTATTCACATCCTATGTCTAATGTGATACTATACGGGACAGCATGAGACCCTATGGAGTGAAGGTATTTTACCAGCATAGTGATTTCGCTTGATTGTCACTCCTGACCGCTATCCAGCTTGACAGTATCTGCAGGTGATCTCATCCCTGTAACCTCACCCATGTTGACTTTATAATCTTTGTCTTCACTGGTTACCCACACGAGTGTATTTTACAACTTGTCTCTTTGTGCATTCCAGAATAGGCACATACTACTCCTGTGCGCCGTCACATACATATTGTATTTTCGTATTGGTTACTCTATTGTGATGACATAGAGACGATCAAGGAGTTTTGTGCCGCCTAAAAAACTACCACAATATTTACAATGTTACAAGTTTGTTTGCCTAAGATCCATTACGAATGAATTTATTTCGAATGATGGGCACCTTTGTCTTCTAATTTTCAATTTACATTTGTGTTCATGCAGTCATTATTTATTTCATATATGATTGTTTTTTAACCTTATATTGGTTATATTGATAGATGGGGCATATTTAATGGAATGTAAGACCTCACAATATGAATTAAGGCATGTTTTTGATACAAGTAGACCGGACCCAAAGTTATTCCAAGTCCTGTTTCTATTTCACTGATACTTCATTAACAATCGAAACTGTCAGTAAACTAACGTGATCAAGGCTGTCTGCAGCCGCAACATGTTGTTAGTTTAATAAATACCCTTGAAGCAGCAGCGGAGTATATAGTATATATATAGTCAATAAAAAAAACATTGGATTAAGACACATTATATTTAGAAATTAGCATTTAAAAAACCTTTGAAATTCACTGATAAACAATAGGTTTCAGGCACATTATAGTTAGACAGTAGCATTTAAAAAACCTTAGAAATTCACTGAAAAAAACAGAAAACATTCGGCCATTATTGTTAGTTCAGCTAACTATAACTTGCGCCCCCGCAATGCAATGCCGATGACGTCACATATTACATCTTTTATGAAATGGTCAGTGACATCACTGATGACATCACAAATGACATCACTAATGACATTACAGATGACATCATACAGTGACTATGTGATTCTGTAAAGTTAAAATATGTTTTATAAATATACATATATATATATATATATATCCCAAGGTGTATTGAAAAATTAGTGGGTGTACTAGTGTCTAAATAGATGATTTAGTAGGTGCGTGACTAATGCAAAACCTTACTGAATGTATGGGTTAGTGACCAAACTGTGTGAATGTCTGGATTAGTCTGTCAGTTGGCGTGTAAGCGGCTGCATGGGTTGGTGAATAGCTACATGAGTGTCTATATGGGTTATTGATTGGTGGTCTGAGTATCTGTATGGGTACCTGAGTATCTCTGTGGGTGTATGGGTGTATGTAAATCTGTGCATAGATGTGTGAGTAGGTGATTCACTGGGTGTAAGGGTTCAAGAGTGCATCTGTGAAGGGCTGTATGGGTGGGTGAGTATGTGTATGGGTGTGTTGGTGAGTGAATGGATGTCTCAGTGGTACATGTGTGAGTAACAACATAATTGAAAGGCAGTATATGTGAGTGTTGGAGTACATACATGACTATATGTGAGAGTTAGTGATTGTGAGAGTGGCTGTATGGATGAGCGTGTGCTTCTGTCAGTGATTGTAGAAGAGAGTAAATATGTGTTAGTATCTGTATGAATAAGTGAAGTGGTATGTGTATAACTCTGTAGGTGAGTAAATGGGACTGTGATTGATTCTTTGAATGATTGGTAGGTGGGTAACTCTATGGATAAGTGGTTGTGTGTGAGTGTCTGTATAGGTGTATGAGTGCATATGATAGTGCTGTATATTGATGAGTGACTGCATGTATGAGTAACTGTATGGATTAATGAGTGGACATGTGTGTAGACGTAGGACACAGTGAGTGAGTATGTAGTAACTGGTATTGCTGTGTCTATTGTTTCGAAAATGGTAGTCTGTATTTTAGAGTCGGTGTATCAAAGGTTATATTAGGGTATGAAGAGGGGCATCAGATTATCACATGGATGATGTCATCAGTGATGTTGTTTGAAATGTCATCATTGATGTCATCAGTGATGTCACTGACAATGTCATGAATGATGTAGTAGATGATTCACTGGGTGTAAGGGTTCAAGAGTGCATCTGTGAAGGGCTGTATGGGTGGGTGAGTATGTGTATGGGTGTTTTGGTGAGTGAATGGATGTCTCAGTGGTACATGTGTGAGTAACAACATAATTGAAAGGCAGTATATGTGTGTGTTGGATTACATGCATGACTATATGTGAGAGTTAGTGATTGTGAGAGTGGCTGTATGGATGAGCGTGTGCTTCTGTCAGTGATTGTAAAAGAGAGTAAATATGTGTTAGTATCTGTATGAATAAGTGAAGTGGTATGTGTAAAACTGTGTAGGTGAGTAAATGGGACTGTGATTGATTCTTTGAATGATTGGTAAGAGGGTAACTCTATGGATAAGTGGTTGTGTGTGAGTGTCTGTATAGGTGTATGAGTGCATATGATAGTGCTGTATATTGAAGAGTGACTGCATGTATGAGTAACTGAATGGATTAATGAGTGGACATGTGTGTGTAGGAGGACTCAGTGAGTGAGTATGTAGTAACTGGTATTGCTGGGTCTATTGTTTCGAAAATGGTAGTCTGTATTTTAGAGTGGGTGTATCAAAGGTTATATTAGGGTATGAAGAGGGGCATCAGATTATCACATGCATGATGTCATCAGTGATGTTGTTTGAAATGTCATCAGTGATGTCATCAGTGATGTCACTGACCATGTCATGAATGATGTAATATGTGACGTCATCAGTAGTGCATTGCAGAGGCGAAAATGATAGTTAGATGAACTAACTATAACGGCCGAATGTCTCTGGTTTGTACGAGTGAAATGTCCAACTAACTATAACGTCCCTAAAAGCTGTGTTTTTTTTTAGTGAATTTCGAAGGTTTTTTAAATGCTAATTTCTAACTATAACGTGCTTCAACCCTGTTTTATTCAGTGAAAAAAAATATATATATTACCTACTGGTGGTCGCCAGTAGGTAGTTATAGTTAGGACCCAGTTTCCATAGGAAATCATCTACATTCTATTTAGAATAACTTTGGCCCCGGTTGACAAATCTTCGCGAAATTCTCAAAGAAGGTGGGGTGCTCAGCTCCGCTCCTTCCCTGAAAGTTTTGGGGTGATTCGTGAAGCTGGGACTGAGAAAAAAGGGGGTCCCAAAATGTGTTTTCTCCATGCAATTTTCCATAGGGACCTTTAAGTGAGGCTACAGCTCGAACTGCTGAACGGAATTACCCCAAATTTGGCAAAAAGGTAGAGTTTGATTTGTAGTTTACACTTTTTGTTAAATGTTGTAAATTCATTCAGTAGCTCCTGAGAAATCAGAGATATATCTATAGACGGAATACCATAAGCTTACTGACCGAGGATAGTATGCGTAACATTACGAGCACAAGCTGCATGCTAATTGGCTGTTGACTGTCTGTCAACACTCCAAACCACGAAGTGTTGACAGCCATCTTCTGCCTCAACCGAGGCACAAGAGAGCAGCGAAAGAAACACGAAAAACACGCAAAGGGGGCTGGGTAGAAACACCCTGAGCCCAGCGTGAACCTGCCAAGCTGCATCGAGGTGAGCGAATCACAGCCGTGTATACCATCAAGCCCACATGGTGTGGTCTTTCCACTACCTGTTTACGGCTGTGTTTGGGGCTTGCACACCTTGTGACTGCCAGGTAGAGAACGTGCAAACCGAGGGGCAGGAAGCTGGCATTTACTTCGAGCGGTGCACGCTCATAATCCAGCATTTCTTGTGCAACAAAACTTTTCAACTACAAACATGTTGGCAAATGCTTTAGAGTCTCATAGAAAGCAGACTGCTGATAAATTATTTTTTGCCCAAGACACTACTGGCAAAATGACTGCTAACAATACTACGTGCATAACAGAAGAAATTAAAACCCAAGTCTTATTCAACAACCTGGAGAAACTGTACAAAAACGAATTAAACAAATGGTGGGAGGCAGAGTCCCTCCAAAGATATATTGATGTGAAAAGAGTTCCAAGAGGTTTGCGGATATTTACGATCCCGACCTATGAGGATCCTGATTTTGAAATGCTAGAAGAATGGTCGAATAATTTGTCATCGTGCTCATTAACTATGAGGCGTATCTTGCTCATATATGCCATTAAGGATAGAGCCAAATTATTGTTGGAAATGAAAAAAACGACTGAAGAGCTCAGCCAATTAGTGACCAAGGAAACACTCGATGAATTTATGAAAAATCTGACTCTAAAGCTGGATAAACTTGAAACAGAAATAACCGCCAAAAAACTGAGGAAATTCTTACGAGACTTTAAAGACTACCAGTCTGGACGCACACTGACATTTCACAAGAAATATGACCACTTGTTTGATAAGAACCAAGGAGGAGCTAAAACCAAAACAACATCTCCAGTGCCTGTGGTGGAAATCAGTGAGAGCGATGTTTCCGACGACAATTTATCCGATGCTTCAGGATCTGCACTCAATCAGGAATTAACACCAGATCCACAAAGAATTAAGAAGAATTTTTTGTTACAACTTCAAATGATAAATCGAACAAGGACAGAAGGCCAAGTCCAGGGAGCCCAAAGGGGCAAAAGGCGAGGAAACAGAGGAAAAACAAGAGGAACCGGAAGGCCAAAGCAAGGAGAAAGAGAGTGCCCCCATGGGAGTGGAAACACGGTGCAGCAAGCAACAGAAAACAACATGACTGTAGTTAATCTCTCAAAGCGCCACCTGTCTAGAGATGAGATGGATGTTCTCTCTCTAGGTCTGTCCTTTTGCACAACCAGCAATATGAATTTTGCACATACCAGAATTGATTTGTTTCTCTTTTCAAGAAAGTTGAAATTAAAGAAATGGTTCAACACCAAACCAGGAAGAGACACTATGGATGAAGCACTGAACACTGTAAGTAATCTCAATGTTGAGGATATAGCCATGTGTAACAGAATACTGAATGACACTCAGGATACTGGGGACAATCCCAATTGGAATGAGTGGGGGGTTAAGACAGATGGCAATCCAGGGAGTAAGTTCAAGCCTAAATCGACCTTTCTTCCCAATGTACAGTGCGAAGCAATAGATCTGTTTGAGAAAGGTGTCCTGTTAGATTTGAGAAAGTTAAGATTTACGAAGACCTCTTTTCATCAAAAAAACCTCACCTACCCCCAGATTGAGGCGATTGAAAACCTTAAAGCGGATGACAGCATTGTCATCCACCAATCAGATAAAGGGGGAAATGTGGTTGTTTTAGAAAAAAAGAAATATCTGGAGGAAGGTGTCCGGCAACTGCAGGATACTTCCTGTTACCAAAAGTCAGATATGGCAGAGGTACTAAAGTCCAATACCACTTACAGAGAATTACTAGTGGAATGGCGAGAAAAAGGTCAATTGGAATGGGAGGAGTTCGATTACCTTTATTGTCCACATTCCCGCATCCCAGTTCTTTATCTTCTGCCCAAGCTGCACAAGAACTACCAGGGCTGGATTTTAGCCCGAAATGCATTGGGTTTGGGATAAAATAAAAGACTGCTGCTCTGAACCACTCAGTGTATGATGATCTTATTTCCGAAAGAAGTCTGGATGGACACATGGAAATACGAGAAGTTTTTGAAATACAGTACGATAAATATGTGGATTTGATGAATATCATGATAACAGTATGACAAGCACCCACAAAGAATTTTGTATAAACTGAAAAGAGGTCGAATGGTTTAAAAATTGAACTGGATATTGTATCCTCAAACGCAGTGCACCTGGGAGTGGGGCGTGTAACCGCGCGCTCCCCGTATGTTCTTACTTAGTATTAGTGCATTTGGGCTTGCACAACCCAGGGACGCACGCAATTGGACAAAAATGCTTAGATTAAATGAAACGGAAAAGAATGTAAAATATGGTGTGCAGACCACCTACACAATGTTCATATTGTAACAAGTGTAAAGCATGCGGAGCGAGTTTCAACTGTGACAGACTAGTTGTTCCAAACACAGGAAAGGAATTTGTGATAAAAAAAACACCTAACCTGCAATACTCCATACTCTGTATACATTCTGATATGCCCATGCAACAAGTGGTATGTGGGGAGTACGAAACACCAAGCCAAAAAAAGAATCCTGGAGCACCTCAGAGCTATAAGGAATAACAACAGATCTTATCTTATAGCTCAGCATTTTCAGTCACCCACTACAATGATGAAACCAAAGTACGGATGGTGGTGATCGATAATGTCGATCTTGGGGTGAGGGGTGGGAACCGAGAACTATCTACGCAAACTTGAATCGACCTACATTATTGATTTTGAAAGTATTGTACCTAATGGATTGAACATGACTGAAGAATTAGCAGTACATCTACATTGAATATGAATTTGATTTATTTTAGTGTATCGCAGCTGCTGTTTTAGTAATTTAAAACTTTCTATTTTCTAGGTGCTTCTAGCTGTTTAGGACTATGTGGCCATATAAATGTTCATTGTGTACGAAGTTTCTATTGAGAAAGAACATGCAAGACACTTGTGATGTATCAAGTGAAATGCATTTTTGCCCACATGGGCTAGAGAACAGTTAAAAGATTGTCATTGATCCCTATGATGTAATGGTATTTGTGATTAGCCCACTGGGGCAGGACTTTGTGGTTTACCCATTTTTTCACCATGCTGAATCATTGGCATTTTGATCGATACTAAGAAGGGTGTATATCTTGTAAATATTAATGGTATTCATCATGATACTTCAATTTGCACTGTGTACATAACTTTATGAATTGACCACTTGGTCCATAGAACGATTTTTGACATTATAATATGGCCAACATGATCACTGTCTTTTCTGTGTCACCTTTAAAGTAGTCTTATGTTTATGTTTATGTCTTTACGTATGGATTTAAATGGCATTTGTTTGATGAAACTTTCAAGCGTAATCAAGGCTTAATCGCTGAAACGCGTTGTTTTTGCCAATAAATCGATATTTTACCTGCACAAGGAAGGTGTTGAAGTAGTCTGTCTTGGAAACGAAGGTGACTGTGGAAAGCATTGTTGGGACTTCCGGTGTCCTTGCTCGGACCGCCCACCGACAGCAAATCCGACGTTACCGGAGATCGGTGAGAGAAAATATATGTATGTATATATATATACATGTATGGGTTCAAAAGTGCATGTGAAAACAGCTGTATGGGCGGTTGACTATCAGCATGAGTGCATTGGTGAGTAATTGGATTTATCAGTGCTATATGTCAAAGTAAGTACATATGTAAAACACAGTACATGTAAGAGTTGACATATATAAATAACTGTGCATAAGAGCCAGTGAATGTGTGAGTGGCTGTATGGATCATTCTGAACTTGTATCAGGGATTGTATAAGAGAGTAAATATGTGTTAGTATATGTTTGATTAAGTAAGGTGTGTATAACTGTATAGTTGAGGAAATGGAGGTGTGATTGATTCTTTGCATGACTGACTAGGTGTGTGAGTAACTCCATGGATGAGTGACAGTCTGTGAGTGTCTGTTTACACTGATTGTATCTAAGGTTATATTAGAGTCTGAAGAGGTTCATCGTATTATCACATGAATGATATCATCAGTGATGTGATCAGTAATGTCAATGAGATGTCATCAGTGATGTCATCAGTGATGTCATTTGAGATGTCATCAGTGATGTCATTTGAGATGTCATCAGTGATGTCATCAGTGATGTCACTGACCATGTCATGAATGATGTAATATGTGACATCATCAGCAGTGGATTGCGGGTGCACGATATATAGTTAGTGCAACTAACTATATATGGAATTTCAATGGTTTTGTGTGAGTAAAATAAGGTTGGCTCCGACCCCTTCCCCAAGTCTTATAGCACTGGTGTAGCCTGAGATCGCACCCGACATAAGCGGCCGGCTCCCGGGGTCAAGCTGTCTTTGACGTTTTGTAGCCTTTCGAATTCTATCCTTAGATGGCATTGTCTAATTTCCAAATAATCTGCAGTTGAATCTGTGGTGAAATATAATAAAAAAATTTAATAACGACTATTACCAAACAGTAAATCATTAACAGTAAGAACTAGATTCGACAATGCTATAAAAAAAAAGTATGCACAAGGATGCAGGGGGTATCACTTTGACACCCTCTGACACCCTCAAAACAGGCACAGGTGCCATGTGGCAAGCAAACCAGCCCTAAGGGCATGTCTGTCTGTCACATGGCATAGGTGTGCATGCACACCTGGATTCGGTATTTTAACACCTAATTGGATTGGGTGTTAAAATACCGAATCTAAAGGGCCTGTGGGACAGAAAGTAGTCCCACCTACATCTCAAATTTAAAAATCGGTAAAATTACCGATTCAGTATTTTTGCGATTCGGTAATTTTACCGAATCGGTAAAATACCGAATCGGACAAAAAAAGGTCCCCCACATCTCAGTAGGCCAAATACCGGTCGGAAACTGCCGAAATCGTCCGTTTCCGACCGGTATTTGGTACCTACATCGGGCCCTTTATGTAAAACACCTAGGGCCAGATGTAGGTAAATCACATGTACCGATTTTGAAATACCGAATATTACCGGTATTTCAAAATCGGTAAATGGGATGTAGGTACCAACATCTGATTTATTACCGATTCCTTAAAAATTCGGTATTTACCGATTCGGTAAATACCGAATCGATATTTGCTATTGAATCCTATGGACCTTGAAGCATTGCGTGACATTGATCCACATTCTGTCCATCACCTGTTTTGTTTGCAATGTGGCACACAGACATGCCCTAAGGACACGTCTGTCTGTCACATGGCATATGTGTACATGCACAGATGTGCATGTACACAGGAATCGGTATTTTACCATGGATTTGTATTCCATGGTAAAATACCGATTCTGAAAGGCATGTGCCAATGGAAAATTGGCTACCCACATTTCAATCTTGCATTTTCGGTAAAATTACCGAATCTGTAAAATTACTGATTCGGTAAAATTACCGAATCGGAAAAATTACCGATTCGGTAAAATTACCGAAAACGCAACATTTAAGGGCCCCTACATGTCAATGCCCATTTACCGGTCGGTAACGGCCGAATTCGGCCGTTACCGATCGGTAAATGGCTATTTTCAGCCACCTACATCTGGCCCCTACATTCATGGGGAACAGACTTAAAATGCCCTAATACACATGAAAACGTTTTTTTAAGGAACTTGCACCTTTTTTTCAATAACTTTTAACATGGCTATGTAACTCAAACAATCAAAATTAAAATTTGCCAGGCACACATGGGGGCGTATTTACAAGGGCCTTACACTACAAGGAAAATGACTTCAAATGAACAGACACACATGGGGACGTATTTACAAGGCCCTTGAACCCGGGGGAAGTGACTTGAAATTGCTAAGTACACATAAGAGAGTATCTACAATGCCCGTGCAACACTTATGCATCATTTTTTACATGTACACCGTAACATTAACAACACAATTACATCATATATCTGTTCCGCAAAAGCGACGCATTGCAGGAGTCACATCATTTTACCATCAAAAACAATTTCTCCGATTCTGTAAATGTAAATTTACCTACATGTGACCCTGAATTTAGGCGCCTACATACCTTTTCGCCATTTACAGGTCGGAAATGACCGAAATCGGCCGTAACCGGTCGGTAAATGGCCTAAAAGACCACCTACATCGGGCCCTAAGTGTGCATGCATTTGATTTCAAACAAAGTTTTAAAACCTTTTATGTAAAACAATTATACACCTACATTCATGTAAGGGCAGGTCTGCCTTTCACATGACATACGTGTGCATGCACAAATGTGCATGCACACCGGAATCAGTATTTTACCATGAAGTTTGATTTCATGCTAAAATACCGATTCGTTAAGTCATTTGAGACTCAGAAGACTCCCCCCTATATAGCAAATTTACAGAATCGGTAAAATTACTGATTCGGTATTTTTCCGAACCAAAATTTTTTCCGATTCTATAAATGAAGAATGCAAAACCGCCTTTGAAAGCAGAATGCAGACACTTAACGCAAAACATCATTTTAAATACACAGCTGACTTTCTTATTTACGCAAAAAAAGCATACTACTCTTTAACTAAAATATATAAACGATAACTCACCTTTACAAATTCTTTTTGAAATTGAAAACAGTCTCAGAAACACACCAATTATTCTGTACCAGAATTAAAGGTATGCACTCCAGAGGCTGGAACCAACAAAGGCACCGAAACGCTGATATTCAAAACACATATCTCTCATGTCAGCCAATAAAAACTCTTCCCTCACTTTTTTCAAATCAACACCCTTCCCCCCTCTGCCCTTTCTACCTCTTTTCCATAGCAACTACCGCCTGCCTGACCTGTCATGGCCACAAGTTCACACAACAATGTTTCAAATGAACTCTGAACTCTCAGTACACCTGCTAATCCACTGCAATCTTTCATAACAACATTTTTAAATAACCATTCAAAATACATCTTTCAAAGAACACATCCATGCACCCTAACTTTCTGTTTTCAGCTATGAAAATACACCAATCACTGCTAATGAATCATTCACACTTAAACTCCACAGTTTTTTACATTACAAACATCACTATTTCAACTGCCATTTCATTCCCACACTTCATCTGACTGCAGCAAAAACTCCTCTAGCCATGTTTTCAGTCTGGATTCTGGGACATAGCTATATCCACTGGGCTCACAGGTTTGCTGAAAACAGAAATTAACACAACCTCAATTTACAAAATGTGTAAATCAAATGGATTGGTCGAAGAGGATTGAAATGTCACCAATTGATACCATTGGTGAAAACCTTTTTAAATTTGCCAACCCCATACCTCATAATAGTGCACTGTGGAGGAAACGATTTGGGCACTTTGACTGGGGTAGGACTGGAAATGCTTTTAAAGGACACCTTTGAACAATTGATGACACTTTTTCCTCAAACTGCCTTGGTATATTCCAATATATGCCAAAGACAAAAATGGAGGTGGTCCAATCAATTTTGTCCACAAATTGAGAAATCGAGGAAACATGTAAATAAGTCTGTTTCAGCTTACATGAGGGACCATGTAATGGGCTGCATCTACAACAATAACTTGCGTTACTACATGCAAGATATCTACAGAGGAGATGGCGTGCATTTCTCAGATGAGGGGAACAGAATTTTCATACTAAATTTAAGAATGTGTATTGGTTCCTACTTATAACTTTCTAGAACATACACAGAACCCAAAAGCTCTTTTCAGAGCTACCTTAACTTAGTGTACTCTTTTAAAATTTCGAATGAACCTTTTTTTTCCACTTAATTTCACCTATATTCGCTTCCCAGTACGCTACCCAATTCGCGTACCTGCAGCTAACCACACAAATATGAGCCTCCTCAGCCACCCTCAGAAAACTTAGGGAAACAGCATACGTCTAAAGTACCCCAATCTTTCCATTCTGAACATTATTTACCCTCCATCTTGTATCTCAATTCTACAAGAAACACAAAATGGAGGACTCCCGTAACACTGCAAGTTCGCGTACCGGGAAACACACTGACAAGCACTCGCACAAAAAAGGTGGGAAAGTAATTAACAGAAAAACCACTGGAGACACTTTCACCAATTAAACAGTAGCTCATACTACATACCAATCCCTACCATTTTCACAAATTTAGTTGGAATACCATTTAGCCATTTAGCATGTAAAACTCTCTAAAATCCCTGAGGTAAATTACTTCACAAAAAATATCGAAAGTGTTGGAAATGACAACCAATTAAAATATTACTTTCAATTTCTACTACTATATCATGACATTTGATTGGTTATGTACCTGAATATATATAAACAAAGAGAAAGAAACACAGCCATTTTGACTACTACTTCGTGAAGTGCAGAACAACAAAAAATCAACTGATAACTTCAAATTATATTTAAAAGGTAAGATATTATTTTTAAAACTGAGGGTGCGCCAAAATTCTGGACAATGGGCCCCCCACAGTGTCTGTGAATGGTCTCCTTGCAATTGAGGGAACGTCTCCTTCTCCCTTCCCTATACCTCCTGACACCATCCATGAGAGGCCCAAGGAGGGGCCCCCGCCAATGGACCTTAATTGCAGGCGACACCTTTCTTTGTGATAGATCTCCAGGAAAACAAAAGGACACATCACCAGTGTGTGGCCCCATGCTGATGGGCTGAGTGCGAGGCCCTGACCGGCAGCCCACGCTGCCCATGCCTAGCGCCGGCCCTGAGTTAAGGATAGAGTTAGACTTCTCTAGTATAATTCAGAATTGACTAAGAGTTTATTTGATAATTTTCTTCATATTTCTACTTCCAATTTGATACCACACACTGCCCAAAGAAAAAAACACTGTATAAATAACCAAACTACCTGTCTGTACTGAAACCCAACAGTGCCCTTTCTGTACTGATATATTTTTTAAAAATTCATTTTTCAGAATTCAAAATGGAAGGAGAAGTAAACAACTTTAAAACTGAAACAGAAAAAAAAATGAGACAGAAGTTGACATGGATTTCTACGACGACACAATAAACAATGAACTTGTGCAATGTGTAGATGCAGTAGATTTTCTACTGAAAAATGAAGAAAAAAATTATCACGATTTTTTAGATTTTCTTTTACATTTTGAAAAACAATCTGAAAAATAAATTTTAATTTCTTCATTCAAAAATTGTTTGACACATTATTTATTTTTATATATATATTGAAAACTAGTAGCAAATTGATTATAACGTGAAGTCAGACTTTAAATATACTGTGCAACTTTTTGGTGTTACATACTAACTTTGTACATAGTTACTTCCTTTCTCCCACTATATTATCTCCAATGTGTATTTGCAAAAACAACAAGTGACAACATCAACAACATCTCTTTATCATCTCCTGCTTCCATGTTGTTTCGGCTTTCCAGACTATGGTATGAATTCCATATACCACAATAACTTCTTTAACAACAAGCAACATATCTACAAAGGACACGGCGTTTATTAAATTATACACTCTACATTGATACCTACATGTAGCTACGTAAATAAAAATAAACAAAAAAAACAACAAAACGAACAATCAATAAACATACAATAAGTTAAAAGTCAATCATTCTTGTTTCCTTATACTACGCTCCCCAGACCGCTTTCCAGTACGCGAACCGGGCGCACCCCACGAAAAAAACAATTTTTTTTTTTGGGCCCCGCGGGGCACTTTAATATCCCCCTCATCAATCCTAGGGGGTCAGAAGGGGTCTACCTTGCCCCCTTTCCTTCATTTCCCCCTTCGTTTTGGCCTCCTCTTGTCTCTCGATCCTACGGAGAGACAAGATGGTGGCCGCTCCGGACTGTTTAGAATGTTGACAGACACCGGAGAGCCAATCAGCTTCGCTTCGCAAAGCTCCGTTACGCGAAAAGTACGCGAACTGGTGCGCTATCCGGTACGCTGTCACAGATATATCTGTTTTTTTAAACATTAATTTCTCAAAATCCACTGGAGCACATATATTGAGACCCAGCAAAGGCACATCGGGCTAACAGTCCCTACAATTTTGCCAAGTTTCGTGCAAATCCATTCAGCCGTTTGAGCTAAAAGTGAGGCCAAACGCCCTATGGAAAAATTAATGGGAAAAACGCTTTTTGGGACCCCCCTTTTTTCTCGGCCCCCCCTTGACGTAACCCCCCCAGATTTTCAGGGGCTGCTCAGAAACAAAATGTGCCATTTTCCTGAAAATTTCAGCCGATTCCGTCCACAAACGCCAAAGTTATTAGACATAGAATTTTCAAAAGTTCCATAGAGAAAAAATCCTAACTATATATACCTACTGGCTATCGCCAGTAGGTAATATATATATATATATATATATATATATATATATATATATATATATATATATATATTCACTGAAAAAACCATGGGTTATAGACCATATACAGTTAGGAATTAGCATTTACAAAACCTTATTTTATTCACACAAAACCATTGAAATTTCATATATAGTTAGTTGCACTAACTATATATCGCGCACCCGCAATCCACTGCTGATGATGTCACATATTACATCATTCATGACATGGTCAGTGACATCACTGATGACATCACTGATGAAATCATCCAGTGACTGTATGTTTCTGTAAAGTTAAAATATGTCTTACATATTGAAGAATGAGTGGATGTATAAGTGTCTGGATGAAATATTTAGGAGGTGCATGGGTTAGTGACTAAACTGTCTTAATTTGTGCATCATTATATCTGTTGTTCTGTAAACTGCTGCATGTGTTGGTCAGTAGCATTATGATTAACTATATGGGTTATTGATTGGTTGCCCAAGTATTTGTATGGGAGAGTGAGTGTGTGTGTGGGTGGATGGGAGGTGTGTGACTCTGTGCATAGATGTGTGAACAGTTGATTCACTAGCTGTATGGGTTCAAAACTGCATGTGGAAACAGCTGTATGGGTGGTTGACTGTGTGCATGAGTGTATTGGTGAGTAAATGGATATCTCAGTGCTGCATGTCAAAGTAAGTACATATGTAAAACACAGTACATGTGAGAGTTGACATATATAAATTACTGTGTGTATGAGCCAGTGAATGTGTGAGTGGCTGCATGGATCATTGAAAACTTGTATCAGTGATTTTATAAGAGAGTAAATATGTGTTAGAATATGTTTGAATAAGTAAGGTGTGTATAACTGTATAGTTGAGGAAATGGGGGTGTGATTGATTCTTTGCATGACTGACTAGGTGTATGAGTAACTCCATGGATGAGTGACAATCTGTGAGTGTCTGTTTACACTGAGTGTATCTAAGGTTATATTAGAGTCTGAAGAGGTTCATCGTATTATCACATGAATGATGTCATCAGTGATGTTGTCAGTGATGTCATTTGAGTTGTCATCAGTGATGTCATCAGTGATGTCACTGACCATGTCATGAATGATGTAATATGTGACATCATCAGCAGTGGATTGCGGGTGCGCGATATATAGTTAGTGCAACTAACTATATATGAAATTTCAATGGTTTTGTGTGAATAAAATAAGGTTTTGTAAATGCTAATTCCTAACTATATATGGTCTATAACACATGGTTTTTTCAGTGAATTTCAATGGTTTTTTAATAGCAAATATCAAAAGCTGTAAAATGTCAAGTACGTGGTAGGTAAAAACATTTTCGTGTTTATGCACGCTGATGTGCTTTGAACGCTGCCCCCCCCTCTTTTCTTTATGAGTATTCTCTCTTTGCAGATAGTGAAGGGTAGGTAACACAGGCCTTTGCCCCCGTTGTAATCCGTCGTGCCTGCTTCCCTCTCCATTTGATTGATTGTTATCCTAGCATTTATTGTTTTGGAATTGGTTCTCTTTGGTTCATTCTCTATTTACAAACAAGCACAAAGTCGCATTACTCTGTTTAGTCTTTGCAGATAGTGAAAAATTGTTAAAAAAACAAAAGGAATCAAGCAAAATCAATAGGCCACTAATGGGATCTCTTTTTGACCTTGCTAAAATAGAAACATTATGAACAACCCCTCATGAGAAATACAAAACTAGTGAGAGGAACTGAGCTCGACACCATGATGGCTGCAAGACAGCTCGGCTCCGCCGCCCACCCCACCCAAAATAACGACAAACCCTATGCAAATATTATAAATATATACAACACACCAGCAAAGTAACAGGGTAAAACGTTTTATTAAATAACTATTTACATGGCAGCCTGCTGCAACATTGATCCAAACAAGCCTTTGTCTTTGGGACTCAAAATCAACAAGTAACAGGGTGAAACGTTTTATTAAATATCTATTTACATGGCAGCCTGCTGCAACATCGATCCAAACAAGCCTTTGTATTTGGGGCTCAAAATCAACCATCAATAGTAAGATTTTCATAGGTGAGTGTAGGTTCATGGTTTTCCATCCACAGACTAAAAGCCTGGAGCGGGAGTGAAAGAACAATAACTAGGTAAGAAGGAAGGCAGAGGTTGTGGTAAGGACTCTGGATATAGTATGTTGCTTGGTCCCTGAGATGCTTCGATGTCACTGCCTTGCACAAATGGCATAAGTCCTGGATGTTGGGTGCCATAGTTGAGGGTTCCGAGCAGCGCTTGTAACACTGTCTGAAGCTTATTTGCACCTGCTGCAGCTTCACTATTCTCAAAGTAAGTGGGGGCTGTTTGTGAACCTGACTGCATTGGAAAACAATGTGATGCGGTGCCTCCCTGAACCGCTTGACGGAGGCCCCCGAGATAATTGCCCCTGCTCCACACCTTTTCCCACAATCCGTTTGACCTGAAGTCACGTCCTGCAGTGCCCTGGTCCGACCATCACATATTCCTGCGCCAGGAGACGGTGTGGGGTGCACTAGAAGGGAGAGGCGGCGCGAACGAGCCTCCCCCATCTCCCCAGGTGGAGGTTTCTCAGCTACACCCCAGCGCTTCACTCGACCAGCTGACTTGCGCCCGCTCTTGTGACACAGTGCCTCGCTCGGCCAGCTGAATTGCGCCTGCTCTTGCTATTACACCGTCTCACCCGCCATCCAACGGAATTGCACCCAATCTTGCGGTACAGCGACAGGCGGCTTCTACGGAGCTCACGAAATGGCGGTCGGCTCCACAGACTTGGGCCTGGCCTGCAAAGATGGCTCTGAGCAACCGTGGAACTCGGACGCTTGACTGCTAAGGCATGGGCCCCATTCCCAAAAGAGTCCCCTAAGCCTTGAAGATTCTACAACAGTCACCGGGACCTCTGACTCCCGTAGACTTCTGGTGGGGAGCGACTGTCATGATTGCTCGCGGATTGGCCACGACATAGCCACGAGATGGTGGTGCTCTCATGCTGACGCCAGCTTCAGTCTGAAACATCCAGAAACACTGTAGACTACCAATTCGATCAGTTCCGGTGGAGCCCCAACGTGACCCGGTAGAGAAGAACTTGCCCTCCCCTCTTTGACTGATGGTTCTTGTTGCATGTCCCTTCTGTTGCCATTTAACAGAACTTTTTGGACTGCTGAAAGGGGTTGTATTCCGACCGCTGGTTGGTGGAGACATTTTGACTATATTCTGGACCTGCGTTGTCGCGTAATACGTCACATGACGCGCCGCGTTAGCGCACCCGGAAGTGCTCCGGTGCGCGAGGCGCAGCTTCCCGGAAACGATCCAGGGCGCGGCGCGCAGCGCGTAATGTAAGCATAACAGGTCATGTGACTTGTTAATAAAACTTTTCATTGGTTCATTTTACTTTTGTTTTTCTAATGATAGAAGGCTTGGTCATATGACCTAAAAATAACACTTTTCATTGCTTTCGATCATTTTTTTTTTCCCAAATGATGAAAGCCCCACCTTTTTTTTTCTCACTCTTACTTGTAAAGCAAAAGACCCAGATGCATTTACAGTTTATCACTAACAATGTCCCAGGCTAATGTATTTTCCGGGGAAATTTACAACTGTCCTGCAAGTAAAATATTCCTATTTCGAGAAAAAGGGCGTTTCTTCGTCCCATGAGGGAGCCGTTGAACAAAAGAGGCTCGGCCACCTGTCTTAGTCGCTGATAGGCATGAATATCGGATTCTTATCGATCACTTTATGTTGCAGGAGTGGAAAACACAACAGCCCTTGACCATTTATCTTTACTGCATTCCTGCGTAATATTCCTTTTAACCGTCATGTAATCGGGCTGCTTTATTTCACTTGCTTTTTACTGATTCGAAAACAGTGGCTATTATTCAAAACTTTACCAATCTAGGTACTACTACCATGTTTTGTTTTACAAACCTTTATTGTGAAAATGTCAGTATACAAATACGGGCCTATAACCACGTGGGCCGGCCACGGAGCAAACTTGAATCGTATATGATGAGGGGACATTTATACTGTAGAAGAACGTAACAGGTGACCCATTAGGTTGCAAGAACTAAGGTGTCTAACAGTTGCGGAATCAGTGGACGTACATTTTATAATTAAAGTACGACAGGGCCAGTTACAATAAAATTATCTAGATATACATTTGAGGGCAAGTGCCATGGGTGACGTTAATTCGAACTTTCAATAGTACAGTAATCAATAACACATCAGAACTTAATATTAATAGGGATGTCCAAATGTTCAATCAGTACTTGTCCCCGCCCGCCATGTGCTTCAAAACTGCATACGTATCTCGTGATATCAAGGTTGGGCAACCAGTACACAACAAGGAGTTACGAGTCCCATTTATACCGGTGCCATTTTGGGCGAGGCCCGGCAGGTCCAGGATATAATCAAAATGTCTCCACCAACCAGCGGTTAGACCAGAACCCCTTTCAGTAGTCCAAAAAAGTTCTGTTAAATGACAACAGAAGAGATAAGCAACAAGAACAATCAGTCAAAAGAGGGGACGCTTTCGGGAATGGGGCCCATGCCCTAGCAGGCAAGCGTCCGAGTTCCAAGGTGTCCCAGGGCCATTTTAGTGGACCAGGTCCAAATCCAAAGAGCCGGCCGCCATTTTGAGAGTCCTGTTGCAGCCGCCTATCGCTGCACCGCAAGAGTGGGCGCAATTCAGCTGGATGGTGGGCGAGACGCTGTAGCTGCAAGAGCGGGCGCAACTCAGCTGGATGGTGGGTGAGGCACTGTGCCGCAAGAGCGGGCGGAACTCAGCTGGATGGGGGGTGAGGCACTGTGCCGCAAGAGCGGGCGGAACTCTGCTGGACGGCAAGGGAAACGCTAAGAGGCAAACACTGCAGATGAGGTGCCTCCACCTGGGGAGGCGGGAAAGGCCCGTTTGCGCCCCCCCCCCCCGCCCGGGCACCCCACGCCGACTTTCGGCGCAGCATTGTAGGATGGCCACACCAGTACAACAACTTGCTGGACACCACCTCGGTGCCATCCGGATCTCGGCGCGTTGTGCTGTCTTCGGCCTACTGTAGCAGCAAGTGTGGGCGCAACTCAGCTGGACGGCGAGTGAAACGCTAAGGGTGCGTCCCACTGCAGATGAGGTGCCTCCACCTGGGGAGGCGGGAGAGGCCCGTTTGTGCCGCCTCCCCCCCCCCCCCCCCCGGGCACCCCACGCTGACTTTCGGCGCTGCATTGTAGGATGGCCACACCAGTACAACAACTTGCTGGACACCACCTCAGTGCCATCCAGATCTCGGCGCGTTCTGCTGCCTTCGGCCTATTCGCACATCGGTCCGCTACTGACGCCGCCTCACAGGCCAACGGATTTTGTAGGCTTTTTATAGCCCAAAGCCGCATAACAGGTCATGTGACTTGTTTATAAAACTTTTCATTGGTTCATTTTACTTTTGGTTTCCTAATGATGGAAGGCTTGATCATATGACCTAAAAATAACACTTTTCATTGGATTGAAACATTTTTTTTTCCCAAATGATGAAAGCCCCACCTTTTTTTTTCTCACTCGGCAATCCAAAAAGGTTCCGTTAGATAACAACAGAGGGGACAGGCAACAAGAACCATCAGTCAAAAGAGGGGAGGGCAAGTTCTTCCCTACCGGGTCACGTTGGGGCTCCACCGGAAGTCATCGAATTGGTAGTCTACAGTGTTTCTGGATGTTTCAGACTGAAGCTGGCGTCAGCATGACAGCACCACCATCTCGTGGCTCCGTCGTGGCCATTCCGCAAGCAATCATGGCAGCCGCTCCCCACCGGAAGCCTGCGGGAGTCGGGGGTCCCGATGACTTTTGTAGACTCTTAAAAGGCTGAGGGGATGCTTTCGAGAATGGGGCCCAAGCCCTAGCAGGCAAATGTCCAAGTTCAAATGTGTCCCAGGGCCATTTTAGTGGACCAGGCCCAAATCGGAAGAACCGGCCGCCAATTTAAGAGTCCTGTGGCAGCCGCTTATCGCTGCACCGCAAGAGTGGGCGCAACTCAGCTGAATGGCGGATGAGGCACAGTGCCGCAAAAGCGGGTGCTAAACAACTGGATGGCGAGTAAAACGCCAAGGGGCGCCCCACTGCAGCAGAGGAGCCTCCACCTGGGGAGGCGGGGGAGGCCCGTTCGTTCCGCCTCCCCCCCCCCCCCCCGGGGCGCCCCACGCCGTTTTTCGGAGCAGCATTGTAGAATGGCCAGACCAGTGCGACAACTTACTGGACACCACCTGGGTGCCGTCCGGATCTCTGCGCGTTGTGCTGCCTTCGGCCTATTCGCTCGACGGACCGCTACTGACGCCACCTCACAGGCCGACGGATTTTGCCAACTAAAAGACAAACCAAAGCAGCCCATTGTTGCTTTGAGATGGATGTTGCAGCAAGCTGCCATGTAAATAGTTGTTTAAATTTTTTTTTTTAACGTGTTTACTTTGTTGGAGCGTTGTATATATTTATAAGTTATTAAAGAGTTATAATCCTATTAATTTGTTGGAGTGCTATATATTTTTAATGTGACACATAATTGTGAAGACTTTGATGTACAAAAAGGCATCCCTGGAATCTTCCGCTTCAGGCTCGGTCCCACACACCCTCACAGTGAGAATCCCCTCCCCAATCACAATACAGGATCGTTATCAGATAGTAGGAACGCGTGTGGTGTGACGGATCTCATGGGGTGGGGGCCTTGATCTACTGTAACTCCTTTGAAGAGGGGTTATTCTTTACAGTTCGGGCCATAAACTACATCCGCACGGCTAGGTAATAGCCTGGGACCGGCCTGGACAATTAGACACAGAGGAAGAGGAGTGTCATAGGGTGCGGTAGTGAATAGGGTGGTGTCGGGCAGGCACAGGGTGTGATTCTTAGGGAAGAGCAGCGCAGATGGGGGGAGGTTTATGGCCCATGCATGAGAGAGAGAGCGGGGTGACCAGTGCGTGGGGGAGATGCTTGCGAGGGTGGGAAGCCATGCTGAGGATCGGCGGCATGCAGAGAGTGGGTCTGGTCAAGGCATCTATAATGGCTGCCGTGCACGACAAAAGTGTGGCATTGGAAAAAAGGCAAGATGGCGCAGACAATGTTTATCAATACGGATTAATTTATAACAATTATTTTTTACAAAATATTTACTCGCAGTGACAAAATGGCGGTCAACACTTCCTGATTTCCTTTGAATCGAATGTTAACAGACATCACGCAGACAAAAAAAAAAAGCTCACGTGCAGCCGCTGGAAGACATGTATCAACATATATGAGCATCCTCAGCCACCCTCAGAAAACATGGGGGGTCAGGATACATCTCCTGTACCCCCTTATACCCATTTCTCACATTGTTTTTCCTCCATCTTGTAATTTACTTAAAACGAAACACAAAATGGCGAATTCCCATTTCGCGACCCGGTTCGCGAACCAGGAAGAGCTTCTACCGCGAAAAATAAAAAAAAATGTATTTGCCCCACGGGACCCTTTAATAACCCCAACATCATTCCTAGGGGGTCAAGAGGGGTCTACCTTGCCCCCTTTCAATAAATTCCCCCTTCGTTTTTCTCCTACTCTTGTCTCTCGATCCTACCGAGAGACAAGATGGCGGCCGTTCCGGACTGTTTAGAATGTTGACAGACACCGGAGAGCCAATCAGCTTCGCTTCGCAAAGTTCCGTTACGCGAAAAGTACGCGAACCGGAGCGCTACCCGGGACGCTGTCACAGATATATCTGTTTTTTAAACCGTTAATTTCTCAAAATCCACTGAAGCACATATATTGAGACCTAGCAAAGGCACATCGGGCTAACAGTCCCTACAATTTTGCCAAGTTTGGTGGAAATCCATTCAGCCGTTCGAGCTAAATGTTGTAAATTCATTCAGTAGTTCCTGAGAAATCAGAGAAATATCTATAGATGGAATACCATAAGCTTACTGACCGAGGATAGTATGCGTAACATTACGAGCACGAGCTGCATGCTAATTGGCTGTTGACTGTCTGTCAACACTCCAAACCACGAAGTGTTGACAGCCATCTTCTGCCTCAACCGAGGCACAAGAGAGCAGCGAAAGAAACACGAAAAACACGCAAAGGGGGCAGGGTAGAAACAACATGAGCCCAGCGTGAACCTGCCAAGCTGCATCGAGGTGAGCGAATCACAGCCGTGTATACCATCAAGCCCGCACGGTGTGGTCTTTCCACTACCTGTTTATGGCTGTGTTTGGGGCTCGCACACCTTGTGACTGCCAGGTAGAGAACGTGCAGACCGAGGGGCAGGGAGCTGGCATTTACTTCGAGCGGTGCACGCTCATAATCCAGCATTTCTTGTGCAACAAAACTTTTCAACTACAAACATGTTGGCAAATGCTTTAGAGTCTCATAGAAAGCAGACTGCTGATAAACTATTTTTTGCCCAAGACACTACTGGCAAAATGACTGCTAACAATACTACGTGCATAACAGAAGAAATTAAAACCCAAGTCTTATTCAACAACCTGGAGAAACTGTACAAAAACAAATTAAACAAATGGTGGGAGGCAGAGTCCCTCCAAAGATATATTGATGTGAAAAGAGTTCCAAGAGGTTTGGGGAAATTTACGATCCCGACCTATGAGGATCCTGATTTTGAGATGCTAGAAGAATGGTCGAATAATTTGTCATCGTGCTCATTAACTATGAGGCGTATCTTGCTCATATATGCCATTAAGGATAGAGCCAAATTATTGTTGGAAATGAAAAAAACGACTGAAGAGCTCAGCCAATTAGTGACCAAGGAAACACTCGATGAATTTATGAAAAATCTGACTCTAAAGCTGGATAAACTTGAAACAGAAATAACCGCCAAAAAACTGAGGAAATTCTTACGAGACTTTAAAGACTACCAGTCTGGACGCACACTGACATTTCACAAGAAATATGACCACTTGTTTGATATGAACCAAGGAGGAGCTAAAACCAAAACAACATCTCCAGTGCCTGTGGTGGAAATCAGTGAGAGCGATGTTTCCGACGACAATTTATCCGATGCTTCAGGATCTGCACTCAATCAGGAATTAACACCAGATCCACAAAGAATTAAGAAGAATTTTTTGTTACAACTTCAAATGATAAATCAAACAAGGACAGAAGGCCAAGTCCAGGGAGCCCAAAGGGGCAAAAGGCAAGGAAACAGAGGAAAAACAAGAGGAACCGGAAGGCCAAAGCAAGGAGAAAGAAACGAGGACAGTGCCCCCATGGGAGTGGAAACACGGTGCAGCAAGCAACAGAAAACAACATGACTGTAGTTAATCTCTCAAAGCGCCACCTGTCTAGAGATGAGGTGGATGTTCTCTCTCTAGGTCTGTCCTTTTGCACAACCAGCAATATGAATTTTGCACGTACCAGAATTGATTTGTTTCTCTTTTCAAGAAAGTTGAAATTAAAGAAATGGTTCAACACCAAACCAGGAAGAGACACTATGGATGAAGCACTGAACACTGTAAGTAATCTCAATGTTGAGGATATAGCCATGTGTAACAGAATGCTGAATGACACTCAGGATACTGGGGACAATCCCGATTGGAATGAGTGGGGGGTTAAGACTGATGGCAATCCAGGGAGTAAGTTCAAGCCTAAATCGACCTTTCTTCCCAATGTACAGTGCGAAGCAATAGATCTGTTTGAGAAAGGTGTCCTGTTAGATTTGAGAAAGTTAAGATTTACGAAGACCTCTTTTCATCAAAAAACCTCACCTACCCCCAGATTGAGGCGATTGAAAACCTTAAAGCGGATGACAGCATTGTCATCCACCAATCAGATAAAGGGGGAAATGTGGTGGTTTTAGAAAAAAAGAAATATCTGGAGGAAGAGGTGCGGCAACTGCAGGATACTTCCTGTTACCAAAAGTCAGATATGGCAGAGGTACTAAAGTCCAATACAACTTATAGAGAATTACTAGTGGAATGGCGAGAAAAAGGTCAATTGGAATGGGAGGAGTTCGATTACCTTTATTGTCCACATTCCCGCATCCCAGTTCTTTATCTTCTGCCCAAGCTGCACAAGAACTACCAGGACCCCCCGGGGTGGCCAATAGTTTCCTCTATGAGATATCTCCGAGAGAATACCTCCAGATTTATTTACTATTTTCTAAGACCTTATGTTTTGGCACTTCCATCTTACTTGAGGGATACCACTAATTTCCTCACAAGTATTCATGGTTGGTAGCCACCAACTAGGATTAAATGCGATCAGACACTCCAATATGATCATCAGGATGATTAAATTCTGTTTGACAAACAATTTTTTTGTTTTTGACAGTCACAGGGCACCGCAATGGGCACCTGCTTTGCTCCCAGCTACGCAAATGTATTCATGGGCTGGTGGGAGGAGTAGGTGGACACATCCATGGAGGAGTTTGACACAAAGGTTGCCCTGTGGCTTCGCTATATCGACAACATTTTCGTCATTTGGAGTGGATCTGAACAATCAGCCAGGAATTTTGTGAAGAAGCTCAATAACAATGACCTTAACCTGGTTTTTACTGCTAATATTAGCAAGACTGAAATTGAGTTTCTTGACATTTCCATTACCATAAATGGTCACAGCATTGAAACCAAACTACATCGTAAGGTAACGACAGGGAACAGTATTCTAAGGGCTGATAGCTCACACCCCGCAACCTAGTACAAGGTATCCCCTATGGTGAACTACTAAAGGCCAAAAGAAATTGCAGTACTACAGAGACCTTTGAATCAGAGAAAATCACAATGTGTAGAAGATTCAAGGAACGTGCATACAGTATGAAAACCATCTCTGCAGCTTGCAAGAGGGTCGATGAAACTGTCGGAAGTGATCTGCTATATCCAGCCAGGGACAACACCAGTACTGAGACTGTGAGATTTATTACCACCTGCTCAGGCCAGGCCAATAAAATAAGTGATATTTTCAAAAAACACTGGCATGTCCTACTCACTGACGAACACCTAAAACCTGACCTGGGGAGCAATCACCAGATCTCTTTTAGGAAGAGCAGATCACTGAAAGATGAATTGAGCCACAATTATGTTACACAAGAAAGACAGGGACACTCTCGTACACAAACAGTATATAAATGTTGTAACAAGTGTAAAGCATGCAGAGGGAGTTTCAACTGTGACAGACTAGTTGTTCCAAACACAGGAAAGGAATTTGTGATAAAAAAACACCTAACCTGCAATACTCCATACTGTGTATACATTCTGATATGCCCATGCAACAAGTGGTATGTGGGGAGTACGAAACACCAAGCCAAAAAAAGAATCCTGGAGCACCTCAGAGCTATAAGGAATAACAACAGATCTTATCCTATAGCTCAGCATTTTCAGTCACACCACTACAATGATGAAACCAAAGTACGGATGGTGGTGATCGATAATGTCGATCTTGGGGTGAGGGGTGGAAACCGAGAACTATCTACGCAAACTTGAATCGACCTACATTATTGATTTTGAAAGTATTGTAACTAATGGATTGAACGTTACTGAAGAATTAGCAGTACATCTACATTGAATATGAATTTGATTTATTTTAGTGTATCGCAGCTGCTGTTTTAGTAATTTAAAACTTTCTCTTTTCTAGGTGCTTCTAGCTGTTTAGGACTATGTGGCCATATAAATGTTCATTGTGTACGAAGTTTCTATTGAGAAAGAACATGCAAGACACTTGTGATGTATCAAGTGAAATGCATTTTTGCCCACATGGGCTAGAGAACAGTTAAAAGATTGTCATTGATCCCTATGATGTAATGGTATTTGTGATTAGCCCACTGGGGCAGGACTTTGTGGTTTACCCATTTTTTCACAATGCTGAATCATTGGCATTTTGATCGATACTAAGAAGCGTTTATATCTTGTAAATATTAATGGTATTAATCATGATACTTCAATTTGCACTGTGTACATAACTTTATGAATGGACCACTTGGTCCATAGAACGATTTTTGACATTATAATATGGCCAACATGATCACTGTCTTTTCTGTGTCACCTTTAAAGTAGTCTTATGTTTATGTTTATGTCTATACGTATGGATTTAAATGGCATTTGTTTGATGAGACTTTCAAGCGTAATCAAGGCCTAATCGCTGAAACGCGTTGTTTTTGCCAATAAATCGATATTTTACCTGCACAAGGAAGGTGTTGAAGTATGTATATATATATATATATATATATATATATATATATATATATATATATATATATATATATATATATATATATATATATATATATATCCATCAAACACTGCCACAAAGTGAAGACGCCACAACACGAAGAGTTTTGCCTTTTAATGAAGGGCTGGAACATCGCAGGTTAACAGTCTCTCTTGTAATTAAATATTGATGGCCCAACGCGTTTCAAGCATACACTGCTCTTGGTCACGGGCTGCTCGGCAAAGGAAAAAGGTCAGCAGTCACACAGGAACAGCTGGTTAATACACCTGTGATCCCGCCCCAGTGGGCGTGTGCACGCACAGCATGCTGGTGCTTGAAGTTCCTTGTTTATTGTTTCCACAGTGGGTGCCTTCGTTTTCCCTAAAGTCATGCCTATTTTTACCCAAGTGGGTTGAAAGGTAGCTGCCAACTCCCGCCATGTCATTTTTCAAAGTCCTTTCACATGGCACTCTCCGTCCCGGTGAGTTCGTAAATGCAAACTCTGGGACTGTCCGATAGCAGCAGGGTGTCTTCGCGACCTGACCGGCCGCTTAAAATGCATCAAACACTGCCACAAAGTGAAGACGCCACAACACGAAGAGTTTTGCCTTTTAATGAAGGGCTGGAACATCGCAGGTTAACAGTCTCTCTTGCAATTAAATATTGATGGCCCAACGCGTTTCAAGCATACACTGCTCTTGGTCACGGGCTGCTCGGCAAAGGAAAAAGGTCGGCAGTCACACAGGAACAGCTGGTTAATACACCCGTGCTCCCGCCCCAGTGGGCGTGTGCACGCACAGCATGCTGATGCTTGAAGTTCCTTGTTTGTTGTTTCCACAGTGGGTGCCTTCGTTTTCCCTAAAGTCATGCCTATTTTTTCCCAAGTGGGTTGAAAGGTAGCTGCCAACTCCCGCCATGTCATTTTTCAAAGTCCTTTCACATGGCACTCTCTGTCCCGGTGAGTTCGTAAATGCAAACTCTGGGACTGTCCGATAGCAGCAGGGCGTCTTCGCGACCTGACCGGCCGCTTAAAATCCATCAAACACTGCCACAAAGTGAAGACGCCACAACACGAAGAGTTTTGCCTTTTAATGAAGGGCTGGAACATCGCAGGTTAACAGTCTCTCTTGCAATTAAATATTGATGGCCCAACGCGTTTCAAGCATACACTGCTCTTGGTCTTGGAAACAACAAACAAGGAACTTCAAGCACCAGCATGCTGTGCGTGCACACGCCCACTGGGGCGGGATCACGGGTGTATTAACCAGCTGTTCCTGTGTGACTGCCGACCTTTTTCCTTTGCCGAGCAGCCCGTGACCAAGAGCAGTGTATGCTTGAAACGCGTTGGGCCATCAATATTTAATTGCAAGCGAGACTGTTAACCTGCGATGTTCCAGCCCTTCATTAAAAGGCAAAACTCTTCGTGTTGTGGCGTCTTCGCTTTGTGGCAGTGTTTGATGGATATATATATATATATATATATATATATATATATATATATATATATATATATATATATATATATATATATATATATATATATATATATATATATATATATATATATATATTACCTACTGGCGGTCGCCAGTAGGTAGTTACAGTTAGGACCCAGTTCCCAGTTTCCATAGGAAATCCGCAACATTCTATTTAGAAAAACTTTGGCCCCGGTTGACGAATCTTCGCGAAATTTTCAAAGAAGATGGGGTGCTCAGCGCCGCTCCTTCCCTGAAAGTTTTGGGGTGATTGGTGAAGCGGGGGCTGAGATAAAAGGGGGTACCAAAATGTGTTTTCCCTATTCAATTTTCCATAGGGACCTTTAAGTGAGGCTATAGCCCGAACTGCTGAACGGAATTACCCCAAATTTGGCAAAAAGGTAGAGTTTGGTTCGTAGTTTTACTTTTGGTTAAATGGTGTAAATTCGTTCAGTAGTTCCTGGGAAATCAGAGATATATCTATAGACGGAATACCATAAGCTTACTGACCGAGGATAGTATGCGTAACATTACTAGCACGAGCTGCATGCTAATTGGCTGTTGACTGTCTGTCAACACTCCAAACCACGAAGTGTTGACAGCCATATTCTGCCTCGACTGAGGCACAAGAGAGCAGCAAAAGAAACGCGAAAAACACGCAAAGGGGGCAGGGTAGAAACACCCTGAGCTCCTAGGCCTGCTCAGGGGGTCCCCCAAGGCAACTATTTATTATTATTTTTTTTAAAGTCGCGGTATACTCATGAGGGAAGGCGTATGCCATGAAAAAGAAAAAAAACGAAGCCCGCTTTATTGTTAATTAGTCCCTAGGGGGGCTAAATCCCAAGAGAAATGTTGTTATTTATAATCGGGAGCCCAGAGGGGGCCCACTCTTCTGACCAGTCCTTCTCTGAAATCCTCTGTATTCACATAACAAGTGAAGATGCACACCGTTCTCGTGCATGATGGCCAAGACCTGGAAAGAACTCCCCCTCAATATCAGTTGAAACCCCACACTGAAAGCATTTAGGAAGTCATAACACCCGCCTTTTCGAATGACCGAAGCTGCACAAATCCCCCCCACATACTCTCCCAGAGCCTGAAAACCCTCACAGTTGAATAGTGAGCTCTATACATCCCTAATTGATTAATTCATACACCACCACAGTTTGTGTTTGAGTGTTTTGAACAGGCCCTGTCATGTCTGTCTGTAACTCTTATAGGTAGTGAAATGAGTAGTACTAAGGGCCATATTATCAAGAATGGGCGATACATTATCACCGCTGTTATCGGCAGGAAACTGCCGCTAATGCGGCGATAATTGTTTGATATTATGCCCTTGTGAATTCCCATTGAAGCCCAGGTTCTGGTGTTAACCTGGGTTCTATGGGAATTCACAAGGGATATTATCAAGCCTGTTATCGCCGCTTTAGCGGCAGTTTCCTGCCGATAAAAGTGGCGATGATTTATTGCCCTTTCTTGATAATATGGCCTTAAATTCTTTAATATACACAGAATCTCTGAGGGCCATATTATCAAGAAAGGGCAATACATTATCGCCACTTTTATCGGCAGGAAACTGTCGCTAAAGCCTCCGCCACCATCGCACCCCATCTTCGAGACACCATCAACTCCTCCTTCCACACCGCCACCTTCCTGGAGAGCTGGAAGCACGCCGAGCTGACCGCCCTCCTGAAGAAACCAACGGCGGACCCCACCGACCTCAAGAACTACCGTCCGATCTCGCTCCTTCCTTACCCGGCCAAAGTCATCGAGAAGACAGTCAACAAACAGCTTGCCGCCTTCCTCGAGACGAACGGATCCCTCGACCACTCGCAGTCCGGATTTCGGGCCAACCACAGCATGGAAACCGCCCTAATCGCAGCCACAGACGACATCAGAACCCTGATCGACAACGGGAAAACAGCGGCCCTCATCCTCCTGGACCTCTCCGCAGCGTTCGACACAGTCTGCCACCGAACCCTAGTGAAGCGCCTCAGCAACATCGGAATCCGAGAGAAAGCGCTGGAATGGATCATCTCGTTCCTCACAGGAAGAACCCAGAGAGTCCGCCTCCCTCCGTTCAGATCCGAGGCCACCGAAGTCATCTGCGGCGTACCACAAGGATTTTCTCTCAGCCCGACCCTCTTCAACGTCTACATGAACCCCCTCGCAGCCATCGCACGCCAACACCACCTCAACATCATCTCCTACGCCGACGACACCCAGCTGATCCTCTCCCTCACCAACGATCCCACCACCGCCAGAGCCAACCTACACGAAGGGATGAAAGACGTTGCCGACTGGATGAGGAACAGCCGCCTTAACCGGAACTCAGACAAGACGGAAGTCCTCATCCTGGGATCATCACCTTCCGCCTGGGACGACTCCTGGTGGCCCCCGGCCCTGGGCACCGCCCCCAAACCAACAGACCACGCACGCAACCTGGGCTTCATCCAGGACTCCTCCCTGTCAATGACCAGACAAGTCAACGCCGTCTCTTCCTCGTGCTTCAACACCCTGCGCATGCTCCACAAGATCTTCAGATGGATCCCCACTGAAACCAGGAAGACCGTCACCCAGGCACTCGTCACCAGCCGACTTGACTACGGGAACGCCCTCTACGCCGGAACCACAACCAAACTCCAGAGAAGACTCCAAAGCATCCAGAACGCCTCCACACGACTCATCCTGGACATCTCCCGACACAGCCACATCACCGGACACCTGAGAGAACTGCACTGGCTCCCCATCAGCAAGAGAATCACGTTCAGACTCCTCACCCATACACACAAGGCTCTACACGACCTGGGCCCCAAGTACCTCAACGACCGCATGACCTTCTACACGCCCACGCGCCAGCTACGATCTACCGGCCACACACTCGCCACCGTACCACGCATCCGCAGAGCCTCCGCCGGAGGAAGATCCTTCTCCTACCTGGCAGCCAAGACCTGGAATTCCCTCCCCATTCACCTTCGACGTACCCAAGACCATCTCTCCTTCAGGAAGCAACTCAGGACCTGGCTGTTCGAGCAGTAACACACCCCTCTCCCCCAGCGCCTTGAGACCCTCCCGTGTGAGTAGCGCGCTATATAAATGCCATGATTGATTGATTAAAGCGGCGATAATAGGCTTGATAATATGCGCTTGTGAATTTCCATAGAAGCTCAGGTTCTAGTGTTAACTTGGGCTTCTATGGGAATTCACAAGGGATATTATCAAGCCCACAATCGGCGCATTAGCTGCAGTTTCCTGCCAATAAAAGCGGCGATAATGTATCGCCCCTTCTTGATAATGTGGCCCTGAGATTGGATTGGTTTGGCTTCACTTCTGAGAGCTGCTTTCAAGGACTGGTAAGCTACCAGTAGCTCCTGAGCTACTAGTTGGAGACGCCTGGTATATATAGTGTGGAGAATTGTAGTCCTCAAGCATAAATGTAAAGGTTATTACACCACTACATGCATAATACATAGCACTTTGAATCACTGCATTTCCTAAAGCCTGCCCACTGCATGAGTACATGCTTACTGAGTGAATGATTACATTAATATATGGTAATAAAGAGAAATAAAAAAAAGTTTAAAAAAAGGGAAGTTACTAGAATAATAAGTCGAAAAAAAGGGGAATTATTGTTAATACTCCTATTAAAAAAACCTATAGAAATGCTTTAATAATAAAAAACGATTTTAAATAAAGCATTTAAGAAATTATACTAAAGTTAAATAGTATGGAAAGAGGCACATTTACATAAACACATGACACGCTAAAACAGTGGAAATGAGAACACCTGTCAACTGAAAAACGTGATTTAATAGTGGGAGGAGCAATAAATTGATCCCATAGACTGTTATGTAACCAAAAAGTATATGAACCACACCCGTGGAATGATTAGTTTTGTTTCAGAGAATCAATACGGGCGAAGAAACTACGAGCGAAGGAATGATTCGGAACTGCGGAAACATCTTCACATTATCTTAAATTTCCTCAGAGAGTACATATTGTTAATGTATATTTAAAAATACATAAAACCGTATGTACTTTCCAGAGGAGTTGGATGAATTTCTATGTAGGAAGGAAAGAATATCAAAGAGAGGTATATTATCTGAATGGAAATATAGGTTATTTAACGAATTAGTACGTACAAAGTATTGATTAGGCGCAATGTCATAATCTTTAATTCATCTTTCATTTCCACAGAGGGATCATATTGTTAATGTATATTTTAATTTATATATAACTTTATAATCCTTCAACTGGATTTGGATGACTTTCAACGAAGATATTTTATTAGTATGCAAGTATTTCTTTATGATTGAAAAATGTACTAAAAACAAGACATAATCTTCTAGAGTGAAATTGGACTAAAAGTATTTATATTAAGTAGTGCTTTTTCCAATTATCATTAGTGAAGATTAGGAGGATTATCTTCGTAAGTACTTTTTTGAAAAAAAGTAATATAATTGTGGTTTAAAATGTTGTTTTTTTTTTTTTTTTTTTTTTTTTGGTCCTCATATCCACCATGGTTTTTGAAAGCCATTTAGAATAAGCATCAGACAAGTTTACACAGTATAGTAACTGGAAGGAATCATTTCATTCGAGAGGAGAGCCACAGATCCCGCAACTGTCTCAGCTTGAAATTCTTTTAGGCTACCAGTGGGGAGGCCTACTGCTGGGCCAGGGCCGGGATATGACCGGATACGATTGAGTTGGCACCATAGTAGTATAATCATTGGACCCGGGAGAAAAAAAAAAAAAACAAAAAAAAAAAAAACCCGGATCTTTATTGAGACCATACAATCGAGTGCCAAAAGGTCCTTTTGCATTGGTTTCCTGATCTGGCTAGATCTATGCGTGCAGTCTGTAGCGTTGATGTCAGCCAGTCCCCGTGAGAAGGGGGGATGGAATCCTTCCATCTCCTGCAGATCTCTCTTCTTGCTAAAAGGATCGTGTAGAAGACCAGGTTTCTAGCTATGTTTTTAGTTGTCCTCAGAACTCCAAAGATCACTAATGGTAAATCTATACTAATTGGGGTACCTAATGATGCCGTGAGAGTCTTACCTATGGCCTCCCAATAAGGTGTTATACGGGGACACTCAAAAAACATATGGATATCTGAGGCTGCCATCAAACCACATCTTGCACATGCCGCTGAGGTTCCTGAGGTAAATTTAGATAATCTTTGGGGGGAATAATACGCCCTGTGAAGGGTAAAGAGATGGTTTCTACGTAACCATGAGGGTTTCACCAAATTTATTAAAAGTTCGAATGAGGTAGACCAGACATATTGTTAATGTATATTTAAAAATACATAAAACCGTATGTACTTTCCAGAGGAGTTTGATGAATTTCTATGTAGGAAGGAAAGAATATCAAAGAGAGGTATATTATCTGAATGGAAATATAGGTTATTTAACGAATTAGTACGTACAAAGTATTGATTAGGCGCAATGTCATAATCTTTAATTCATCTTTCATTTCCACAGAGGGATCATATTGTTAATGTATATTTTAATTTATATATAACTTTATAATCCTTCAACTGGATTTGGATGACTTTCAACGAAGATATTTTATTAGTATGCAAGTATTTCTTTATGATTGAAAAATGTACTAAAAACAAGACATAATCTTCTAGAGTGAAATTGGACTAAAAGTATTTATATTAAGTAGTGCTTTTTCCAATTATCATTAGTGAAGATTAGGAGGATTATCTTCGTAAGTACTTTTTTGAAAAAAAGTAATATAATTGTGGTTTAAAAGGTTGTGATTGTTAAATGTAATTATGACATGAAATGTACTTAAAAAAAGAAAGATGAAAAAGTGAAGAGGTGTTTGTTGTAGCACTTCTATTCTACTTTATCTGAAAGTAAAAAAAAGCCCAAACATTTATAAAAAGATGATGGGGCAACACTTATATAATGTAAACATAAGGAATGAGTGCTTATGATAAAATAAAATAAATGTGGTCCAATGCGTGATACCAATGAATGTAAAATTATTTTTGCATTTCACCTATATGATGAATATAAAAGACTCAATAAAAATATTTTGAAAACATGAGCATTTTTCCTTCAAGGATGGTTTGAAGAATTATACATTTTATAAAAGAACATAGTACTCCACGCTAAAGGAGAAAAGTCAGCTCAATTATGATGGAATAGAAAATATAATAATATTTTTAAATACATTTACAGTCAACAAACTCGTAAGTAGAGTACACAGTTTAGGTTAAAACACTCTTCCACAACTAGTTTTTGAAATGCATAGTAAAATAAAGTACGTCACAAAATGGGCTACAAACATGGTGAGTGTATCAAAACGTCACATACAATAAATAAAGCCAATCAAAATTAGCATCAGGAAGGTAGACGTAAGTACAAAACAGCCAATGACATTTCTTTCAAAAGAGGTGTTGAAAGTTTCTGTTTTTAACATATGAGCAAAACAGATATCTTTGAAGACCCTAAAAGACTTCTTCCAGAATAAGTACGCACTTCACTGCAAAACCCCATTTAATGATTATCCAGGCTCTGAAGCTTAAACACGTCAGAAATCATCTCTCATCACATTCTCTTCTTTTTTAGTGTATTGTGTAATTGCAGACTGCGTGACCCTATGCCCGGAGCCCTTGAAGGCCCTGGAGACTGCCACGTCCCAGGACCGGCTCCTGCAATGTCCCGGAGCCGCGCGGTCCCCCTCCCAACATTTAAAAGCCCCTGGGGTAGGTGGTAAATTTATTGAGACTTAATACATTAGTACAGCCCACTCTGCTTACGCTACCAGGAAAACACAACAACACTACATGGCCCAGATTTCCATTGCAGTGATTTCTTAGTTCCAGGTCTAGTTGTCAGAACGGAACTCACACTCCCTCATGACTGGTATTCACTCACACCACACCCATCCAGTGCATACGTCACAACACACGTGACCCTACCAATAAAAAAGACGGAGCGTACAATGCCCCCACGGTCCCACTGACTCCTCGTGTCCTTCACATGGGGAGATGCTACGTTGCATGTGGAAATGCAATATTGTTTGAATTTTGAAAGTGAGACCAGATTTCACTGCTGTGCCTATCAAAGTTCAAACTAAGTTTGCTATGGGAGGGCAGGAGCCACAAGATTTCTGCCCTCTCACAGCTTATTTCAGTGTCCCGGGGGTAGGCACCCTGGGACACTGCAGGAACCAGTTCTGGGCCTGGCGGTCTCCAGGGCTCTCTAGGGCACCAGGCGGAGGTCCACCGAGCCCCTGTCACACAATACAGAAATCTCCGGGGGGTAGAATGTTCCCGGGGTTTGAGGGGTGTCATTGAGGTCCACACACTTTTAATTTTGTAGGGGGGGTTCGTGGACGCAAAAGTGGCGCAAGGGGGTTATAAATCCGGTACACAGTGTTTTGTTTTACTTTGTTTTCCTTTCTGTCTTGTAGAGGATCCAAGGTAAATATAATGGTTTTTGTACAGCCAGTACCTTTCAAAGCTACTCTCAAACGGCTTTCTGCCTGTTACCATAGTAACAGTTCATGGAACACTTATGTGAGCACAGAGGTTAGAAGTTCACCACAATATGTTGCTAATTGAAATAGTTACTGTGTTGGAGATTTATATTTTTTACATAGGAAATGTTAGTCGTAGAAGAAGTCAGTGGAAAAGTGTTGTTAGCGATTCCTTCCTATTGGGGGAGTATTAGGGTAACGTGCTTACGAAGCTTAATGTTCATTGGCTGTGAAGTATTAAAAGTATACGTTTTGGCAGTCATTCCTTCCTCCTGTGCGGAACAACATGGACATTTAATTGGCTAAAGTGTTCCGAGCACAAGTTTGCTCCTTATTGGGTGGGAACGGTTGACTTTTGTCAGCGATATTGTGACGCACTTCCAAAGGAGTATGGGAAGATAAAGTAGTAGAGGGCAGGTTAGGAACACTATTAACTCTGTACAGTGCCCATAAGGTAGTGGAGAGGGATTATGAGGGAAAAAATTGTTTTTATATGTTTCAAGGGCCATTTATATAATTGACGTGTGGTGTATAAATCACGGCGGAAAAATGACAGTGTCTTGCGCTGTTCTTTTATCAAGTTTGAGGGTGAAATACTTCTTAGGAGTGCTATTTACTTATAATGTGGTGTTTACTTTTCTGATGGGGAGGTGTGGTTGCGCAGTTTTTATTAAGCAAATACAAATAAACTTTCTTCAGAAACTGTTGCTGTATATATGAAGGGGGTGACAATTTCATAAAATATCAGTTAAGCGTGGCTATATCCTTCTTTTTTCTGCTACAGTTTGTAAAAGTGTTGCCCCGCATTCTTGATAATGTAAGAGGGCATCAGTTACTTTTAGATAAAGTAGAATAGAAGTGCTACAACAAACCTTCCTGCACTACATTATCTAAGATAAAGAGAACAAGTAAAAAACAGTTAAATACAAGTGACTTCATATTACATAGAAATGTATGCATTATTATTTTTCATTTCAATTTTTATTCTGTAGAATTCAGGAATGTTCTGTCGTAGTGCTTAGAGGTTTTATTAAATATTTAAAGTAACAAAGTATGTATGATAGCTATTTTTTATTCTGCAGTTTTGTAAAATATGTTTCTTGTTTTTTTAGTGAATTTCTAAGGTTTTTTAAATGCTAATTCCTAACTATAACGTGTGTGTGAAACCTATGGTTTTTTCATTGAATATATATATATTGTTTACCAGTCCATATCCAAACCGATTAAGGAAGGCACTGACACCGTGAATTACTACTCAAGAAAAGTGTTTTATTCCATGATGCTGCAAAGACGCGTTTCGGCGGAAGCCTCCGCCTTGCTCACTCAATCTGCAAAAAGTGACGCTGTCATTTAAATGCATTACAACACATTTCAACAACGCTATCATGTGACTGGTTGTTCGTTACCATAGTTACCATGAGTCATGACATGTAGGGAGATCGACATAGAAGAGTTGAAAGTTAAATACAATCCTCTAATGCACATCGTGTTCACCACTTTGAAATTGTGAGGCAATGCTTACATGATCAAATGTAGTGACGCTTTTAAATTATATAAACAACCCTGTTAGGAAATTACAAACAGAGTGGCAAGTGAACCGATTTCTACAATTTAAATCATTGCAGAAACGGCATTGTTGTTCTAGTATTCAAACGTGGTTAGTCCATCACCAAGTTCAGAATTATATTGCATTACAATAATACAGATAATTATATTGCCTAAAATATTAATAAGTAGTAAATGAGGTGCAAAGATTAAAATACATCTTAATTCTATAGTAGGGTTCAAAAATGTTCCTGAGTAAAGACACACTTTATGAATTTAAGGTGCTCAAAACGCTAGTTCCATAAGCCAGGTAAAATGCATAGCAATGATTTACAGGTAATATCTATTACATTTAGTATTTGTAGGTCAATTGGAACTGGACTAATTTCCTTTGGTTAAGAACACCTTAAAACGAGCCTCGTTTCCAAGTGGAGTAAGGTAGTTGTCACATTAAATTTAAATAGTGTTGGCTCGATTGCCTCAGGGTGAACCCCGGTGGATATCTTCTGCATTAATTCATTACCTTTGTTATATATCTCTGTGTATATGTATTTGTGCACTCTCTCATGTATCTTAAATTGATTAATGTGTTGGAGAAAAGTGAATTAAATAATAATCAAGCAAAAAAGGAAAGTATTTACATTAGTGAAGTTGCAGATGTATTCAAGGAGTGGGTCTCGGATACGGAAAAAGGCCTACGTTGGACTATAAGTGTACTGTTAGTGCTTCGTCTGAGTTTAACCCATTGGGGATCTTGGAATCTAACAAGATAATGTACCTAGATTCCAGGCGTCTTAGGGCCAACCTGCGATTCCCCCCTCTCTGGGGTTCTTTGGGACACTGTTGATTACAAAATAGGAGAGATGTTTGATGTTCCCTTCATGTAGTGTGTTTATGTGCCTGGCCACTGGGTATGTTTGGTCATCGTTGTTTATGGCTCGCAAATGCTGGAGGATTCTGATGTGAGCCTGATGAACTGTGCTCCCTACGTAGCGCTTACCACAACTGCAAACAAGTACATAGACGGCATACTCTGTCTTCCAGAGTAGCCGCCTCTGATGGTATAGGGTTTGTTTCTAAAAGGTACTATTACCTCTTTGGTATTCACACCTTGCTTGCACGCTTTACATTTGGCACATTTTCTGAAGCCTTTCTGACTCGGTGGCCATGTGACAGGCTTGACCATTGCTGGTGCATTGCAAACCAATTGGCTTTGCATCGACTTCGCCTTCCTGAATGTAATTGAAGGTGTATTACCATTCAATTGTCCTATCACTGGGTCATTGCGTACCAGTGGCCAGTGTTTTTGCAAAATTCTCCTAACATGGTTGTGGTATGTGTTGTATCCCGTTATCATCCTAGGGATGTTGGAGGTGGACTTAGATTGACTATCTTTATTTGCCTCTTTAGTTGCAAATAAAAGATCTTTCCTGTTCTTGTTTTTACATTTCTGTTCTGCCTTAGCCAAAGTTTGTGGTCTATACCCTCTTTTGCCAAGCCTCTCAAAAAGATTGGCTTTTGCCTTATCTGCGCCTGCTTCTGTGCTGCAGTTGCGGGTCATGCACAGACATTCTGCTTAAGGAATGGATTCCTTAAGTCTGACCGGGTGGAAGTTTTGTGCATGAAGCACTGCATTTCCCGCCATAGGATTTCTGTAAGTTCTGGTTTGTATCTTGTTCTGTTGTACATACAGTTCTAAGTCTAGGAATTGGATGGTATCTTTACTTGTTGAGCATGTAAACCTCAAATTAAGCGCGTTGTCATTTATTTCTGTGGCGAAAGCTTCAGCACTCTCTACTGACCCTTTGCATAAGATGAAAATATCATCTATGTAATTCTTGTAGAGTATTACGTGTTCTGTCATATTTGTTGCCTGCGTGGTTGCTAGTACTTGCTCCTCCCACCAGCCCATATGCAAATTAGCATAACTGGGGGAGAAGCAAGTACCCATAGCCGAACCTCGTAGCTGTTTGTAGTGCAGTTTACCAAATAAGAACCTGTTGTTGTTTAAACACCACTCCACCATTTGTAATAACATCAAAGAGTGTTGGTACAGTGAGATTGGTCTTTTGTTGAGGTAATATTGTAAGGCTTTCAAACCGTCTGTTTGTCGAATGCTTGTGTATAATGACTGCACATCCAAGGTCATAAATACATGTTCCCCATTCCAATCAAAATCATACAGTTTTTTAAGGAAGTCCCCACTGTCTTGTATATATGCCGGTAAGTCTTCGACATAAGGTTGTAAGAAATGGTCCACATAAATACTAGTATTTTCGAACAATCCGCCAATGGCTGAGATAATTGGTCTCCCTGGGGGTCGTGTTGGATTTTTGTGTACCTTCGGTATCAAATATAATTGGGGCGTGGTGGGATAGTCATTTAAAAAAAAAATTAATTCCTGTTTGTTGATTAGGCCCATGCCTTTCCACCTATATAGTTCTGCATCATACCGTTCTTGGATTCCAACAATCAAGGTGGGGCTCACTCTACAATAACATTTGTGATCTTGCAATTGAGACATTGCTTCCTCATTGTACATCTTGAGCGGCCATAACACAATGTTCCCACCTTTATCTGACCATCTCACTACAATGTCAGATCTGGCTTTGATTTTTGATATCAGTGCATTGTATTCTTGTCTCTGGTTGTGATATTTGGTACAAAAGTTTCTCGTGCTCAGAAGTAACAATTCCTTTAGTTCCATTATTACATTTTCTGACAATAGATCTAGACCATCTTTCAGCAGAATAGGCATAAAAACGGATTTGGGTTTAAAGTGAGTCTCAGTTGTTTGATAGAGATTGAGGAAGCCTTAGGGAAGGGATCATCACTAAAAGCTCCAGGCCCAGATGCTGTCCCCTTGGACCTTTTTAAATCTAATGTTAGTCTGTGGGCACCCATATAACTGAATGTCTTCAAGGCTGTTGTGGTCGGGCGCATCCCTGGTACATGGGAGGAGGCAATCGTAGTGCCGATTTTTAAGAAGGGTGATAGGTGCAACCCACGTTGCTATCGCCCGATTTCTTTAATAGATGCCTCATGTAAAATCCTGGGTAGGGTAATCCTTGCGAGATTAGAAAGTTGGGCAGATTCTACAGGTCTTATAGTTGACTCCCAATACGGTTTTCGGCGTGGAAAGGGGACTAACGAGCAGTGCCTCAACCTGGCACTAATTCTAGGCAAGTACTGAAGGCAAAAAAGTCCTCAGTACATCTTGCCTTCATGGACTTGACAAGTGCATTCAACACTGTTTGTAGACATAAGTTGTGGCGGATGATGGATGACCAGGGCTTTGAGGAACCTTTGGTCACATTGCTGCGCAGGTTACATGCAGCAACAACTGTATCAATCAGATTTGGCTCTGGAGGTGAAATGACAAAACCAATTCCTTCTACTGAGGGTGTGTGTCAAGGTGGCGCCTTTTCTTTTTCTGGTTTATACAAATGGGCTAGAAAAGTATCTATTAAACCAGGGTTGTGACTTTCCAAAAATTAAAGGCAAAAGTATTCCCATGCTTTCTTATGCAGACGATACTTTCCTAATGACATTAACAGGAAACAGCATGCAAGTATGTTTAGATGCCTTCAATACATTCATGCTTGACCTTGATTTAAAGGTGAACTTTGATAAATCCTTTGTAATGTCTTGTGACCCTAAAGGGTCAAACATTAGGAAGTTCGTGGTAAATAATCGCATAATTGGGAAAGTGGAAAATTTTAACTACCTTGGTAACTTGTTTAATAGCAAATTAAGCTGGACGCCCGTCATGAAGGTTTGAGCCCAGAACGCGACACGGGCCATAGAGGGTATTTTCCGTTTCTGTAGTAAATTGGGGCAAAAACATGTTATGCACCTCAAAACCCTCTACACTTCAAAATGTCTATCGGTGGCCACCTATGGGGCAGGGGTGTGGGGGACCGAAACACCATCTGTGATACAGGTGGTGGAAAATAATTTTATAAAAAGGGTTTTATCAGTTCCCAAAGGCTGCTCAAACATCTTCTGCCACAAAGAAATTGGCATGGTCAGTGTTTCTGATACGATCCGCCTGTCCCCTTTATTGTTATGGGGTAAAGTTTGGCAATCTGAAGACCTGCAACTCACTAAAGACATTATCACTGATTGCATGGCTTTAGAAAATTCAAAACCGATCCCCTGGTTATCTTATGTTTGTAACATGTTAAACAAGATTGGTCTGGGTTCCTATTATGATAACCCTGAAAAAATAGAGGAAAACTATAAGGCAGAAATAAAGGCAATGTATTGGAAATCATTGAATCCACCATCTAAGCCCCAACCTCAGTTTTACCTAACATTTACCCTCAATGTTCAATGGTGTTTCCCACTAACAAGGTTTAGACTGGACATTTTGCACTTTTTGCTTGCCTTCCCGAAACAAGGGGGTTGGTGTGAGAGGCTGCCCCTTGTCCATGTAATAATAGGGATAGTCAAAGCACTATACATGCGGTCCTTTTTTGCTCCTTACATCAAGAGCCAAGACAACGGTTTATTAAACCAATCTTGAAGGGGAGGCAACCTTGCACCTATAAGGAAGGGTATGATTATCTGTCAGCACTATCCTCTGTAGAAACTTGCTGTGCCATGCTAAATTTTATCAGAGTTTCGCTAAAGATCAGGAAGGCCTACGGGTAGTATCACATTGTATAGAATATCCTCTGGTGAAAATCATGTTTTATATATATCTTTTATAACGGTCATTATTATGTCTTTTATTAATTTTGGAAAACTGTGTTTTTTAAACAAAACTTTTTCTTATCCTATGAGGCATGATGAATTGTATGTTCAGTACTTTTATGATCCATTTTATGAATCGAATAAAGTTTTTGAAAATGAAAATGTATTCAAGTTGGCTTGGCCCGCTATCTCTCCCGGTGTTAATTGGCTTAATGATTCCTCATACTCCAGTGCATTCATGTCACCTAGAGTTGCCATGTCGGCGATAGATAATATATTGTCAATTTCGGGTCCAGTCTCTTTGTCAGTAGTTTTTCTAGTACAATTCCAGAAATGATTCTGTAACTTTAATTTTCGTACAAACTGAAATAAATCTATTCTCATTTAGGCATAGTCGAAGTTCGTTGCGGTGCAGTATGTTAGCCACAAAGATAGAATTTTTGTTTCTTGTGTAGTTAACTCCAAGTCGGTTAGATTATTAACCATATTGTCCAAATTACTTTTAAGTTCGCCATCCATTATTGTTTCCTGTTCTTTCTGTATTGTGGCTTCGTTTGCTTTGTGGCTCCGTTTCCCCCAGCATCTGTCTTTTCTCCTTCTGCTTTTTGTTTTCTGTCTTGATTTGATTTGCCTTTGTTCCAGTCCTGCCGCGGAATCCGCGGTCGTAAGGTTTTTAGGCGCTGTAAACGAAAAAAAGCTAGTTCTTGTGCTGGATTGGGGTTTGGACCCATTGCACCCAAGTAACTGTTACTGTCTAAATCAGATTCCACTGATGTACTCAACTCCGTCCCACTTGTCGCGGGTGTTGTATCTAACCCGCATGCCGTAGCTGATAGTTGTTGTCTTTTGATGTTGTCGAATTTCCTGGCGAAGGTATAAATTCGCCCATTAACATAGTCATTGCGATCTCTTTGGAACTTTATGGCCTTGCGTTCTTTAATTTCTACTTCATGTTTCAAAAGTCTGTTTTTTATTTCCTTAAGCGCATTGGCTATTTCTTCCTTGTTTTCCCTGGAGTTTAAGGGCCCGATGTAGGTAATTCTAATTTACCACTTCTAAAATACCGAATCATACCGATTCGGTATTTAAGAAGTGGTAAATTAGAAGGGGGGAAATGTAGGTATTTCAGATTTGGTAATTACCGAATCGTTAAGATTTGGTATTTACCAATTCTGTAAATACCGAATCGGTATCCCCCATTGATTCCTATGGGCCTTGAAGCCCATAGGAATCAATGGGGAATACCGAATCGGTATTTACCGATTTGGTAAATTCTGATTGTTGCAAGGGTGCAGGGGGTGTCACTTTGACACCCTCTAGCACCCCAATTCCGCACTTGTGTGCCATGTGGCACACTGACCTGCCCTAAGGGCATGTCTGTGTGTCACATTGAACAGGTGTGCATGCACAGATGTGCATGCACACCTTTATTCGGTATTTTACCACCCAATAGGATTGGGTGGTAAAATACCGATTCTTAAAGCCCTGTGTCACTCTGACATGTGCCAGCTTCATCTGCATTTACAGAATCAGTATTTTACCTATTCTGTATTTACCGATTCGGTAATTTTACCGAATCGGTAAATACAGAATCGGTAAAATACCGATTCTGTAAATGCATGTCCTACATCTGAAAAACGTAAAACCGGTCAGAAACGTCCGAATTCGGCCGTTTCCGACCGGTATTAGGTCACCTACATCAGGCCCTAAGTCTTTAAGGATTTCTTCAATTCTAGATATTAACTTGTCACGGTCACCGGCTGCATACTTGATTAGTATTTTAAGCATATTTTGTGACTCCTGGGCATTGTTGTCTGCCCAGTCTTGCAGCATGGGCGGGTCAGGATTTTCATACGTCGGGGCCACTAATATTCTGAGTCCTCGCGGGACCCTGCCCACATCAAGATATCGTTGAAGGGACTTGATTTCCCATCATTTAGCCACTTCTTTTTTGCGCAATTTCTCTAGTTCCGCACACAGATTTTTCATACTATTGCCTTTGTCAGATACTGCTATTGTAGCCGTTTTCTTGCCCTTAGCAGACGTGCCTGTATCTGCATCCACAAATATGTCCAGCGCGGCCTCTTCCCGCTCCTTCTCCCACTCCGCAGTCATGTTTTATTAGGAAATAAAATGTTGCTTGGGGAATTCACTGCCCGTTTCTATCTGGTTCACAGATCCGGAACTACCTCTCCCATAAACCCTTGTGTTATTACTGTTACTGACACATCAAACTTTCACCGTCTTACCTGAACACCTGCAATTGCCCTCCAGCCCTCGCAGGAATCCGGCCAGTCAGTTACCAGTCTGTGCTCAGTTCATCAGTCTTTTCACAAATACCGGTTTCGGGGGCACTGCGTTCCTCTCTTCTCGAGAATTGAACCACAAATTGTTCTGGAGGCACAGCGCAGCAAAAGCGATATATATATATATATATATATATTCACTGAAAAAACCATAGGTTATAGACGATATATAGTTAGGAATTAGCATTTACAAAACCTTGAAAATTCACTGAAAAAACCATGGGTTATAGACCATATATAGTTAGGAATTAGCATTTACAAAACCTTATTTTACTCACACAAAACCATTGAAATTCCATATATAGTTAGTTGCACTAACTATATATGGCGCACCCGCAATCCACTGCTGATGATGTCACATATTACATCATTCATGACATGGTCAGTGACATCACTGATGACAATTCAGATGACATCACTGATGACATTATCCAATGACTGTATGTTTCTGTAAAGTTATAATATGTCTTACATATTGAAGAATTTAGTAGGTGCATGACTGACTGTATGAGTGAGTGATTAAATGTGTCTCACTGAGTGCATGGGTTAGTGACTAAACTGTCTTAATTTGTGCATCATTATGTCTGTTGTTCTGTAAACTGCTGAATGTGTTAATCAGTAGCTATATGAGTAACTATATGGGATATTCATTGGTTGCCCAAGTATTTTTTATGGGAGTCTAAGTATGTGTGTGAGTGGCTGGGAGGTGTATGACTCTGTGCATAGATGTGTGAGCAGTTGATTCACTAGATGTATGGGTTCAAAAGTGCATGTGGAAACAGCTGCATGGGCGGTTGACTGTGTGCATGAGTGTACTGGTGAGTGAATGGATATCTCAGTGCAACATGTCAAAGTAAGTACATATGTAAAACACAGTACATGTGAGAGTTGACATATATACCCGTGCATAAGAGCCAGTGAATGTGTGAGTGGCTGTATGGATCATTGTGAACTTGTATCAGGGATCGTATAGGAGATTAAATATGTGTTAGAATATGTTTGAATTAGTAAGGTGTGTATAACTGTATAGTTGAGGAAATGGAGGTGTGATTGATTCTTTGCATGACTGACTAGATGTATGAGTAACTCCATGGATGAGTGACAATCTGTGAGTGTCTTTTTACACTGATTGTATTTAAGGTTATATTAGAGTCTGAAGAGGTTCATTGTATTATCACATGAATGATATTATCAGTGATGTTGTCAGTGATGTCATTTGAGTTGTCATCAGTGATGTCATCAGTGATGTCACTGACCATGTCATGAATGATGTAATATGTGACATCATCAGCAGTGGATTGCGGGTGCGCGATATATAGTTAGTGCAACTAACTATATATGGAATTTCAACTCCCAGGTGGAGGTTTATCAGCTACACCCCAGCGCTTCACTCGGCCACCTGAGTTCTGCCCGCTCCTGCGGCACAGGGCCTCGCTCGGCCAGCTGAATTGCACCTGCTCTTGTTATTACAGCGTCTCACCCGCCATCCGGATGAATTGCACCCACTCTTGCAGTACAGCGAGAGGCGGCTGCCACGGAGCTCAGGAAATGGCGGTCGACTCCACAGACTTGGGCCTGGCCTGCAAGGATGGCCCTGGGCAACCCTGGAACTCAGACGCTTGACTGCTAGGGCATGGGCCCCATTCCCAAAAGCGTTCCCTCAGCCTTGAAGATTCTACAAGAGTCACCGGGGCCCCCGACTCCCGCAGACTTACGGTGGGGAGCGACTGCCATGATTGCTTGCGGAATGAACACGATGGAGTCACGAGATGGTGGTGCTCTCATGCTGACGCCAGCTTCAGTCTGAAACATCCAGAAACACTGTAGACTACCAATTCGATCAGTTCCGGTGGAGCCCCAACGTGACCCGGTGGAGAAGAACTTGCCCTCCCCTCTTTGACTGATGGTTCTTGTTGCCTGTCCCTTCTGTCATATGACGCGCCGCGTTAGCGCACCCGGAAGTGCACGAGGCTCGAAAAGCAGCTACCCAGAAGCAATCCGGGGCGCGGCGTGGAGCGTGTAACGTAAGCATAACAGGTCATGTGACTTGTTAATAAAACTTTTCATTGGTTCATTTCACTTTTGGGTTCCTAATGATGTAAGGCTAGGTCATGTGACCTAAAAATAACACTTTTCATTGGTTCGGACTGGGAAGGGGCGCTTGGCTCCTGCCCCCTCCCCAAGTCTCGCTCGGCCAGCTGAGTTGCACCCACTCTTGCGGCATACGACATGGAGAGGCCAGGGCATTGACTAAGCAGGAGCCTCCGGCCGCAACCACAGCGCCAACGATCGCTGCTAAAGGAGAGGAGCCTTGCCAGTGAGAGCCACTGATCTGAAGAACGGCTGCCTGCGGTGCCTCCCTGAACCGCTTGACGGAGGCCCCCCCGGGGCGGTGTGGTGGCGCGGACTGGAAGGGGGTGCTTAGCTCCTGCCTCCTCCCCAAGTCTCTCTCTGACAGCTGAGTTGCGATTACTTTTGCGGCCTACGACATGGCGAGGCCGGGGCGTTGACTAAGCAGGAGCCTCCGGCCACAACCACAGCGCCAACGATCGCTGCTAAAGGAGGGGAGCCTTGCTGGTGAGAGCCACTGATCTGAAGAACGGCTGCCTGCGGTGCCTCCCTGAACCGCTTGACGGAGGCCCCCCAGGGGCGGTGTGGTGGCGCGGACTGGGAGGGGGCGCTTGGCTCCTGCCCCCTCCCCAAGTCTCTCTCGGCCAGCTTAGTTGTGCCTGCTCTTGCTATTACAGCGTCTCACCCGCCATCCGGCTAAATTTCACCCATTCTTGCGATACAGCGACTCTTCCATTCTGGACCTTGTCTCCCCAGAGGTACATCACCTTACACAGACATGCACTCTGATCTCCTCGGTCTCAGTCAAGCATCAATAGTAAGATTTTCATAGGTGAGTGTAAGTGGGGGCTGTTTGAGGACCTGACTGCATTGGAAAGCAATGTGATGCGGTGCCTCCCTGAACCGCTTGATGGAGGCCCCCGAGAGGCGGTGTGGTGGCGCGGACTGGAAGGGGGCGCTTGGCTCCTGCCCCCTCCCCAAGTCTTGTTGCCCTGGTGTGGCCTGAGATCGCCCCCGACATAGGCGGCCGGCTCCCGGGGTCCGGCGGAACTTTTTGCCTTTTGGGGACTCTTCCATTCTTGACCTTGTCCCACAATCCGTTTGACCTGAAGAAACGTCCTACGGCCTGGTCCCTGAATGTGTGCAAGGGGACGGTATTGATTGTATCAAGATGGCGGCTTCACACAAAGCTGACTCAAGTGTTGCTGCTGATGCTATGCAAACAAAAACTGGTTTTCAGTTTGTACATTCTTCAGGATTTTTCCATCCAAGGCTGGTTGAGAGTTTGTAGAACGATGGCTTCAGATTTTCAACATACTACTCTTCAACATTCTTCATAAATCTAACAATGTGAGACTCACTAGGAGAACGGTCGTTTATCTTTCCTTTCAAAATGCTGCCAACAATATTTTCTGAATCGAAGACACCATCTTGTAGCATAAAAGGCTGCGTCAAGGGTGGTATTGCCCAGAATGTCTTGTTTTCTAGTGCTCGTAATGACGAAGCCAGAACTGCCGAAAAGGATTCTGGTCCTGCCGCTACTTACTGGAGACATTGAACTATACTCTGGACCTGCCTGGCCTCGACCAAAATGGCGCCAGTATGGGAGCGACTTGCAACTCCTTATGACGTTCTAGTTACTTAGCCTTGACGTTATGGGGGATGTATGCGGTCTTTGTGCACATGGCGGGCGGGGAAGGGTACTGACTGGGAATACGGACAACCCTATTGATGTCGATTTTTCATTATTAATTATTGTATTTATAAAGCTTCGAAGTAATGTTACCCATGATACTCGCCCATGGTGTGCGTATGAAGGATTTTATTGTAACTGATCCTGTTATACTTTCAATTAAAAAATCAACCTTCACTGATCCTACAACTGTTTGTCACGTTTAGTTTTTTTCAATTAAATGGCTCACTTGTTACATACTCCTTTACCCCTGGCTTTTGAAAGACACCATCTTGTACAATAAAGGGTTGCGTCAAGGGTGATACTGCCCAGAATGTCTTGTTTTCTAGTGCTCGTAATGACGAAGCCAAAACTGCCGAAAGGGATTCTGGTCCTCCTGCTACTTATTGGAGATATTGAACTATACTCTGAACCTGCCTGACCTCGACCAAAAGGGCGCCAGTATAGGAGCGACTTGCAACTCCTTATGACGTTCTAGTTACTTAGCCTTGACGTTATGGGGGATGTATGCGGTCTTTGTGCACATGGCGGGCGGGGAAGGGTACTGACTGGGAATACGGACAACACTATAAATAACACAAAAAAAAGTTTTTTAATTTTTATTTTATTTTATTTTTTTTTGCCCCGCGGGGCCCTTTTAAAGCCTCCACATCAAACCTAGGGGGTCAGGGAGGATCTACTATGCCCCCTTATGGTCATTTCCCCCTTCGTTTTGGCCTCCTCTTGTCTGAAGAGCCAATCAGCTTCGCTCCGCAAAGTTCCGTTACGCGAAAAGTACGCGAACCGGAGCGCTACCCGGGACGCTGTTACAGATATATATATTTTTTTGAATGTTAATTTATCAAAATCCACTGGAGCACATATATTGAGACCTAGCAAAGGCACATCGGGCTAACAGTCCCTACAATTTTGCCAAGTTTTGTGCAAATGCATTCAGCCGTTCGAGCTAAAAGTGAGGCCAACCGCCCTATGGAAATTAACATGGGAAAACGCGTTTTGGGACCCCCCTTTTTTCTCGGCCCCCTTGATGAACACCCCCCAAATTTTCAGGAGCTGCTCAGAAACAAAATGTGCCATTTTCCTGAAAATTTCAGTCCACAAACGCCAAAGTTATTATGTTATGTTATGTTATGTTATGTTAATAACATTTATTAGGCGCAACAGCTGCCCCAGCAAAGGGGCGTCCTGGCGCCAGATCATGTACACAACACAACAGATCAGAGCTGAAAAGAGGGGAAATCAGATAACAGGGGAAAACAAGTGGGTTTTGATGGCCCGTCTAAAAAGAGTCAGACTATTAAGGGCACGAATTAGACATAGAATTTTCAAAAATCCCATAGAGAACAAATCCTTACTATATATACATATATATATATATATATATATATATGAACGTAAATTCGTCAAACTGGAGCAGCCGCCCCAGTACACAGCTAGACAATGACGAAGGAACAGACCCAGATTCAGTGCTCAATTGAAGTCTTTATTCTCCAGCAAGCCTGCCGCCGCCATAACGCGTTTCGCCTCTTGCAAAGCTTGGTCACATGGCAAGTTGCTGAGAGCAAGTGCCGGGATTTAAAGTGACAGTGCGCGCGTTTTAGTTACAACAAGAGTAACAAACATGGAAAAAATACTTTGCTTCACATGTTTTACATTGAACATTTGACCAGTGCATACATACAAGTTTATAAAATATGTAAATAAATAAATAAATATTTAAACATTTTGGAAACTGCACAACCTGATTCAATAATTGATCTAATCAGGTTGTATATTTGATACTCTCATCTAGTATGCACGAATTTCAACATTCAGGATAAAGCCCAAGTGGGCAGCATCAAATATTATTTGTAAGAAATAAATAGAGCTCAAGTGAGCATGTACTCCCTTGCAAAACATATAACTGCGCTATTCGATGTAAAAATCATTCCCAGCACAAAACAGTGAGTGCATAAATATAAACTTTCCTCTTATTTTTGATTTTCCCTCTATTTTTTTGTGCAAGTGATGAATTAAAAACATTTTTTTCTCTTTTTCACATTCTATATGTTCTTGTTTTAACACAAAAAATTCCATGGATAGCCATCCAAGGTTGCCCTCTCTAGATGTTACTGCTCTCATAAATACATGAAACGAGAAAGGCAGATTGTGCTAATGAACTTAGTGTTCCAATAGTACATGTTACTTGCAGTCAAAGCATTTGGCACAAAACAACAATAATCAATGTAATCAATGAAAATCCCTTCTGAAAAATACTACCCACCACAGTTTTAAACTTCTGTATTTGCAACTGAACTAGCCTTGTGCTACTTCTTAGAATCCGTTATCAAAACAGTCCTAACATCTAGTTGTTAAAAAAGCACCTGCTCTAGAAGATTTCATTACTATTTCTGAAAAAATGCTACAAGCATGTGTGCAAATCTTCAGTTGCGTTGAGCCCATGTGGTTGCTTACTGTTCATATCCAGAATATATCTGGTTTCGAGTAAACGAAGCCTCGCCTCTCGATTGCCACCTCTCTTCATGGGCCAAACTGTGTCTACTGCAAAATATGAAAGATGAACTGGATTGGAGTTATGGTCTGACTCGAAATGCCTCGCCACAGGATAGGCCTGATCCTTGTTTTTGATGGCTCTAATGTGCTGGAGCACACGTTGGTGCACCGGCAGGCGGGTACTCCCCACATACCGGAGCCCACAACTGCACTCCAGCACATAGACTGCATAGTCTGTTTTGCAGTTCAAACGCTTGGAAATCTCTTTCGGGGTCTCTGAGAACGGGACAACATAATTGGTCTTATTGACTCCATGCTTGCAGGCTTTGCATTGCGAGCATTTTTTGAACCCCCTCCCCAGGGCCTTCCAGGTATTCGACATCTGTGGTTCCAAGCTGTTTTTAACTAAGGATCTGGCCATAGATACAGATCTCCTGAAAGTGACGAGTGGATTGTTCACAACCTTACTGCCAATAATTGGATCCCCCAATATAAGGTTCCAATTTCGATTGAAAATTCTTCTAATGGCAGAATGCTGGCGGCTAAATGTAATAATCATGCGGGGCTTAATTAGTTCTCCACTCTGGGGTACCTCTTTAACTTTCGGCAATAGTGCAACTTCACGAGACATAAGCCTAGTTCTCTTTTGGGCATTCTCAAGTACATCCTTGGAATATCCTCTGGCTAGGAACCTGTTGATACTGGCTCTCTGTGCTAGTTCACACTCCTCATCACTGCTGCAAATCCGCCTGATCCGCAGCAACTCACCATAGGGAATACTGCGGATCAGGTGGCGTGGATGGTGGCTCGAGGCATGCAGGATGGTGTTGCCCGCGGTGGGCTTTCTATACAATTTGGTCCGGATACAGTTACTTTCTGCATAGACCTCCATGTCTAAGAAACTCACAGCATTAGTACTAATACATGAAGTAAAATGTAAATTCAAGCCGTTAGCATTTAGATTATCAACAAATTGTTTTGCCGATTCCTCTGTTCCTCTCCAAATAAAGAACAGATCGTCTATATATCTTAGGTATGTTACTACATGCTGATCCATGGTCGTACGCAGTTCCCCCCCCAGGACCTGTTCCTCCCAGAGCCCCATGTGCAAACATGCGTAGCTCGGGGAGAAACAGGCCCCCATTGCAACACCTCTTACTTGTTGGTAAATTTGGTTGTTGAATTGGAAGAAATTCTGCTCCAAACACATCTGAATCATTGCTAACAACATTCTGTTGTGTACCCCAAAATACACAGGACGCCTGTTCAAGAAGTGTTCAATTGCCTTCAGTCCATCTCGGTGTCCTATTGACGTGTATAATGATGACACATCAAGGGTCATAAACAGAAATCCTGGGCTCCATTCTAGTCTCTTTGTTTTGTTGATAAAGTCTGTTGAGTCCTTCACATAAGAATCAAGCCCTTTTACCCAGTCTTGCAAAAAAAAGTCTATGTACCTGGATACATTTTCCAGGGAGCTGCCAATGGCCGAAATAATGGGGCGACCAGGTGGTACTTCACAGTCCTTATGCACCTTGGGGATCAAATAAAATGTAGGCACCACCGGATATTCATTCCTCATGAATTTAAATTCATCCTCCGTTATGATGCCTGCACTCCTCCATGCTTGTAGTTTTGCTTTTTGATCCCCCCATGTCGCCTTCAGTGTAGGCCAGTTACTCTTCCTGTAGCAGGCAAAGTCGTTTAATTGTTTTTCGGCCTCCTCCAGATATAAAGTCCGGGGCCACAAAACAACATTGCCCCCCTTGTCTGCTTGACGTACCACAATGTTATCATCTGTGCCTATTTTTTTGATCAATTGATTATAGCACATATTTTGCTTCGTCATATGTTTCCGCCGTCCATTGGTAACAGAGTGTAGTTGCTTCAACTCTTTCACTACCAAGTCGTGGTAAACATCGATATTGTCACGAAGCATAATTGGCTGGAACGTGGACTTGGGTTTGAAAGGAGTTAAACCGGCTGCTGCAGTATCATAATTTGAACTGGTTTCGCCTCTTTGACTGCCATCGGTTTCTTGCTGTAGGGACCATATTTCATCCAATGTATCCTGATCCCCTACAGTTAATAAAGTCGGACTTCTGTTCGCATTTACAGGGTTACGTTTGGGCTGCATACTGTGAAACTTATTTAATTTTAGTTTGCGGACAAACCTGTAAGTGTCCATTCTCGCGTCCGCATAATTAAAATCGCATGGTGGGCAGTACGATAAACCAAGGGACAATATTGATTCTTCCTGTTTTGATAAAACCGTCCCTGTAAGGTTTATGACTGAGTTGTGCCCCCTTGTGCCGGGTTGCGTCTCTGGGACCTGTTCCACCGACCCCTTGGGGCTCCCCTTGGTTTTCCTCTGGCGGATCCGGTTTCTTTTCCGGCGTTGGTTCCGCTTGAAGTTGCGCTTGGTGTTTGTTTCGCTCTTGAGCGCAACGTGTCTCTCCGGTCTACACAGAGACAATCTACTTCTTCCGCCATAGTCATTTTGGTAAACCCCAAGGTAGGTTCAGTAATGTTATCCCCTTCCGTCTCGCTCTCGATGATGGAACTAAGGTCTGAACCAGAGGCAGACACTGAAGTTTCACGTCGGGTAGGGTTTCTGTTTTGAGTTCCCTTAACCCTCGCTTTCACCGCGTCATATTTCCTGGCAAAGGTGAAGATTTGGCCATTGAGGTAATCTAATCTGTCCCTCTCGAATTTGTACGCTTTCCTTTTCTTAATTACCTCTTCCTCCTTATTAAGCCGAACCATCATATCATCACGCAATTTCTTAATTTGTTCATTCATACCCAGGGCATCAATTTCCTCCTCGAGTTTCTCAATGTCGCCCTGTAGTTTTATGCGGTCACTTGCTGCATATTTCACTAAAATTTTTATCAATTTCGCTGAAGATTCAAGATTGGATTCCGCCCAGTCTTTCAACATTGCAGGGTCGGGATTTTCGTAACTTGGGGCTAAAGTTATTCTGAGCCCCCTCGGCACCCTGTTGACCTCCAAGTACCGAGAAAGGGATCTATGTTCCCACCACTTTGACTGTTCCGAGCGCATCAGCTTCTCTAATTTTTTAAACAAGTCTCGGGTGGTGGGATTCCCTGTTGCACTCTGTGCCGCCTGCGGAGCTGCATTCGACCCCCCGGCCGGGGAGTCAAGAAACATGTTCTCTGCCGCCTCCTCTCGTTCACGCAACTTATTGGCGGACATTCTGGCACTTTAGGCTGGGAGCTAAAACTCGCTCTGCTTCAAAATGGTGTCCGGTCGGATCGCAATCACCCGCCTCAGACACCAGCACACTCCTTACCGAGCAATCCGTTTACAATCCGCTGCCGCTCGATCATCCAAACACCAACGGCGTTCGTTCCACTTTCGATGTCGGCTGTAGCAGCTGATTACTTCTCACCGGAGCTCGGGGGCGCTTGCAGCATACTCCTGCAGGAGTCACGTAGGTCCTCGTCCGGAAACCAGTCAAGGGGTCACTTCCTGCCGCGTAGCCCAAAGCCAGGAGGGGTTCTGTCCATACCGTGGAAGTTTTCTTTCGGTAAAATAAATGAACGTAAATTCGTCAAACTGGAGCAGCCGCCCCAGTACACAGCTAGACAATGACGAAGGAACAGACCCAGATTCAGTGCTCAATTGAAGTCTTTATTCTCCAGCAAGCCTGCCGCCGCCATAACGCGTTTCGCCTCTTGCAAAGCTTGGTCACATGGCAAGTTGCTGAGAGCAAGTGCCGGGATTTAAAGTGACAGTGCGCGCGTTTTAGTTACAACAAGAGTAACAAACATGGAAAAAATACTTTGCTTCACATGTTTTACATTGAACATTTGACCATACATACATACATATATATATACATATATATATATATATACATATATATTTATACATATATATATATATATATATCTAAAAGGGGTTAGGTAAAGAACATCTAAACGTACGTACGTACCTTTTAATATTTCAGTTTCAATACATAAGTAAAGTGTGAAATCCTGCACTACGCTTTTAAAAAGACTCACGGGACAAAGTGCATCAGGTAACTGAGCTGAAAACTTTCTTTCTGCCAGCATAATGAGTATTTTCTCAATATCCACCCTTACCTGCAAAGAATGATGCACTGTGGGAGATGAAGGCCACAATCAGTCAAGAGCCGTGAAAAGAACTATAAAAACGTAAGTACAGATGCACTTTGCGTTACTTCCTGTCAGTGAGCAAGGCTGCATGGCCGAAACCGGTTGGACTGTAGGAAGAGCTGTGCTGAATTCCCAAATTAAAAGCTTCATGTCTCTCGAAGTGGGCCTCTTGTGTGTGTGTTCACGGAGAGTGGAATTTGATGGGCTGCTCTGTGCCTGTCTTTGAAGAGGCCGCCCTGCAGTGTTGGTGGCTCCCTATTCGGAGGTCTTTCTTTGATATATATATATTTTTTTCTCCAAATAATGAAAGCCCCCTCCTTTTTTCCTCATTCTTACTTTCTTCATTGAGAGAGCAAGAGCCTTTTTTGAGCAAACAATGGCATCACTTGTTGCTGCAGTCGGTGCGCCACCACCCCCACCACCAAGAAAAGAAGGTCCACCACCACAGTTTCTTGGAGGACAAGAAGAAGAGGAGGAAGAAGAAGAGGAGGATCAACAACCAAGGCGCTTCCTGCCTGAAGAACTAAGACAAAGGCAAGTTAAAGTGCACTTTATTTGGCAATTCTTTTCTTTTCCTGATGACCAGAAAAAGGTGAACCCCCCCCAAAGTCACCTGTCTTATTTGTGACAAAGTTCTCTCCAGGGGCAATCCCAAAAAGAAATATTCTTTTGGTAATTTTACCATGATCCGCCACATGGAGAGGTGGCATCCCAATAACTTAGCCCAGGCTGAAGTACAGGAACTTCGAAACAACCCACCCCCTGTGGCCAGCACTTCCACTACTGTACCCTCACTTTCTGGTCCTGAAGAATGCCAAATGGTGCTATAAATATTCAGCAAAAATTTGGCAACCTCAAATTTGTTTGCATTTTCTGTGGCAAAACATTATGTTATGGTGAACTTAGTGTCACCTTAATAAATAATGCTGAAGACAACCACCAATGCAGCAAGAAAAGGAAGCAGTAATTCTTTTCTTTTTTTTGCTCCTGTTGAGCCATTTCCAATTCCCGTTTTTTTTTTGTTCCCTTAAAAAAAAATATATATATATATAAAATTGTTCAAAAATACAAAAAAAATGTTCAGAAAAATAATAAAAAAAATATAAAACAACAAAAAGAATAAAAAAAAGAACTACCTCCCATTTATAAAATATTGCTAAAAATTTAAAACTCTGGCATTCTTTTTTCTATTTTTTTTTTTTGCCCCGCGAGGCCCTTTTATAGCCCCCACATCAAACCTAGGGGATCAGGGTGGGTCTACCCTGCCCCCTTATGGTCATTTCCCCCTTTGTTTTGGCCACGTCTTGTGTCTCGATCCTACCGAGACACAAGATGGCGGCCGCTCCGGACTGTTTCGAATTTTTACAGACACCCGAGAACCAATCAGCTTTCTGCGCGCAAGTCGCGTGGCGTGCCCGGTGCGCTCCCCGGTGCGCGCACTGGGGCGTTGCCATAGATATATATATTTTTTTGAACCTAAATTACTCAAAATCCACTGAAGCACATATCTTGAGACATAGCAAAGGCACATCGGGCTACCAGTCCCTACACTTTTGCCAAGTTTGGCGGAAATCCATTCAGCCGTTCGGGCTAAAAGTGAAACCGACCGCCCTATGGAAATTAACATGGGGAAACTACGTTTTGGGACCCCCCTTTTATCTCAGCCCCCACTTGACGAATCCTCCCCAAACTTTCAGGGAAGGAGCGGGCCATTTTCTTGGAGAAATTTGCGAAGATTTGTCCACCGGCGCCAAAGTTATTCCCAATAGAATGTTGCGGATTTTCTATGGAAAGTAGATCCTAACTAGACGGCCAGTAGGTAATATATACATATATATATTCACTGAAAAAACCATTGGTTATAGACCATATATAGTTAGGAATTAGCCTTTTCAAAACCTTATTTTACTCACACAAAACCATTGAAATTTCATATATAGTTAGTTCCACTAACTATATATCGCGCACCCGCAATCCACTGCTGATGATGTCACATATTACATCATTCATGACATGGTTAGTGACATCACTGATGACATCACTGATGACATCTCAAATGACATCACTGATGACATCACTGATGACAACATCCAGTGACTGTATGTTTCTGTAAAGTTAAAATATGTCTTACATATTGAAGAATGAGTGGATGTATAAGTGTCTGGATGAAGGATTTAGTAGGTGCATGACTGACTGTATGAGTGAGTGATTAAATGTGTCTCACTGAGTGCATGGGTTAGTGACTAAACTGTTTTAATTTGTGCATCATTATATCTGTTGTTCTACAAACTGCTGCATATGTTGATCAGTAGCTATATGAGTAACTGTATGAGTTATTCATTGGTTGTCCAAGTATTTGTATGGGAAACTGAGTGTGTGTGTATGGGTGGCTGGCAGGTGTGTGACTCTGTACATAGATGTGTGAGTAGTTGATTCACTATATGTATGGGTTCAAAAGTGCATGTGGAAACAGCTGTATTGGCGGTTGACTGTGCATGAGTGTATTAGTGAGTGAATGGATATCTCAGTGCTATATGTCAAAGTAAGTACATATGTAAAACACAGTACATGTGAGAGTTGACATATATAAATAACTGTGCATAAGAGCCAGTGAATGTGTGAGTGGCTGTATGGATCATTGTGAACATATATCAGGGATTGTATAAGAGAGTAAAGTAAATATGTGTTAGTATATGTTTGAATAAGTAAGGTGTGTATAACTGTATCGTTGAGAAAATGGAGGTGTGATTGATTTTTTGCATGACTGACTAGGTGTGTGAGTAACTCCATGGATGAGTGACAGTCTGTGACTATCTGTTTACACTGATTGTATCTAAGGTTATATTAGAGTCTGAAGAGGTTTATGGTATTATCACATGAATGATATCATCAGTGATGTGATCATTCATGTCAAATGAGATGTTATCAGTGATTTTATCAGTGATGTCATTTGAGATGTCATCAGTGATGTCATTTGAGATATCAGTGATGTCATTTGAGATGTCATCAGTGATGTCATCAGTGATGTCACTAACCATGTCATGAATGATGTAATATGTGACATCATCAGCAGTGGATTGCGGGTGCGCGATATATAGTTAGTGGAACTAACTATATATGAAATTTCAATGGTTTTGTGTGAGTAAAATAAGGTTTTGAAAAGGCTAATTCCTAACTATATATGGTCTATAACCAATGGTTTTTTCAGTGAATTTTCAAGGTTTTGTAAATGCAAATTCCTAACTATATATGGCCTATAACCTATGGTTTTTTCAGTGAATTTCATTGGTTTTTTAATATCAAATATCAAGAGCTGTAAAATGTCAAGTACGTGATAGGTAAAAACTTTTTCGTGTTTATGCACGCTGATGTGCTTTGAACGCTGCCCCCCTCCCCTCTTTTCTCTTAGTAGTACTCTCTCTTTGCAGATAGTGAAGAGTAGTTAACGCAGGCCTTTACCCCCGTTGTAATCCGTCGTGCCTGCTTGTCTCTCCATTTGATTGATTGTTATCCAAGCATTTACTGTTTTACAATTGATTCTCTTTGGTTCATTCTCTATTTACAAACAAGCACAAAGTCGCAATACTCTGTTCAGTCTTTGCAGATCGTGAAAAATCGTGTAAAAAAATAAAAGTAATCGAGCAAAATCAGTAGGCCACTAATTGGATCTCTTTTTGACCTCGCTAAAATAGAAACATTAGGAACAACCCTTCATGAGAAATACGAAAATAGTGAGATGAACTGAGCGCCACACCATGAGGGCTGCAAGACAGCTCGGCTCCGTCACCCACCCCGCCCAAAATAACGACAAACCCTATGCAAATATTAAAAATATAGACAACACACCAGCAAAGTAACAGGGTAAAACATTTTATTAAATAACTATTTACATTACGTTGGTTTATAAGATGATGTCAGTAGTGGACCGATGTGTGAATATGTCGGAAGCAGCACAAGGCGCCAAGATCCGGATGGCAAGTCCTGGATGTTGGGTGCCATAGTTCAGAGTTCTGAGTTTGAGCCTTTTTCAATGCCTGTGCTTTGTTGTTTCCCCTCCATCAAAAACAAAAAAAAAATATAAAACTGTGCAAAAATACAAAAAAATCAAAAAATGTTTACAAAAGCAGTGCTTGTAAGACTGTCTGAAGCTTATTTCCACCTACTGCAGCTTCACTATTCTCAAAGTAAGTGAGGGTCGTTTGTGGACCTGACTGCATTTGAAAACAATGTTATATGGTACCTCCCTAAACCGCTTGACGGAGGCCCCCGAGGGGCGGTGTGATGGCACGGACTCGGAGAAGATGCTTGGCTCCGACCCCCTCCCCAAGTCTTATAGCACTGGTGTAGCCTGAGATCGCCCCCGACATAGGCGGCCGGCTCCCGGGGTCCGGCGGAACTTTTTGCCTTTTGATGACTCTTCTATTCTGGACTTTGTCCCACAATCCGTTTGACCTGAAGACACGCTGTAGTGGGGCGCCCCTTTACCGTTTTAGTTGCCATTCCGCCCGCTTTTGCTACACTGTGCCTCTTCCGCCATTCAGCTGTTTACCGCCCGCTCTTGCGACTACAGCGTCTCGCTCACCATGTAGTTAAGTTGCTCCCGCTCTTGCGGTGCAGCGATAGGCGGCTGCAACAGGACTCTCAAAATGGCGGCCGGCTCTTCGGTTTTGGGCCTGGTCCACTAAAATGGCCCTGGGACACCTTGGAACTCGGACGCTTCCCTGATAGGGCTTGGGTCCCATTCTCGAAAGCGTCCCCTCAGCCGTGAAGATTCTACAAAAGTCTTGGGGGCCCCCGACTCCTGCAGGCTTCTGGTGGGGAGCGGCTGCCATGTCTGCTCGTGGAATGGCCACGACGGAGCTACGAGATGGTAGTGCTCTCATGCTGACGCCAGCTTTAGTCTGAAACATCCAGAAACACTGTAGACTACCAATTCGATCAGTTCCGGTAGCGCCCCAACATGACCCGGTAGAGAAGAACTTGCCCTCCCCTCTTTGACTGATGGTTCTTGTTGCCTGTCCCCTCTGTTGTTATTTAACAGAACTTTTTGGACTGCTGAAAGGGGTTGTGTTCCGAACGCTGGTTGGTGGAGACATTTTGACTATATTCTTGACCTACGTTGTCGCGTAATGCGTTATATGACACGCCGCGTTAGCGCACCCGGAAGTGATCCGGGGCGCGGCGCGTAACGTAAGCATAACAGGTCATGTGACTTGTTAATAAAACTTTTCATTGGTTCATGTTACTTTTGTTATTTTAATGATGAAAAGCTTGGTCATATGACCTAAAAATTACGCTTTTTATTGTTTTCGAACATTATTTTTTTTAAACATATATGTTATAATATTCCAGGCTAATGTACTTTCCCGGAAAATTTACAACTGTCCTGCAAGTAAAATATATTCCTTTTTCGAGAAAAAGGGCGTTTCTTCGTTCCATGACGGAGCCGTTGAGTAAAAGAGACTCGGCCTGCTGTCTTAGTCGCCGATACGCCTGATTATCAGATTCTTATCGATCACTTTATGTTGCAGGAGTGGAAAACACAACTGCCCTTGACCATTTATCTTTACTGCGTTCCTACATATTATACCTTTTATCCGTCATGTAATTGGACTGCTTTATTTCACTTGCCTTTTACTGATTCGAAAACAGTGACTAAAAGTAAAAACTTTACCAATGTAAATACTACTACCGTGTTTTGTTTTAAAAACCTTTATTGTGAAAATGTCAGTATACAAATACGGGCCTATAACCACGTGGGCCGGTCACGGAGCAAACTGAAATCGTATATGATGAGGAGACATTTACATTATAGAGGAACGTAACGAGCGAGCCATTAGGTTGCAAGAACTAAGATGTCTAACAGTTGCGGAATCGCTGGACGTACATTTTGTAATTAAAATACGACAGGGCCACTTACAAAAAAGTTATCTAGATATACATTTGCGTGCAAGTACCATGGGTGAAGTTAATTCGAACTTTCAATAGTACAGTAATAAATAACACATCAGAACTTAATATCAATAGGGATGTAGAAATATTCAATCAATTCTCGTCCCCGCCCGCCATGAGCATCAAAACTGCATTCATATCTCGTGATATCAAGGTTGTTCAACCAGTACACAACAAGGAGTTACGAGTCCCATTTATACCGGCGCCATTTTGGGCGAGGCCGGGCAGGTCCAAGATATAGTCAAAATGTCTCCACCAACAATCGGCCAGACCAGAACCCCTTTCGGCCCTTTATGCTACAAGATGGTGTCTTCCATTCAGAAAATATTGTTGGCAGCATTTTGAAAGGAAAGATAAACAGCCGTTTTCCTAGTGAGTTTCACATTGTTACATTTAGGAAGAATGTTGAAGAGTAATATGTGGAAAATCTGAAGGCATTTTTCTACAAACTCTCAATCAGCCTTGGATGGAAAAAAAAATCCTGAAGAATGTACAAACTGAAAACCAATTTTAGTCTGTATAGCATCAACAGCAACGCTTGAGTCAGCTTTGTGTCAAGCCGCCATTTTCATTCAATCAATAGCGTCCCCCTGCACACATTCAGGAACCTGGTCGTGTCTTCAGGTGAAACGGATTGTGGGACAAGAAGCAGAAAGGAAAAGGAAAAAAGTGCCGCCGGACCTCGGGAGCCGGCCGCCTATGTCATGGGCGATCTTTGGCCACACCAGGGCAATAGTGAAGCTGCAGCACGTGCAAAAGAGCTTCAGACAGTCTTACAAGCACTGCTTTTCTAAACATTTTTTTGTATTTTTGCACAGTTTTATATATTTTTTTTGTTTTTGATGGAGGGGAAACAACAAAAAACAGGCATTTAAAAAAGCTCAACAGTGCAGGGCGCCTTGTGCTGGTTCCGACCTATTCACACATCGATCCACTACTGACATCACCTCATAAGCCAACGGGGCACCCCACACTGACTTTCGGCGCAGCATTGTAGGATGGCCACACCAGTGCGGCAACTTGCTGGACACCACCTCGGTGCTATCCGGATCTCGGCGCGTTCCAGTCACTGTACCGCAAAAGTGACCGGAACTCAGCTGGACACGCCGTCTTTCGGCACAGCATTGTAGGATAGCCACACCAGTGCAGCAACTTGCTGGACACTAACTCGGTGCCATCCGGATCTCGGCGCGTTGTGCTGCCTTCGGCCTATTCGCACACCGGTCCGCTACTGACGCCGCCTCACGTGCCAACGGATTTTCTACGCTTTTTGTAGCCCTATGCCGCATAACAGGTCATGTGACTTGTTTATAAAACTTTTCATTGGTTCATTTTACTTTTGGTTTCCTAAAGATGGAAGGCTTGGTCATATGACCTAAAAATAACACTTTTCATTGGTTTAGAACATTTTTTTTTCCCAAACGATGAAAGCCCCACCTTGTTTCTGGATGATTCAGACTGAAGCTGGCGTCACCATGAGAGCACCACCATCTTGTGGCTCCGTCGTGGTCATTCCGCGAGCAATCATGGCAGCCGCTCCCCACCGGAAGCCTGCAGGAGTCGAGGGCCCCCAAGACTTTTGTAGAATCTTCATGGCTGAGGGGACGTTTTCAAGAATGGAGCCCAAGCCCTAGCAGGCAAGCGTCCGAGTTCCAAGGTGTCCCAGGACCATTTTAGTGGACCAGGCCCAAAACCGAAGAGCCGGCCGCCATTTTAAGAGTCCTGTGGCAGCCGCCTATCGCTGCACTGCAAGAGTGGGAGCAACTCAACTACATGGTGAGCGAGACGCTGTAGCCGCAAGAGCGGGCGCAACTCAGCTGGATGGCCGCCACCTGGGGAGGCCCGTTCACGCCGCCTCCCCCACGCCCCCCGCCCGGGCCGCCCCA